>NW_024066093.1:0-749992 GCF_014898465.1 Botrytis porri
GTTTGAGACTTGGAATTACTCGTTGAGTGTTTCGAAGTCGACGGCATATTGACGAAGATTGAGGGTAAGAATATAAAGTTTGAAATTACCAAGCGAGACAAGGAATACTCTGAAGAATAGAACAAAAAATTCGAATGATACGGAAATAATAATGATTGAAGCTGATAACTCTAAAATAAAATGAAATTCCTGTAAATCTACATAGTATTTATATCAGAGTGTAAATCCAACATCTTCTACTAGAAGAAAGTCCTATACCCCAAACGCGGCTACAGCTTGCAAGTCTGGGTTTTTGTTTTGGTCAGGAATGGTCGCATTTGTTAGACTTTTACAGGCAATCACTATCTCTCACAAAACAATATGAATTTATTCGGGATATTGTAAAAATTTTACATCTAATTATCACTGGATTATCAATCATACAGAGCAGTGTAAGTATATTAAATAGCTTACAGAAATTAGGAAAAGACAAATCTCGAGTACTTTTGATTCGTTCTAAAACACATTTTGACATTAGCGTTGTAATTGGATTTGGATTTGCCATCCAATGACTTTCCCTTTGGTCATTGTGATTTGAAGGCAAAGCGATGTGGTTCGTTCTATTGTCAAATTACGCGCTTCGCTATGCCGATTGATTAGGCAACAAAATAAATCGGAAGTAAGCTGATGCCTAAATCCTATTAAAATTGTAGCCTAATTTCGAGTGTAGGATGAAAGCCTCTTTATCCTTAATACTCTCAAAGATTATTGATTGTCTCCTTTTCATTTTGATCCTAAGGCTCAGTGTACATTTCTCCTACAACGATTCTTTCTAAGCACCGCATCACATATCCTAGGCAATTTCCAACCCAATATCAATACTTGAAATGAGGCTATTTCAGTTGTTACTGTATTATATTTTTCTGATGGTAAATGAAATAGCCAACAAATGCAAAAAACGTCATTTCTCTAGCTCAATTAACTGCACCAAGTATTATGCATGAATGTTTGATGTACAGCTTGTATATCTCAAGGATTCTTTCCAAGCTAAGCCAGTTTAAATTTATTAAGTCTCTGGCTAAGGGCAAGCATGATTTAGCAAGTTCCAGCTTATGTTCATGACCAAAAAGGTCGATCGATGTCAAATGTAAGCTTAGAAATGTGGTGTTCGATATTCTTCCCTCGATGTCGTGATCTCGCCCCAAGTCCCTAAGTCAAGCTAATCAAATTAGAGTCTCTTCCCTTCACCGGCCAAAATCTCAGCTTCACCGTTCAGGGATAGCTCCAAGTCGTCATGTTCCATTTCCTTTTTAGCCCTCAATCTAGCTTCTTCGTCTTCGAGATACTCTTTATACCATGTCGGAATCTGATCATCATAGAAGATCCAACCCTTTAGTTCTTGCACACGCCTCTTGATGGTACGTGAGTTATATTCTATCTTGTAGCCACTAGAACCGCATGTTCGCAGAGGAATCGGCCGTTCATTCTCAAAAATTTTTAAGAGTTGAGTATGAGTCAAGTCGTCCAGCTTCTGTTTTACTAATGCTTAGAACGAGAAATGGTCGTGAAACTCCATCATTGTTGTATATTCATAACGAAGGATGCAGCTGCGAACAATATTCATATCCACAAAATACTGCGTATTGGATAGACCAAGTTGTGCGACTTTGAAATAAGAATTTTGTAAAAGATACGAAGGTTGGCCACCGTTTACATCATTCGTATCTAGTCCGATAGTCCATGTATACGAATCGTCAATTTTTCTGCAGCTGGCCAAGTTCAAGGAGTGTAAATTCTTTGGATCGCCAATGGCTGCCGCTTTCTCCCATTCCCATCCTCTTGATCTGTATTTTGCTTCAGGATCTTCGTGGTTGGCGTTAGCTTGGAGATAGCGATTATCGCCCCCATTTACCTCATAAGCTGTTCTCTTGATGAAATTCATATTAGGGAAAAGTGAATATGCGAAATCCCATGAGATGACGTTCATGAGAAGTGATGTACCAAAGCCCTGGATGATTGCTTGGAAAGGAACGTTGGTTGTGTAGATTATTTGGATCTGAATCGACTTCTTCTTGATCGAGCTTGTCCTGATGTATGATTCAACCTGAATGCATGTAAGCATATATAATGTATGATTTGGTATATGAAATACCTGTGAAATATACTTTAATTTGCCCACATAATTCATTAAGCCACCGTTTGCTTCCGTTTTCGACCCTTGTAGTTTGTAGCCTTCATGCTTGATCAAGTATTTACCTATCTGCTCAGGATCCCTGAAGTTGTTCGCACCTTGTACATAAATATCCAGATCAGAGTCAAGCCAGAATCTCCTCTCGAAGAATTGTAAAGCGAAGCTTCCAGATATGAGGGCATCGTGCTTAGCCAACCTTGATCGAAAGCCGACAGGGTCCTGAACAAAGCGGGTAAGTTGGCGATTGATATTCCACTGGGTTTTGAAGAGCGAGTTAAATGACGGAGAAAGTTGTGTGGTGGTCAATCGGAAAAGCATGATATCATTGGGATCAAGATGGGCACAAACATTATGGAAGATGGGGTAGCATAGGAGAATATCTTTCCAGTCCAAATGTCGATTTGATCCGGACATTTTATACGAAGTACGATACCACGAGGCTTTTTAGATCTGGTACAACGTCTTAATTGAAAGTGGTGATTTCTGAAAGTTTTTGTAGAGAATAGCTTGATAACGGGAGGCTGATCTTTATCCACCAACAGTTGCCCAAGAAACATTATAGGCTGAAACCAATAGTTGGGCCCCACACCAAGGCCGATTTGGACAATGTACTAAAGATAAGCTCGATAAGAACTTCTTATTATGGAAAGACTAGATTAGCTGAGGTATGATTCTAGCAGCATGGTGTCAACCTAGACTATAATGCGATATATGATCGAATTGAACATGGAGCTAGATCTCTTACAACGTAAAGCTACATACACCCGCTACTATATTGCTAGCATAGGAAGTTCAAAGTACAATTACAACCTAGCATAGTATCATTTTTACATAAGCAAACCTTGATTGAACCTCTCAGTTTCTAGCCACCTCTCTTTTGAGCCATCTTTCACCATCAAAATTAACAAAAAAAAACTTTTTTTATTTATAGATAGAATTTATTAAGAGTTTATATACAAATAATTCAAAACATCTTAAGCTTATTCAGATTTTTTCAGATTTTTCAGATTTTTTTAAATAGAAATCGTATGAGATTCTATAACGTAGTTTATTATATATATACTATATCGGTATGTACACTACTCATTTTACATATAAAATTCGTTTATACGTAACGTGTACTTTCTTTATTTATTAATATAATTTAATTTTTTCAAAAAAATATTATAATTATTATATAAATAATAAGAATTTTTAATCAATTATTAGAAATTTGATTTATGTTACGACGGGTAATATTGGATCATGTGATAAGTGTTATGTAATAGGACGTTGGAGTCTTTGGAGCTTGGGATTCAAGGAGCCAGGAGCTTTTGGAGCTTAGAATCCAAGGGATCCAAGTAGGACAGAACTATGGGTTCTGTAGAGCAAGAAGGTCTATATAAAGAGAATGGGTCTCATTATAATACAGAGCTTCGTGCTCAAGAATAATCATTAGTTTTATTATTATAGTTACGAGAATTACAATCAATTACAACCTTATTGAATTCCTATTTGAAGTTTAGTCTAAACCATCTCGAGAGATCTCTAGACACTTTCACATGGCCCTAGAGGCAGCTCCTGTAACAATTTAATATAATAGTTATTATAAAAAAAGTTTTTTTGTAACGAAAATCGTGACAATTCCAATCTTTTTCTAAAATATAATGAAAATATTTATATAAAAATTAAATTTCTGAATATTTAAATTATACCTTTCATCATATGTTTTGTTCTTTTTCAAAAATAATGATTAATTATTAAAATATAAATATTAAAAAAACCCTGATTTTAGTATAATTTTAAAGTAGTACACGTACTAATATAATACACGTACTAATAAACTACGTTAATAAGTATACTAAATTACTTACTAATATTCTACTAATTGAGAGATATATTGATGACTAATACATATATAATTATATTATTATAAAATCATATTATTACTCAACGAAATAATTAAAGTGTTACAACAGACATCACATGACACATTCGCATGTCACGTGAGGGAGCCTTGGGGAGCCACGGGCTCCAGGAGCATACGGATCCCAGGGGCTCCAGAGGACGAAGGTCTATATAACAGAATGAGTTTCATTATAATATAGAGCTTCGTGCTCAAGAACAGTCATTAGTTTCATTACTATAGTTACGAGAATTGCAACCAGTTACAACCTTATTGAATTCCTACTTGAAGTCTAGTTTAAACCACCTCGAGAGATCTCTAGACACTTCCACGTGACCCTAGAGGCAGCTCCCGTAACATAAAGATATATATTATAAACTAAAAACATTTATAACTTTAACATTTTCTAATAAAATAAGCTATAATTAATATATATAATTGATTAATATAATGAAATAATTATATTATATAAAAGTTTATAAGAAATCAAAGTCAAAATAATTGAAATAAAAGTAATTAAATCTATTAAATTAATTCAAAAAGTACTTATTTTTTAAATACTTTTCGATCTTTAATAATTCAATTGATTTAATACTTTTAATATCGAAGTTTGAACATATTATTAAAAAAACCTTACTTTTTAAGATATATATTTTTATAGAAATTTATTTATAAATGAAAATGTTATTTATATTTGAAATAAAAAAACAATTTTTAGAGGAATAAATTCGCTTATTTTCAAAAATATTAAGAATATTAAATATAAAAATTAGAAGATTTAGTTCACTTATTTAATTTCAATCTTTAATAACTTTTCTATTTTAAGGAATTAAATAGAAATCTTTTTGTTTAATGAAATATTATCTAATTTTTAATTAACTCCAAAATATAAAAACAAAAGATTCAAAATTAATAGAGATATATAGAATCTGAAATCTAGTATGAAATTATACTTATTTTTATTAACTTATTAACTTTAATATACTACTCCTCTTTTATTTTTCATTTAAATTCTATTAAACTTTATTTATATATATGTTACAGGAGCTGTCTCTAGGGTCACGTGGAAGTGTCTAGAGATCTTTTGAAATGGTTTAGATTAGACTTCAAGTAGGAATTCAATAAGGTTATAATTGATTACAATTCTCATAACTATAATAATAAAACTAATAATTGTTCTTGAGTATAAAGCTCTACATTATAATGAAACCCATTCCCTATATAGACCTTCGTATTGAAATCGACCAACAAGTCGATTGGCTTTTGATTATATAACACTTGTCCTATGATTCCTATTATTCTAGCTTGTCTTTTTTGTTCTAGAGCTAATTCCCTAGGACATTACTAATCCTAGTGAAGCCTTTCTTGCTTACTGTGTTCTGTCTGTCCTAGGACCTACTGTCCTGGGAACTATGTTCTAGGTTTCTAGGGTATCCTATGACTAACGTAAGTCATGGCGTAATGCGTCTAATGGCGTAATGCGTCTAATTGTGGGGGACCACCCCATCAAAAAAGCAACAATTCAACAATGGTCCGTCGAAAAAGTTTAAAAGTGCAGGAAATGGAATCTCGACTTTCTGAAGCAGTATTAGGAGTTCAAAATGGAAAGTATAAGTCTTCATATGAAGCTGCAAAAGAACTGGGGCTTTCTAAAGATACTGTGACGCGACGCGTCAAAGGGGGTTCGTCGCGTTCTGAAGCACGTCAATCGCAACAGAAACTTTCTGCTGTACAAGAGAATGTACTTCTTAAGTGGATAAAGCAATTGACAATTAGCGGCTATTCACCAGGCCATCAGTTGTTAAAAGAATTGGCTGAGGAGTTACGTTCAAAACGGACTTATAATTTGGATTGCCCCTCATTTGACTCCCTTGAACTCCCACCACAACACCTTCTTGGTCATGAATGGGTTCCACGATTTATCAAACGACATCCTCATCTTACAGTTGTTATTGGCCGTCGAATTGAATCTGTAAGAATGGATGGTGCAACCAGGGAAACATGTAGTACTTGGTTTGACGCGTATCAAAAAGCGATTCAGGATTATGGAATTGAGAAGAAAGACGAATATAATATGGATGAATCTGGACATTCAATTGGGACAATGGAATCAACTCGAATTATTATCGATTCTACACTTCGTACAAAACATCAAGCACATCCAGGCCGTCAAGAGTGGATTTCAATGGTAGAGTGTATTTGTGCGGATGGATCCATTCTTCCACCACTCGGGATTTTTAAAGGTAAAAATGTCCTTCAAAATTGGATTCCGAAGGAAGTTCTTGGTAGCTGGTTCTTTTCAGCAAATACAAAGGGCTGGACAAGCAATCTTCATGGATTAGAATGGCTAAAACGCGTTTTCGAACCTGCAACTCGTGCAAAAGCAGGTGGCAAATATCGGCTTCTCATCTGCGATGGCCACGATTCTCATATTAGTGGAAGCTTTATAGCTCACTGCCTTCAAAATCGAATTGTACTTCTTATACTTCCTCCTCATACCTCGCATTTGCTTCAGCCACTTGATGTTGCGGTTTTCGGTCCATTGAAAAAACGGCTCACCGCAGCACTTTCTGATTTGAATCAAGCTCAACTTGTACGAATACAAAAGATTGAATGGATGGAGGCATATATTAAAGCTCGAGCCGACGTATGCCATCATCAAAATATCGAATCGGCATGGCGGGGAGCTGGGTTACATCCATTTAATCCACAGAGAGTGTTCCGTACACTGGGTCGAGAGTTTACCCCCGAAGTCGAAATATCCAAAGAACCAACCCAATTTGATATTTTTAACCAAGTCTTCGTCAATAGCTCACCCCCGGATGTAGCAATCTTACAAACAGCAAATAACCTTTTAAATTCAACAATTGAAAATGATACGACTCTTTCAACCCCGGTTCGTCAATACATTCGAAAATTGACGATTGGGAGTGAGCAACTTCGAGCTCAAAGTATTGTTCACCAACACGATGCGAATAATTTACGAGCTATTATTAAGAAACGTACGATACGTAAGAAAGGAAAGAGACTAGTTTTGAAGGGTCATTTTCATATTTCTACGCAAGAATTATGTGATGCAGTAGTGGAAGTCGAAAAAGCTACTAAGGTACAGACAATGAAAAAAGGAAAAGGGAAAGGGAAAGTAATTGAATATGAAACTGAAACTGAAGAGGATATTGGAGAAGAAGTTGAAGATGAATCTGAAAGTGATACTGGAGATTGTATTATAGTTGATTGTTGAGTAATTGAGATTTTAATAGAGTGGTTCCCCGCAATTAGACGCATTACGCCATTAGACGCATTACGCCATGACTTACGTTAATACTATATACATGCCTGAGGTGTCTCTTGAGTGCCTAGTGTCCCCCGTGTTACAACGGATTAGTAACAGGCTGTAGAATCACTGACTTATAGGCTATAATGGTATTATAGGCCTCAGTGATTCAGCTGCAGTATACCGGGGGACACTAGGCACCCAAGGAAAGCCTCAGGCATGTATATAGTATTAGTTATAGAATACACTGAATCATAGGACATGGTTCCTAGGACAGTAGGGTCCTAAGAAGAATAAGCAATACAGGACACAGTAAGCAAGAGAGGTCTTGCTAGGATTAGTAAGCTCCCAAGGGATTAGCCCTAGGACAGGAAATAAGACAGGACGACAAGACTCACGGGACTAGTATCACGTGATGGACCATCCCATCAGTCCCACCGATTATTATCAATGGGATCAGTGGGATCCCACTACGCCCACTACTCTCAGTGAGTGGGATCGATGGGATCGCAGAGTGCAAAGGTCTATATAAGGGAAAGGGTTTCTTTACATGTAGAGCTTCGTGCTCAAGAACAATCATTAGTTTCATTACTATAGTTACGAGAATTGCAACCAGTTACAACCTTATTGAATTCCTACTTGAAGTCTAGTCTAAACCACCTCGAGAGATCTCTAGACACTTCCACGTGACCCTAGAGGCAGCTCTCGTAACACCCCGGTATACTGCAGCTGAATCACTGAGATCTATAATACCATTATAGCCTACAAGTCAGTGATTCTACAGCCTGTTACTAATCCGTTGTAACAATATAGAGAATATATATATAAATTACTATATAAAATTTTATTGAATTAAAATCACGTTTATAGAAGTTATATTTAATTTTAGCTTATACTATACGTCTTTAATTATTTTGTCGAGTATAAAGTTATATTGTTATTAAATTGATTTATAATAAAATGGAATGTAATGAAATCATATAAAAGATGATTGATGAAGTAGAGTAAATTACTTAGTTGTACTCTCTTTTTATAATATAGATAATTCTATAAGATTCGATTCAAATCGATTTTATTTATAGGTATAAAAACTATTAGAATTTCATTACAAATTATATAAATTTAGCATCTAGTCATCGGTTAATCTTTAAAAAAAAGAAATCATTCAACTACTGAAACGATCACGAATCAACTACATCTAAGGGCCTCACAGGAGGCTCCCCTATGCCGCTAGTGATGCGCGCCCCCGGCGCGCCGAGCGGCTCCCCAACCCAAGAGGTGATCCCCCCTCAATCAAGTACCATTACCCCAGGGGCAAGCATTGCCCCTCCACCAATTATAAGATCGCTCACAGGCTCTGCCCTTGGCGTAATTAAGGATCGATTCGAAAGGATCGATAAGACAGAACGGGAGAAGCGAGAGGTGATCGAGGCGTTCGCAGCACTAGCGGATAAGCTTGCACAAGGCTTCCAGGGTCAACAACATAGACTCGCAGTGAATATTAAAGGGACGATCATCTCCACACTGCTGGGAGCAGCAAAGGCTACTTCTGATCAATGGATAGGGCTCACAACAGAGCATTCACGAACAGAAAGCAATAAGCAGAAGACCTACACTGATGCACTGAAAACTCGGATAGTGCCTGAGGCAGAAAGCCCCACTAAGGCCCCCACCAACACAGGACGCCCTGCTCCTATTGGAGGAGCGAACACTGAGCGTATAGAAGCACGCAGACTCAAGAGGGAGAATGACCGGATCGAGAAAACGATCCTTATAATAGCTAATGGGGAAGCTCTGCTCTCAGAGACAAATCCCTTCCTACTAAGACTCAGAATAAAAGAGGCAGTTACTGGACTCACATTAGCAGAGATCCCCTTCCTTCAAAGGAATAATACGGGCTGGACTCTACGATGCAGCTCTAGCGCCAGCCGGGAGAAGATCATGAAAGCAGATAACTCTGAGCGGGTGCTTAAGACCCTCCATGCAACAAGCATGCGCAGACTAGAGAAGTGGTTCATGTATACAGTCCCACAAGTACCTCACGATTTTTATCACATCGAAGGAGCTCCTGCTCCTATGCCTACTGAGCTTATCAAAGAAGAGATCACAGCTCAGACCGGCAAGCAGCCGGTCAACTACCGACTGGCACGTAGCGGGGTTAACCCGATCACTAAAAGAGCCACCTGGATCATTGGCTTCAATACTGCAGTATCGCGGTTCCGACTATTCAATAGTAGCTCCTACTCGGTTCTCCTAGACAAACCCCGGGAAATTCAACTTCACAGTACTGGCTGCCTAGGGTACTGCAACCCCTTCACCTGCAACAGAGCCTCACGATGCTCGACATGCGGTAAACTAAACACTGAGCACGAGGGTGCACTCGTACACCAACAATGTACTAGAGCAGCTCAATGCGCCAACTGCCACGGACCCTTCCGCGCTGGCCACTCCAACTGCCCAGCTGCCCCTAGGGTCTATGCTAAGCGACGGATCGTTCTGACCGCAAAGGAACTGGCCGCAGTCAGAGCTGTCGGCAGAAAAGACTACGAGACGCTGCACAGAGCAGATATAGACGAGGCAGAACATACCTCTGAATCACCTCTGTCTCCTATCGTAACAACCGCAGAAACCCCGATCACTTCGGGGGCGAGGATCATAGCATATGAGAATGAGCGCCTCAGCAAGCGCCCACGCAGGCTCAGTACAAGTCTGCCGATCGCACCAACCGGATTACGCACACGCTCAGCTCGTAACCAGAGCCAACGGAATCTCAATATAGAAGCGCTAGCAGAGAAAGCCTTCACTCCAATAGACCTGGAGATGATCGATACAGAAAACTCTATAACAGTTGCCACTGCACCTAGACCCTCTCTATGAGTGATGCAATCAATGGGTACACTCAAAGAAACAAAGGCCTCACTATCGCTTGGGCGAACGCAGGCCGGGGACACGCGAATCATATCACACTACTACAATTAGCAGCGGAGGCTCAATTAGATGTGATCTGTATACAGGAGCCAAGACTATACTGGAATTCAACAACACAAAATCACAACGCATACGATCGATATCAGCCGACCGACAACTGGAACCTCCGAGGAGACTTGGAGGAGAACGAGCAAGGCCCTAGGGTCATGACATATATACGAAAAAGCGCGAACCTGAAAGTAGAGCAAATGAGTCGACTCGGAAACAGAGACCTACTCTGGATACGAGTCAATGGATACTCGATCCTGAATGTCTATAGAGCTCCGTGCACTTTGGATATTATTAATTACATTACACACCTGGTTCCAAATGAGCGTACAGTCGTAGGAGGGGACTTTAATGCAAAGCACGATCTGTGGGAACCGGGGGTGATCACAGCCAACCAGGGGGCACAGCTCGCAACATGGGCAGACGAGCAGGGCATGGAGTTTATAGGTACTCCAGGCATACCCACTCACGCAAGAGGGCACGTGATAGACCTGACCTTCTCCAACATACCGTTCGCTTATACAGAGGTACTGGAAGAACTCCATTGTGGATCTGATCATGCTACCCAGGTCACTACTCTGACGAATCGTGGAACAACAGAGTGGGATCAGTATCGCTATCGGATAAAGGAAGTGGATCTGCCTAGATTAGATGGACTAATGGCCAACCAGCTAGCTCACCTCAATGATGTAGACATTCAGACTACAACTGAGATTGAAACCCACGTCAGTGAGCTGGCGAATGCGTTAGAAAAAGCGATCCGAGCAATCGGCAAGATTGATCGGAAGGTAGGAAAAGCCTCGCCGTGGTGGACGGACGAGTGCAGAGAAGCCCACCGAGCACACATAGAAGCACGGAGGGGATCAGACCCGGAAAGGAAGACTAATGCTACTCATCTCTTACAAAAGGTAGTGCGACAAGCCAAGAGATCCTACTGGGCAATGCGTCTCGACGGAGTCAAAGACGACAAAGAACTCTATCGGGTTATGGGATGGCACAAATTAACCCCCGAAAGTAATGCGAAATCCCCCTCCCTAATAATCGGCGAGCGGGTGATCTGTGATACAAAAGAGAAGGCAGATGCTTTATTCACAGCGGTTCTGGATCGTTTCAGGGCAGACGACGACCTACCAAACGATCCGCTGCTCAATCAAGCACACAAAGGGATACTCCCCTGGAAAAGAACGATCTCTGCAGAAGAAGTGGAAAAACATGTCATAGGAGCTACTTGCACTGCGCCTGGAGTGGATCGAGCCACTGTGCGCATCCTCAAGGCATGCTGGCCGAGCGTCAAATCACTGATCCGGGAGATATTTGCATCTTGCCTAGCTCTAAACTACTATCCAGAAGGTTGGAAGCTAGCGGAAGTAGTAATGATCCCTAAGGTGGGCAAGAAAGACAAAACGTCACCGCGGTCGTGGCGACCGATAGCCCTGATCTCCTGTATCGGTAAGGGGCTCGAACGGTATATAGCTAGTCAAATATCCTGGACAGCCCTGAGACACAAGGTAATCAGCCCGCAGCACTGCGGAGCGCTCCCCAGAAGATCAGGTACTGATCTAACGGCGGCTTTCACTCACGATGCGGAGCTTTCATTAGCAACGGGTAATGTGGTCTCGATTGTTACAATGGATGTTCAAGGAGCTTTTGACGCTCTCCTAAAGCGCCGACTCCTGAGCCGAATGATCAAGCAAGGATGGCCAACTCCGCTGCTCAAACTAATAGACTCGTTCCTTACAAATAGGAAAGTCAGAGTAAGACTCGAAGGCATCACAACAGAGGAATACCCAGTAGCATGTGGTACTCCTCAGGGGTCCCCCCTATCACCTATACTCTATATGCTATATCTCGCTGAGCTCCTCAACCGAGATACCAAATATCGCTTTGGCTACGCTGACGATATTGCGATCTATCACTCCTCCAAGCATCTCTCCACGAATGCCAGGATCCTTCAACGACGCGTTCGACAGATCATCCGATGGGGTAAGGAGAACAAAATCCTATTCGCCTCAGAGAAATTCGAGCTACTCCATATAACCAGACGACACGATACCACCAACCCACCACTAGTCGTTAACCCGGATCTGATAATCACTCCAGTACCGATTGTAACGAGTGGAAGCACTCAACCCACTCTAAGATGGCTTGGTGTCTTCTTCGATCGTCGGCTCTCGTTTCTACAACATGTCAAAACACGCACAGCGAAAGCCATGAAAGTAGCCTCGCACATCAGGTCGATCGCCCGCACTCTGCATGGGCCACCAGCTTCCTACTTGAGAAAAGCAGTGATCACCTGCGTCCTTCCAGTAGCACTATTCGGCACTGAAGTATGGTACGCTGGCAAACTCAAACCGAGCCTCGGTCAAAGCGAAGCAAGCACAGGCACAGGTATCAAAGGCCATCTCCGCTACATCAACAAAGTGATCAATACCGCCGCAAGAGGAGCGATCCCGGTATACAAAACTACACCGACCGCAGCTCTTATCAAAGAAGCCGGCCTGCCATCGGGGATAGTCGCATTAGAACACGCCAAGCTGCGATTCGCACTCCGCTTAAAAACGGTCGACAATCAGCACCTGCTAGTGAGCCGCCTGAAACCCACAGTACGAAAGCGCGGGCGAGGAGCAGGCACAGCTAGAAGGCCCCTTACAAGAATCCAACGGCTCGGCCTCCTCATCCCAGAGACCCAACGGCCGAAGTTACTTCGCCCGCACTTCTCGATAGGCTGCAGAACGGATCCGACGGAAGGGCTAACCAAAGATGAAGCAGCTCAAGCCTTCAAAGAGTGGTGGCTGCAACTCCCACCTGAGGACTACACGATCTTCTCCGACGGATCAGAACAAACCATTGATCGTAAACACTGTGTCGGATACGGATATGTAATATATCACAATGGCACTCAATTAGCCTCCGGATCCAAGCAGATCTGGAGCGACTCACATGTGTTCGATGCAGAAGCGATCGGAGCGTGGCGAGGGCTGGAGCACCTGATCAGCACGTTTAAAGATCCCCCGAGTGGCCGGATCTGGATGTGTATTGACAGTACATCGGTCATCTGGGGTGTTCGCGGAAACGCGCCGCCCACAACGCAATGGGCCTTCCATAAGTGCCATAAGGCAATGAAACAACTTGACATTAGAGTGAAGTGGTCACCTGGTCACATGGAGATCGAAGGGAATGAGGAAGCAGACCGCCTAGCAAACGCAGGCGCAATTGGACCCATGGACCAGGCGATCGACAAGCTACCAACAATTAGCGGTGTCCGGACGATCGTTCGCCAAAAGCGCCTACGCGCAGAGACTGAGTGGTGGGAAGAGATGAATCCCTCTCTCTCTGCTAATTATAAAGAATGGTCTCCCAAGTACAACACAAAGGAGCCGAAGGAACTAACTCTGCCAAGAGCAGTCCTTCACCGACTACTAGCTATGAAAACAGGTCATGGCGACTACGCCGCTTACCATCAGCGATTTGGTCATCAAAACAACAAGCTGGACTGCTCATGCGGCAGCGCTAAGGAACCATATCACTTCTTTAAATGCACTATAAACAACCTAAAACGTTCAGACTGGCCCCTGGCCCCTGTAGAAATACAATCTAACAAACAGGCGATCACATATATCAAGAAACTCTTACACACACCTAGCAAGCTCACTCAGCTGATTACCGACTCAGAGTTCTACACTCAGATCTGTCCTAACTACTAAAGGACCCTTAGAAAGCGACCATCTTTTCAACAAAGCCCGCCGCCCCTTTTATAAACTTACCACTCAACTGATCACTCGAATATACCACACCCCTAAAAACCGCAAACCCAATATACAATATAAGAGCCTTGCCGCTCGGCTAAACAAATAGCAACCCACTCCCACTTCTTCTCCTTCACCATAGGGATCGGAGCCCACAACGAGCCTATCCACCCGGGAACCAAGCTCTACCCTAACAAGAACCCGGATCAGACGTACCCTTCTGGAAACAGAAGTGGATCGCACCTGCAGAGGAGCGAACAGCCCCTGGCATTGAAGTTAAATTGCTAAATTCGGTTGCGACGATCACGCCGCTCAAATAGTCCCTTATCTTAGCACGTCTAAATACCCTTAGGGAGGTTCAAGACAGACGTTAATTAATATAAATAAATAAAATAAATAAATATATAAATTTAGGATATTCTTTAAAGAAAATCTAGAAAATGTAAACAAACTCAAAATTATTTAAGCTCTTTCTTATAATTTAATTTCAATTTAATTCTTATATTATATATTCGATTTATTCCTTAAGTTAAAGTAACTAAGTCTTTTAATAATATTAAATAGAATATAAATATTATTATTTTTATTTTAAAAACTAATTTTCAAGAATAACAAAATAAATCTTACTTTTTTATTCCGTTAACTTTCGATAAACTATTAATATAAAAAGGAGAATAACTATATCATTTCAGAATCTCATTCAAAAGCCAGAATATTACCTTCAAAGGTACTATCTTTCATTTTAGCTAGCCAGACCATATCTATGAAATGTTAATGAATGAAGGGTTAACTCTCTTGGAATCTTAACTTACCTATGACTTGGTGAGGGTATGGCTTGAGGTTCGTGCCCTTGATGACAATGTTGGATCTCTTTAATCCATCCCGTTAGCTTTACAAGAGTCAACAAATGGCTTCGGAATGGCACCCGCAGACGACACGACACGTTCTCCAAAAGATCAAAGAAATCTCTCTTGCTATTGATCATTTGTTCTTTTTACAATTTGAGAGTTCCTCAGCAGATTCTAGGACCTCCTGAGACTCCGTAGATTCTTTGAACATGGATACTTGATCACAGTTGTCCTTTTCTGGTCATTGAACCACTTTCGCTGCCGTGGTAAAGTATTTTGAGTGGCCAGCCAAGATTTCTAGCCAAGTAATCAACTACTCTAGTCTAATAAGCGGCCTAGTGATTTTTCTTGCCCTCAATGATTCTCTGATTTCCTTCCTTTTGGATGTTGCCTGATTTGTTCAGCTGAGCGTGAAACTCATCAGTTTCTCTTACATTTTCCTCTTCAATTTCCTCGGCAGTCTTATTGATTATTGATATGCTTCCATCGTTCTCCATGTCGGATAAGTCATTATACTCGTCTTGTTTGAAACGAGCATATGATGTACTTTCATTGATAGTCTTATCAATCGATGCAACCTCGCTATCCATAGAAAATGGAGCGATAGCTTCTTTCTGAGGAAGGCTCTTGGTTCTGGAGCCGTTAAGTTTCCTGTGCGACAGCCGATAAAACCTAAGTGTTGATGATGGCCTGAACCAATTCTCCCTAGAATGAAGTTTCTTCGCTGACTTTGGAGTGTCTTGTAGGAAATGATCGAGATACGTAGTGATGATCAAATGCATGTCATGAAGGTTGTAAAGATACCCCGGATCATCAACGTTTTGCTTCAATCCTAACGTTTCGTGCGTAATAGGAAATCTATCGCCGGTGACAAAACTAATCAATCTTGGGTTGAGACTGCTGATGTATTTAAAGATGTTGCTTGTACTGAAATCCTTCTCGGACGGTTTGATAGGATTCTTCACAAGGCATCCGAAGGCGGTTTGCTTTGCTGTATGCCACGGAGTTAAAATTCTCGGAAGGTGTTGAGGGTCCTCTATCCACTTCGCTAACACAACCTTATCCTGGAATCCTAGATAGCCTGCAACGTAGACAGCATTCTCTAGCTTGAAATTGACAACAAGAACGCCCTCGGGGTTTTTTTTTCTCTGCTTCTTGAATAAGTCGGGTCAAATCCGCCATGGCCATGTTCTGCTTCTTGGTTGGTTCGCAGTAATGAATTGAAGATCTTGAATTTACTTTGCTTTTAATATCGCAGAACTGTGCAATACAATCTTGGTGGACCTCTACTTCGAGTGGAAAATGAAACAGAGTAGAGAAGCTTGAAGTTTTTGGTCGAGGCCCTGAAGTTTGGCTGGCATTGTTGTTGCTGTAAAGGTTTAGAAAGTTTGAGAAAAAGTTTAGAGAAAGACGAAGAGGTATAATCGTCGTCTGCGGGTAAGGAAAATTTCTGTTAAGAAGAAGATGTGAATGGAAAGTGAATATCTTCATGATTAGGACGTGTCGATGCTATCGTGACGCGTGACCGACCTCGCTAAGCTCTGCCGTTCCACTCGTGTATTTCTCATATCCAAATCTTCTTCAACTTTCTGATTTCCTTTTTTTTCTTCTATAATACAACTTAATTTCTTTTCTTATTCTCATCGATCAGCCCAGGTTATCTACTCAGTTGTGGCGAGGCGTGAGTCTATCAATTATCCCTTCCGGAAAATATACTGATATCCGCACTGGTTACTTTCAGTCGATGAAAGCTTGGCATGTTCGTGACGAGGCCATGTTCGCTCAAATTGCCCATACTAACTCTGGTTACAAAGCCAAAAAGCTCGGCAATGAGATAAAAGGTCTGGATGTATCGAAGTGGAATGAAGTCTCGTCAGCGGTCATGCGAAATACTCTATATCTAAAGTAGCGAAATAATCCGCCAGCCAGACAAGATCATATAGCTACCGAAAACAAATGTTTGGTAAAAGCACGGGAAGAAACGGTTTGGGGTACTGGATTGAAATCATTCGCTCTTGCAACATTCACACCAATATCAAACCCTATAGTGGCAGAATCAATGCTTAACGAAGTGGACTTTTTGTCATTGTTATAAATTCTTCAATTCTTTAATTATATATTTAATAAATCGTTTTTAAAGTATTAATATAATTAATCTAAATCTCTATAGTTTATGAAGCTTATTTTAATCAATAGGGTCTTAGTGAATTTCTTGAATTTCGAAAGCTAATTCTAACTTTTAATTTAAGGTAATCATTTTCAAATAAAAAGATCTATTTATATCAAAATCAAACTATATTATTTATTTAGTATATTCTATGTTGTATGGTATAATAATAAAGCTTTTAATTGAAGAATAAATCGAAGGTGAAGTGATACGATTAATGAACAGATTCCCCTTTAGACTTTCGGCTAATGCCTTTCATTCATTCTAATCTTTATGCTTACTCCCCTCTTTTTTTTTAGTTCTTATTTATCTCTATAACCTTTTCTTAGCCTTTATATATATACTCTTTCGTTCACCTTTCCTACGACCTATATTTGAAGATCTTGAAATCTTGAAGGCCTTTGAGGGCTCTTATTTTCTTTTTTTCTATCAAAATTTAATAATAAATGGGTTGCATTTTGTGTCGATAATATTCGTTATTAATGAAATCAGCGTTTTGTTGATAACAAAAAGAAATTAATATTATTATATATATAATAGAAATTTGTATGGGGATTTATATTGAATTTCTCTTCGTCCGTAATATTAACTTTGCCACCACAGGGAAAGTGGCTGGGCGATAACAAACTAAGAGAGGAGCTTATGAGAGCTCGCGGATATCTCAAAGGACTCATGGAAAAAGAGAATAAAGAAATGGGTAAGTTCATGGTTTCCTTGCTTTAGCAAAGCAGAGAAAAGGCTAACTTTAATGCATAGAAATTTCGCACTTGCCTCTCCTCTCCCCACCCCCAAGTTCTTCCATCCAAAGCACCCGATAAACTTCAGCGGGACCTTCACGAGTACAAGAGGGAGAAGATATCATGGATGTCGACGGCACTATTCTACCTTCGATACCACTTCAAATGCGTCCCGACATTGGTCTAATAGATGAAAATACATTTGTGCCACTTTCTCCCCTCCAAGGCGGCGACATGGACATCTAAATGAATTCACAAATGGGTTTTAAAGCCGCTGATGTTGCCGATAAAGTAAAAACCATTCAATACGTCGCTACTACTACTCTTGTCGAAAATGAGATCGCTATAGAGGAGATTAAGGTCGAGCAAGCCGCCCAAGATCTGACCACCCCAGAAAAACATGCCGTCACTCTCGCCCTCGCTCGTCAGATCGATGAGGATAACGATGATCTTGACAAAGCCGCAAAAGAGAGGAAGAAGTAGCGGAGTTAGCAGGTATCGAAAAGGCTGCAGCTGCAAAGAAAGCTGCTCTAGAGGAGCTCATAGCTGCCGGAATTATAGGTAGCCTCATTGAAGATGAGCCAAGAATGGTGCTAAATCCTTACTACAAGGGCTCGGACTACGACCCTGACGAGGTTCGCGTCAAACTTCGATGGGTAATGCGATTGTTGAACCAGCTTTCGGCTCTCGACGTCAGTCGTGAAGATTGGGCCAAGGAGAACGGAGATGGAATTTTGTCAGATGAGGACAAATTCGGGTCAGCATGGAACACGTCGAAAACAATTTTGATGATTCATATTTCGGATCGTCGTTATTTCGGCCCCACCGGAGTTGATACAGAGTATCCTATTCTTATCGCCAAAACCAAGGAAGAATTCGAGGAATACTTTAAGTATTTGGTTGCTATTGAAACAATCATCAAGGCAAAGGATGGGGAGTATCCCGACGAGCTCGACTAAAAGGTCGGAAAGTTTGCGACAAAAGATTGGAAGAGCACTTTGGTGATTTTACAAATGCGTAGGCGTTCATTATTGGCTGGAACTGAACATGAATGTGATGATAAATCCATGCTTGAGTTGGAGGAGTTTGCACTTAGACTTCCCCCCGAAGAAGCATTGGCAATGAAGAATGCGCCTGATTCTGATGAGGAGAGTGAGGGGGATGTCATGGCAGATTTGGAAGATGAGCATGACAACATTTTTAGAATCGGTGAGAAGGTGAATGATAGAGGTAAATGAATCTGTGGTTACCGTGGATGATGCTTTGGTAAGTTGTCAATTTTGGTATCATATTTTCATTAATCGTTGCTTAATATAATAATAATAGGTGGGTTGGCATTAAATCGACCACTCTACTTTCGGGCCACCTTTGTTTTGGGCCACCCTTTTACATTAAAAATCGCTTTTTTGGTTTATCAATATCTCTATCAATATATAATCTAATTTAATAAAAATTTAAGTATATATAGTTTAAGCTATTTTAGGCTTATTCTGAAATTTTTAGATTTTTAGGATTTTTCTGTATTGAGATTTAGAGCTTCAAAATATCGATTTTTTAATTTGTATGGGAATTATATATAAATTTAAAACTTTTATAAAATCTTTAGTAACTTTTTAATAATAATTATTAAAAGAAAACTATATATCTTTTTGAAAGTTTTGAACTTAAATTTATATAGAAATTTAAAAAAAAATTAATAAAAAATTAATAAATATAGAGATATAGTATATAATAAGTTTAGAGTAGTTTAATAATCCCTGTAATTTTGAGGATATTCTTTTAAATATTTATTTATAAGAAGTTTTCTATTTTTTTTTATCTTTTAAAGTAAATATATTATAAACTTATAATAAAACTTTTTAGTTTATTTTTAGTAATTTTTATTAAAAAGTTATTAAAGATTTTGTAAAAGTTTTAAATTTGTATATGATTCCTATACAAATTTAAAAATCGCTATTTTGAAGCTCTAGATCTCAATACAGAAAAATCCTAAAAATTTAAAAATTTCAGATTAGATTCAAAACGATCTGAATTATATATATATATATATTTTCAATAAATTCTATCTATAAATAAGAAAGTTAAAAATTCCATTTTTGGTGTGAAAAGTGGCCCAAAAGGGGGGTGGCCCGAAAGTAGGGTACTTGACTTATGGTATGAAAGATGATGGGAGTACACGAATTCTTCATGGGGATATTGATGATGCACATATGACATTCTTACTTCTTTCATGGCAGCGGTAAGTTCAGTCATCATTTGATGTCTTGACACGTTAGTATTTCCCAAGTTTTTTTCTGTGGTTTAGAGATGTTCCTTACTTCAACATGAGGGTCACATATGGGTTTATAAATAATTCCTCGAAAGCGCTGCTCTCTCAACATGAGTATGCTATATCAGTTTATAATGAAAGCGAGATTTACCTCAATTTTGACTTTGATTGTGATATTAAAAGAGGATGATTCATGAACTTCTTTTTTCCCTAAAATTGACTTTTACGATGTTTACGAAGAACTCAACTCAACTAAGCCCATCCCAATCTCCCCTCCTGTTCTCTCATTCCTCCCAACTGAGATTCTGACATTCTACTCCCCATACATGATGATGATACAAGCATTCAGGAGCATATCTAGGATCCCATTCCGCGATATTCAATAACCCCTTCCCATTCGTGAGATTAGCGACATCAATCAAAAGCCCATCGCACTGCTTCGCTAACTCTACTAAAACTTCCTTGTTGTATATAGAAGTTGAAGGGAGCTTTGTATTAACATGCATCATAGCAGCATAGCACAATGCAAGAAACTTTCTCCCCGCAGAATTCTCCTTGGTATAATTATACCCAAGTTCAATGTGTCTTGGCTCTGGGAAAAACTGCTTATCGGATCGGTACGTAGCCATAATGCGATTCATGATGATATCCTCGAAATCTAGGGCTTTATTCTTGTTGGCAAAGAGGTATAGATGCCATAATGTATCGAGTGAAATCCCAGGAAACATTTTTCAATGATAGGCAAATTGAAGAAGGCGGACGAAGACCGAGCATGAGATGGGCTGGTATACATCAAACCACCCTAACGATAGACCTGTATCAACCAATCTAGAGATTCGAAGACGACGGAAGATACGAGGTTGAAGAGTAATGAGGTCGGCGTGAACTAGAAATTTTTGTTCACGAGTGCCGCGGTGATTGTGATCATTTGCTTTCCGAGTCTGATAAGGTTAGTTAGCATGATTTGATATATGATCAAGGATAATAGAATACTTACTTGAGAGGAGAGTTCTTTTGCCAATCAAAAAACTTGCCCTTTGTGACAGCTGGGGGAGTTGAGATTTGTCCAGTAGAAGTCATGTTTTATTGAACAGAGAATCATACGTAGATTGAACCATGTTTTCTGATTGTGTATGGTCGAGGAATGGTAGACAGATGTCAATGTTAATAGACGTTTTCGTTGACTAAACACCAGTTGACCTGCTTGATGGGTATTTTGTCCACGAAAAACTTTCGAGAATGAGAACAAAGTAAGTTACTATTGGGAGGAAACGATGACTATATACCTATGAGCAGATGTTACGATTCTGAACATACAACACAGCCAAATAGATAAGTCAGATTCAATACATCGAGATCATGGGAAAAACTGTCAAATCCAACCATATTATTGTGAGAAGTGCACGTTAGGTCCCATAATAACGATTACTATCAACTAGCGTGGACTAGCGTACACTAATACGGCTCTCTATCTACATATAAAGTCAATGCTCGATCTACCGTTGACAAGTGAGACAAGACCGTATTTTGTCTCCTCACACGCGCATGAAGGCAAATTGAAAAATGTATGATTAGTAAGGTCTCTCTATTCTTCGCAGAAACCCACCTAAGTTGTTTACAGTATACCGTATCTAGTTGCACTCGAAAGTTGCGCTCGAGAATTGCGCTCGAGAATTGTATCCAAAATATCTGCCGTATATGTTGCATGTTTACTTTAGAGCAACTATCCAGTTTACACAGCAAAAACGTTTTTACAAATTGAATCATGAGTACAAAACGTAGACTTTAAGATATATAGAAGGCACCGAAAGAGATCTTCGTGAAACATGAAATTCCATTGATTTAATTCGATATTCTTTGCTCAGACTTGATCATCTGGGAAGATATTCATAATGATCCATTTGTCCAACTCCCGCAGCTTTCAATTATCCTGTACATTCTGAAAATTGTCAATAGAAAAGGACAGAGTCAATCATGAAGCCCTCATCCATCAAAAAGACTAAGTCCAACCAGAACATCTTCTCCTTCCCTTGATAAACATATCCTAGACAATAAACATGACAACAACTGCAAAAATGAAATTAATCGAAATGAAATAAACAATTAAGGCTTTGGTAGTGGAACAAAAATTATCGACCCCGATAATAGCAAACAAATCACTCCTATGTATGAAAAATCATGAGATTCTTACATGATTGCATAGAAGCAAAGTTGGGATGGCTCCTCCTCTAGAAATTACATTCTAGATATTCAGTGGGTTTCAAATCGACGCTCATAGCAGCACCCATTGATCATTCATTCTCTTCTGTCAATCCCTCGAGTAAGGTATTTATTAATGACTTCTTCTCCACATCGGTCCATGAAGTTCTGTTGATTCGGATTTGAGTCATGGCGTAATCGAACGCGGCGCGCTGTGTAGGATTATCTTCTCCCTCTTCCCCTTCTTCCTCCTCCTCTTCCTCCTCCTCGCTATATTCATCTGAATCCGAATCCGAATCTGACTCTGACTGACTCCATGACATGAATCCCTTAAAGGTAGCAGGTTTCAATGGCTCCTTTTCCAATAATCGAATTTCTCTTCTCTTCACCGGGTTCGGTCGCCAATAAAAGCCAGGATCTGATGTGTCAATATAAGCATCAAACCCGTACCCAAAGAAGTAACTTTTCATGTCCACATTCCTAAGGTCTTCATCTGGATGTGGTAAAGGAAATGATGAGCCTTCAACATGTGTAATGAAATTTTGAAGGCTCAACATCAAACTCGATGAATCACAACGTTTGCAACCATCTTCACAATAACACTCTGAACTCCAAAATCCTGAGCATGATGTACCCAAAATTCCAGACAGTCTAATCACCTTTAGATGTAATGATTGAGCAAAGAAGTAGAACATTCGAATCCATGAATTACTCTTGAGATGTTCCTTGGACTCTAAGTCTTCCTTGATAAGTTCAATCCTCACATTGTGAAGCTTGAGTGAACGCAAAGAATTTGCGTTAATGAGTAAGAATTCTTGGAAATACTGCTCATTCAAATACAAATTCTTGATTTCAAGAGATTCCAATGACGGAAATATTGTACTTGGGTTAACCAACTGTGAAAAATCTCTCGAATCGTGCCAATATTGGAAATCAGCGGCAGCCTCAGTCGCTTCTCCTAATGAAAGTGACCTGAGGTTTTGCATGCAATTAAGAAGCGCGGGAACATGAGGGATGAGGAATTTGTTGACCAAAAATTGGAAATCCTTCAACTTTTCGAGTTTGTCTATCTCCAGCTTAGAAAACGACTTGAGACTTCGTTCACGTTCGTAGATATTTGATTCGAGTCTGGGTAATTCTACTCCTATTGTTCTCAAGTTGGATACGTTAACAAGTGTTGATTTTAGAAAGTTCCAAAATGTATCAAATGATCCGTTCGTGATAAGGAAGTATTCAGGAATCGGATCGCAGAAGATCGTGTCAATTCGAATAGTGTTGAGACTTGACAGCCGCTTTAGGGCGTCTGCCAACTCATATTGATGATGGAAGTGATAATCGGCATGTTGTGGACTCCAAGAGTCATTTATTCCATCATCGTCAATAAACTGGCCCTTGTATGTGAGCTTTGAAACATGACGTTGAAGGTTAGAATTGTCGGCGATATTCAATAAGTTTTGAAATGATAAAGCTTCGAATTTGAACGATATTTCTTTGAACATACAAGTTGCTGCTGCGTTAGAGAGATCCTTCGAGACAAATCTAAGATTGGAAAGTTCGTGTGGACCAACGTGAGAACAAATCAGACGGAGAATTTCTTGCGGCAATTTCAATTTTTGGCAGTCGATATCCATATTGGACAAATTCTGGGAAGGCAGCAGTGAAGCGGTTTGTAGTTCTTCCTTATTCTTCAACTCTTCCATGCTCTCGATGGCTTTGATTGGGGTTATGGTATTCGGAATTGGGATTCGTCGTCTCTTATTTGCTTCTGGTCCCACCAGGGCTTCAACTACCGACAGTGATGAACGTCTCTTATTCGTCATGGTGTCAATTTAAATTTTGGTGAGCTGCCTGCCATGACGATGTGTAAGCTTTAAGTGTCATCCTACAGTAAAAATAGATAATAGTCACCTCGAGTGGTCTAGGCTAGACGTTTCAACGAAAGCACAAGGATGTGATATGCGAGGCAAGATCGAGTATCATTGGAGAGTATTTTCCTTTCCGCTGATGTCGTTCTTGCGCTACCGTGCTGTTACTTTGACTGACTTTGACGGCTCTAGTTAGATCGATGGCAATCCGCAGAGGTAATTTCTGCAATAGGATGTGGATGGAAAAAGTAATAAGATGTGTCTCAATAAGGGAGAAGATTTGCAAAGAGTTTGAAATTATTTGGTTCGCGATGTTAGGTGGTATTGAGATTGGGGTCCTGAGATTTGTAGGAAGCACTGAATGAAATACTGTGTGGGGAATCTACAAGTCCTAAGAGTGCTAAATTCACTAGAACCAACACTAAAGCATCACGTGTGTATAGTGAATGAACCACTGTGAAAGGAAATGCCGAGCAAAGGTCCAAATCATAATGAATGATAGGCAGCAGAAAATTAGAGCATTTAGTTTCCATTCTTCACTCTTGAAATTGGGAGGATAATGTCATCATGATGTAGGCATTTAGAGAGTCATGAGAAGTGTCACGATAATATTGGAAGGAGCACATTGTGTTACGATGGCTATTGGCAATCTATGAAAGTCCTGATTAGTTGAAGTTACTCTTGCCATTAAGATCTTTGATTAAGCTCTCAACCAACTCTTTCAAATCCCTTCCATCACCATCTCCATCACCTTCTTCTAAATCATCTACCCAACCATTCCATTGCCAGCTCAACTCGAAATCCCCCAATTCCCTGGACAGTTCTGTCGCATTGAATTCTTCAAACTTATGTTTCCAAATGTAATCGAAAAACATTCCCCATCTCTTCAAATAATATCCACGTACAAGACCTCCCCAACTTTTAGAGGCATAATCATTAATGACTCCTGCTGGTCCCCAGATGGTAATTTGATTGATAGCATTGTAGGCGAAGAACTGTTGCGTTTGGGTGATATTTGATATCGAAGAACTGTGAGGTGAACGAAGAGAGGAATTCATAGAAAAGTCCGGTGAAGAAGCAATAGCGGCATTTAGCCAAGTATCTAACCTAAAATGAGGAGAAGTAGATAGAACACTATCCAGACTCTTCAAAATCCCAATCAGAGTCTTACTCGTCTCTTCAAAACCAATCCCCACTGTATATCTCTCGATCAAATCCACATATTCCAATTTGAATCTCTCAGCAAGAACTTCTCTTGTGACATCCACTATATCAAATTTCCACCCATCGTCATCCCATAGTTCTGGAACTATTACCGAAGCATTATACAACAATCTCCATGCTTGAAATAAATCTGCAGGATTGTACAAATCGATTGTCAAGGATTGACCCAATCTTCCATGGTTTTGGGTAACGTTAGGTTGCGTCTCGAATAAAGATCTTGGAAGACTATCTGCAAGAGTCAGATTTGTGTTGTTGTAAGCTGTCGTACGAATAATTTTCCATGCTGAGTATATTTCTGATGGCAATTCCACGCACCCAGAAATATGATATCGTTTCGCCACCCAAGTCTTGAAGTAATTCTCAGTGTCAATGGGGTTAGAATTCCAAGCTTGATCCAGAAGTAATTCATACATCAAACCATTACCATCTTGTCCCTCCATCGTATTTCCCATTCCAACCATCTTATCCGATTTCCGAAATGCTTCAATCGAGGAATTTGTGATATTATGTATCTGACCATACATCCCAGCAGTACCACCATAACCATGTAATTGACACCAAATCCATGATTTTCCATAATATTGATTTGTATTTTCCCACTCCGGAAACGATTCAGAAAAGAGATCAAGTATCAACATGCTCTCATCTTTTGAAACTCCACCAAGATAAGCTTCGACTCTATCTTCTGTCCAAAATGATGAAGAAGCATAGAAAAGCCACCCTTGTAACATCCAAATAGCATTTGAATCGAAAGATTGGAGAGATTCGTATGTTCCACGTGATATGTTGCCTAGAAATAGGAGATCTCCAGATCCCGGGGTATTTTCGTTGAATTGGTCGAGTGTATAGATGGGGGAGACATTTCCATAATATTCAGATTGAAGATTAAGAAATGTATGCTGTAGAGTCGTGAAAAGAGGATCTGTTGGGTAAAGAAATGTATCATTTGAATACTCGACTGGGAAAAGATTTCCCCAATCACTTCCATTAATGATATTTGCATCGGGTGCTACCCTTCTCAATTCTCTTGGCACAAACCCGGTGAAAGCAGGTAAAGCAGGTGTAATGCCTAGTTCTACCATTCTTTGTACAATTTTCTTTTGAAGAAGGTGTTGATCTTCAATCCAAGCAAGTGGAACTGTACCACCCCAAGATCCTTGTATATTACCAAATCGATTCCAAGCTTGAAAGGCAGGACCGGATAAGAATGAAAGTATTTCATCAGTAGTGAGGCCAATAGTAAGGAGTGTAGTAAGTAATGTCTTCTCATAACCTACCCATGCAAGAGAGAGATTGATACCGTGAAGGGACATCCAATCTAATTGTAGTTCCCAATCTTCCCATGTCCAAAAGGCGGCTTGGTATGAGAATGTGACTAGGAATGGTTTGTTAAGGTATGTTCATCACTTAACACACTCATCAGGCGAGATTCGCTCGGAAGGGAATCATTGCACCTACCAGTATTAAAATGATAACGCCATGGTACAATACTTGATCCTTTCAAAGTAGAATTTAGAGTTGGTAAACTTTCGGGAGCAAGATGTAGTTGAGAACCAATATACCACCAAATATCCACGCGCAAGATATCTGTAAAGTATTTTCGTAACCTATCTTACAGATTAGAAAGTCACATACAAATTTGATGTGTATTACGTACCCACTAGCAATACCACTTAGTGAATTGGCTTCAATCAAGATCTTTCCAGCGACAGTTTGAGATACAAAGTATTCATCATTCGTTACTCCCAACGTATGATTACCTTGTATTTGAAAATCAAAGTCATCAATATGAGCAGGTAGTCTTCGTTTCAAGAGATTGATTAAGCCTTGAGTAGATTCTTGTGTCGTTTTATTCAAAATATTAATTTTCGATTCTATTATTATTATTATTACTAAAATAAGTAAATTTATTATTTCTACTTCTTTCCTTTTGAGAATCCTTTATAAATATAAAAGGAACATAGTTTTATTATAATTCTAATTCTATATCATTCTAAATATTAATTATAAAGGTAACCTTATTATTAATTCGAGAAGAATACGAAAGACATAGTACTCACGATATTCGTAGGTCCTAAATGTCTATATTATATTCTGTCTAAAGAGCTAGCTAAGTATAGGAAGTTGTAGGCCTTATATAGACACTATAAGAAGAACTAGTCTCTTCCGATTTCACTTAGAGCTTACTATATTCCGCATTCGCTTATAACTATAATATAGTAGCTAATGAATTAAAGATATTCACTAGATCCTAGTAATTAATATTCATATACTTATCGTCCTTATTACTATTATTACTATTAGTATTTTGAGTTGTCTTAAAAGCTTTTCTTTTTTTTTAATTCTTTTAAATCTTTTATTTACTTTTTCTTCTTTCATAATTTTTAAATATAATATTTAAACATTTTTATTCGACTTTTGGATTTATTATTAGAATAATCAAATGATAAGGTATCAGAGTATTCGGTTTTTGATAATTTTTGATTTCTTTATTTTTAATCATTCTTTTTGTCTAATCTTTCTATTTTTATCTAGTACCTTACTACATTTAATTCTTTATATAACTAGAAAAGTAGTATATTCTTTTTTTTTCAATAATATTATTTAATTTTTATATGAGATATATAAGATATGGAAGAAGGTAAAATAAACGAATATAATTTTTATTTATTAATCGTATAAATTCTAATTATAAATATAAATTATCATTATTCATAAAAAGTATTTTTCATTTTGTTTTGAATTCAAAACTAGATGTTACGGAAGCTGCCTCTAGGGTCACGTAGAAGTGTCTAGAGATCTCTTGAGATGGTTTAGATTAAACTTCAAGTAGAAATTCAACAAGGTTATAATTAGTTGTAATTCTCATAACTATAATAATGAAACTAATGATTATTCTTGAGCATAAAGCTTTATATTATAATAAAACCCATTCCCTTATATAAACCTTCTTGCTTAGTGTGATTAATATGACTTAGTACTAGTTTGTTTGTACTTTCATGACTCAGTGTCTATCCCGCTGAGGCAGACTGAGCCAACCACGTGACTTAGTGCCCCAGTCCCGTGCCTATGTTGTGTCGTTCGTAACACTAGAATTCTTAATATAATACTATAAAATAATAAAAGTTATATTATTATTAATAAATTCTAATATTAAATAGAAAAACTTAAAATTAATTTTATATAAAATCCTTTTCTTTTATTATAATTAAAAAGAAGAAAGAAATTATTAATATTATTAATAACTTTAAAAATAGTAATAGAATGTTAATCTTTAGGACTAATAAAATAAAATTATTTAATTGATGTTTATTTATTTAAATATATTTAAAACTTATTTATCTTAAGAATATTATCTGAAATTAGAAACTATTATTTATATATATATTCAGCTTGAAATCTTATTTTATTAAAGTTAATAATTTATATTTTCTTTTTAATATTAAATAGTTTGAGGTATTGTTAATAATTTTTAAATTATTTATATAAAACCTATAACTCCTTGTAATTTAATTAGCTTTTTAAATAGAATATAATATAAATATTTAAGATTTATAAAATCGTAAATATTATATCTTTTATATCCTTTTCAAATTAATATTAATTAATAATATTATAAATTAT
Source organism: Botrytis porri (assembly GCF_014898465.1). Lineage (NCBI taxonomy): Eukaryota > Fungi > Ascomycota > Leotiomycetes > Helotiales > Sclerotiniaceae > Botrytis > Botrytis porri. Next base: position 28,985 of record NW_024066093.1, read on the forward strand.
TTAAATTATTTATTTGAATAATCTTTTACTTTTTACTTTTTATTTTTCTTACTTTTTTTGGTAATTATATTAAAAAAATTTAATATTTTTGAAAAAAGAGAGAATTTTAAATTAATAAAAAGATTAAAAACTTTTAGTATTTATAAATTATTGATTATAGTTAATTATAATAATGTATTTATTGAAGATGATTTATAAAATGAATTTAAAGAAAGAACTTTAATTTTAATTAAACTTTTTAAACTTTTAGTATTTATATTTTTAAGAGATTTATTAAAGACTAAAAATATATATAAAAGATTTAAATTTTATAATAATTATTAAAAGTATATTAAATTTTTTATTTAATATAAAATTGTTGAATATAAAGATAATAAATTTATTAATGTTAATCTATAAAAACTTATTTATAATAATTTTATATATTTTAATATTAAATATCTAAACAATATATAAAAGAGAATATTACTTTGTTTTTATAAATTACTTTATTAATATAATATAATATAATAATAATAATAATAATTTTATAATCGATTCAATCTATATAATTATATTAAGATTATATAATATACTTATATTTATATCTAATTGAATGAAGTAAATAGAAAAAAGATAGAAAAATCTATTCCTTTTTAATATTCTATTAAATCGCCTATATTATATATTTATTTTATTTAATATTTATAATTTGTAATACTTATATTTTTGAAGATAATATTGTTATGATTACTTTGTTTTCATTTTATAAGTTAATAATATATAGTCTATTTCCATTTAGTATAATGATGTAGATCATTCTTTTCCTTTAATATAGTATATATATTAATATTAAGATTGAAATTAAGAATATATTAATAAAAACTTTTTTTTACTTTAAGTATTACAAATAAATTAAAGATTAATTTCTTAAATATTAAATTAATAAAATATAATCTTTTATATTTACAAAATAAATTTTTCTTTTTATTAGGTTCGATTTAATATTATAAATTAATAAATCTTAAATTTATAAGAATATTATAAATAAATATCTTATTATTCTAAATAAATGTTTTATATATAGTTTTAGAAATATATATCTGATTATTCTAAAAGAAATATTATTATTAAAGAATTTATAAAGAATTGAATTAATAAGAAAATATAAAATAACTTTATTAAAACTTAATATTATTATATTATCAAATCTAAATAGTTTATTTGATAATAACAATTTTAATGATTTTGATAATAATTATAAAAATGATTGAGGAAATAATAAACATAATTATAATAGTAGAGATAATAAAGATTACAATCCTTATTTTAATTATAATAAAAACATAATTGATTATTGTAATTAGAACTATTATTTTATTAACCTTTTAAAGATATATAAAGATAATAATCTATATAAAGGTATTAATAATTCGTTTAATTTAAAGATTTTTATAGAATATTTATACTAATTAAAATGAATATAATTGCTTTTTTAATTATATCTTTTAAGTATAATTAAAGATTATTATTAAATAAATCTTAATAATTTTTCTAATTTATATTAAAGTTTATATAATATAATGGTTAATAATTTTAAGGAATTAAAATATTAACAAAATATATTATTGAAATAAAATAACATTTCATTTAAAATATATATTAAAAAGAACTCTAATATAAATCTTTAGGAAATATTTAATATTATAATTATAAATCTTTATTTTCTTTAGTATATTATTTTTATAATAATATGTAATTTTTAATTATATTATATTAAAATTTTATTTATATATAATAATATTTCGGAATGTTATAATATTATTTACAACCTTTATTTTAATATTATTAATTTTATAAATTAATTTAAATAAATAACTAATTTTCATTAAAAAATATTTTCAAAATAATATAACGTAACGTATGGGGAACTCGGACATATGGGGAACTCGGACACTTTTAGCCCATCACCAACTTGAAACCGCAATAACTTTTATTATGCATACCCAATCACCTTCTACATCTGCTCAAATTGAAGAGAAGCTTCAAAAGGCTATAATTTCACTTCAATTGAAAGAATTTAAATCAATTAGAAAGGCTGCAGAGCATTTTGAAGTCCCTAAGTCTACCCTAGCTGATAGGCTGGCTGGGAAGAAAACACGTTCCCAAACCCACGAAATGGCTCAAATTCTTTCAAACGCAGAAGAAAATACTCTTGTACGATGGATTTCACGACTTACCATCACTGGATTCCCTGCTACACCTATGTTGGTGAAGGAAATGGCCGACGAAATTCGTCTTCGACGCGTTCGGGTCGCGTCATCTCGAAATCCTACCTCGACAGAAATTCCACCTATAGGCCACGAATGGATCTATAGATTCCAAAAACGACATCCAGAACTTAAAACATGCTATTCACGTCAATTAGAGTCTAATCGGGCTAAAGAAGCAACTCCGGAGAATATTCAGGCTTGGTTTGACGCGTTTCGCACGCGTCTCATTGAGCGAAAGTATGAATTAGATGATATGTATAATATGGATGAAACCGGATTTGGAGTTGGAAGTACTCAAAGTACGCGCATTATAGTCGATTCTACTCAGAAATCGAATTGGAAAGTTACGGCTGGCAAGCAAGAATGGATAACTGCATTTGAATGTGTCAATGCAGCTGGAAATGCTCTATCACCTATGGTCATTTTCAAGGCTCAGAATACGAATTCTGCATGGATTCCAAAGGACACACCTCAAAGCTGGCAGTTCTCTACTAGTACAAATGGATGGACCTCAAATAGCCATGGATTAGAATGGTTAAAAAGGGTTTTCGAACCAGAATCCAAGAAAGTGTCAGGTGACCGACCTCGACTTTTGATCATGGATGGCCATTCAAGCCATATTACAGGTAGCTTTATTGCTTTCTGTATAGATAATGATATTGATTTACTTATATTACCTCCTCATTGCTCTCACTTGCTTCAGCCACTTGCTATTGCGGTGTATGGGCCAATGAAACGATATCATGCTTTAGAGGTCGATCGATATTCTCGAGCTGGTGTAAAGCGAATCCAAAGAGCTGAATGGGTAGAACTCTTTCAAAATATTAGAAAAAAAGCATTGAATTCTTCTAATATTAAAGCTGGCTGGAGAGGAGCTGGTTTAGTACCTTTTGCCCCACGAAAAGTACTCGATTCATTACCATTTAACTCCTCCCAGCAACCTTCTACTCCACAAATGAGAACCCCCAATCAAGACCTAGACTTGTCTATACTCAGGAGTTCTCCTCCAGATGGAACAGAACTAAGGCAAGCAAATCAGATCTTTAATACAGCTCTAGCAAGCAGTGGTTCTCCTGCATCGCCAACTCGTCGATATGCCAAGAGAATGACTAGGCTTGTAGAATCTCAAAATGCTGAGATAGCCCTACTTCGGAAACCGCTCTCTGATGCTCAGGAGGTAATTGAGACTCGAAAGAAAAGAACTAAAGGCAAAAGAGTCAAATTACAAGGTCAATTTGTCTTTAGTACTAAGGAAGTATTGAAAATGGTACGTGAGGCGGAGGAAAAACCGAAGGAGAAAAAGCCACGAGGACGGCCACGCAAACGCCCAATTGAAGAATCAGAAGAAGAGATTGAAGAAGAAGAGCTAGAGAATAGTTCAAGTGATTCGGAATTAGAATTGGAGGATTGTGTGGCTCGTAGAACAAGATCGCGTGTAGAATAATTGAAAAAGTGTCCGAGTTCCCCATATGTCCGAGTTCCCCATACGTTACGTTATATTAATTATTAAAACTTTTCTTATAAATTAATATTTTTATAATAATAATTCTTTTTATTCTTCTTTTCGCAAACCTTATAATAAATATAATAAAAGATAGTTCTCAATTATATTATTAAATAAAAATAAGAATAAATATTTCTCTCTTAATTATAAAAAGAAAGGCTATTATAAATATAATTAAGAAAAAAAGATTAATTTAAATTGAATTATTATATCAAATATAATAATCTTAACAATAAAAACATTAAAAAATGATATAATTAATATATTATAAATATTAAATAAATAATAATCAAAAAGATAATAATAATAATAATAATATTAAAGAAGTTTTTAGAATATTCTTTATATTAGTAAATACTTATAATAATTCTTTAATAATAATAATTCTTAATAATATAATAAATGCTTATATATTAATAATCGAAATATATATAAATAATAAAAGATATTGTTGGAAGTTGTGGCACGTGCTCTAAGCTACTGTGCATATATCACTTCCACTTCGTAGTTAGATTTTACCTTAGTACAATTAATCTACATAGTCAATAATACATGCATTCCACTGGCCTGCTCCTTTATTGTGAACAGGTTATGAGCCCGGTAGCTCTGCAGTAAGACTAAGGCCGAAAGCTCTTTGAATAGCTTACGTTGCCAAAGGAGAGGTTGACGACGAGAAGCTCCTACGCAACGCGACGTCAACATACGAGGTGCGCACAGCAAACAGATTGCTGAGCAGCGACAGCGAAGTAACCACTTACATCGCGCCTTTTCCTCAAGTAAGAAAACTACGAGTTATTACTGAAAAGACCATTCATTCCAGCTTAACGCTGAAGAGCATCACCTGCTACATAGTGTTCGATATCACTTCAAAAATCATTATCTACAAATCAAAATTCACTATTCTTAATTACCCCGCCTTGAAGAGAATTTCTCCCTTCAAACACTAGTACATCCCAATCGGGACAGCGCAGTCTTAAACAGTTCCTCTTCCACTCTTTCATTCCACCATCAATCACGCCTAGGTCATCGACGCAAGCTTTCTACTTGCAGAACCTTCAAAATGAACGAAGACACTGGATCCAAGGATTACTCCAAGCGCATCCCTCCTCTCACTCAAGAGAATCACGAACGCTGGACTCGTCAAATAAGAATTCAACTTCGAGGAAAAGGTTGGTTCTATACATGCGAAAAGACATTGCATGAATATGCACGGATTGCAGCAGCCGACAACTTAATCCAGGATTTCGAAGAACTTCAAGTCTCCAGCGGCAGCGGCAGTACCACTACAAAGATTCGACTCAATATCGACAAAAATGCCACCTTTCTTAAGGACGACGCTAGTGCATTATCTTACATCTGTCGCTCATTATCTGACGATGATGAGGCTTTAGTGGACGAATATGATACAGCAAAGAAACTTTGGGATTATCTAGCCGTCAAATACTCCAGAATCGATGATATCGCAGCAGACGAGTACCTCCTCAAGATCAAGACCTTCTCTTTCGACGATACCCCTGATATGACTATTATAGGTGCATGGGATAAGCTCAAGGATCTTCGACGAAAGCTCTTATCTGCGGATGCTTCAGCCGGTGCTTTGTGTACAGATAAATCACTCTTTCAAAGCCTGACCTTGTCTCTCCCTGATGAGTACAAAGTCATCATTGATATGATCCGTGTCGTCAGTTCTACTCTAAGCATTGACGATAAGATCAAGCATCTACAGGTCAAAGAGGCAGAGATCCAGACCTCTGGAGACTCGGCACACCTTGCAAAAGGAAAGAAATATGTCCCACCTCATCGCCAGTGTAAGGCTAGCACAAGCTCGGAGACCGACACATCCATCATCACTTGCGAACTCTGCGACAAACCTGGCCACTCAGTCCTAAAATGCTTCCAGCTCCGTCGCGCCAAGCGTCTCTTGAAATCCGATTCAAAGCACAAACAGAAGAGAAGACAATCCACCTCTCCAGTGCGAAAAGACAAAAAACGCAGGGAGCACAAGGCTCATATCGCCGAATCAAGCTCCGATGCTACTGAAAGTGTCGTCGATAGTGAGTCTGATTCTGAGCATTGTCATCTCACCAAAGAAAGTATTAGTAAGGCATCCCCATCGCAATGGTACGCTGATACCGGCGCCACTTCACACATGTCTGACCAACGTTCTCTATTCAGAAGTCTAATTCGTACTCCGCGACGAAGGATAACGGTTGGTGGGGGAGCTATGTACTCGGATGAGCGAGGAACAGTGGACATGGTGTGCAAGGATGGAACAAGGACATCATTAGCTGGTGTGCTATATGTACCTGGATTGGGGGTCAACCTGCTCTCAGCCAAGAGAATTTGTGAGGCAGGACTCAAGGGTACATTCAGTCTCAAGAAGATGTATTTCACACCAGAAAACGATAAGAATAATAAGATCATCAAAGCAACAATGAAAGATGGGATGTATATCATCTCGCATGTGAAACCAGGATACGAAGATTCTGCATTCTTTGCGCTCTCTGCAGAGATCATTGATGGTACAAAAGGGGAAGTCGAAGAATTAACCATGACGGAGAAGGAAAGATACCTTATCTGGCATAGACGCTTCAATCATCTCGGCCCTGACAAAATCAGGAATCTGCACAAAGTCACTACACTCCAGAGACCGATCAAGGTCCCTTCAACTCTTGATGTCTGTGAAGTGTGCGCTCTCACAAAGATGACTAACAGAATCCCAAGTCAACTAAGTGCACGAAAATCCAAAAGGCTAGAATTGATCCATTTCGATGTTGCTGGCCCTTTCCCAAGGACCATTCGAGGGCACAGATACTTTCTCCTTATTATCGATAGCGCCACAAGGGTAAATTGGGTCATCCTATTGAAACAGAAGAGCGATGCAATACCCTTACTGAAAGCCTGGAAGCAAGAAATTGAACTTGCTACAGGAGTAGCTGTAATTGCTGCCAGAACCGACAATGCACCAGAGCTTCTTCAAGCCGTCCGGGAATGGAAGACTGGTGTGCGATCAGAGGTTACAGTGGTTGTATCGTCTCACCAAAATGGTCCAGCTGAACGCAATATACGCACCGCAGAAACCGACATGAGAGCAATGTTGAAAGAAGCTCATTTACCATTAGAATTTTGGGACGAAGCTGTCGAGCACGACGTATACATTCGAAACCGCACTAGTATTGGCCCAGATGCAAATGGAATCGATCGAAGCCCACTCGAAGCATTTACAGGCACATTACCAGATATCGATACATGCAAGGTCTGGGGGAGTCGATGTTACGCCTATATCAACCCCAAAACCATCCCAAAAGGACAAAGGCATGATAAACTTCGCGACACAGCAAGGGTTGGGATATTCCTGGGATACTCAAAAGACACCACCAAGCATATAAAGGTTTATTCACCAGAGCTAGGTTATACTTACCGCTCTTATCGTGTTACAATCGACGAAAGCTACAAAGGAGGGGATCTGGATCTCAAACTCAGAAACTGTGTAGCTGGATCACAAGGTACCAAGAATATAGAACCTGATCGCAGGCCTCGCGGCAGACCTAAGAATGTCCCTGAATCATCGTCTATTCCAGTCGATCCACCAATATCACCAAATGAAATAATCACAGACTCGATAGAGGTGCGCTTGCCAATACCAAAACGAACAAAGACTGAAATACCACGCTTTGATGAAGATGAATATGGAAATATCCGACAAGTGGCTGATGATTTAACAAGACCGGCAGGGGAAAACAACAAAGAAAGTGATGTTACTTTACCTGATATAACTTCACCACCTGATCATACACCACCGAAGTCAAGGGCACCTGAGGATATAACTTTACCACTTGATCATACACCATCGAATTCGAGTACATTACCTGAGAGTGTATTACCTGATATTGCACTACCTAATGAAACTTTACCACCTACTGCATCTACATCTGCATCTACTTCCACACCACCTTTGAGATACAATCTTAGGAAGAGAAAGAGAAGCGATGACGACGATATAGAAGAACAGAGAGACTCCAAAATCATTCGGGCCTTACTTGCTTCCTTAAATAAGCCAGGATCAGAATCAATTGAGCACGCCATGATTGCCATTCCAAATATTCATCAATTCGAACAGGAGACGAATAATGAAATTGCTTCGAAGATCTTGACTATTTTAGCAGATGCACCAGCAGAAGCTGAGACCGCTCTACCAGCAACGGAAATACTCGGGATCAAGATACCGAATACATATAAAGAAGCAATGGCAGACAAAAAGCACGCGAAAGACTGGCAAGCTGCAATTCAAGAAGAAGTAGACTCATTGGTCAAGAATGGCACTTGGGAAGAGTTCATTTTACCACAAGGGAGCAATCTAGTTTCAACGAAATGGGTATTTGTTGTTAAGACGAAGGATAATAAGGTAGAGCGATTCAAGGCCAGATTAGTGGCTAGAGGGTTCAGCCAAGTTTTAGGTAAAGATTACAACGAAACCTTCGCCCCCACTGTTCGACTCGATACTCTTCGCCTTTTCCTTGCAATTGTTGCAAGAGAGGACCTCGAGTGTTCCCATTTCGATATCAAAAATGCGTTCACCGAATCACACTTGAAAGAAGAAATCTATTTAGCACCCCCTCAAGGTGTTCATGTTCGTCGCGGCCGCGTTCTACATGCACTTCGGAGTCTTTATGGGCTAAAGCAAGCTGGTAGAGATTGGAGCCTTCTTCTGAAAGGAGAGTTAACCAAGATGGGTTTCGTACAAAGCCTTGCGGATCCGTGTTTATACACCAATCACCCGCGCCAGCTAATTCTCCTAGTGTATGTAGATGATATTGTTACTGCTGCTGCACAAAAACGAGATATTCAATGGTTTTATCACAACCTTTCTGCTCGATTCAACACCAAAGACCTGGGGGAGATTAGTAAGATCTTAGGAGTGCGCATCATTCGTAACAGATCAGAGAGAGTGTTAACTATGGATCAAGAAGAGTATCTGGATGCAATGCTTACCCGATTCGGGATCTCCCATGGTCAACACACTCCAAGGAAGATACCAATCTCGGATTACAACCAACTACGACCAACGCTCCCAGACGACGAGCTCACTGATGTAAACGAATACCAGCAAGCAATCGGCAGTACGATCCACCCTATGGTTTACACTAGACCGGACATCGCATTCGGTCTCGGGAGATTAGCACAAGCTATGTCTAACCCTGCCAAACATCACAGCGTTGCACTCAAAAACCTTATGAGATATTTGAGGTCAACTATTAAACAGAAACTACGTTTTGGGCCTGGGGGAGTTCAATCAGATATTTGCAAAGAATATGACCTCCTACAACGCACCATCAAAGTATACACCGACGCAGACTGGGCAAGCGATAGAACCGATCGAAAAAGCATCTCTGGTGGGGTAGTAATGTTCTATGGTGGACCAATCTCATGGGCAAGCAAGAAGCAGACATCTGTAGCTACATCTAGTACAGAAGCTGAGTACATTTCCATGGCGATGTTCACCAAACAAGGGCAATGGGTAGCCCAACTCTTGAGGGACTTAGAGCGACCACAGTATATCGGGAGCAACAGCGGAGTTCAAATGCTCGGAGACAACCAAGGAGCGCTAGCGTTAACCAAGAACCCACATCTACACGAGCGATCAAAGCATATTGACATATGTCACCACTTCATTCGAGATCTCACAGAAAAACATCTAGTCAATACCAGCTATGTCAATACAAGTGATATGGCTGCAGATGGATTAACAAAACCATGCGCAAGGGTGATATTTGAGAGATTCAAGAACATGCTGGGGTTTCAAAGAGAGTAAGCTCTTTGGGAGAGTATTGGAAGTTGTGGTATGTGCTCCAAAATCGACTAAATCGACCAAATTGACCAAATCGACCAAAATCACTGAATCCACCCATTTCACCTATTTCATCAGATTCATTGGATTCATCTTACGTCGAATTTATCAAAAAAAATAAAAAAAAATTAATGATTTCAAGAAAATCACGTGGAATAACAGATAAGCTTAAGGTCTGTTCGCATACAATCGGATTTTGATGGTCTACCATATTAAAACAGTAACCCTACGATCAAGGAATAACGAATTTCGAAGCAATCAGTTATTGGGCGTATAAAAGGAATTTTAAAGAAACTAACTACTGAAGCTGAGAGAGTAAGCTCTCTGGGGGAGTGTTGGAAGTTGTGGCACGTGCTCTAAGCTACTGTGCATATATCACTTCCACTTCGTAGTTAGATTTTACCTTAGTACAATTAATCTACATAGTCAATAATACATGCATTCCACTGGCCTGCTCCTTTATTGTGAACAGATATTATATAAATAAATTTTTTAGAATTATAATTAATATTAATAAAATTCGAAGATTTATTATTAAGTATAATTAATATTTAATATAAAAAAAGATTAAGAACATTAAATATAATTAAATTATTACTGATTAGGTAATAGTTTAATATAATATTAAAGTAATTATTTTTATTAGTTCTTTTTGAATAAAGTTTTTATTTAATATTACAGAGTGAAATATAATGAAAATAAATGTATTATTTTCATTTTGTTTATAGATATAGATTATATTTAAAGGTGTTTATTTTGTTTATTAATGATTCGATTATATGTTTTTATTTTAGAATATTAATATTTAAGAATTAATCAATTGTTTTATATATAATGAAGAATGTTACCTTATAGGAATTAAATTATAATGTATATATTAATAATTTGGTTATTTATTTGTTTATAAGTTTTATAAAGTACTTAAATACTTTGAATATTACAAAGGTTTTAAGGTGATTACATAATTTACTAAGTTTTGTTATTATTACTAGATTTATAATAAATCTCCTAATAGATTTAAGTTTTCTTTTTTCAATAAAGATTATAAATTCAATTATATAATATTTATAAATGTTTTCTATATTAATAATAATCTTGTTTTATACATTATTAATAAAGTTATATACTTTTAGATTATTAAATAATCAAATAACATATTTGTAAAGTATATATAAAATAAACTTTATAAATATTAAATCAATATATACATTAATCCATCAAAGTATATTACTTATAATACAAATACCAACTTTATTGAAAATGAATTTCAATAATATATTATATTCATATTTATTAAAATAAAGATAATCTTTATAAAAGCATATCATTTAATTAATATTATTAAAAGATTTTATATATTACTATATAAATGTTACGAAATTATTGATAATAAGACTTATAGTTTGAATATTAGTAGAACTACTATATTATAAATAATTGTAAAAGTTGTTAATAATACTATTAAACTAAATGGTTTAATGTTCATTTTATTTATTTTTAACAGTTTTCCCTATATAATTAAAAACGATTCTCTAATCCTTACTATTTAATAACAAGCTGCTATAATTTCTAAAATTATAATAAAGATCTATAAATTGTATAATTCTTTGAAAGTACGAGAAGTAATAAATACACATAATAACCCTTCAATCACTACACTCTACAATTTACTACCAAATAATAATGTTTTAATATAAAGAAAAGATAATAATATTATATCTAATAAATAAAGAGGATCTTTCTCATTCCTTAATATAAATAAAGAAATATATATTCTTAATTTATCTTATGGATTTATAAGATTTAGATTTATATCAATAAAACTATATTATGAAAATCCTAAGGAAAATTATATTAAGGTAATTAATTAAAATTATAATCTTGATATTATTAATCTTATTATCCTTAATAATTATATTAATTATACTTCTAATTAATTTGAAAAATATAAAATAACTTTATCATAAGTTAGTAAAGTTAGACTATTTGTATTATTTGTTTTTAATAAAGTTATTATATAAGTTATAAGCCTTAAAAAACCCCTTTTGAATTTGTTCAAAAATAATTAGATATTTATATTAATAAGTTTCTCTTAAATAGCATTACCTCAGATTTATATTTATATATCAAACTCTAATCACTTTATTACTAATCTCTTAAATCCAATTATATATAAGGATTTTAGGAAAAAGAAGATTAATGAATTAATAATTAAGAATATATTTAAGGTTATACCTTTAATAAATATTCCTTTTGATATAAGTTATATATCTTTGAATTACATTTTATTAATAAAATCAAAAATAAAGGAATAAATACCAAATTCTATAAATTACAATTTATTATTTAAGTATATAACAATATTAATATGATTATCGTTTTAATATAATTATTCATAATTTAATAATCTTATTAATATATTTTAATATCTTTGATTATTAGTAGTCAAAAAGAAAACAAGATAGATAGATATATTCAAGATATTATTCAAATATATATATAATCGATTTCGAATTTATATTACATTTTCTATATATATATTTTAAAAGAAATGAATTTATTAACTAATATAATTTTATTTATTATAAAATTATTATAAAATTATTATATAATATTCCAGAAGTAGGAAATTGTTAATTTAAAATACATCATATTTATTATTATAAAAAATTTAAAATACAATAATCTATATATAACCCTTACTTTTTTACATATTAATAATTAAAATACTAAATTCAATATTATAAATCTCCAAATAGATAATATATTTATTATTAAGAATAATAAGTTTATTCAAATTAAGAACAAATAACTTGAATAAGTTAATTTTATAACCAAAAATCATAAAGAACTTATTCCCAATTATTTATTAGAATTTAATAATATTATTCTTATATTTAAAAGTAATAATATTTATTTTAATTAAAAAAAGTAGTATAAGAATTTGTAATTTATTTTTAAAAAATCAATAAATATTTATAATATATATAACAAAGTTCGAAAGTATATGTCTATATATAATCAATATATTATATAATAAGCTTATAATATATATATTATAACTATATATTAACCTAAAATATCTTTTAATTTATTAATAATAGTATAAATAATACAATCTAGAAAAGATAATATTATAGTATTGAATAAATATATTAAATAACAAAAAGAAAATTCTATGAAAGAACTTAATTATATACTACTTAATTTAAACTCATTTAAGATTATTATTTTTACTAATACCTGTTTTATTAATAATAAGGATTATTTATTCTAAATAGATTATATTATTATTATAATAAATAAATATAATAATACTAATATCATTTATTAATTATTTATTAAATATAAAAGAGTTACATATAACATTCTAGCTTCAAAACTGTATAGATTAGTTTAAGAATTCGATATTAATGTAACAATTAATTCTACAATTAATACTATTCTTGATAGAGAAATCCCATTAGTTCTATATATTGATTTAAAGTTACTATATAATTTACTTATTAAGTTAAATAAAATTAATAAAAAAAGACTAATAATTAATATCATAACATTATATTAATCTTATAAAAGAAAAAAGATTGTTGAAATTATATAAATTAATGAACTAATTAATCCAACTAATATAATGACAAAAAGAAAACTATATCAAACACTTACTAACCTTATTAATACGAATAAAATTGATATTAAAGTAATAAAATAGATTGAAAGAAAATAAAATAATAAGGAAGGTAAACTTTGTTACTTTAACAAAGTTATAAATTGAAACTATAAAAGAGAGTTTTTAGTATATGAATACTAATCATTAGGATTTAATGAATAACTTTAATTCATTAGTTACTATATTACAAGTCTTTAGTGAATACAAAATATAATAACTTTAAATGAAAATAGAAAAAACTAGTTTCTTTTATAACATTTATATAAGATCTATAACTTTTTATAACTTAACTAGCTCTTTAAATAGAATATAATATAGACACTTAAAATCTACGAAACTATGGGTACTACGTCTTCTGTATCCTTCTCAAACCAACAGTAATTGATATAATTTAATTATTATAATTTATTCGAAGTTTTCTAAGAACAACCGCTTTCCGGGGACAACCGCTTTCCTCAACTAGGAACTAGGAGGCCGCTTATAAGAGCCGACTATTATTGTTATTCTTCTACTCGTACATCACAACTCATGAATTACATGTACAGAGACTTGCTACCACTCTTGGACCGTCACCAAATTAACACTGATACACGAGCGCCATAGTATTCAAGCAAGTCAAAGTCGTTCAATATATATTATACTTCATGTCATTTCCTCATGTTTGGGTATCTTATCCCAGATCACCAAGTCCTCAAAGTCCGTTATAACACGACGTATAAACTAACATATTCATGAATTCGTATTGTCCCATCTCAATCATCTTAACGCAAATCATCAACAGCATCGACTACAATCGCTGAAGCACCTAGATCCATATCGAACAATTGAATGGAATCCTCCTCTTGTCGTCTTCATCAAGTCTATGTAACCGTCAATTGCCAAGATCCCCGTCCTTAGAGTCATCCAAGATAGCTGAGACTGGGCGTATCTCTGGATGAAGCACATTCACTGCTTCCAAAGCAAAGCATCATACTGGTAGCTTTTCAGTCGGATGTGATGCAACAGCGCCAGGACAATTCTCGCACTTGCATTCATATGCAGCAGCATCAACCTTCAATTGCGTATTTGGTCCATTTGTTACACGATGAAACTCCAATAGAAGGACCAAATCAATCAAAAGATGTTGTAATCGACGCAATCTGAAAGTCGCGATAGGATCTTGTCGTCGGCGTGCATCCACAAGCTTATTGACACCTCTTTCGATTGGTAAGAACCACTTTTTAAAGCCGGCGTCAGTATGATATTTCTTTGAGAAAGCGGCAAATCCCATGCAATAAAGTTGTTCCTTTTCTTCTTCAATAGTCATTACTTCTCCGATGGCCATCTGTTGTCCGCGCCATAACATAAATGGATCCTCCCCTGCGTGTCGGTCCCAACTGAATTGCTCTGTAATAGCATCCAAAATTTTATTAAGTTGTTGATTTGTTTTTTCCGTCGAAAATTGCATGAATTGTGCTTGTCGACGTAGAATATATGTCCATGAAAGATACTGTCCAATCAAAAATGCGGTGTAAACATATATATTCTCTTGCTTTTCTTCATCTTCATAATAGTCAAGTAATGTATTTACAAGACCCCAAATTCGAGATTGAAGATCATATGCAGCAAGTGTGAGAGGATCTCGATATTTGTGAATCAAAGCTTTAGTGGCTTTTCGTTGTTTGGCTTGGTCCAAATAATATGAAATCCATCCAGTGAAACCTGCTGCCACGAGCGAACCCAGCAGAGAAACGACGGCGATGATGATAGACACAACGTCGACCATGATGATGGGATTACTTGGTAGGCTTATGCTGCAGGTCTTTGTATCACCGTTATTTCTCCGGAAAGCTTCTCGATTCACGAATGAGAATCTGGAAAGGTTGTGGTCGAAACCAAGATGATTTTGATAGGACTTTTTAAGTGAAAAGTCGACCTTTGCGTCAAGATTAATTCTTAGGGTCGTCCACACATTTAAAGGGTCTTGAAACTTCAAAATGGATGAAATGCAAGGTCCTCACTCAATAAGCTGGCGCTTACAGTGAGCTTGAAGGGCCAATGGGCTATGGGCTATGGAATATGGGGCCCCATCCACAAATACTCGAGAAATGGAATCAGCATGACCTCAGTCCATGATAGACGCAATTCAGGGCGGCAATGGGAACAACCCAAGATCGTATGTAGATCCGTACATCATTTTTGTATTGATTACTGGATGTGTATGCAGGGCAGGGTTAAAATGGAGGGTTCCAGGGCGTTCAAAGTAAGCTTATAATGGCTATTCGAATTGGCTGAATTGGTTAAACCCCCAACTATGTGGCTTTTCAGGCTTACACAAAAGGGCTGAGACAGAATAATATCCACATCGACCCGCAAGCACACGGTGAGAAATATCCTTACGCCGTGCATCATTGTACGTACGTACTCAATCACGAGATTTCTCTTCTTAATAAATCGTGTTCTACTATGATATGTTCACATCTACTTCTCAATCTCAGGCTGAATCTTATCCAGATGCTACCCAGCCAGGTGTCAAGATGATAAACTCATATACAACTCATTCAATTGATATTAACGATACTTACTTGATACCATTAGATATGACACTGAAACCTTTCATTGGAGAGTGTTCATACTGGAGAGTGTTCATGGGGTTTCGCATGTTTCGAATCTCGATGTCATGAAAGAGGTGGTTGGGGTAGATTAATCACGAAATTCCCAACTTTACGGGTGAGAGTTCAGAAAGTCCGGGCTGGTTGGTGGGTCTTCTACCCGACGCGCCGTGGGGAATGCTATTGGTCAAGCTCTGCGTAGGAGAAAAAAGAGGCAAGGTTTGACCACTTCTGAATGCTTATAACAATCCAATTCTTTTCTTCCAATTTGAAATAAAATATAGATTCTTATAAAGATCAATATAATTGGAAAACTTGAATTAATTTGATAGTATTAGATTTATTTATTTTATTTGGAGTTGATTTATAGTTTGATTGATTGGAAGATTCTGATGAAGATTTAAATGGTCAATTGCGGCCTGTTTTTTCTCCTACGAATAGTCAAGGTACGATTCTATGAACCTACGAATCTACAACTAGGTACCTAGCACGTGCCCAGGTACCTCACACACATGATACCTAGGTATGAATAGTAGGTAACCTCTGTTGAAACCACTGTGGCTGAGAAAGTCGAAGCTTTTGGTTCACAACATCAACATGGCCACGAGTACGAACATAAACATCTTCTTACTAGAATACACAAGCCAATCTTTCGTATCTAGAACATATGTACCTGGATACCACTCAGAAACATAGCCGGTAACAAATCCTCATTCTCGTTCAAATTCATGATGGCAGCTCTGAGTCCTTTTGGAACCTGTTGAAGAACAGTATCATTCAACATTGCTTCCAATCTCTCACCCCAGATATCAGTGAGCGTTTGTACAAGTCCGGCACCAATGAGTGTCCCTCTCCTAAAAAGAAAGTCTTTGAGCTTTTCCTTATTATCTGAACCCTCATGATCTGAATCATCATCAATTTCAGGTTTGATTTCCGAGCTGGTAACTGAGTCTGCATACTGTCGAGCTACCCGTCCTTGAACTAACACATTTACAATACGACAAAGTTCGGTTTTCTTATTTCTCATATAGCTTTCCCAGTGATCAACAAGTCCAGGTTCAGGTACCACATTCTCGAAGTCAATTTTATCTGTAGCGATTCGTCGTCCATAGTAACTGTGAGTTGACCCCAGTTCCAATTGACATAGGAACCATTTTGCTCCTTCAACGCCCGTAAACCTAGCAAGGACCCATTCACCCACAATGAGGTTAATATCATTTTCTTGGACGAAATCCAACATACGAACCACATGAAGCTGTTCCGAATTCTCGCCTAAGGTTTGGACTTGAGCTGATGGATCTGGAGTAGAGGCGTTTTGATTTTCTTCTCCTGTGGAACCGACTGTTTCAGGCACTTTGCCCATAAAACCAGAGGACAACGAGGTGAGCTTTTTGTAATAACTATCACTTTCTTGTCCTGTGGTAACAGCTGGTCTGGAATTTGTTGGACCAAATGTTCTCTTTTCCTCTTGCTCAGACAGAGCTCTCTGAACCACATCACAAACGTCTAGTTGCTTTCTCAGGGCCCCTGCCTCACAAGTAAAATTGACTTTTATCATAGACAGTGCAGTACTGATTGTACAATGCCCACTTATCTTTTGACTATCGTTCACAGCGCTTTGTACTTGGTATCGAAGGTGTTCCGAATTTTGCATCTCGATTATGACCCTTTGGATATCAAAGACACCTTCAATACCAGATGTTGTAAGCATGATAGGATTTGGACATATCATACCAGAACCTAGAAGTTCTCTGGTTATCTGTGGCTTCTGACGTTTTCCCATCGGTGGACCATTTAATTTGGGAGCTTTGATTTCATCAAAGAGTGGTTGGAATTCTTTCGGAATGCTGTTGATATCTTGATCTTGGGATAACCAATGATTCACCTCATCGATTAAACTCTTTGGTTCTTCTTCCATTAGATAATCGACCTCTAAAAGTTCAGGCTTTACGTGAAGGACTGGTGGAGCATCTACACTTTCCTTGATAGGGGCTACTAGTTCCTTTGTCTTTCTGCCAAATCCCTTGAGTCCTATATTGAGCTTCGGTGTGGAGATTTGTGGCATCTGTGGTATTTGAGGTATTTGAGGTGTTTTAAATCCAAACTTCGAAGCCATGGTGATGTTATTTTGAGTTGCTGGTTTTTCTTCTTCACGAACAAGCGCTTTTTGTGCTTTTTCTTTCTCAGTTCTATAGCCAATTTTTGGTTTGTACTTCTCGAAACTTGGAGTATTCTCGAGGTATACTACTAGCTTCCCAAGGTGGATCAATTGAGGCCTAAGTTCTTTCAGGCTGGTATCCTCAATAAATCTGAGAATAGTTTGGAGTAACCCGACTGGAATATCTCGATGAGCTGTTTTTTTGATAAAGTCAATGGTTTGACTCAATAGTAAAGTGATCTTGGATGCTGTATCTTGCAATCTATATCTATTTTCCTTGTATGCGGCCGCCAATTCACCATTCCTCGTAGTGAAATAATTGTCCGTTTTCTCTGGACTAAAGGCGGTCAAACTCGATGGATATAAAGATCGTCCTCTAATTGGGCTTCCAAGATCTTTACCTGCCCAACTAAAGATTGAAACATCATTGGTGGAAATGACGACCTCGTCAAGTAGCCGACAAAGGGCTTTGGTTGGACCTTCCGCATGGAAAGCTGAAAACTTTACACCGAGAACTCCCATGAGTGAGTAAACTCTATCAATAGGAACGGTACATTCTCGATATGATGCTAATGACAAAGTATCGTGAGCTGGAAGGGTTGGTCTGCTAAGTCCACGGCAGCACTCAGGAGGAGGTACTTTGGTGAATTCAGAGACTTTACTTCGATCTGCTTCAATAGCAGGGACACAATCATCGACCAAGGCTCTGATCAAGAGTTTGATCAAAATCCTTACTTGAGCTCTAATTGAATTGTCATTTAAATCAAACCCAAGAGTTGTAAATAATTTCCGAAGGGTCTCAGCGGCGGGTGTTTCCATATTGATTCTTGATTCAACATCATATCCGGCCCGTGATATTATGTCCCGAATATGGGCCCCTGAATTGTCGTCGTTCATTTCTCCAGGAAATTGAATTCCGAGGTAGCCAAGAATACCAATGAGTCTTCTTGAATTTTCAAGGCCTTCTGTTGAATCAAAGTAAGGAATCTATATCTTTGTTAGCTTATCCGAAGTTCTGATTGAAAGAATGGTCTCACAAGAACCATGGCAGATATACGCACCTTCTCACCGGTATCCATGAGTAATTTCAGATTTTCCAAGTTAAAAAGGAAAAGTTTTGCTTCTTTAGGCGCATTGATTATATCTTCTTCGTGTATGTGCTGTTGAAGATAAGAACAATGGTAGTAATACGGTCCCAAACCTTCTACGACTCTAGGCAAAGGCTCCCAAAGATTGTTTACATAGAACGCCATTTTACTTAGGACCAATTCCTGCAAAGTCCATCCTCTAGTCGACCATTTTGGTGACTTCACGTCTTCAAATTTGGTGAAATTTGCATCACAAGCCCATGTACCAGGAGAATCCATATTGATACTATGCCAAGTACTAACCCACTCTGTTGAGCTTGATGTAT
The DNA here is from genome assembly GCF_014898465.1 of Botrytis porri. Lineage (NCBI taxonomy): Eukaryota > Fungi > Ascomycota > Leotiomycetes > Helotiales > Sclerotiniaceae > Botrytis > Botrytis porri. Next base: position 48,419 of record NW_024066093.1, read on the forward strand.
CGAGATGTACTAAACAAAATTCTGCATTATTGTACCATTGTCCCATCATGGCAAGTGATTCATTCTGCTCATTTGCGTCGCCTTTATTGATGCAAATGGTATCGTTCCAAAGATACTGTTTACGACCATTGGACGGAAATAAGCCAGAACTGAGGATTCTCTTTGCTTCCCGAATAGAGCTTTCAATTTTATACATAGACTTTCGCCTCTCCAAGATGGGAAGGAAGTCCTCTATTGCGGAACGTAGGCCAGGAATTTCGTTTAAGATGGCGTGTTTCTCTGTTGCATTTTTAAGTCTCATTTCTGCGAGTCGCGTTTTCTCTTCAAGGTCAAGAAGCATTGAATTGATTTTCGATGAATTGTTGCTATAGTTCAGGATATTGACTTTGTTCGCCTCGTTTTCAACCGGTGTTTCTGAATCATCAACTCCCATGTCTTGCTTTCCCTTCTCTAGATTCTTATCTGCCAGTTTTTTTACCTCCACATCTTTTCTCTTTGCGACGAGTTCTTTGCGAAGGTTTCTTGTTTCCGAAGTAGCTTCTTTAAATTCGGTTAACTCCGCGAGGAAAGTGCCTGTGTTGAGGGAATCTAATTTCTTCCCAGAACGACTCAAGACAATCTCAACTTTCTTGATCTGCTCATCAACATCTTTCTTGCATTGAGCAGCGAGTAGCTCTACATCACTCTTGCCAGCTTCTAAATGACCAAATTTCTTAACTTGGAAACTGGCGAATCTTTTTGCATCCTCATCTTCGTCATGAGAATCACGCGTCATCTCATAAACTTCTCTTTTTCTTGCATTTTCCTTGATCTTTTGAAGAAATGGGAAAGTAATTTCTTGACCTTTCCAACTATGACTCAATATTACATACTGTCCATTTGGCCAATCTTCCATATTTCCCGTAACAAGATTGAACATCCTCTTAGGGCTTGGCACTCCATCCACATTAAATATCGTTGGGTCGATGATTTCTCCTTCAAAACTATTATCATCCAAGCCTATGCCATTCTCTTTCGGATCAACAAATTCCGGTACGAAGTTGGAATTGATGATCCATTTCATCGATTTGTGAACTTTGTCTTGTAACAAAGGATCAAGAACAGATTTGACGTAGGCATCGCGAGCAACATTATAACCTACGCCCGTGGCACTAGCGAGGGAGGAAATGAGAGATTTCTCGGTTGGTGTTGGTGTACCTGTTGTATCGAGAATTTTCTTCCCAAAACGAAGTAAATCATTCTGATCTGCCCAGGAAGTCATTTTGATATCTAAAAGCCAGCTTGCTAAGAGGATCAATGTAAAAATAACGCAGGAACGGGCAGTTTGAGGACAGGAAATCCTGTAACGAAAGCTCTAAGAAGCTATTCTGATGAATTTCACGTCGTGGAAGCAACAAGCAAAATTATCATATGCTTGCTTTACGATCGAGATTTGAAGATACCCTCGCAACAATAGATCAATCCGTTATCTCATCATATTTCATTGTTTCCCGCTATCAGCCGCCAAAAAGGTATTGCGATTGTTTTCTTATAACGGCGCTGAGACAATTGCGACGTTGAAATCTTACCCCTCCAATCACCCCACGCTCTCGGGAACTCCTCTACACGTGTCTTGCAGACCATCACCCTTAACTCAATTTCTCAGCCAGCCACTTTTCCCAAAGCATGGTTTTATTGACTAAATGGCTATGAATGCAACAAGGTTTTTGGATTCAATACTTGATGTATAATACTTATACGAAGCCCTTGTCGTTTCGGCACTGGGTCGAATCCTTTGATGGGAAATTCGGAAATTTGCCGATGGATCGGAAGCATTGATCCTGAAAACTCGCATGGGTGAGATTTGATGGTTCTAGGATCAAATTAGAGAAGTCTTTTGAATAGAAAATCGTTATCCACTTCTTTGAGGAGAATCTACCAAGTTTTACGTGCTGATAGAGCAAGAATGGCTTCATATCATCGAGTCCTCAAAGTCTTTGGAAGATCAATTGAAGATAAAGCATTACAATGTGACTGGTACGCTATTATTTTACTTCAGAAATGAGAGACGCTTTGGTTGGAATTATTCATTAAATACCTTTTAGTGATATACACCCATGGGAAATTCTCATCAATGGAGATCGTTGGTCTGGCCGACTTCGACTCATAGGCTTTGTGGATGTTTTCTTCCTAATTAGTTATTCCGAGAATGCTAGATTTCACAAAGGGATTATCATCTACAGTGAGTGTACAACTCCTGCAAAGAAAAGATGATAAACAGTAGTGAGGCTAAGAAAAAGTAGAGGATGGTCAGCACATATCTAAACTTATAGATATAGTTGGGAAGGAATTCAAGGACGGAAAACTCATACCCAAGACCACCTCATCCGAAGTCGAATTATCCATTCCCGACACAACTCAAGTCCCAAATTCAATTTACATAACGTTTACTCGTGACTCCACCGACTATACCACTTCATCCATAGGCCATCTCATCGGTCTCTGCACCAAATACTCTTCTGCAACTCTTCAAACCTATACCATACATCTACGTAAACCTTCCGATCCAGTTTTAAAACAAAAATACAAAAGGGCACTAAAAGTACATGATACATTAGATATGATACAAGATGCTGTCAAACTTGGATTGGTAAGTTATGCGGAGGTTTTGGGTCGGGGAATAGGATATATCGGTCGAGGAAGTAGTACTTTGGACATTGGGAAGGGATTTGTAGGAGGTCTTGGGGCAGGAAATGAAAGTCCAGGGTGGGTAGGATTGAGTGGCGATAGGGGGTAGGATTTGTAACTCAAGATTAAGGTGTAGAAGAATTGTCTTGAGTGAAGATTTTGGTGATTGAGTTGAATAGTTTGAATCTGTTAGCAATTTTACACCACGAACCAAACTTGGTCCATGTACACATATCTTTCATTGACTTCGTCAAATGAATTTCTAGAACTTCAAAACAATTGCTTATTGAGTACAAAGATGGTTGAGGTTGTAATTTCTCCACAAGCTAGCTCACAAACCAACGAACCACTATAGTTACATGTTACACATAAACTAGAGGTGTACAACACAATCCATATGTCTGGATAAATATACTATTTCACCTCCAATGCAGGTGCTGCGGCTCTTTTCGCAGATGTAACTGGCATGGAAAAAGAAATAATACATAACAGTGACTCCGAAAGGATCAAATACAAGATAAGACTCATAAGAATCGAGTCCCTATAAGCGAGTCGGTACAACCTTTGTTTCCATCCACCCTTTCACTACAATCCTTTGCCAATTACCCATCCAATCGTTTCTGTATCTTTATGATAACGTGTTACTCTGTGGCCTTCATCAACATCCTTATCCTCTAACCATCTCCTCAACCTTCTTGTCCTTCTTCCCTTCATCTCTTTCCCAAATTCTCCTAATTCAGCCCCTGTGGGCATATCATCATATCTACCTAATCTATTGGCATAGCCCTCTCTTATTCTAGCTTTATCAATCAATTCCATTTCATCAAGTCCTCTCCAAATATTGGATGCATTCCATTGAGCTAATTCTCTCGATAAAAATCTTCTAAAGACTTTGCTGTTGAAATGTAACCATCGAGTACCCCCTCTTCTCTGTCTCGCATTATCTATCCAAGGTTGATTCTCCCCTTCCTTATAAGGACGATGACCAAAGATTCTCTTAACTCGAGGTTTGAATTGACGGTCTGTGATGACATTTGAGAAATAACCAAGATAAAGATCGATCGTAATAACCATTCCTTTTCTCCAGTTCACGAAATCATATTCTGTGCCATAGAAATTCATCTTTTCCCCGGGATCCATTGGGTAATTGATACGAACATTATGTCCAAAAGCTTGACCAAGAGCATCTGTACAAACATGAATTTGACTTCCTCTCAATCTTGCAGGTGGTCGGTCCGAAACATCATGCGCTCCCCAATTCTCTCCAGTTCTACATTTCCAATCTGCGAACTCAAGCCATGTGCTATCTCGATCTGGATCCACACGAGATATCACATTCATAATATCCCCTATTATGTAATGTTTATCTGGGTGGTCCAGATAATCAAAGTACTCTATTGTAGCCGCTCTAGGAGTTACTACTATCAAGGCGCTGTCTGGTTTCATAGCAAGATTCGTTGGGAATGGTGTGATATGAATGAATAAGTGGGTAAGAGCTCTAAGTCTTTGAGGTGGAAGACGTGCCTTCGTCCTTATGAATTTTGCCCTATCTTCTATGTATTCTTCTGTAGGCGGATTAGTCGGTGGAGCCCAAAAGTCATACGGTAAATAAGCCACTGTTGGATAGTCATCGCGCGTATTTCGGATTGGTGAATGACTATTTACGAAAAGACATATCTGACGGAGATAAGCATCTGTTACTTTGAGAATGCTGGCGCCTATTCTTTCATTATAGTCCACAGATTCATCTGGACCGTTGACTGGGCCGCAAAATGACAAGAACCTTTGAAGATCGAGTAACGATAATTGTTGAAATGGAAGGAGATTGGTGTCTTTCGGATTTCCACCGGGAGCTCTTGGTGGCCCTCTTCCATCATCATGAATGGCTTTGTCAATGATTTCGAGAGCTATCTCGTCCGGCTGTTCATATGTTTGTCTATGACCCTGAACAATCAATACTTCATCTTTAAATGACAAGATAGGTTTAGCTGGATCTATCACTTGTTCCGTCATCTTAACTTAATGGTGAGGCATGGGATGACAGAGTTTGGAAGAATTGTAAGAACCAGAGGAAGTGTTTGATATAATCATATTTCGATTGTCAACACTAGTTATTTCATAAAAAGTTATACTCGGACTTGATGATGTCTTTGTTATGTTGGCAAGAAGTTCACAAAGAAAACAAGCACAAGTCAAATCGTGATGGAGTACAAAGGGTCAGGAAGTTTTTATCGTTTCCGGAAGTGTCTTTGTGATAAACAACAAGAAGAAAAAAAGAAATAATGCTCTTCAAGAGGTCTTTTCAGAGGAGACCACTCTTTCCCATGCCAAGGAGATTGAGATGAATTCATTCAAATGAACAACTTTGATCACAGAGATAGAACAGAGCAAGGAGAATCTCGACATTAAGCAATTAGGAGTCATTTTATTTTATTTTATAGTTTATCACAATCATGTGAGATTCCAGAGATACGGGGACACCTTATGTGCCAGATATCATAAGAGAGTAGATCAATTTCCTTGAACTATTTCGATCTTTCAAGTAACTCTGGAAGTAGTCAAGTCCCCGTTATTGGGTTTTGGGGCAGTATATTGAGTATTTCGAGCTGTTGCGTGTGTAGATATACTCCAACGAATAGGCAGACTACTTGATCGATTCATTTGTGCAGTAATCAATGGTTTTAGATCCTTCGCCAGTTGACTCAAAGGGTGCAGAGTAACAATTGCACCAATTTTAACTATGCAAACCTGGTCTCATACATTAGAATAATACTGAACGCTTGTAATAGTTAGTCCAAATTGTTGAGACATCGACGCTAATGTGGAGCGTGGCTCGAAGGGGTACTCAACAAGTAACTGGTGCGATGTAACTTCTCTATTTCTAGCCTCATGATCAAAAGAAAACTTCAATATTTAACCGGGCAGCCGAGGTAGATACCGAATTTTCTAGTTCTTCCAGTAGTAGTGTCCACCAAGGAAACGGTGTTCTGAAAAATATATTTTCTTTATGCTGTCCTGGATAGCATCGCCTACCTGTACTCTAGGCCATCTTTGTTTCCTTCGCTCTCAATGGGAAATTGCGCTCATTCGATCAATAATCCAACAAAGCCTTGCCATCAAAAATAATACTTCGATGTTGGTGTGGTAACTAGACCTTACGGGACGAGATCCAAACTGTGAGTGATGCATCTGGAGCACAGCAGAGAGTTAGTACAATCTCGTAACCTTGGCTTCTGATGAGCATAACAGTGAGAATTACCAACGCTAAAGCTAAAGGAACCTACTAAACGTCATTGTACCTTTTGCTTGGTTCGGATTCCCACGCTTCCATCCGTTGTCAACACCGCTTCGTTAACATCATCAATCCAAATATCCTTATAAACATTGGGCCCTATAGGCGCTGGAAGTCGTCCCATCACCCGTGCAATCTTCGCTGTCTCGATAGAATTCTTGCAGAAAACATTGAGTCTAGTAGCGACCATCGTTTGAGTCTTTTCGACGGCTATAGTTCTCAAAGTAGCATCAACGGCCCAAAGGACAAATCATCAAAGTTACCACATTGCCACTATGTGGTGTATGTGTGATTCCTTTCATTCCATCTCTAAGATGTGGTATGTCTGCTAGCTCATTGGTTTTTGAAGTGTATGTATATGCCTTAGGCAGAAAGATAATGCTCTGCGGATGTCATCATCGGCCTTCATAATTTCTGTGAGAAGGAAATCCTTGGTAACCGATATCCCTACATCGTGCACGCCCCTGTATTGTGCACACTTTTATTTCTTTTAAAAAAGATATTCTAAATTCAATATATAATCAATCAATTATTGAATTCTATTAATAATTATAAATAATATATTATATTATTATTTATTTCTTATAAAGTAATTAAAATATAAAAATAATGATTATATATAATATAATTTCAATATTAAAATTATTAATATAAAAATATTATATATTAATTTATTTATGAATAGGAATAACGAAAATTGATTTTTTTTATATAAATTTGAATATATTTTAATATAAAGAATTGAAAAAATTAAGTTTTTATATTATAAATTTGATATTATATCAATATATTATTTAAGTTTTTATAAATAATCTTTTTTAAAATAAAAATTAATTATAAATCAAGTATTTTATAATAATTTTCAATTTTTTTAATTATATAATATTATTAATAGATTAATTTTAATTAAAAAACTAAAAAAAACTATATTTTATTAAATATATATATATAATCAATTATCAAAAAAATTATAAAAATTAAATATTAGGATTATATAATTAATAATAAAACATTTCTAAAAAAGACTCTTTTTAAATTTATTAGAAATATAACTAATTTGAATATTAAAAAAAAAGAATATATTATAATATTGAATTATAATTATATTTAATTTGTAAAATTATTAGGAATATTATAAAATTTAAGGGCTTCTTTTAAGAAAATAAATTCTTTTAAAAATGGATTTATGATATTTTTTTTTTAAAAAAAGTTTAATAGACTTATTTATTAAGAAATTAGAATATGTTATTTTTTTTTCATTTTATATATTAATTTATAACATAATAAGTTATAATTTTTCGAATATACCACACCCCTAAAAACCGCAAACCCAATATACAATATAAGAGCCTTGCCGCTCGGCTAAACAAATAGCAACCCACTCCCACTTCTTCTCCTTCACCATAGGGATCGGAGCCCACAACGAGCCTATCCACCCGGGAACCAAGCTCTACCCTAACAAGAACCCGGATCAGACGTACCCTTCTGGAAACAGAAGTGGATCGCACCTGCAGAGGAGCGAACAGCCCCTGGCATTGAAGTTAAATTGCTAAATTCGGTTGCGACGATCACGCCGCTCAAATAGTCCCTTATCTTAGCACGTCTAAATACCCTTAGGGAGGTTCAAGACAGACGTTAATTAATATAAATAAATAAATAAATAAATAAAAATAAGTTATAATTTTTAATTATTTATTATTATTATTATATTATAGATTTTCTAATATATAAAAGTTTAATTTTCTAATTAAAATTAAAATACTAATTCCAGATTCTTAAAATCTATAAAGAAATATTTTTAAATTCTTTTTATTTTTTTGAATATTATAAATATTTTTGAAATCGTATTTAAAACTTGATTTTTTATATTTTTCAAAATTTCAAACTTTTTTTTAATAATAATAATATAAATTAATTCGAAAAACTTATTTTTAATAATATAAATTCATTCTAATATAAACTTTTATTAAATTATTAATATCTTAAAATATTATTTTTTAAATCAATTAATATTCTATTTAATATTTCAAATTCATTAAAACCTGATTATTATATTTCATTAATCTTCAATTTGTTTTTTTTATAAATTTTGATATTATTATAAATAGTTTTGAATTTATGATCAATTTTTAATTCAATAAATTAAAGTGTGCAAGATACAGGGTCGTGCACGATATAGGGATATCGGTTAATTGATTTGTCATTCGAGGAAAGTTTCGGGCTCAATATGTAACTTTGATTGGCTAGAAGCTTCGTGCACCAAGGTAAAGACTTTGACTTCTTCTCATATTGTTCTTCCATTCTACCAATGAATGAAAATGAGGGATAATTGTTTGAAATAAGTTACTCGTCCTCGCGGAGGTCACCTGATTAGGCAACCACGAGATAGGCTCGGTAGGTGTGCTCGTCGATGTGGCTGAACAAGCTACGTAGTCAGAATGTGTGGCTCTAGGCAACATCCATTGAAATTTCAACTACCTAAACACAATTTTCATCTTCCTTTCAAGATTTCCATAATGATCAACTAATATTATTGGAAATATATATACCTTACTCTCTATCAAGTATATCTTCACCTTTTCATATTGAGCAAAATGTTTGTTGATTATCTTTGTACTGCCTCTACAGTTATATGTATGATCTTGCACCGCGAATCTGTCAATGCATATGGTTTCCTAGATATTCAGCTTAGATGCTACTTCTTTTGGTAGACACGTATTATAGTTCATTTTTTGGCAATAAGATTGCAAACTGAGACATTTTTGAGTTATTGCACTTTATTTACTATCATTCGGGCCAGGTTTAAGGAACCAGCATACCCAAGTGGGAACACGAATGAACGCTGGCTAGAATGACCCTAGGATCTATGCTAGCAACTATGAAGAATGAAGACAAGTCCGCCACCCCGAATAACGCCTTCTTATGCCATTATAATTCTTCATTATCATATTTCATGCTTCATCTCTACCAATCCGTACATCAGTCAGAAGATGCCTTCTCGCCGTCTTTCTCCTTTGTAACTGTTGGCTCAACCAATCTTTCAATTGTAAGCATTGGTGTACCATACGCATAATCCTTTGAACCATTGATGTAATCAACGCCGGGAACTCGGTGGTGGGTAGATGGATATCTCTTGGCACGCTCAAGATAATACGCGTCGTGGTTGTCGCCATCTACTGCACGGTTGTAGGTAGCATAGAGAACTCGACGATCATCGGTGCTATTATTGGGTCCACTCCTATGAGCGAAAGAGGTTCCGAAGATGAGGATGTCACCTGTGCAAAATTTGTTAGTCTTTACTTTGGTCATTTGAATGAGGAAGTTTGTCCTACCAGCTTCAAGGTTAACTGGGATCCATTCTTGAGACTTGACCCAACTCTTCTCGAGAGTTTTGTCGGCACTGATTGAAATCTCCATCTTGTGGCTACCAGAAACCACCTCCATACCACCGTTCTTTTGGTTGGCTGGGTCGATTGCGATGGCAATAGACAAGTGCTTAAGGTTTCTGAAGGCACCATAGCCAGCACGATCAACATGTGCAGCGAATCCGCCAGAACCAGCAAACTTGTAGTTCACTTGAGAAGTTAGCAGAGTATCAAAGGTTCAAAAATGCTAAACTTACATTTGTCCTTAAACAAGACCATTTGGCCATTTGCCAACTGACTAACGATACTAACAAGCTTTATACCACGAAGCAGTGAGCCAAAGCCTGGTACAGCAGTTGTGAAGTTTTCAACTCTACACAGCACACGTTCTCCCTTCTTGTTGATCTCATCGTATTGAAGATACTCACAAGCCTCTTTGACTCGTGGGAGAACATGTGCAGCTTGTGCCCATACTTTGTGGTCCTTAATCTCTTGTTCACTCACAGCATCAGTGATGATCAAGTAACCATTCTCCTCGAAGAAGAGATGTTGCTCATGAGTGATAACATAAGCGGAATCCATGTCGAAAGAAGCTTATTTGAGAAGGCGTCAGATTAAAAAGGTATTAAAGAAGACGAAAAGCACAAAGGTATGAAAAGCAAATGGAAGCAAGAAGCTCTAAAAGACAGACTGCAAACAAGCAGAGCAAGTGCTCAAAGTATTGTGTAATAGAAGCAATTATTGAGAAGAAGATTGAAGAGCGCAGAAACTTGTAGGAGAAAGAAATTAAAGAGTGGGAAGTTCAATCATAGCTCGAATATAAAGAGAGAAAAAATCCTTTTCAAAACACGGGACAGATTCGAACTACAAAGGTTGATAATTTCTTTTCTGTCCCGCTTCCACGTGGTGCCAAATTGTTGATGGAAAGGGGAAAGGTTGTTCCGATCTCTCACTCTCAAACACTGAGTCTCATGTGTTTATAATATTCGAATTTTATTTGCTCTGGTATACATTGCCCTAGGAAATCTCCATCTAGGATTGTTGAAGACATGATAGTCGGACACTCAGTGAATGTCAGATACTATGTGGGATACAGATTTCTTCCAAGAAGACATTTAATTATGAAAAAAAAACTCCATGAAAGACTAAAGGTTGTAATGTGTTACTTGTTACCTAAAATTCTGTATCATATAAGATATCTATAGGGCAGGGGCAAACATAGCGATGGCTCTTATATGCTCTTTGCCATCAATATGTCATAGAAATTTTATAATATAGTTATAGTCATTGATAAAATCCTATGGTGATTCGCCAAGGAGACTTGTTTGAGGTCAGCTAACATGACAAAAGTTTGCATCATTGTGAATTGTGAACACTTTGGAAAGATGCCGTGGAGGAACTTGTTTCTCACTTTGTTTGTCGTGAACAAACAACATGATATATCTGCTTTCTTTACTCTATGTTAATATCGTCTTTGAAGTCTGACGTTGGAATCTTCTCCGGGCCGTACAATTTTGAGCCAGCTTCATGAAAACAACATGATAACCGAATTCAACTTTCAACTCCCTTTGGATGAGAATAATAGTCCTTCTCCGATCTTCTCCAATCCCAACAAACTGATTCTAACCTATCAAGCCAAGCCGATCGAGGGAACCAGTGTGCAACTTCAACAAAAAGTTCTACAATTCATGGGTGGGGCACATAGTTTACATTCAAACTTCGGAAAGCTGTCTTTTGTTGACCAGGAGATAGCGTGATTTTCCTCTTTGGTTCTCATTGAATTGCTTGTCCAAATTTCTTCCTACCCAAATAAATCTACCTTCCTCCAATTCACCAAAAATCACGTGATTTATCAAGGACACTCATCCTGAATACACCCACTGCCAATCAGGAATCTTTCTGTTCTTTGCCAAAATTGGTTTAATCATCTTGTTGAACAACTCTAAGATCAAACAGTGATTACTTTCAAACTTTGAGAGCTTGGCAAGCTTTCAATCAAGCAATCTTTATGTTTGTGTATCTGTATGGCTACGAGAGAGTGAAGATGGCGATATCTTATTTTTGGTGATAGCACATGAGATTGTGACTAGGGAGCTCACCAACACCACTAGGCGTATAGTTGCACATTAAAACATATTGTCAAAATTGAGGCATGTTTTACTTCTCTCACTAGGCATCTAAAGCACTCCACCAATGCAGAATTCTGAATCTCGCGGAAACCTTACATGTCGTTGGAATATGGAGGCACGTGCACTACCGCTAAGAGTATATGTCTCTACCAATTCCACTTCCACTTCCACTTTTACCTCTCCTCCACTTCCAGAGTTTAGATTCTGGTTCAACACAATCAATCTACATAGCCAATAGCACATATATTCCACTAACCTGCTAGCTCAACTGTAAAATCATATAACCATACACAACATATCCGCCCCCTTCCAAGATATCGCGTAGCAAGTGAGTCATACCGACGCTCACATAAATCTACTGCCACAATTCGTGACTACTTAATACCTACCTACCTCTTCCCATCAAGTACTCTTCGCTTCCTTTTCTAAACCAAAATCGCAGGATTCAAAAAATATACCAATCAGGTTCTCGTCCCTATCAGACATTACATCGTGGAGTCCTCGCTAATGTTATCATGAGAAACGCGGCTTCAATCGGGGTTTCGGCCTGAAGCTTTGGCCCATGATAATTCGTTATCTTGTGCCGTGTAAGGTTAACAGCCAATTGCGTCAAGAAATATCTACTTTCCATTATCGATTCCTCGGCGCAATTGACTCCTGCCTATTTCGTGTTATACATTGGAATAAAATGTTGATAGCGTTTCTTCGAAAATGGGTTGAAAATCGAGTATCTCAAGTCGAGTTATGAACATTTATCCAATAACTTTCATGATGTTACCAACCCGTTGGTGCGGAGTTCGGTTGATTTGCGGCTCTCTGGTCGTTTTTCCCCCACTATTTAGAACCATATCAGAGACTACTGATTCAGAGTCCTCCTATCTTGCATTGCCTGCATACATGCATGTAACTAGCAGTTAAGTTCCGTATATGGATATCGCTGCAGGGAATCTTGTGACATTTTCGTGGAGGATTGTAACAAGAATGTCTGTAGACTCTCAGGATAAGTGGCAAAACTGATTGCCATCGGGCAAACGGACGGCATGTGTTTTCTCTGAAGGTACAAGTGCAAGTGCTGATTCCGGGAGTCGTCAAGAGTATTGTAAGTTCTAAACCATGATTCTTTGCCCCTCGGGTTCTTATCTCTCGACAGAAGTAAGTATACGAAGTACATCAATTTTTAAATGCAGAGAGCATGGTCTGCCGAATATATTGAAAGTTGTAGATCTTCGGGTGTGCTACCTCTTTGGACCACTAGATCCACTCTTGAATGATAGCATCCACGAGTTTTTGAGGTTCTCGCTATTCTTTCTGTATCAAAAAGGTGTAATCTAATGGTTGCAACAATTTCAAATGGCTGCTGTGAGGCAAACCCCTCAGTCAATAGATAAGGCTCATAAGATAACACAAGGGCGGGGTATATAAACATACTAAAGCAATCCCCAAAAGATTTCTGTGTTCAAGCTATTGTTAAGATTTTGTGTTTTCTCTACCTGCGGATTGTGCCCATTATGGATACAATCAATGCACATCCAGAAAGAGGGGACTCTACTTCTCAAATTTCCACAGAGTCTCCTGTTTCAGACAAGAAGACCGCAGATATTGAGATCGAAGCTATCGACTCAAACAATTTCCAAGATATCTCTGACGAAAAGATCATTGTACCTGGAGAAGATGATGTCTTCATAGACCCTCGTCTCAAAGATTATCCTATCCCATTGGTGGCGAAGACAGTTGACTTGCACAACGATCCTACGTGAGTTCCTATTGTGGTAAAGCATAGAGGTTTAATACTGATACTCGTAACTCTTCTACAGAGAACCCATTCTCACATTTCGATTTTGGTTCTGCTCTACATTCTGGGTGGTTATTGGATGCGGAATCTCTTCATTTTACTACTTTAAACCATACGCCATGAATCTCACGAGCTATGCCGTGCAACTTCTCTCTTGGGGTATGGGAACTCTAATGGCTGCTTACCTACCAAAGAGAGTCTTCAATACCTTTGGTTACAAATGGAGTTTTAACCCAGGACCATGGAATGCAAAGGAGCATGCTCTTGTGGTAGTAGCTTATTGGGGAAGTGTGAGTGCACCTTGATACCCATTCGTTGTGATCCCGCTGACTGTAAAACAAAGTGTTACACGGCATATGGTCTTGGTCCTCTTTCAGCAATGGAATTGTACTATCACCGTAAGATAAATCCTGGTTGGGGAATTTTGTTTCTCATCACCACTCAGATGATAGGTTATGGATTCGCAGGACTCTTTCGGGATATCCTTGTTCGGCCTCCAAATATTTACTACCCAGGAGTATTACCAAACGTATCTCTTTTCAATGCTATGCATAAGAATCCTGCAGTTACGAAGAGGTCTCTCAAATTCTTCGCTATTGTGGCTTGTTGTGCATTCTGTTATGAATGGTTTCCGTCGGTCATTTTTCCATTATTGAGTTCAATTCCATTGATTTGTTATTTTGGGCATGGAAATTGGAAAGCATATTTGATGGGATCAGGTTATTATGGTTTTGTAAGTTTCTATTTCTGATGTGACGACTATGATGTACTCATGATCATTTCAGGGAATACTCGACATTAGTCTAGATTGGAACTACGTCTCCTTCTGGTCACCACTTTACACACCACTCTGGGCAAATGCAAATCAATTTATTGGTGCAATGCTTGCCTGTTGGTTGATATATCCTATTTTGTATTTTACCAATACTCTCAATGCCTTGAATTTTCCAGCTATGGGGTCTGGTACGTACGATAGCACTGGCGCAACTTATAATATTTCTCGAATTCTCAATCCGAATCACACACTGAACCAAGAAGCAATGGACGCTTATTCTAAGCCATACTGGTCCACATCATATGCTCTTCAATTCTTCTTCGGCTTTGCTGCATCTACTGGTGCTATGCTATACGCTGCTCTATGGTATGGTATGCCTGCTTATAGAGGAATGAAAGATGCTTTCAGAAATCGAAGGAGTAATTATGATGATCCTTATCTCAAAATCATGGAAGTATTCCCTCGCGTTCCGCATTGGTGGTATGGAATACTCTTGCTTGTCTGCTCTGGACTTGCTATTGGTCAACTGTATGGAGGAGAAATGCAACTTCCTTGGTGGTAAGTCTTTTCCAATTTGACCCAATGTTTCATGTCAACTAATTGAACAATAAAGGGGATTTATAATCATCTCAATAATTTCATGTGTATTCACATTTCCAAATGGAATTTTATGGGGTGTTGCCAATATGCAAGTTGGAATGCAATTTTTATCAGAAGTCATCGCTGGAGCCCTCTTCCCAGGAAAGCCTCTTGCTGTTCTTACATGTATGGTCTACGGTCGACAGATCTTGGAGCAGAATCTCAACTTGATCTCTGACTATAAATTTGGTTTCTATATGAAAATTCCGGAAACCGAAATGTTTATCGGTCAGATTTATGGTACACTTTTGGGTCCATTTATCAATTACGGCATGATGAGTAAGTCCCAACGTCTCTGTATGGGTGAACAAATTAACTTATTTGATATCTTTAGGATTCATAATAGATTCCGAAGGCCCCAAATTGACCGGCGAGGTTGCCTCTCAAGCTTGGAATGCTGTCAAAACTCGAAACTACTACTCCCTCTCCGTAATCTGGGGTGTTCTTGGCCCCAAAATATTTTTTGGCAAAGACTCTATCTATTCCTGGATTTATTATGGATTTCTCATGGGACCTGTGCTCGTAATTCTCACATTCCTAGTTCATAAATGGAAACCTCAGTGGAATATTGGAGAGAGATTCAATCCGACATTGATTTGTTTTGGAGCTACCTCGTTTCCGGTATATCAGACTACGAATTTGATGACTAGTGCTGCTGTTTCGGCATTCTTGTATGTAATATTCTTAACATTCCTTTCTCCCTCAAATCAATCCGCGTACTAACAATCGAAAAGCATGGGTTACGTCTATCGCTACCATCCCGTCTGGTTCAGAAAGTATAATTATCTTCTAGGAGTTGGTCTAGATTGCGGTACACAGCTCATGCAAACGGTTATGGTATTTGGTCTCAATCTTCCTAATGCGACATTCCCAAATTGGTGGGGAAATAGTGCGGTGGCTGTTGATAGATGTTTTGCACCAGGAAATATTCCAGCCAGTGCGATGGGTTGAGGCTAGACGTAAAAATTCTTTAGCTGAGAGGGGATGAAAAGGGTCGTCTCAAAATCTAAAACAAGATAAAATGGTCGTAGGAAGTATTTAGTCGATTATCCGTATTGGATTTTTAATCTTCTCCATTTCACAGCTGCAAATTGAAACTCAAAGTATGTCTATAATCCTTGTGGACGTTGGTGACTAGAGTAAGCCTTTTGTAACAAGCTAACAATCAAATCATTCTATCGCTTACAACCCATGTGCATAATAAGCATCTTCTTTTAACATATAACTATTTTTCACTTTAGTGCAGAAAGTATCTCTTACACGAGACCTATAGTTTTTGGTAGCAACAAATCTTTCGAAAGACTTCTCTTAGATAAATTTTGGCAGACATTCTGTAATTCAGTCCCACCACCAGATATTTTTGCCATAAGTGGGGGAAGGGGGGGCTCGGGGGAATTTCAGCGTGGGCATGAGGGGTTGTGCACGGAATTGCATTAGTTGCCAGCACTCTGTGGTTTGGGCTTTCTCAGATTAACCCAAGGGTATTCAATAATGTATTATATTGAATAAATGAATAACTAGATTAAAGGATCAAATCGTCAAATATCTACTTTGGTTGGTTTAGTTGGAGATTTGAGACTTGTGATTAGCTGTAAATTGCACCATTTCCTATGATATTAACGAAAGTGATAGAAGCTCGCACGCGACTACTCAAATGAGTGTGTCGGGACCGAGTCATGGTCCGTGTTCTATTTCCTTCTAGAAGCTAAGAATTATATACAGATTAAGGAAGCAACATCATTAGATTTGGTCACATCATAAACTAGAGAAACGGGGAAAGACTGAACTAACTCATGACTAAACTTTCTTTACCCACCTGCCTCTTTTTCTCATCCACATCTGTGCCTCTACTTTGAACGGGCAAGACCACTTATCGTTTCCCTCTGCTCGATCCATTGCCTTGGGACTTCATAAACATTGTATTGCGATGTGATTTCAGCCTTTCACTATCAGACTAGAATATCACAGCTCTTCAAAGTTACATCCGTGCTACCAAATTCTTAAAACAACCAATCAATCTCATTCGCTTTCAGCTCACTTATATGCTAAGACATAAATATCAGCTCGGATAGATTAGATGAATGATTAGACAAGATAAGTAAACCAGAACAACTGTTGGAAACATCGACCTACTGATAACTGGGAAATTCCCAGAGTATCTTAATCAACACATTAAACGAGAATTCTATTTCCAGATGTGGAAAGTCCTTATCAATCCAGCAGATGTCGGTAGCAGTTCGACATTCTTATTGTGGAGAGTAACGTATCATCCGGCTTGGCCCTCCGGCAGAATGTAATCTAGCCAAGCCAAAACGTTTGACTAGGGTGTTTGAACGACTGGTTATCCCGTTGTGAGAGGTACGACATAAAAGATTGATAGTGTGATATGAAATTCGGTAGCCGATTGAGAAACTGATCGATTCCTGGTAGGTAGGGAATCGTACCAAGGGCTCTTTGTGCCTAAAAAGTACTGTGATCACATATGGTCTGAATCAACGGCAATATTCAGGTGGACATGTCCAAATAACAGCCACATTTTCGACCAACAAACTTACTGAAAGAAAGTAATGTGGTCACAGTATGGTCCGTGGTAGCAGCAACACAAGCATTTAGTGCTGGGTAAGGTATTCTTCATGGGTAATTATAAAGGTCTTGAAAACGAGACGCCTTCTTTTTGCACTAGGTCCACTCATCCATGCACATACCGACACATCGACTCGCATTCTCAATTTTGACGGACATGCCATGAGATAACATGATTCTTAATCGCTGGTTCCACCCTTTGATTGAAATCTACAAGAAAAATAATCGAGAAGGAATATGATCTCAATGATCATCCCACCTATCACTTCATTTACATCTTTACATCGATGTTTGTTTTTCAGTCTAGATCGCCTCTCACTTTAGCATTGTGCCCGGAAGTATTCGAGAGACCGCAACTTTTCACCATACCAATGTGATCCCGCCTCGACTTAGCCAAAACCTGTCCAGAGAATAACCCTAGGAAATATTCATACCCAGCGGGAGTATCGGGTTTGGCGCCATTCAAATGGTAGCAATTCACGCAACTTACTATCAATCTAGTTAGTATCGTCCGATGGAACAATATTCCATGTTCATTCTTTTCAAAAAGTAAGTAGGATGTACACTTCAATTGTCGAGCGTTCAAGTGGCAAAAATACTTTGGATTCACGCACCCAGTTGAGATTCTATTGAAGGCGTGCGATATGGCTACAATCACAAAAGGATTTTACTTGCCTTATCGTGCTCGTACGAGATATCGTTTCTGTATTCCGCAACACCAAGACTTTTGTCGCCACTGGCAAACATGGGTATCACCAGAGAGCTGGCAAGGAGCCATATATGAGAGAGTGTGCAACACTCTTTGAATTTCTTGCCTGTGTCTCAAATCATTATTTTACTTTCAGCCGCCAACAGGTTGTGACTTCCCAACCCAAAGTCAACCACAGTCAATCTGACAATATGCCAGTTACTAATAATGACATATCTGTTGTTGGGGCATTCAATCCTGTCGAGAGTCATATGGTTTCTGTCCCAACACATCATGAAATCGACGAGAAGCTACGTATTTCGGCTGACAATCGAGAAATCTCCAAGGTTACCTTAGACATTGACACTAAGGAATTGTTTGATGGTTCTATAGATGAAAAGAGTGACGATTTCATAATTGTTACTGGTGCCGACGCAGCTGCTCACTTATTACCACTCAGAGATGATGGGCAGCCAGCGTTGAGTTTCAGAAGTATTTTCTTGGCCACCATTCTATCAGGATTTCAGGCAGTGATGTACCAGATCTACTCGGTGAGGACCAGCCAACATTATTCTCATTAACAACAAAAGCTCATCTTTACATTTAGTTCAAACCAACTTCATTGGGTGTTATTCAAGGTACTTTTAGTGTACTGATTGCCTACTTCTTGGGCAAGACATGGGCAAAGGTACTTCCTCGCGGTGAACAATTTGAGGCTCGTTGGAGAGAAAGAGGTGGACAGGGCAAGATACCATTATACATCCGAATCATCTCCTTCAATTATGGAACGTGGAACCTCAAAGAACACGCTATTTGTGCCATTACTGCCACATCAGCATCCAATGCAGCAGAAACCATCACAGTCTTCGCAGCTCAGAATCTCTTCTACGGATTACTGCTCAGTGCTACTACGGTCATATTGGCAGTTATATCGATTGGTCTATTCGGATATGGACTCTGTGGGATGCTTCGCCCAATTATGGTTTGGCATCCTGAGTCTGTACACTGGAGTACACTACCCACAGTAAAGACACTTCAAGGACTTCACTAGCAAGATTTAAAACATTCTAAACCTCTCAGATACTTTTGGTATGCATTTGGAAGCATGTTTGCCTATGAATTCTTTCCGGCATATCTCTTTCCTTGGTTAAATTCTGTTTCAATTCCATCTTTGGCAGCTATGAATGCTACGGGAAGTAAAGCGGCAACACTCACCAATCTGTTTGGGGGTGCGACAAACAATGAGGGCCTGGGACTTCTTACCCTATCGTTCGATTGGCAATATGTAAGTCAGAGAATCGTGATTTTCATTCGAGATTGATGTAAAGAAAAGCTAATCAAAATCAATTCCTAGATCACTTCTTTCAACACCTCTCTTCCTCTCAAGACCCAAGCTCATAGTTTATCCGGATATATTGTCTGCTTTGCTGCCATGCTCGGTATTTACTATACCAATACTTGGGATTCAAAGTCACAACCATTCATGTCAACACAACTTCGCTCAGAAAATGGCTCAAGATATCCAACTGGACAAGTCTTTACCAATGGTGTCCTCAACGAGACTGCTCTGGAGGAATTCGGCAATCCAAATCTAACAGGAAGCTTTGCGTACGCTATGTTCATGGCAAATGCTGCTGTAAGTATTTGTCTCCCATAGGGTCGTTTTTTTCGTTCCCGACTGCTGATTCAATCACTTTAGATCGGTGCACTGATCACGCATTGTTTTATTTTCTGGGGTGGGGATGTCATCCGAGCATTCAAAAGCGCAAGAGCAGGAACTTACGAAGATCCACATCATGCACATATGGCTAGAACTTATAAAGAAGCTCCATGGTGGTGGTATGTTGCTGTACTCGTTATCAGCTTTGTTCTTGGTCTTGTCGTTGTCATCAAAGAGAATGTTACTTTACCGGTTCGGGCGTATATTGTTGCGTTGTTATTAGGTTGTTTTATTGCTCCTTTGGTATGTACATCTTTGAATATTCCTCATTCTCGTGTCATTCTAAAGTTTTCATAGAGTAATCTCCTATATGCTCGATACGGAAACGGAATCGCCACAAATAACTTGTCAAAAATGTTGGCAGGTCTCATGCTTCCTGGACGTCCAGTTGGAAATATATATTTTGCGGCTTGGTCGCATAATGTTATTGCGAATACAGTCAATCTTTCCAATGACCTCAAATTAGGCGAATATCGTAAGTATCCATAACTTTGTAGTCACCAACCACGGACTAATTCGTCAATCAGTCAAAATTCCTCCTCGTGTTATGTTTCTTACTCAAGTATATGGTACTATCTTGGGTGGTTTCGTCAATTATGTTGTAATGATATCCATCGTGAATGGTAATCGGGAACTTCTCTCCACAGGAAATGGCAATAGTTCATGGAGTGGTGCCACTATTCAAGCTTTCAACACCAATGCAGCTTCTTGGGCATTGGCAAAGCAACTCTATAAATCGGGGGCAAAATAATCCATTGTCCCATTGGGATTGGTGGTTGGTGCCGCGATTGTTCTTGCTCATCGTATCGTCGTATCTGTAAGTACTCCTTTTTTTTCCCAGCCCCTGGAAATCACTGAATCATTGAAATGTTAATACAGTTCATTCCTAAGATTCGTGGTTTTGCCGTAACGGAAATCAACATGCCTCAATTCATCCAATACGCTGGATATATTCCCTACAACCAATCTCAAACCTGCGTAATTCTAAGCCAAGTGCTAGCAGGTTTCTTCACCCAATTTTATCTCCGTAATTATCGACCAAATATCTTCAAAAACTATTCGTACTTGATTACTGGAGCTTGGGATGGTGCGAGTTATACCGTGCTTTTCATTCTGAGTTTTGCAGTTTTTGGAGCCGGTGGATTTGCGGCACCATTCCCATCATGGTGGGGAAATAATATTAATGGTAATTATGATCACTGTCCTATTGCGGAGTAGATAAGAATGAATTGTGAGAGAGGGTAGGAAAGATTGTTGGCTTTGACTTCGGAAAGACTTCGTTCAGTGTCATGAGAGGCTCTTAGGCGGTCTTCTTCATTCCATGCGGGGTAGGTAAAATTTGATAGATATCCCATTAGTAGCAGGAAATAGACGTCCTAGTACAATCATGATGAGGATTCCCTATGCTTTTCGTTGATTCTTTTTTCATTTCTTCTTTTTGCAAGTTACTACATACAAGTGAAGTGATATCTACAAGTCTCATGTTTATTCGATATCAATTCAGATAATTCTTATTTTAATACGAAATACCGTCGAAAAGATCTATCTGTAACCACTCGTATAACATGTGTATTTACGAGAGATTTAGTTATTAGCATCTCAATACAGAGTAATATCATTAGGTGATTGAGTGTACCACTTTTTCATCCACATTCCCATAATTTGCGGGGTAATTAGACGAACGCGGGGGTGGGAGGGTTCCGTGATTAAGTCGGGCGTATCACCTAGTAGATATAATGATACATGTAATCTTACAATGTATCATCTCAGATGGTGAAAAACAATTTTTACCCTTTCAATTTTCTATCTCTATGTATCAGTTCAGTTCTGGTAATCTCTGTTCTAAATAACAATACGCACACAAAATGCCCATTTCTTCTCGCTGGCATCTCGCCATCCCTCCCATCTCCCTTCCATCCTACCTTTTTACTTCCTCCGATCATCCTCTCCCAGATAAATTGGCTTTCATTGACGCTACAAATCGCTCTCGCTTCTTCACTCACTCAGATTTTCGACTCTATTCCCAACGTTTAGCTGCTGGATTAATTAAAAATGGATTACAACCAGGTGATCGAGTGTTACTCTTTTCAAGTAATAATCTATTCTTCCCAGTGATTATTATGGGAATTATCTTGGCAGGAGGAATTTTTACAGGTGCAAATCCGGGGTTTGTGGAAAGGGAACTAGCTTATCAGCTAAGTGATTGTCAAGCGAAGTTCTTACTTTGCGGTGAGGAAAGTTTAATAGTCGGAATCAAAGCAGCGGAGAATGCAGGCTTGGGGAGGGAGAACATGTTTGTATTCGGCGATGGAGGTAAGAACATTGATAGAAAAGAAGAGGAGATGAAAGGAATGAAGAGTTGGTGGGAACTTCTGGAGAGTGAGGAGGTAGGTAGAGAGTTTCAATGGAAGGAGGATTTTGACCCCAAGGAAACGGTTTGTTGTTTGAATTATAGTTCTGTAACGACGGGTGTACCTAAAGGGGCGATGATTACGCATTATAGTAAGTTATCGCATATCTCAAACTCCATTCTTTTCAGGAAATACTGTCCAGGTTCGATCAGAGATTGACAATAATATCACATAGATTATGTTGCGAACTCGATGCAATATAAACATTTACATGAGCTTCATCCTGAAACGCCACTAAGGAATAAGAAAGCGTAAGCTTCACGCTCAAAAGCGATCCTTGTCCACTAAACATTCTTTACATATAGAAAATGGTTATGCTTCCTCCCTTTGTACCATGCAATGGGCCAAACAATTTTCGGATCTGTGGCACCGAAACGAGGCATTCCGGTTTACATCATGAAGAAATTCGATTTCAAAGGAATGTTGGAAGCAGTGCAAAAGTATAAGATTACTTCATTGAATATGGTGCCTCCAATCGTTGTTGTTAGTATTCATCATACAGTCACATGGAATGAGGGGCACGTAGTATTGACAAACACATGTGTAGATGCTCGTCAAATCGCCGCTCACTAAACAATACGATCTTAGTAGTGTCATTGATATGATCTCTGGTGCTGCACCGCTAAGTGGTGATGTGATAGATGCGGCGGAGAAGCTGTGGCCAGATGGGAATGTCAAACTTACTGTAATTACTTCCTCACACTTGCTTTTTCACAGTTATCGAGCGAAGACTAATGATCAATGAAACAGCAAGGATGGGGAATGACTGAAGCAACTTGCTCACTTCTAGGCTGCGATACTCGGCATGATCCTATACTAAATTCAGTAGGTGAACTTAACGCCAATTGTCATGCGAAGATTATGGATCCGGAAACACTAGAGGAACTCAAACAGGGTGAACGGGGTGAAATTTGGGTTCAAGCACCTAAGTAAGTTAATCCTATACCCTAGACCATCATGTACCCGTTCTTAAATTAATATCCACAACACTCATAATACATTACACAAAGCATCTAACAAATCAAAGTATTATGAAAGGCTATTGGAATAAACCTTCCGCTACCCAAGAAACTCTCATTGACTCTCCATCTGGCGTCTGGCTTCGTACGGGAGATATTGCTTATGTCTATTCTCAAAAGCATTTTTTCATCGTTGATCGAATGAAAGAACTTATTAAAGTAAAGGGTAATCAAGTGGCTCCTGCTGAATTAGAAGCGCTATTACTTGAACATCCAGAGATTGCAGATGCAGCCGTGATCGGAGTAATGATCAGGGAAGGGGAGGTACCCAGGGCTTATATCGTGAAGAGTTGCGAGAGTGGAAACGGACTAATTGCAGAAGAAGTGATGGAATGGGTGGAAAAGAGGACCAGTAGGTTTAAGTGGCTGAAGGGTGGTGTGGAGTTCGTAGATACAATTCCCAAGAATCCAGTAAGTTGTTATCCCCACTCTCGGATGGTCGTCTAAGGCAATTTCACAAAGGACACAAGCTAACGGGAGTTCAGAGCGGGAAAATATTGAGGAAGTTATTGAGAGACAGAGCAAAGGAGGGGATCAGTAAGATTAATGTCAAAGCTCGACTTTAAGACTCAGTATCGTCGGGAACAAGGTTTTTATAAATATATAAGTAGCCCCAAATACAAATTGATGCAACCAGATGAGAATTGAAGACTGAATTACTTATTCCCGCGCTTACCTCGAAAAGGACTTTCAAACAATAAGAGGGATGTCAGCCTTTGCTTCCCAAACTTTTGTCTCCAAAGCCAATAATCGATACATCTTTTTTTGAACAGGATCACAGTCTTTTAAGAGCTTTCACATATCAATAATTGTACGAGTTGCAGATCAAAATAGCTTTCGACAGTCATGCTATGGTTAAGCCCAATTATACAAGCGTTTGGGAAAATCAGTAACATGACAGGTATCATTCAATAGTCATGATTTGGTGTGAATAGCAGTTACAGGAATAGATATCCTCATGATTGCTCTATTGATAAATGGATTGAGCCATCCATCCCACTTATCGTTTCAAGTACCGGAAAAGTCTCGGGTAACTCCTCTTCCCCGTGGGGTACGATCTAACCTCTACGTTTTCGGTTTACACGCAGTATGACGTGAAAGAAACTCTACTCCCCTTTCATTCGTCAACCTCTTTCCACCAAACGAAATTTACCCGGAAGTATATCACGCGGATAAGACTATTCAGGAAATCCGCTCCAAAATCCTAGTCAAAACATGCTTCAAATGCCAGGATTTTTCCACAAAGGTCTTATCATACGAATGCTCTTGTACTATATAATACCCCGCGAACAGTCGACGTACACGCTCTAATAAGTGACTTAGTGGATTTGATCTGTTACGCCCCAGATCTTCGCGGTACGAGTAATGGCGTGGGGGTGGATTGAAAAGCGGAAATAGGTGACGGCAATGACTGGTTGTATTGTATAATACCAAAAAATTGATCCACTCGCTGTTTATACAAGTAGATATGGTAGAATGAGGTGAAAATCATTTTCCCCTCGTCGGTTGATTGCTTCTGATCTCTGTGTCTTTCATCATCAGCAATTGTCTTTTATATTGTTCCCTACTCCAAAAAGACGTCTTGGACGAATTATTTTTGGACCATCCCATGGAATTTGGAAAAAATTGCCGCGATGTCCGCATCTCACACCCTCGGGTCATCGAGCAATAATCATAGCATCATTGAAACATCGAATTCACCAAAGCCCTCACGTTATCGTCAATTCATCGATGATTTATCCATAAATCGCAATGCATATTTCCTCACAGTCGTAGCCTCATTTGGCGGCATGTTTTTCGGTTGGGATACCGGACTTATCGGTGGAATCCTCACGATGTCCTCGTTTCAAGATTCCTTTGGACTCAACAAAGACTCCTCAAATTACACTAATGTTTCGGGGAATATTGTTTCTGTCCTACAGGGAGGATGTTTTTTTGGTGCTATGTCGAGTTTTTATATTAGTGATGTTT
Organism: Botrytis porri; assembly: GCF_014898465.1. Taxonomy (NCBI): domain Eukaryota; kingdom Fungi; phylum Ascomycota; class Leotiomycetes; order Helotiales; family Sclerotiniaceae; genus Botrytis; species Botrytis porri. The sequence goes on from NW_024066093.1 coordinate 73,470, forward strand.
TTGGTAGAAAAAAGGCATTGTTCGTAGCCGATTTCATCTTCTTGGCTGGGTCTATCATTCAGACTACCAGTGGGATTGGAACGACGAGTTTGGGACAACTTTATGCTGGAAGGTTCATTGGAGGATTTGGAGTTGGATTGGTGAGTGCGGTTGTACCGACTTACATTGGAGAGAATGCCAGTAAGGAAATTAGGGGGAGATGCGTGGGGTGTATGCAGTTATTCAATGTGTCAGTGGCTAATTCTCGTCATTTTCGAGAGATCATGCTAACAAATTATAGAACTGGTATAATGCTCGCCTACTTCATAAATTATGGCATGAACAAAAACGTAGCGGGCAATAATCCACTTAAATGGCGGATTCCTTTCGCTTTACAAATGCTTCCAGGTGTTTTTCTCGGTCTCGGACTATTTTTCCAAAATGAAAGTCCTCGATGGCTCGTTGAAAAAGACCAACACGAAAAGGCCCTTCATGCGCTTTCTCGCGTCCGTCGTCGTTCTCCTATCGATCCACTGATTCAACGCGAATACAATGAGATCATTGCAGACTTCCACGGCAAGGAGAAATTAACTCTCCTTCGACAAATGAAACTCACGGTTTCCAATAAATCTTCATTCTACGCTGTTTCTCTAAGTGCAATCCTCATGTTCTGGCAGCAATGGACTGGGACAAACAGTATCAATTATTATTCTCCACAAATATTCGAAACGGTTGGTTTGAAAGGTACATCTGCGGGACTTTTTGCAACAGGAATCTATGGTGTCGTGAAGGTTTGCATTACTGCACTAGGACTTATGTTTGCGACAGAGCAAGTAGGAAGAAAATGGTGTTTGATTGTAGGAGGATTGGGTCAAGCATTTGCTATGTTTTATATTGGTATAAACCAAGCTGTGAATCCTCCAATCGACGGAGCACCTTTAAACGGAAACTCCATCTTCGCAATTATCTGCGTCTATCTCTTTGTAGTGTTTTATTCCTTTGGTTGGGGACCCATTCCATTTGTTCTCAGTTCTGAATGTTCCCCCAACCATCTTCGCAGTTTTAGTATGGCACTTGCTATTGCAGTACAATGGTTATTCAACTTTGTCATCTCGAAGATCACGCCATATATGCTGAGTGGGATTACGTATGGAACATTCTTGCTCTTTGGCGGATGTTGTATATTGATGACGATTTATGCGGTCATTTGTGTTCCAGAGACAAAGAATGTCCCACTAGAGAGAATTCATACTCTTTTCGAAGGAGAGATTATAAAAGGGGCATGCAAGGATACCATTCCTCGATTGAGAAGATCCAATATGTTGAGGGAGATGAGGAGGGACGGAGATGAAGATGATTTAGGGAAGGGAGACGATAATGGGATGAGTGTACATGTTGACAGGGTAGATGGAAGGGTTTAGAAGAGAAATGAGATGCATTCAATGATGAGATGGAGCCTAGGTAGAAAGTATGCAAGGAAATATTGGATGAACATGAATGCGTTTATGAACATAAAGAAAAGTCGAGTATATGAATGGGAACTCCACCACCTTGGAACGTCCAGAAAAGTTCTCTCCATCTCAGAATGAAACACAATGTATAAGTCTGCTCCGCATCATACTTTGCAGAGCTACTCGCGGGATCTTGTGTTATGTTATAGGAACGATTTCGATCATTTATATTCATCGGATACATCATTGCAGTCTGTGGAAGTTATCAACTGGCAAAAGAACTTGTTTGGCAACCTCATAGTTATGGGCTTAATCCTAGATAAGAATAATTGACCACGCAGCTTAAGTAATGAGACATTTGAATCAGAATTACTCAGTATAGGCAATAGTATTTCCCGTATTTCGTATACGGGTTAGTTTGATAATACGTATCGAATTTTTTTGAAATATATACATATATAACATAGAATTTAATATTATTGAAAGTATTCAATATTATTTAATTGTTCAATATTATTAGTAATATACTGAAATATTGGAATCCAATATAAAATATACATTCCTATCCAAATTAAACTAGAAAAAAGGGATTCTATTCATATTAAATAATAAAATTCCATTCCTCATATAGGAATCCCTTATTTCTAATTTAATTTGAATAGGAATATATTGGATTCTAATATTTCAGTATATTGCTAGTATTCTTTAGGCATATAAATATATACAAGAATAATAAAACCTCCTTTCTATACATACTAGCTGCAATATCAATATACTAATACACACTACAATTTCACTATAGTATACTATTGCCTACACTGGAATTACTTAATATTAAAATGGGTATATCCTTGAACCAAAAGCGATTGGTTTACTAGTCGTTTCCATACTTTGAACTGTGAAATATCTGTCGAGAATCAACTGAATACGATACGTCTCCTATATTGCCAATTCTCGAAGAACCCATTGAGTTTCCACAAAAAACCTCCTCTAAGGTTTTCTCCCATACACCAGAACCCTGATACGACATGTTAGCTTATCATTTCCCGTCAGTATAAGGGAAGGACCATATTAGTAGGCTATCACATACCCCTCGGAATAGCAATGTATCTTAGTGCTCTCAATATCTGCTCTCACCTATCAAAAGCTCATTTACCTCTTCTTTTTCCATCCCTAAGACTCTTGTGAAAAGTGCCATACTCAATCCTTCCAGGCCTATCAAGACATTCCTCTGAACCCATACGCTCAAGACTTTATTTCTTTGACCTTTTGCCCATGGACTCATTGGTGCATACTCCTTTCTCTCCACAATATCAACAAAACCAACTTCTTCCATCCACCTCTTGTAATGTGCTCCATTTGTCCAAGGGCGCCCAGCTTTCGTAGAAGCTTCTACTATCATATTATTCCATTTTACTAATGCACAATTCTCCGGCGGCGGCGATGCATATTTGAAAGGAAAGATTGGATCCCGTAGTTCGAGGTATCCTCCCGGTGCCAGAGCCTCAAATGCCGATGCAATCACGGTTTTTGGAGAACGAAAGCAGGATAACAAGGCGCGGCCATGAATTAAGTCGAATTTTAAATCGTCAAATGTCCACGGATCTTCAGCGTCTTCGATTCGGAATGAGCAGTTCGTAGGGATACTAGTTCCGGGTAAATATCTTCAGATAATTGAAAGTTGGAGAAATTTGATACCCACTAATGCGGCTGAATAGGACTAAGATCAGTACCAATCACCGTTGAATTGGGATATTCATCTGCTACGCATTGTTAGAGATGTCGTTGGAGATTTCTCATTCCAATATTCAAGAAGTTACCGAATTCAACGGCCCAAATACCAGTCCCTGTGGCAACATCCAACACATTCATTGGTCGATCCGTGTTGATCGGCGATACGAATAACTTTCCGTCGATAGTCATACGTAGAAATCTGTGTTGAAATTCTATACAATCATCAGAACAACCTATCTCAGTCATGAATGCCACGTCAATACATACCAAGTCTATTTTGTTCTAGCTGAATGTTGCAAAGTCTATCAGCCAATGCTATTTCCACAAAATATTATTAGAACGTACTGCATCATTCGGTAGCGGATATTCTGTCCCATGAATGATTAGCTGCCACTGACAGAAATATACTTTCATCGGCTACCACTTACGACGATGTTTATAACGATGATACGTTCTTCCATTTTCTTCGATATGACGATAAAATTCCGATTCGACTGTGAAGTTAGAACTCCTTATGTATCGTTAAATCCAGTTGAAACCTCCAATATCAGAATTCATTACCTCAAACTCATTCCACCAAGAGCAGAATCTGCATCATTTTCCGACTGAAATTGATCAATTCTCGTACTCGAGCATTAGCTGAAAGATAACTCACATCTAACTCTGGTTCTCCCACATCTACGTATGAACCCAACTCCTCAACTAGATACGAATTAGGGGAAGGAACCTTTGGCTCATTTTCTATCTCCATGATAGGATTTTGAACGAATTACTTTTTGGTGAAGACCAATCGAAGATTTCTAGAGTTGCTAAAAACAAGGATAGATCAACTGTCGATTAAATCGGCACTTTTCAACTCCACTAGTATTTCCACTTGGCCCACTAATCGGAATGTGGATTCAACTTCCGGATGGAGACATAAGACACCTTACCATATTCAATGATAAGCGGGATGTAAGCGGGATATGAACATTTACGCGATGAATGAAATGGGTTTCACATATGGAAAACTTTACCGTTGATGTCCCAATGTATATTTGTTAATCTCATGCCTTCGAGGGTTCCAGTTTGAATCTAGTAACGATCGAACGCTGTACTTTCACCGGTCCAAGTCAGGTTGGATGTTGAAATATCAATGTTTTTGGAAACTCATTTTGGTACGGGGGCGTAGTTCATCCATATGCAGCGATGGCATCTCGGATATTAAATTAATCAAGTGCAGAGGAACCAAATAGGTGCAAATTCGCTGCCTGGAAGGACGAAAATGAGATGTGTTTGGTTTTCATTAGTGAATATATACCGAGGAGATGGTTCGTGGGTGGGGAAAATTCAGGGGTAATTTGTGGCACGTGTCAATGAGAATTAAAACATTTTTATGAGCTGATTTTGTATTACCCGGGCCTATTTAAACGATCTGGTCAAAACCCTAAAAATAGATTTTTGTCTGAGCTAAAAACTTATTTAGAATTTAGTAGTGTGTAAATAAAGAAGAAAACTATTCAATTCCGTACAGAATCTCAAAGGAATTAATGAAAAAAAAAGAGATAAATTTATTTATTAAAATTTAAGGAATTAATTAATAGTATAGTTTATTAGTACGTATATTATATTAATATATACACTACTCATTTTACATATAAAATCTGCTCATATATAATCGTGTATTTTCTTTATTTATTAATATAATTTAATTTTTCCTAAAAAACATTATTATTGATATAGATAATAAGAATTTCTAATCAATTATTAGAAATTTGATTTAATATAATAATTATTATAAAAAAAGTTTTTTTATAATGAAAATCGTATCAATTTCAATCTTTTTTTAAAATATAATGAAAATATTTATATAAAAATTAAATTTTTATCAAATATTTAATTCTCTTCTAAAAATAATGATTAATTATTAAAATATAAATATTAAAAAAACCTTGATTTTAGTATAATTTTGAAGTAGTGTATATACTGATATGATATATATACTAATAAACTACGTTAATATAAATAAATAAAACTAGAATGTAGTTTATTAGTATGTATATCATATTAGTATATATATGTTACAGGAGCTGCCTCTAAGATCATGTAGAAGTGTTTAGAGATCTCTCGAAATAGTTTAAATTAAACTTCAAATAGGAATTCAATAAGGTTATAATTGATTACAATTCTTATAACTATTATAGCCTATAAGTCAGTGATTCTACAGCCTATTACTAATCCGTTGTAACAATATACTACTTCAAAATTATACTAAAATCAAGGTTTTTTTAATATTTATATTTTAATAATTAATCATTATTTTTAGAAGAGAATTAAATATTTGATAAAAATTTAATTTTTATATAAATATTTTCATTATATTTTAAAAAAAATATTGAGATTGTTACGATTTTCATTACAAAAAAACTTTTTTTATAATAACTATTATATTAAATCAAATGTCTAATAATTGATTAGAAATTCTTATTATTAATATAAATAATTATAATGCTTTTTAGGAAAAATAAATTATATTAATAAATTAAGAAAGTGTATGATTATACATAAATAAATTTTATATATAAACTGAATAGTATATATACTGATATAATACACGCACTAATAAACTACGTTAGAAAATCAAAATTTATATTTAATATAATAATATTTAAAGAATAAAGAAAATAATCTTCTAGTTTATTTATATAATTCAATTAATAAGAATATTATCACATAAAATACAAATTCTAGTTTTTGAGATATAAAGAAAAAATTTATATTAATTAATTTTTTAAATTTTAATTTTTTAAATTCATCTCTTTCTTTTAATTTCATTAATTCTTTTAAAGCTCTATATTTAATCAAATATTTTCTTTCAATGTAATAAATATTGAATAGATCGATATCAATTATTAGTTTTTATATTTAAAACAGAAATATATAATAGTTTAATTATTATAATCAAATCTATATTAAATATTATTATACTAATTTTTTTGAAATACTGTTTTTTTTTAAAATAATTTAAAAGAAATCATATTAATCAATTTATAAAATTTTAATCAATATTCTTTTTTTTTATGTTATTAATTTTTTAAAGTTATATATTAAATGAAAGGTTTATTTATAATTTAGATATTAATTAAACTAGATTATGTTAATTATTAATCTAATCTCATCTCTTTCTTTTCTTTATAATAAACTAAAATTCTTATCAAGCTTATCTTACTTATTATAAAATAGTTTATACATGATAAGAAAAACATTAAATATAAAAATCTTTAATATTAATATACTTTTTTAAGGAAACTCTAAAATAGATTTTGAAATAATATAAATAAAACTATTAATAAAATCTTTTTGATAATATAATTTTATATATAATAAATCTTTAATAAATTATATTCTATATAATATAAATTCATTTTCTAAACTTTTTATTTATATACTGTATAAATATTAAATCTTTTTTTATATCAAATAAAATTTTTTTGGAGGTTTTAATTAAATCATTTAAATAATATAAAAGAGTAGAAGATAATACGATTATAAAGTAATCCTCTATAAATATTATAAGAATATTATTATATTATAATATTTCTTTTAAAAAAAGAAAAAAACGGTTTTAAAAAACATTTATATATATATAAAAGATAAAGTCTAATAAATTGAAATTAAATGTTTCTTTTAAATTATATAAAGAAATTCTATAATTATTAGTTGTAGTAAAAGTTATGTAATAAATTTTCATTTTTTGCCTATAACAAACCTCGATATATGTATATAAAGTAAAATTGTAATCAATATTATAAAAAAGGAATTAATAATAATTTAGAAAGAATATAATCCTATAAATTAGAACATTTCATACTTTGACTATAAATTAGTCTAGAAATTAGAGGGGTTACATATTTGTAAAGTGTTCTATTATATTATATCTGTAGCATTACAACTTATTTATGGTTTTCTAAGAATCTTTTTGCGATTTAGATGAAGTATTAATTGTTGCGTCATTCATTACATACTGGTTTTCTATTGAAAATCCATGCAATCTCTTCGTCAAACGCCTTCCATAAAAGCTTCGCATAACCTTAACGGCCACGACCTGGGCATGCGCGGAGTACCCTCCCGCCCAAATAACACCAAATTCGTTTTAATAGAATGGTACACCTGCGTATCTGTTTCCCTGGAAGCCCAATAAGTTAGTTTGTTTGCTTAAGTGAAGGGAAACTGTTTGTGCAGGTTTGAGGGCTATCTAAGATGCGACTTGGAAGTAATGCCACGGTTACAATAGAACTAAACATCAGAGTTTACTTACCAAAGTTGTCTCGCAATCTTCAAATGCTTGCCAACCAATGATTCGCCCATCCGGCGCTTTCGAGGTTATAGTTGGAAGAGTAAACCAGGTCTTGTACCAAACGGAGGAAGGGTAGTTACTCTCAGGATCATTGGTTATTCGTACTGAGATATTGTGCACTAATGGTGTTTGTCGGGTATCGATTTTGGTATCAATGTTGAAGCTTAAACCAAGCTGGACCAACACCTTTGCATTGGCATCGAGATTTCTATCGCAGACGTAAAAGTTGAAAGCTTCGACATCTTGAAGTATCTCGTATACGTAGGTGCACCAGTTCACAGGCGGTGGTACAGTACCATACCAACAAAGTACATCTTTCGTGGAAAGATCACGAACGGCAATCTCGGTCGACTTGGTACCACTGGTAGATGGAATCAGTGCACCAGAGGTGTAAGGGTGTGGAGCAGAGCTGCTGTTGGAGATAAAGAGGCAAATCGATAGAAATAATGACTGGAAAAGCATTGTTATATTATTTGTTAATAGAAGAGTGATGTGGATTTCGACTTGTGGCCTGTGAAATATTTCGTTGTGGGCGGATTTGATATGGGTTCGGTATTGTGGTATGAAGATTCTTGAAGTATATTAATGTGAGAAGTCAATACGGAATTCCTCACGGTATAAGAACTTAGTCAAGAACATTGGCTGTCGAGTCATTACAGTCATATGAGGGATGCTAATATTTTTCACTGGTGAGTCATGTCAAAATGTCACCTCATTCCGGGATATCCACCATAGGTAGGACGAAATATCACAAGCAATTTGCAGAAGAGAGTAATACGCAATACGTCGATTGAACCAAACAGCTTCTGGAGTGAATAAGGGTATGGAACTGAACTAGTGAGACCACTTCAATCGAGGACTACCAACATTAGTCCTCTCACCACAATATCTCAAGACACAAAAAACTTGTCATTCACCACAAGACTAAACCATTTCATAGTTTCTAATTAACAACCACCATTTACATGGCACAAGATCTCAAATTCAATTCCGACATTTATCGAGTCTGCGTTTGGGATTCTGAGACGAAAATGATGCTGGTTGCCAAGTACAGTCTCTAGTAGAGTTGAGAAAGATCCTCATCTTCAGCACGCTTGTATACCTGCGATAAATCTTTATCTTCAGCTCTGCGATAAACTTGCGAAAGATGCTCGTCGGTGCTTGCCTCAGCGCGTCGGTAAACTTGGGAAAGGTCCTCATCCTCTGCTCTCTTGTAGACTTGAGAAAGATCTTCGTCACTGTTTGGGTGTCGCTTGTGGACCTGAGACAGGTCTTCATCTTCAACTCTCTTGTATAATTGAGAGAGATCCTCGTCTTCTGCTCTCTTGTACACTTGGGACAAATCTTCATCTTCAGTCCGTCTGTAAACTTGGGAAAGATCCCCGTCTTCAGAACGACGATAGACTTGAGATAAATCCTCATCAGTTGATTCAGTTCCCGCTACTGTACGCTTGTAGACTTGAGATAGATCTTCATCTTCGGCACGTCGATATACCTGCGAAAGGTCTTGATCAGTGGTACCAGTTCCTCTCTTATAGACTTGAGAGAGGTCCTCGTCTGTACCTTCAACAGCGCGTACTACTGGACCGTCATATTAGTGACAGAACGAACTAAAGATGATTGCATGTCTCATTTACCAGACTTGAAAGACTTTGCTGTTGGGGCAGCTGTAGCAACAGCCAAGAATGGAAGAAGAGCAATGAGCTTGTTGATGGCAACCATATTGACGATTTGAGGAATGATCCCTTGGTTCGATGAGGAAGGATGGAAATTCTTGACGAAAGTCTGGATGAAGATGTGTTTGAATTGATGAAGTAATGAGATAGATGGAACTCAAACATACTGTTATACTTATAGCTGAGAAGCCCAAGATAGTTATCCAGATAGGAAGGTCGAGGTAATTCAAGTGTCTGTCATGTGCAGATATTTTGATGTGACATCTTGCCAGGTGCAAACTTAATAAGCTCATCGCATTCAATGATACACTGTTCCTAACCAGTAAACTCGATTCTCCTGTCTACCTATCTTCCCATTCGTACCTAACCTGGAGGCAACTACCACTTTAGTTCGTCCTCGGTCATTCCCATACCGAGAGACATATCATTACAATGCGCAATGTACAGAAAAGGAGGGGAGGAATGAAGGTTAAAATCTTACCACATAAGAATGAGCTAGTAGACTGATGTTGGTTGAGGTTCATCAGCCAACAGAAGCAAGACAAGATGATTTTGACGAGAGAAGAGATGCTTGGTAGAGCGCTACGAAGGCAAGGGGGATCTATGACGCTATAACATGGCGTGAGACGGCGTTGATATTGGTTGCCTAATCTCATGATTGAAATTGACTACCTGCTGCTTAAAATAGACTCGCACACTCTCCGAGAACTAAATGCCTCTCACCTTATCTCGCTGGGAAGATTTAGCAATGCAATATGTCTCGATTCATATTTCATTGAAAAGTGGCATACTTGAGATTGCCCAAAGACAGTCAGATTTTCTTATGCATTTTGATCCGTTTGCCGTTTTCAGATTTTTCGCTTTCGGGGGAGGTTTGGAGGGGCTCGTAAGTGCAGGAAAGAATTGCCGTAGCGTTAAGCTAACTTTCATTTTAGATGGAAGATGACTGAAATGGCTCTATGGATATCATCTAAAGTTCACACAACCACGAATGCCATATCATGTCAATGCAGGACGATGTATCCCGACCTTGAGTCGCAGATACTTCTCCACTCATTTCAAATCCCTGAGATTATAAATCTCCGAAGTCAAATCATCTCCGGAACGGCACTGTGATGTTGCCATCATCATTGGCTGCTATTCGAGCTTCCATATTTCCCCTCTGGTACGTTCGAGGCTTGACCTCAAATAGGAAGGTTTCTCGTTGCATTGCATATCATTGATGTTCCGACGATACCACTTTTCCAGAATAAACGACTTCGTATACAGACGATCACCCACCACAAAGTAAAATGCACTGTAACGATAATGCTTATATGATGACAAAATGCTGTTTCTTTTGATGCAATAGGTTGTTCTCGAGCAAGGGCAACTTTGTACAGTCATCTTACAGGCTTTAGCGCTTGCTTGGTGGCGGCAATTCCATCATTCGTCCATCGGCTATGTCACTGTCCGATCTCGCTTCTACGTCTTGTAGCGCTACAACTCTGCATACTTGTTGCCATTTGAACATGTCAGCAATATATTGCTTAAAAACAACAATAATTGGTTGTAAGAGGTTAGAATAAAGATGGTTAGAAATAAGCTTTTGGCCGTCGAATGAGTATGTGAAGTACGCCACCCGTCCCCCACGTTTCACTAAAAACTAGTTTAACGATGTGCATTGGAGCTATCAAATTATGCTTATTCTATTCCCACGCCATAGGCTATTCAAAAGATGGTAATTTGGGCATGGCGGTGTGTGGGAAATTAAATGGTGTCAGCAAGTGCAACTAGTGCAACTTCGTTTCGGCAATTTTATATAGCTTATTGATGAAGACATATCATTACTTCCACAACCATTTTACGATGAGGGGGAAAACTACCGAGGGGTCGCATTGCTGACATTTCCTCTACCCGGTGATGATAATACTTGATGGTTATGTTGAATCGTTCGATTGATGATCGTATGATATTCAATGGCGACTTTCCTTTGATCGTCGTGCATCTAGCTCATTGTGATACGAAATCATAATGCCATGTAATCAAGCTGCATATTGATCAACAAATTCCTACACAAGCCTAGAGCTCCTCCCCTGCGATTAAAATGCTTCAACCATACTTTTCACATTTCTTCTTTATTCTCTTCACATCCTATAAACATTTAAATCTAAGGAGTTGGGAAACTCACGATGATGGAGACATTGTATAAGAAAATTCGTTCAGCAAGAACCTCCGTTCCTGCTCATAGACCTCTCTACAAAGATGAATCTTCCAACGAAGACCTTCTCAAATCATCCGAAGGCCTACTCGAATCCAAAGATAATGAAAATTTAGAATACGATGTTAGACCGCGGAATGCGAAGCAAAGAAGGTTGATGTGGGGAGTTGTGATACATTCTTTCATATTCGCGACGTATACTATTGGAATTTTTGCAGCAACTGGCTTTTTTAAACAGAAATCTGGGCCACCTACACTTGTATATAGTAAGTGAGATTTTTCTGGGTGTCTCTGGACCAATTCTCCCTAACTTGGTGAAATAGCACCGGCAGCAGAGGCTTTGGAGTATGAGAAGGTCTTTTATAATGGAACTCTTTTCGCAAGTAGTCTCTACAAGGGGGATCCTCGTCCGGTATGTGAGCCCCTTTGGGTGTCTTTGTTTTGGTAATTGATCAGCACATACTAAATGGTTTCAAAGGAGCTCGATCTTGCGTGGCACAACTTGGTCAAAAACAATAATCTACGGCTCAGCAAAGAGGAGCTCGCTACTTTGGGTAGGACCGCACTTTCTCTTGCTGATGGCTCCGGATACTACGGTCAATTGAATGTTTACCATCACTTACATTGTTTGGTAAGACTTTTCAAAATTCAGTTTCTGATAGCGGGGAATCACGGATGGCGTTAACTTTTGGCAGAAATTCATGAGAGAAGCATTTTACGCGGAATATTATCCTGATGCTCAAGGGCCAACAACAAAAATGCACGTCGGTGAGTTTATCACGGGACTTCTCTCTGATTTTTGATCAGGCTGTGATCAGGCTAATTTTGGAATAGATCACTGCATTGATGATATTCGACAAGCATTGATGTGCCACGCCGATACCTCCATCACAACATTTGAATGGGAAGAAGGTATAAGAAGACCCATGCCAGATTTCACCGGGTATGTGTCTCTCTAATTAGTTTTACCATAGGTTTTCTCTCGTTGCCATGAATTCCGATAGCAGGACTAACAAAAATAGTTGGCACACATGTAATAATTGGGAGAAACTGGATGACTGGGCCACTGCTCGTGCATTTTCAATGTTTGACCAGGTTTCTTTGATCAATCCTACTTATGGTGAGTATTTGAACGAGTTGGAATTTCAAATGCTCTGAGTTTTGAGTCTAATGATTTATTGAAAGGGATCGCTTTCCCAATGGTCAACGGAGAAATCGATTATACGCCGCCTGGTCAGGAGGGATTCCGTGCTGTTTGGCCTGAAGATTTGGGAGGCCATGTTCATGGTTAATGATGTGATTTAGGTTGACTGTTACGGGAGCTGCCTCTAGGGTCATGTGGAAGTGTCTAGAGATCTCTCGAGGTGGTTTAGACTAGATTTCAAGTAGGAATTCAATAAGGTTGTAATTGGTTGTAATTCTCGTAACTATAATAATGAAACTAATGATTGTTCTTGAGCACGAAGCTCTACATTGTAATGAAACCCATTCCCTTATATAGACCTTCGTTCTCTGCGGAACCCATAGTCCTATCCTGTCTGGATCCCCTGGATCTTATGGATCTAGATGCCAATTCTCCGATCCCCTAGATCCTCTAGGTCTATCACGTGATTCTCCAACCATGTGACGCGGTATGTTGGATGCCGTCGTAACATTGACTAGGATAGGAGAAAGGGTATTGATTGAATTTCTTGTGTACCTGCTTTTGGAACCCATCGATATAAATACTTCACGTGCAGTTGAACATTAGCGAAAATCACAGTTATCATGTTTCATATCCCCTAGACTATCAACTGAAGGCGCTTTCGCTTAACAGGGACTTATTAACCAACCAGATCATTAGGATTATCGAAATTTAATTAAATATTGACTTTCAATCTTTAATATAAAATCCATTTTATAATATTTTTATTTCAAAATTTGAAATATAATAATATCTATTCTTACTTTTATGATCTTGAGAAAATCAAGATTTAGAATCAGAATCTTATTTTATTAAAAAAATGACTGAAAAGGCATTAAAACCCCAATCTAATCAATCAGATTTCTTCATACAGGGTATATTACACGGACCACTCGGGCGCCATGAGTTGGTAGTCTAGGGGATAGTTAGCTCAGCTGGAGACACTTCCACTAGCAACGACGAATTTGAAAGGCAACGAGTTTGATTCTTATAGTAGACGGACATTAGCTAATTCCAGATTATCTCGATCCGCCCTAGATCCCTATGCTACACATCCGCATCGCCATGAATAACATTATCATCAAGATCGGACAAATTATCTTATGTGACAATCGAATGGTGCGGTATGAATTGTCCTTGCATCAGGATGCGCAGGAGGATGCTATGATAATTCCTTTCCATCTGCTGTCATCTCAGGCTTACCATTCACGACACTTTTAATCGCAAACTTTGTAACCGGATCTGTTCGTCTGGAATCCGTTTCGAAATCCGCAAGAGTGGAGCCTATGTCTAGATTTCTCGCACCACCGAGTGCATCATCGCAATTGTGATCGGTGACTTGGATGTTGATTGGATGAGGCTTTGTTAAATCGATGATATATGCAAGGGTACATGTTCCGGGATGTTCTGTGTGGCACCACTTGTAGTCTTCTTGCCTGAGAGTGAGAGTTGAAGATGTGGAAGAGGAGTGATTGTTGCCATTCGTATTTGAAGAGCTTTCGGAGCGATGGACTGCAAGAGCAGACGAGAGGGGGAGGAGGCAGATAATAGCAACCATGGTTTTGGTATGTGAGGAATACATATTGAAGTTCAGTCACAAGAATTACCGACAAATTTCTTGATATTATTGGATCGAAAAGCGTTGATGTTAATATCTGTAGAGGTTTAAAGGGCTAAGTTTGCTGTTTGATATAGGAAAGTTTGTAGCTTGGCTGAAGTCTTTTGGGTTTTGTTATTTGTAGAAATGGGTAAAAAGTATGTGAAAATGAAAAGAAGGTTGGGGAACAGAAGCTACTAGTATCAAATCTTGAATGTGATACAATTTAGGCACTTGTGACTCGACCTCTCAATGATTCGAAGAGCTACTTTGTCAGTGATTAGTGATTTAATTACTGTTTATATGGTGACTGAATTGTTCAGATTTTTGTCGTTGCGCTCCCACGGATTTGCAGTCAGATGGGCCTTTTGTGACTCTTGATTCGAAAGAATCATGTCATGTATTAACCCACAAATTAATTCACAAAACATATCTCCAAAGATTGAATGATGGCATAGTTTTGAGAGGACGGAAAGTGGATTGAGAAGAAAGGCGGAACATGACAAGTAGTATAATCGGTCAGATATAAATGTGTATATTACGAGTGTGGATAGTGATAGAGTGGCATCGAAGGTGTTCGTAGAAGCAATACTGATCAGAAAAAAAGGAAGAAGACTGGTTGTGGCAAGGTAGAGCCCAGAGTGAAATTTTATGAGTTGATGAGATCCGAGTGAATCCTAAATGTTAGCTGACGAATTGGAAACTAAGTTAGCAAATTCTAATGTATAAATGACAAAACAATAACTCTGCGAAGAATTTAGAAAACGGCAGCCCATTGTCTCATTAAGCTAATTGAATACGACTGTGTGAAAAGTCTGTATACATTTCAAATAAAATGGTTGACCAACTGATGTTCTTTTCTGATTTTCTTGAATTAGTCGTATCACTTGCTTTGAGATTTCTAACAGGATGTCAGACATCGTACTGTTCCATGGAACAAAAGTGTGAATGTTGCATCTTTCGTTTAGTGAGGAAAGCCGTATTTAGGATTTTTGCATTTGATACAAACAGTGCTCTTCCGTCGATAGTCAGACCTTTGTAGACTTTTCAATTGAGGAAATGTGAATTGTGTTCCCAATCTGTCCAATTTCCATGATGCAAGTAAGTAATATTATTATAATGGACTCTCGCTTGAGCTAATAGTCAGTTCTTGGATGCCGCAGCATTATGGAAACGATCCTACTCTGGATCATTTCTTCTGGATGCTGGTGATCCATACTATTCATATGAACAATTCCGCCAGATATCGAAAACAAAAGAATTCAACCCACACGATACACTTGATTTTGAGATGCCCATCAACTGCGAAGTTCATAGGCAAATCCGTCATTCAATCATTAGTTGATAGGAAAGGTTGTGCAATTGTGAGTGTTAGAACTTGTGGCAATTTTGCGGATGCTAATTAATCCTCCTTGCCTGCCCTGTAATAGCAGAATCAGTGCTTAACGAAATGAACTCTTCGTCATTACAATAAATTCTTCAATCCTTTAATTATATATTAAATAAATCGTTTTTAAAGTATTAATATAATTAATCTAAATCTTTGTAGTTTACAAAGCTTATTTTAATTAATAAAGTATTAATAAATTTCTTGAATTTCGAAAGCTAATTCTAACTTTTAGCCTAAAATAATCATTTTTAAATGAAAAGATTTATTTATATTAAAATCAAATTATCTATTTAATATATTCTATATTATATAATATAATAATAAAACTTCTAATTAAAAAATAAATCAAAGATAAAGTATTATAATTAATAAATAAATCCCTTATTAAACTTTCAACTAATATCTTTCATTCATTCTAACCCCTACACTCATTCCCCTCCTCCTTTTCCTTAATTCCCATTCATCTTTATAACCTCCTCCTAACCTTTACACATATACTCTTCTATCTACCTTTCCTACAACTCTAATATTCAAAGATCTTAGAATCTCGAAGGTCTTTAAAAGCCCTTATTTTCTTTTTTTCTATTAAAATTCAATAATAAATAGATTGTATTTTATATCGATAATATTCATTATTAATAAAATCAATATTTCATTAATAACAAAAGAAAGATTAATACTATTATATATATAATAAAAATTTATATAAGGATTTATACTAAATTTCTCTTTATGCATAACATTAACTTTGCCACTACAGGGCTGAATATATTCAGATAAAACAGGCTGATAAAACAGGCCCTAGAAGTAGCTTGTTGTTACTACTAAATATCATAGCAATAAGTCGATCACCCTACTTTCGAGCCACCCCTGTTTTGGGCCACCCTTTTACATCAAAAATCGCTTTTTTAACCTATCAATATCTCTATCAATATATAATCTAATCTAATAAAAATTTGAGTATATATAATTTAAGTCATTTTAAGCTTATTCTGAAATTTTTAGATTTTTAAGACTTTTCTATATTGAGATCTAGAGCTTCAAAATATCGATTTTTTGATTGGATAGGAATTAAATATAAATTTAAAACTTTTATAAAATCTTTAATAACTTTTTAACAATAATTATTAAAAGAAAACTAAATATCTTTTTGAAAGTTTTGAATTTAAATTCATATAGAAATTAAAAAAAAAATTAAAAAAAATTAATAGATATAAAGACATAATATATAATAAGTTTAAAGTAGTATAAATAATCTTTATAATTTTAAAGATATTTTTTTAAACATTTATTTATAAGAAATTTTCTTTTTTTTCTATATCCTTTAAAATACATATATTATAAAATTATAATAAAACTTTATAATTTATTTTTAATAATTTTTATTAAAAAATTATTAAAGATTTTATAAAAGTTTCAAATTTATATATAATTCTCATATAAATTTAAAAATCGATATTTTGAAGCTTTAAATCTTAATATAAAAAATTTCTAAAAATCCAAAATTTTCAAAGTAAATCAAAAATAATCTAAATTATATATATATAAATTTTCAATAAATTATATTCATAAATAAGAAAGTTAAAAATTCCATTTTTCGTGTAAAAAGTGGCCCAAAAGGGGGGTGGCCCGAAAGTAGGGTACCCGACTTAGTTCTCAGCTGCCACTCCCTTGGATCCAACTCCCAACCCCACAAACAAATGGATTATGAACGGAAATGGCAACCTTACCACCACTCGGTGTAGGCTCTGAGGGCTGTAATCGATCTCAATTCATCAACGAGTTTGAGTGAACAATCATAGTTTGCACCAATATCTTGAGCAGTATCATGTACAGTAGCCGTGCACTTCTACTTGGTCAATATGCGTTTTTCGATACGTTTCTCTAAGTCGGGTACCCTACTTTCGGGCCACTCCCCTTTTAGACCACTTTTTATACGAAAAATGGAATCTTTAATTTTCTTATTTATAAATAGAATTTATTGAAAATTTATATATATAATCTAGATCGTTTTGAATCTAATCTGAAATTTTTAAATTTTTAGAATTTTTTTATATTGAAATCTAAAACTTCAAAATATCGATTTCTAAATTTATATAAGAATTATATATAAATTTAAAACTTTTATAAAAACTTTAATAAATTTTTGATAAAAATTATTAAAAATAAACTAAAAAGTTTTATTATAAGTTTATAATATATTTACTTTAAAAGATTAAAAAAAAATTCTTAAAATTATAGGGATTATTTATACTATCTTAAACTCATTATATATTATATCTTTATATCTATTAATTTTTTCATTTTTTTTGAATTTCTATATAAATTTAAGTTTAAAACTTTAAAAAAGATATATAGTCTTCTTTCAATAATTGTTGTTAAAAAGTTATTAAAGATTTTATAAAAGTTTTAAATTTATATATATTGAGACAGGGATAATATAGCTACGCTAACGTTAACGCTAGTGTCTTCTGATACTATAATAATATGTTTTATAATCCTAGCTTTTAGAACCTTAAGTAATATAACAATAATGTAAATTATAAGCATTATATTGAAATATTAAATATTCAGTTCTAAAATAATTCGATAATATTAAATCTATCAAATCTATTATTAAATCTTTAATTCTATTAAAAATTATATCTAATAATTATAAATTAATAATAAATAAATAAAAAGATTATTCTTTCAATATTAATTATATAAATGGAAAGGAAATACGAGATTTCTATAAATTTAAATTGTATAAATATAAATATAGTGATTTTTATGATAAGGAGTTATAATTGAATTATATTATAAGTTTTAAGGATTTTAAATTAGAGTATTTTCTATCTATTGGAATACAACTATTATATAAGCTACAATACAAACTTTATATGTATGGATTATTTATTGTAAAGTATATTATTTATTTAAAATAAATAATTGATAAGGTATTAATTGAGATATAACTTATAATATTCCAATAATAATTGAATCCTAAAATTATAAATGTTTTTAAAAAAAAAAGATTTTAGTTTTGATCATTAAGTATATTTAAAAGAATTATAAGAAGATTGAAAATATTATTAATTATCTTCGAAATGATTAAAATAAAAGATTCAATTAAGTTAATTATTTATAATTAAAATGGACTCTTATAAATTTTAAATATTACATCTAAATTATTAAGTATTAATTTATATCAATATAATAATAAGAATAAAGGCATTAAAAAATAAAAAATAAAAAATCTTTTTTATTAAAATCATTATTATGATAATAAATATTAATAATTCGAGATTATATTATCAATCTTTTTTAATGAATAATTATGTTTGAATTATCATTTATAAAAGAATATTATAATTTAATAAAACCAATACTCATTCAATCTATTTAATGATTTAATATTAATACTAACGTAGTTTATCAGTGGATCGGCTATATCAATGAATCGGTCACTTTTATCTTGAATTATTACTTCAAAGTTATATTATTTAATAACAATTAAATCAATTGATTAAAACTATTAAGAATCTAATAATTTAGGATCTATTATATTATTTTGACAGATTCTTATATTATGATCTGTCTTTCTGTATTTATTATAATATTAATTAGAAAATGCTTTTTTATTAGAATTCTTTTCTTTTTAATGCTTATTATATTAAATTTGAATATGAATCTTTTATTGAAATAATATATTAAAAGTCTTTTATCCAGTAAATATTCCTTCTTAATATAATTAGGTTTTTTTATGCATCGATATTTACTTAATACTTTATTTATTATTTGAAATATATAATTCTTTATATTTAAAAGTATATTTTTATAAGCTAATCTTTTTATATTTTTAGTTAGAGTTAATATAGTCTTAAATATAAATATAGAGGAGCTTACTTAATAACAAGTTATTCAAGATTTAATTAATATTGATTAAGAAAGAGCTTCAATTAGGTTATAAAGGGTTTAAGAGATTTATTGATTTAGATTGAAAGAGGGGAGGGTAAATATATAAATTCGAATATCTAATTTCGAGAATATAATTTTAAAATTGAATAGAATTAAATTTATTTTTTAAAATCCTAATTTCATATTTTGAAAGGTAATTGATTTCTTATATAACGTGGTTTATCATCGAGTGGCTCATATTATCGAGTAGCTCACTTTCACCTCAATTTACACCTATTTCTTTCAACACATATTTTATCAATAACCTATAATGAATTCGAATAATTAAGAAGCTTGTATACTCCTTATTATTAAAGCTATTTATAAAGATAAAAAATTAAGTATTCAAAAGGTTGTTATACTTTATAATATTTCTTGTATAACTTTTCAATATAGAATAAAAGATTTACTTTTTTGTATAGAAACTCGAGCGAATTGTTATAAGATTATAGAATTAAAAGAAAAGATGATTATTTAATATATATTTGATATAGATTTAAAAGGATTTCTATTTAAATTAAAGAATATAAAAGATATGGTAAATAATATTCTCAAATTGAAGGGTACGAAATATATTGAAAAGCTTTGGGTATATTAATTTGTAAAATGTTGAATTGAATTAAAGATATGTTTTAATTATATTTATATCTTTTAAAGAGCTTTTTGTAAAGATTTTAAGCTTTTTGAAGAGTGGTTTTGATTAATTATGAATATACAAGCGAAATATAATATTTTGAACGGAGATTTCTATAATTTCGACGAAATAGGTTTTATGATAGGGATTATATATACAATAATAATAGTAACTAATATTGAATAAAATGACAGAAGCAAGACAGTATAGTTAGATAATCGAGAATAGGCTACAACAATAATATATGGAAATAAAGAGAATGAAACTATTCCCCTATTTCTAGTAGTTCAAAAACAAGTTCATTTCTTTAATTAATATATTAAAACAAATCTTTCTGTGGAATGGGCTATTAAATCTACATCTAATAAGTAAACGAATAATGAGACGGGTTTAGAATGGTTGAAATATTTCGATAAGTATACTAAGAATCGAAAAAAGGGTAAATATCGAATATTAATACTAAATAAGCATAAAAGCTATGAATCAATAGCTTTTCAAATATACTATAAAGAGAACGATATTATATTTTTATTTATTTATTTTTATTTATTTATTTATATTAATTAACGTCTGTCTTGAACCTCCCTAAGGGTATTTAGACGTGCTAAGATAAGGGACTATTTGAGCGGCGTGATCGTCGCAACCGAATTTAGCAATTTAACTTCAATGCCAGGGGCTGTTCGCTCCTCTGCAGGTGCGATCCACTTCTGTTTCCAGAAGGGTACGTCTGATCCGGGTTCTTGTTAGGGTAGAGCTTGGTTCCCGGGTGGATAGGCTCGTTGTGGGCTCCGATCCCTATGGTGAAGGAGAAGAAGTGGGAGTGGGTTGCTATTTGTTTAGCCGAGCGGCAAGGCTCTTATATTGTATATTGGGTTTGCGGTTTTTAGGGGTGTGGTATATTCGAGTGATCAGTTGAGTGGTAAGTTTATAAAAGGGGCGGCGGGCTTTGTTGAAAAGATGGTCGCTTTCTAAGGGTCCTTTAGTAGTTAGGACAGATCTGAGTGTAGAACTCTGAGTCGGTAATCAGCTGAGTGAGCTTGCTAGGTGTGTGTAAGAGTTTCTTGATATATGTGATCGCCTGTTTGTTAGATTGTATTTCTACAGGGGCCAGGGGCCAGTCTGAACGTTTTAGGTTGTTTATAGTGCATTTAAAGAAGTGATATGGTTCCTTAGCGCTGCCGCATGAGCAGTCCAGCTTGTTGTTTTGATGACCAAATCGCTGATGGTAAGCGGCGTAGTCGCCATGACCTGTTTTCATAGCTAGTAGTCGGTGAAGGACTGCTCTTGGCAGAGTTAGTTCCTTCGGCTCCTTTGTGTTGTACTTGGGAGACCATTCTTTATAATTAGCAGAGAGAGAGGGATTCATCTCTTCCCACCACTCAGTCTCTGCGCGTAGGCGCTTTTGGCGAACGATCGTCCGGACACCGCTAATTGTTGGTAGCTTGTCGATCGCCTGGTCCATGGGTCCAATTGCGCCTGCGTTTGCTAGGCGGTCTGCTTCCTCATTCCCTTCGATCTCCATGTGACCAGGTGACCACTTCACTCTAATGTCAAGTTGTTTCATTGCCTTATGGCACTTATGGAAGGCCCATTGCGTTGTGGGCGGCGCGTTTCCGCGAACACCCCAGATGACCGATGTACTGTCAATACACATCCAGATCCGGCCACTCGGGGGATCTTTAAACGTGCTGATCAGGTGCTCCAGCCCTCGCCACGCTCCGATCGCTTCTGCATCGAACACATGTGAGTCGCTCCAGATCTGCTTGGATCCGGAGGCTAATTGAGTGCCATTGTGATATATTACATATCCGTATCCGACACAGTGTTTACGATCAATGGTTTGTTCTGATCCGTCGGAGAAGATCGTGTAGTCCTCAGGTGGGAGTTGCAGCCACCACTCTTTGAAGGCTTGAGCTGCTTCATCTTTGGTTAGCCCTTCCGTCGGATCCGTTCTGCAGCCTATCGAGAAGTGCGGGCGAAGTAACTTCGGCCGTTGGGTCTCTGGGATGAGGAGGCCGAGCCGTTGGATTCTTGTAAGGGGCCTTCTAGCTGTGCCTGCTCCTCGCCCGCGCTTTCGTACTGTGGGTTTCAGGCGGCTCACTAGCAGGTGCTGATTGTCGACCGTTTTTAAGCGGAGTGCGAATCGCAGCTTGGCGTGTTCTAATGCGACTATCCCCGATGGCAGGCCGGCTTCTTTGATAAGAGCTGCGGTCGGTGTAGTTTTGTATACCGGGATCGCTCCTCTTGCGGCGGTATTGATCACTTTGTTGATGTAGCGGAGATGGCCTTTGATACCTGTGCCTGTGCTTGCTTCGCTTTGACCGAGGCTCGGTTTGAGTTTGCCAGCGTACCATACTTCAGTGCCGAATAGTGCTACTGGAAGGACGCAGGTGATCACTGCTTTTCTCAAGTAGGAAGCTGGTGGCCCATGCAGAGTGCGGGCGATCGACCTGATGTGCGAGGCTACTTTCATGGCTTTCGCTGTGCGTGTTTTGACATGTTGTAGAAACGAGAGCCGACGATCGAAGAAGACACCAAGCCATCTTAGAGTGGGTTGAGTGCTTCCACTCGTTACAATCGGTACTGGAGTGATTATCAGATCCGGGTTAACGACTAGTGGTGGGTTGGTGGTATCGTGTCGTCTGGTTATATGGAGTAGCTCGAATTTCTCTGAGGCGAATAGGATTTTGTTCTCCTTACCCCATCGGATGATCTGTCGAACGCGTCGTTGAAGGATCCTGGCATTCGTGGAGAGATGCTTGGAGGAGTGATAGATCGCAATATCGTCAGCGTAGCCAAAGCGATATTTGGTATCTCGGTTGAGGAGCTCAGCGAGATATAGCATATAGAGTATAGGTGATAGGGGGGACCCCTGAGGAGTACCACATGCTACTGGGTATTCCTCTGTTGTGATGCCTTCGAGTCTTACTCTGACTTTCCTATTTGTAAGGAACGAGTCTATTAGTTTGAGCAGCGGAGTTGGCCATCCTTGCTTGATCATTCGGCTCAGGAGTCGGCGCTTTAGGAGAGCGTCAAAAGCTCCTTGAACATCCATTGTAACAATCGAGACCACATTACCCGTTGCTAATGAAAGCTCCGCATCGTGAGTGAAAGCCGCCGTTAGATCAGTACCTGATCTTCTGGGGAGCGCTCCGCAGTGCTGCGGGCTGATTACCTTGTGTCTCAGGGCTGTCCAGGATATTTGACTAGCTATATACCGTTCGAGCCCCTTACCGATACAGGAGATCAGGGCTATCGGTCGCCACGACCGCGGTGACGTTTTGTCTTTCTTGCCCACCTTAGGGATCATTACTACTTCCGCTAGCTTCCAACCTTCTGGATAGTAGTTTAGAGCTAGGCAAGATGCAAATATCTCCCGGATCAGTGATTTGACGCTCGGCCAGCATGCCTTGAGGATGCGCACAGTGGCTCGATCCACTCCAGGCGCAGTGCAAGTAGCTCCTATGACATGTTTTTCCACTTCTTCTGCAGAGATCGTTCTTTTCCAGGGGAGTATCCCTTTGTGTGCTTGATTGAGCAGCGGATCGTTTGGTAGGTCGTCGTCTGCCCTGAAACGATCCAGAACCGCTGTGAATAAAGCATCTGCCTTCTCTTTTGTATCACAGATCACCCGCTCGCCGATTATTAGGGAGGGGGATTTCGCATTACTTTCGGGGGTTAATTTGTGCCATCCCATAACCCGATAGAGTTCTTTGTCGTCTTTGACTCCGTCGAGACGCATTGCCCAGTAGGATCTCTTGGCTTGTCGCACTACCTTTTGTAAGAGATGAGTAGCATTAGTCTTCCTTTCCGGGTCTGATCCCCTCCGTGCTTCTATGTGTGCTCGGTGGGCTTCTCTGCACTCGTCCGTCCACCACGGCGAGGCTTTTCCTACCTTCCGATCAATCTTGCCGATTGCTCGGATCGCTTTTTCTAACGCATTCGCCAGCTCACTGACGTGGGTTTCAATCTCAGTTGTAGTCTGAATGTCTACATCATTGAGGTGAGCTAGCTGGTTGGCCATTAGTCCATCTAATCTAGGCAGATCCACTTCCTTTATCCGATAGCGATACTGATCCCACTCTGTTGTTCCACGATTCGTCAGAGTAGTGACCTGGGTAGCATGATCAGATCCACAATGGAGTTCTTCCAGTACCTCTGTATAAGCGAACGGTATGTTGGAGAAGGTCAGGTCTATCACGTGCCCTCTTGCGTGAGTGGGTATGCCTGGAGTACCTATAAACTCCATGCCCTGCTCGTCTGCCCATGTTGCGAGCTGTGCCCCCTGGTTGGCTGTGATCACCCCCGGTTCCCACAGATCGTGCTTTGCATTAAAGTCCCCTCCTACGACTGTACGCTCATTTGGAACCAGGTGTGTAATGTAATTAATAATATCCAAAGTGCACGGAGCTCTATAGACATTCAGGATCGAGTATCCATTGACTCGTATCCAGAGTAGGTCTCTGTTTCCGAGTCGACTCATTTGCTCTACTTTCAGGTTCGCGCTTTTTCGTATATATGTCATGACCCTAGGGCCTTGCTCGTTCTCCTCCAAGTCTCCTCGGAGGTTCCAGTTGTCGGTCGGCTGATATCGATCGTATGCGTTGTGATTTTGTGTTGTTGAATTCCAGTATAGTCTTGGCTCCTGTATACAGATCACATCTAATTGAGCCTCCGCTGCTAATTGTAGTAGTGTGATATGATTCGCGTGTCCCCGGCCTGCGTTCGCCCAAGCGATAGTGAGGCCTTTGTTTCTTTGAGTGTACCCATTGATTGCATCACTCATAGAGAGGGTCTAGGTGCAGTGGCAACTGTTATAGAGTTTTCTGTATCGATCATCTCCAGGTCTATTGGAGTGAAGGCTTTCTCTGCTAGCGCTTCTATATTGAGATTCCGTTGGCTCTGGTTACGAGCTGAGCGTGTGCGTAATCCGGTTGGTGCGATCGGCAGACTTGTACTGAGCCTGCGTGGGCGCTTGCTGAGGCGCTCATTCTCATATGCTATGATCCTCGCCCCCGAAGTGATCGGGGTTTCTGCGGTTGTTACGATAGGAGACAGAGGTGATTCAGAGGTATGTTCTGCCTCGTCTATATCTGCTCTGTGCAGCGTCTCGTAGTCTTTTCTGCCGACAGCTCTGACTGCGGCCAGTTCCTTTGCGGTCAGAACGATCCGTCGCTTAGCATAGACCCTAGGGGCAGCTGGGCAGTTGGAGTGGCCAGCGCGGAAGGGTCCGTGGCAGTTGGCGCATTGAGCTGCTCTAGTACATTGTTGGTGTACGAGTGCACCCTCGTGCTCAGTGTTTAGTTTACCGCATGTCGAGCATCGTGAGGCTCTGTTGCAGGTGAAGGGGTTGCAGTACCCTAGGCAGCCAGTACTGTGAAGTTGAATTTCCCGGGGTTTGTCTAGGAGAACCGAGTAGGAGCTACTATTGAATAGTCGGAACCGCGATACTGCAGTATTGAAGCCAATGATCCAGGTGGCTCTTTTAGTGATCGGGTTAACCCCGCTACGTGCCAGTCGGTAGTTGACCGGCTGCTTGCCGGTCTGAGCTGTGATCTCTTCTTTGATAAGCTCAGTAGGCATAGGAGCAGGAGCTCCTTCGATGTGATAAAAATCGTGAGGTACTTGTGGGACTGTATACATGAACCACTTCTCTAGTCTGCGCATGCTTGTTGCATGGAGGGTCTTAAGCACCCGCTCAGAGTTATCTGCTTTCATGATCTTCTCCCGGCTGGCGCTAGAGCTGCATCGTAGAGTCCAGCCCGTATTATTCCTTTGAAGGAAGGGGATCTCTGCTAATGTGAGTCCAGTAACTGCCTCTTTTATTCTGAGTCTTAGTAGGAAGGGATTTGTCTCTGAGAGCAGAGCTTCCCCATTAGCTATTATAAGGATCGTTTTCTCGATCCGGTCATTCTCCCTCTTGAGTCTGCGTGCTTCTATACGCTCAGTGTTCGCTCCTCCAATAGGAGCAGGGCGTCCTGTGTTGGTGGGGGCCTTAGTGGGGCTTTCTGCCTCAGGCACTATCCGAGTTTTCAGTGCATCAGTGTAGGTCTTCTGCTTATTGCTTTCTGTTCGTGAATGCTCTGTTGTGAGCCCTATCCATTGATCAGAAGTAGCCTTTGCTGCTCCCAGCAGTGTGGAGATGATCGTCCCTTTAATATTCACTGCGAGTCTATGTTGTTGACCCTGGAAGCCTTGTGCAAGCTTATCCGCTAGTGCTGCGAACGCCTCGATCACCTCTCGCTTCTCCCGTTCTGTCTTATCGATCCTTTCGAATCGATCCTTAATTACGCCAAGGGCAGAGCCTGTGAGCGATCTTATAATTGGTGGAGGGGCAATGCTTGCCCCTGGGGTAATGGTACTTGATTGAGGGGGGATCACCTCTTGGGTTGGGGAGCCGCTCGGCGCGCCGGGGGCGCGCATCACTAGCGGCATAGGGGAGCCTCCTGTGAGGCCCTTAGATGTAGTTGATTCGTGATCGTTTCAGTAGTTGAATGATTTCTTTTTTTTAAAGATTAACCGATGACTAGATGATTGTATAAATATATTAAGAATAACTATATTAAGAAAATTGATTATAATTATATTAAGAGAGTTAATTATAATTATAATTATAATCTCATTAATCTTATTATTCTTAGTAATTATATCGATTATATTCTCGATCAATTTAAAAGATATGAGGTAATTTTATCATAATCTAGTAAAGTTAGATTATTTATTTTTAATAAAACTATTATATATACTATAAACTCTAAAAAGCTTCTTTTAGATTTATTCAAGAACAATCAAATGCCTATATCAATAATATTCCCTCAAATAATATTATTCTAGATTTATACTTACATGTAGAATCAGTACTCTAATTATTTCATTATTAATCTTTTAAATTCAATTATATATAAGAAATTTAGAAAAAAGAAGATTAACATTTTAACAACTAAAGGTGCGTTCAAAGTCATATTATTATCTAATATTTCTTTTAATATATATATCTTTAAATTACATTTCATTAATAAAATTAAAAATAAAGAAATAGATATTAAATTTCATAAATTATAATTAATTATTTAAATATATAATAATATTAATAAGATTATTATTTTAATACAATCGTTAATAATTTAATAATTAAATTAATACATTTTAGTTTTTTTAATTATAAATATTCGAAAAGATAGTAAGATAGACATGTTATATTTAAAATATTATTCAAATATATACTTAATCAATTTCAAATCCATATTACATTTTCTATATATATATTCTAAAAGAAATAAATCTATTAATTATTATAAAATCATTATATAGTATTCTAAAGCAGAAAATCATTAGTTTAGAATATATTATATTCACTATTTTAAAAAACTTAGAATATAATAATTTATATATAACTTTTGTTTTTTACATATTAATAATTAAAACATTGAATTTAATATTATAGATTTCCAAATACATAACATATTTATTATTAAGAATAATGAGTTTATTCAAGTTGAGAACAAATAATTTAAATAAGCTAATTTTATGATTTAAGATTACAAGAAACTTATTTATAATTATTTATTAAAGTTTAATAGTATTATTTTTATATTTAAGAATGATAGTATTAATTTTATTTAAAAAAAGTAATATAAGAATCCACAAATCGTTTTTAATAGAGTTTATAGATATTTATAATATGCTTAATAAGATTTAACAGTATACTTCTATATATAATTAATATATTACATAATAAGCTTATAATATATATATTATAATTATATATCAATCTGAAGTATCTTTTGATTTGTTAATAATAGAATAAATAATATAATCTAATAAGAATAACATTATAATATCAAATAAATATATTAAATAGTAAAAAGAAAATTTCATTAAAGAATTTAACTATATATTACTTAATATGAACTCACTTAAAATTATTATCTTTACTAATACCTCTTTTATTAATAGTAAGAATTATTCATTCTAAATAAATTGTATTATTATTATAATGAATAAACATAATAATGCTAATGTTGTTCATTAATTATTTATTTAATATAAGAAAATTGTATATATAGTATTTTAGCTTCAGAATTATATAAATTAGTTTAAGGATATAATATTAATATAATAATTACTTTTATAATTAGTATTATTTTTAGTAAAGAAATTCTATTAATTTTATCTATTGATTTAAAATCATTATATAATTTATTCATTAAAATGAATATAATTGGTAAAAAGAGATTGATAATCGATGTTATAATATTATGTTAATCTTATAAGAGCAAAGAGATTATTAAAGCTATAAAGATTGATAAATTAATTAATTCAATTAATGTAATAACGAAGAAAAAACTATATTAAGTATTTACTAATCTTATTGATATAAATAAAATTAATATTAAAATAATAAAATAAATTAAAAGAGAATAGAATAATAAAGAAGGTAATTCTACTAGGTTCTAATAAAGTTATAATTAAAATTATAAAGAAAGTTTCTAATATACACATATTAATTATTAGAATCTAATCAATAACTTTAATTTATTAGCTACTATATTATAATTAATAGTAAATATAGAATATAATAACTTTAAGTAAAAGTAGAAGAAACTAATTCTTTTTATAGTATCTATATAAGACCTATAACTTCCTATACTTAATCAGTTCTTTAAACAAAATATAATGTAGACATTTAGAACCTAAGAATCTTATAAGTACTATGTCTTTTATATCCTTCTCGAATTAATAATAACTTTATAATTAAAATTATTAAAATTGAATTATAAATTTCTATTATAAACTTTTTTTGTTTATAATATAAAAGATTTAAAAGAATGAGGGAAAATTTCAATTAACAAATATTTATAGAAATATTTTTGAGATTACAATTTTCTTTTAAATTATATCTTTACAACTATTAATTTTAATTTTTAATTTTTTTATATAAATTCAAATTTAAAACTTTCAAACAAGTAAATAGTTTTCTTTATTAATTATAATTAAACAGTTATTAAAGATTCAAAACTTATTTTAAATTTCTATATAATTTCTATATTCATCAATAAATCGATATTTAAAGTTTTAAATCTTTATTTAGAAAAATTCCAAAAAATCTGAAATTATTAATATAAATTTAAAATAATCTGAAGATTATATATATATGTTTTTGATAAATTATATCGTATTTTAATAGAGAGATTAATAAGCTGAAAAAGCACTTTTTAGTATAAAAGAGTAGCTTAAAACAGGGGTGGTCAGAAAGTCGAGTACTCGACTTAATTAGAATATATTTGTTGGTATCACCATGGGGATGGTGAAGTCAATATAGTACTATGGTTCACACTGTTGTTATATTGCTTGAGGTTCTAAAAGCTAGGGCTATAAAACGTATTGCTATAGTGTCGGAAGACGCTAGCGTCAACGCTAGCGTAGTCACATGATCCCTGTCCCAACAATATTAAATGGAAATTAAAGAGTATATTATAAGTAGTTTAAAATGTTACGTAGGAAATGATTCTAGATAAACTCTATTAGCTAAAGGCTTCTAGTAGCGTTACTTTTAGTTTGATATAAAATATATTGAATAATATATTGTTTATAAATTTGAAAGCTAATATAAGAAATATGTTAGAGTTGTATAGTAGGAGATATATTAAGTAAATTCTGAGCTACTAAATAAGTATAAAGTAATAAGTATATTAAAATCTATTCAAAACTAATCATATGTTCTAATTAAATTTAAGTATGTACTCAACTATTTATCTTATTTATTTAAACTTTTATAATCTTATAACTCTTACATATCTTCTTATCATAATACCTTTACTTTAATATTATCAATAATAAAATTCCTTTTCGCTTACTATAGACTAATTAATCATTCAATATAAATTACTAGAATAAATTACATTGTTAATCCTCTAGTAACCCTCATTATAGAGCAAGGGTTTCCCCGTCTTAGTAACTATGTCCTTGTAACGAAATAGAATTAAAGCTTATATTATAATAAATAATTAATATACTAAATATGAAAAGCTTAACTTATAATGCTATTAAAAAATTATTATTATTATTAAGTATATATAGATCAAGAGATTGTTCGATTTTTACTTTAAGATATTAAAGATTTAAATTAATAAATACAATTGAATATGTTTAGTGGACAAGTATACGGAAAAGTATTAGTGACTCAGCACAAGCTATAGCCCACCAGCCTATCTTATCAACAATCCCCGTTCGATCCCCCACACACAGTAACCGATATCCCTACATCGTGCACGCCCCTGTATCGTGCACACTTTTATTTCTTTTAAAAAAGATATTCTAAATTCAATATATAATCAATCAATTATTGAATTCTATTAATAATTATAAGTAATATATTATATTACTATTTATTTCTTATAAAGTAATTAAAGTATAAAAATAATGATTATATATAATATAATTTTAATATTAAAATTAAAATTATTAATATAAAAATATTGTATATCAATTTATTTATGAATAGGAATAACGAAAATTGATTTTTTTTTTTTTATAAATTTGAATATATTTTAATATAAAGAATTGAAAAAATTAAGTTTTTATATTATAAATTTGATATTATATCAATATATTATTTAAGTTTTTATAAATAATCTTTTTTAAAATAAAAATTAATTATAAATCAAGTATTTTATAATAATTTTCAATTTTTTTAATTATATAATATTATTAATAGATTAATTTTAATTAAAAAACTAAAAAAACTATATTTTATTAAATATAGTTATATATATAATCAATTATCAAAAAAATTATAAAAATTAAATATTAGGATTATATAATTAATAATAAGATATTTCTAAAAAAGACTTTTTTTTAATTTATTAGAAATAGAACTAATTTGAATATTAATAAAAAAAAGAATATATTATAATATTGAATTATAATTATATTTAATTTGTAAAATTATTAGGAATATTATAAAATTTAAGGACTTTTTTTAAAAAAAAAAATCTTTTAAAAATGGATTTATGATATTTTTATTTTTTTTGAAAAACTAACAGATTTATTCATTAAGAAATTAGAATATGTTATTTTTTTTTCATTTTATATATTAATTTATAATATAATAAGTTATGATTTTTAATTATTTATTATTTTTATATAATTTTATTATTATTATATTATAGATTTTCTAATATATAAAAGTTTAATTTTCTAATTAAAATCCAAATAGTAATTCCAGATTTTTAAAATCTATAAAGAAATATTTTTAAAAAATTTAAAAAGAATTTTTAAATTCTTTTTATTATTTTAAATATTATATATATTTTTGAAATTGTATTTAAAACTTAATTTTTGATATTTTTCAAAATTTCAAACTTTCTTTTCAATAATAATAATATAAATCAATTCGAAAAACTTATTTTTAATAATATAAATTCATTCTAATATAAACTTTTATTAAATTATTAATATTTTAAAATATTATTTTTTAAATCAATTAATATTCTATTTAATATTTCAAATTCATTAAAACCTGATTATTATATTTCATTAATCTTCAATTTGTGTTTTTATTTATTTCAATATTATTATAAATAGTTTTGAATTTATAATCAATTTTTAATTCAATAAATTAAAGCGTGTAAGATACAGGGTTGTGCACAATACAGGGATATCGGTTAAAGTTCAGGCTTGCCATCAACATTTGTAATGATAGGATCAACAACTTATTGACCCAATCCGCCTTGAGCTCCATGAGTCTCTCACGGAATATCCAATCTTATTGTGTACTATTGCCGAAAGAGCCTCGAAGATTTTAACACGAACTACCAGTTTTTAGCCACACAAACACACCACCCATACATAGCCTTTTGATCCCCACTAAGAGATAGATACAACAACCAGGGAATCAATACATAATGTCTCTGTATATGGTTTCCCCTGAATCAAAAAGAACAGCAAGGTTGAGGGAAGGAATGGACAGTGGTGTGCTGGTATACGACAATCTGGAAGCGTCGAAGTTGAAGTCAGGGTCAAATGTCGTTCGGGGAAGCAGGTAGGAGAAGAGGTGGGATGGGGGTCGAAGAGGGGATGTAAGACATATTTGTAGACGGATATGTTTGCAAAGTGGTTGCTGAACCTGAAGACATACAGGGTAGAAAGGCTTCATCTTTTGGCATCAAGCATATGTCGTTGAGGTGTAGGATAGCCTTCTAAACTCATCCATGATCTTCGGTCAGGCCATTGCTTGAATAAAATATTACCCTTCCTGCCACAATTCTGCTATGCCACGAATTTCGTCATCAAGTTATACAGATCGTAGGCAAGGGAAGACAATTATGGTGATGAATCAGAGAAACCAAGCATGTTTTCGGAGGTGACGTTTGGGCCGTTGATCAACAGAGAGCAGCGAGGTAAGTGGTGGCTTCTGAAACGATAAAGATCTTTGTGACCTGTTTCATCCACTTCGATGATCCCTTGCTTGGTGGAAGTCCGAGAGGAAAACGTTCTTGGGTATCGTCCAAAAGGTTTTACCGACTTCGACTTCAACTTCGGTTTCTTGTCTTGTCTTTTCTGTTTGCCATTTCTCTATATACACCATATCTACTTTATGACAGTAGATCTTGATACGAACTTTCAGCAAAGCAGTCGATATTAACCACTTTGGGCTCAACAGAGGAAAATTAATGAACATGGCCAAGATGTAGGTTCGGGATGCACCATCTTTGTCGAGAATCAGGAATAAAGATTTGAGGTGAAATCTCAAGTAGAACAGTTGAAGTCAAGCTGCTGTCCCAAGTGTGGTCTAGGTGGTTCTACAGGTGTATACTTTGAAGTTTCGGATTTGCATTTGGAGAGAAGATGTTCTTGCCTGCTTGGTAATATTTTCAGCGTGCCATTGGTAGTTTGTATTGAGGCTTGGTTGGAAAGTTTCTCCTAGAGGTTCGAATCGTATAGATTGAACCCAATGAGTGTTCAATGGTATATATTGAAGTAAGAAATACTTGATGAAAATGGTCTCGTCTGTCCTGTTCCGTTTATGCTAAGGACTCTTGAATAGAAGACGAATTGAGGATGCATGAACATCGTTATTTAGAAATGTTTCTGATGGTACTTGCCATAGATTTCCATACTGTTCGTTGTCATGAGTCTGAAAGGTTGTATTTAACCAAAGAAAACTTTCACGATCACTGTACCCTGGCTTGGGACCTTGGGCTAACCTAATGCCGGCTTGACGATATCATCTCAATGGTCAGCAGGCATCTTATTCTATCATTTGATGATTTGTATTGACCTGGTAAGAATACAGGCCCACAATGTTAGTGCAAGAAAGCGTTGCAAACTCAAAATACTCATGGGTATTCTTCCCTTAACCACAAGTCCTCAAACTCACCCCCAAAAATACCAGACCACCATGCAGTTCCTTGAGTATCATCAAGTGAAATCACCCGAAAAGTCAGAAATAAGAGGAACAAGGAGCCACCTTCAAAGCATCTGATCAGACCTTTATTGTCTCTTAGTCCGAAGTCTATTGTGCATTAGGATTACCTCCATCCTTCCTGGCTCAGTACTCTTTTCTTTCCTGGATGCCAAGGTCGTCGAACTCCTTATCTCACGCCTCATCGTACTCGTAGTTGTCGAGGGCATGCTCTCTGGTTTGAGCGCTCATAACACTAGATACTGGAAACTAAGCTTAAGCTTGTAG
Organism: Botrytis porri; assembly: GCF_014898465.1. Lineage (NCBI taxonomy): Eukaryota > Fungi > Ascomycota > Leotiomycetes > Helotiales > Sclerotiniaceae > Botrytis > Botrytis porri. The sequence continues at coordinate 107,282 of NW_024066093.1, forward strand.
CATTGGATCAATCAAGCTATCGGAAACCGATTGCATTCCTCTGGGTTGCTTTGGATGGTATACATGATCATTAGATCTAAGGACCTGCGCATTTTGTCCAGCTAGATGAGGCAGAATGCCATTACCACCATTTACTAATGGTGAATTCGCAGGATTCATGACAGCTTGAGTTGCCGATGTTCTGGTTCCATTCCTTGGCGCAGTTGGGCGTTGTGGGGGCTGAGGCTGGAAATCCGTAAATTGTCGGATTGATTCTGCGTACGGTGGAGGTGAAATACTATTTTCACCGTAGATGGCTGTAGTCTTTTGTTTTGGTCGACTATGGAACGATTCGGGATGCCGGTGACGGCTGTATGCAGCCCGTGTTTGCTGTGCTCCGTCAGATTCGGGGGGACTGCCTTGGCCCATGGATGGATAAGCAGCACTGAATGGAGGCATTGAGCCCAAGGCTCTGTTTCGTGCTATTCCAGAGCCCATCAGGCCATTTCCTAAAGAGGGGTCTGTATAATGATTGCCTGTGTAGTTATTGTTGCCATGATTATTCCCATAACTATTCCCATAACTATTCCCATAACTATTGCCATAACAGTTGCCATAATTGTTGATATAGTTATGGTGGATAGGGCCGCTGCTGGTCACTCCCTCGTTCATCTGGCTGGTCATAGGATTTGCATTGGGGTATGGGTAGATACTCATCCCACGATTGAATCCGACTGCAGGGATCGAACTGCCATATGCGGCCTGGGCCAATCCCTCATTCATCTCTCTAGTCTCAGATTGTAATTCGAACGGCTTGATTTTCTTTGACTCAGGTTGTGGTTCTGCCTCCGACATTTCGCGACCCTTTCTCTTCCCGCGAAGCTTGGGTTTTTCCATAAATAGATCACGACCTGACTTTCCCTGGGCACGACGGCGACTAAAGCATGAGAGTTAGCACATGTTTATTAATGAATTACATGGATATGACTGTAGGACTTACTCATTTAATCTTTCCTTCTCCCACACTTCGATATGGATACCACCCTTGAATGGCTTCTGCTGCTTGGGTCGAGGCCTAGGCATCCCCGCCTTCTCAAGTGCGTCTGCCTCTCCCTCTTCCTTCAATCTCTCCTCCGCATCCTTCTTTCGCTGAGTTTCAAAAACATCACGTGGTCCTGCATTGGGTCGCAGCCACTGAAATTCCTCCTCAGTCATTCGTACTCTAGGTCTAGCAGCATCAGGCCGCGTTTCCCAGCTAGCTCGTTTCCTTGAACCTTGGTTAGTTTTAACACGTTGGTCATTTCTGTTACGTTGAGTTACCAAACCGTTGGTATTATCAACTCTGTTCTCTGTACCAGCAGGGTCGTTACCTGCTTGTTGCATTTCCATTGCGGCTCTGAGGTTATTGTTGCTAAATGCTTGAAGACAAGGGTAGGGTTGTGGGGCGTCAGTCGCGCCGAATTCTCCATGGGATAGATCAGGATACTGATCCAGTGGTGGAGCATATATCAAATCATCTTCATTCTGCATTTGCGTGACCCGACTATACTCATCATATTCTCCTCGACCACCTAATGAATTATGCTCGAATCTATTCTGAGCGGCTCCGGCTTGATTCTGACGAAATTTTGGTCGCTGAACAGTCATAACAGGTGCTGACTCCTGAAGCCTAATTGATGATTGAGATTTTGATCCCTGATCATTGCTTACGGTATGGTTCATTAGTGATAAAGGTGTGGTTTGCGCTGACAAAAAGGTTTCATCGTATGTATTGAAGTTCGGAATACCCGATGAATACTTCTTTTCAGTCCATTCGACCAACAAGTCCAATTCATTTTGTGTTTTGACGATAACCTTGGGTTGAATGCGATTGGAAGTTCGGAATTCGAGGCTATTTGTATCACTAATACCGCCTAATTGCTCTGAACATTGAAGCACTGCATTTTGAGTAGGAGACGCCTGCAAAGTTCGAGAACAAGTCATGTTCAGTTCATCCTGGGCTGAATGCTTCGCGGAGATTTCTTCAGCGACAGCTGTTCCAAATGACTCCATTATCGCTTGATCTTCTTCGGTGAAATTGGGAAATCTTTCTTCTACATTTTGTGTGGAAAGTCCATCAGGATTCGCTAGAGTCGGCGCTGCATCAGCACACCATAGATTGATCTCCTCAGGACTTGTTTCATTCAACATGTTCAAGCATTCATCTTGTTGTTCTTGACTCAATCTAAAGTTTTCGAGATTTGGATTATCGACTGGTTGCGTATCAGCGGTATTTGGCTCAGTGCTTGGCGCATTCGCAGAAGAGGACGATGTTACAATCGGATATTGCTCATTGATCGTAAAAGGGGAAGCATTTAGCTCTGGATTTGAACTAATCGCGTTGACATGATCAAAGTGATCGGTTAATTCTCCCGTCCAATCACCATCTAAAAATTTCTCGACATCGAAATCAAACAAAGATGAGTATCTTTCCAGTTCTGCGTCGGCAAGGGGTGGTGCAGGTGTAGGCTCAGGCATATATCCTGGGATTCTCTTTGATTTATCGAGACCATTTCCGTTAGCCTTCTGCATGGTCCTGAGTGACTGTTCTGGTCGAGGCATTGCGTCTTTGCCTAGAAAGTCGGACATTGACAAAGCTGTTAAATGATTGTTGAAAAGATCGTTAAAGCTGTAATGGTATATATTATTTCAGGTATGATGTTGGTTCCTTTTTCAAAGTGTGTTGAGTCTTTATCAACTCAGAGATATGATGAAGCTATTTGAAAGTCGAAGTCAGTATGAATGCGGTGCTTTTGTTTTGTTTCTATGCTCGTCAAGAACCGTTACTAGAAGTTCTAGTACTGTCACTGTATGACCGTGATATCATTGACGATCGCCCAAAGAGGCCTGTACACATTGTCTACATTGTTCAATACAGCATTGAATAGGTTCGCGGTGTTACTTCTATCACGCGTGTATTATTTATCCATGATTGCTACATCGAACGCGCCGAAAAGCTACCGTATATGATCTTTGGTGTATAGCAACGACTTATACGGTCGATGCTTGATAATAGTTTGCATGTTATTACATCATCAACATGATTGTTTACGGAAATATCAAGTGAATATTTTGATGCTACCGAGTGAAGGGGAAACTATGGTTCAGCCCTAGACTACAGAACTAGGAGTTGCGACAATTGCACTTTTCCTGAAGTTTCCATCTTGTTGAATATCTATCCACTATCCCCTTGAAGTAGCTTTTTTATACATTGCATACTCCACAATGAAAATGCCTTCTTGAAAATTTATGCTTTGGCCATATATATATAAAGAGCCTTTATACCTCTCCATTTCGTGGTTTGTCTATTCTGAAATCAAGAGCGTGTGACGAATTTACGAAAGTTCCCAAACTCTCTACTTCTCACATGATGGAAATCTCATTTCAGGTAAAGGTCATATCATAGATTTTGTGAGATAGATTTTCATCATTCTCACTGTTTTCAGGCGCACCTAGAGGACAGATATTGATAGAAAATCCTAGAAGTAATTCAGCTGCGCAACGGTTACCCCCGGGGCGGATGATGGTCTCGACAGATAATCTACGGATAATCTGTCGGCTGGGCGGGTGACTTATTTTCAGGCTTTTAGATAGTTTTTTGGCATCTGCACACCTTGAATGTTATAATAATTGCAGGAAAAAAACTCGCGATGTTAATAGAAAGTATACAGATAGATTATAGAGCGTGCATGAGTTCAGTAGAGGTCTCTGGTGCTAATTGAAGCCTGGTCAACACGTCTAATTAGTTGCGATTTGATAGAAATATATGTGATGCTACGAAGCTACTCATATAACTTTACAACGAACTTTTGAATTCTTGTTGTTGCAGCAAAGAAGATAAAGGAATCGAAGACTGAAAAACATTTACATGAATCTAGAAAAACCAACGGAATAATTGACATCTGTTCACTGAGGTATTGCGGATGTACTAATTATGTCTTACTACGCGCGGTTCTTTCAATATCCGCATGCTACTATTCACCCCCTGCTTATTCGGCTCGTATATGGGAGTTTTGTCTTCAGATAGGTAAGTAGTATCAACGATATCTTTTGTGATTTTATGAGCTTTGAAAAAACTCAATGGGACTTTGACATAATTATGACTGATTCCTGGAACATCAGGATTACACGATCATTTACTACTATACTAAGTCGTGGATAGCCGCTTATGTATGATAGAATGATTCGAAATATCATTTTTAGTTACTATGATACTAAATTGTCTGAGTACCATCAGTAGCCTCGCTTTGTGGGTAATTTGTAGATGGAAATCACTTGATACGCTTTATTAAGTTACTATTTTATTAATATTCATCGCCAAGAGCATCTGAAGCTCTAGATTACGCAAATCTCCTTTGCCTGTTTTCATAGGATCTGGTTTCCTCTTCCTTTCTTCGTGCCACTTTAAAGGCTTCAAAATCTTTGTGCGTGATGGGTCGAAGCTTGAAGTCTCGGGGAATTTTTCGGCCAGTGTAGTTCTTCTTCTCTTCTTCTCTGGCCTTCTGACGGTGTCTAATTTCAGTTAGTAATGATATATGTGAACTTCCCTAGGAAACTCACGCATTAAGTAGATTAATCATTCTTGTTAGCATCAAGATTTGTTTCATCCCAGCTTGCTGAGAGCATTCCATATTTTCGGGGAAAAATGCTTTATAGGGATGTTTATCATAGTCAGGATCTATGGCCTTCATCTCTTCTAATGACACACTTACTCGAGACATACAATACGAACGTTGCTCGACTCGTGGCACAGAAACGCACTTGGTTTTGGCGAGTCTGTTTCTCTTGGTGGGGTTTTGGGAATTCCGATTGTTCTCATTCATTTCGAATCTACCCTCCAGATCCGACAGGCCCTCAGCAACATTCATACCGCCGACTTGCACTGCTGTAGTCTTTGCGGCACGGGTTCGGGTGCGCTTTCGAGTATTGAGGCCGTGATTTCCTTGTTGATGGCTTAGGGTTAATATAAATAGGCACTCCCCTAATTAATTATTGAATTTTTATTTAAATAATTAACTTTTATAAGCAGATTTAAATTATTAGCTTATTAAGAAAAGTTTTTTTCTTTAGATTTTTTAATAGCTTCAAATGAGTTCGATATATTAAGTTAAAGCAACATATTATTTATTATAATTTAGAATGCTAGGATTTCTATAATTTAATAATATGTAAGAGTACTCTAAGATGTAATAATTATAATATTCTATAAATGAATTTTAATAGCTTATTTGAGTTTAAATGTAAGGTTAAGATTGAATATGTAAATTATATAGGATTGTTTTTGGCTAAGTATAATAGCTATTTTGTAATATTATGTCAAATTAATGGGAAAGTTGTGTACTTTATAAAATCTAAAGTTTATAAGATTAAGAAATACAGTCGAAAAACTTGTTTAATTGTTAAAGTATTAGTTAACAAAATAGCTATTCTAGTTGTAATAACTTTCCAAAATATAATAATAGAAATATTTCTTTTTATTTATAAAGAATATATTATTATATATAAAAACCTAAATAGTTTTTAATATACTCCTTAAAACATCTCCCTAACTAATAACTTGTTCAAAAACCTTTATCATTTTAAAAGGAAGTGTTTAAATAAGAACAATTTGAATAAAAAGATATTCTTTAATGCTATACTATTGTAATATATTAATATAAATATCAATATTGATTTAAATGAGTAATTACTTCTTTTAATATTATAATACTAATTGTTAAACGGTTACAATTCAATTCATATAAATTAACTAAATAAATATATAGAAGAAGATAGAAGTATATATTATATTATTATAAATAATATATAAACAAGATTTGAAGATTTTATATATATAAAAACTCTTTATATATTTTTGAATTTAGATTTAGAATTATTTAGAATATAACCTTTTTATATTAACAAATAGCTAGAATAACCTAAACAATTTTTTAAAAAAAAGGAAAAGATTAAAAATAATAATATATATATATAAAAGTAAATAGCTATATATTCAATAAAAATATATCTAATTATACTAAAATCTTTTTTAAATAAAAATAAATAATATATAAATAATCAATATATATTGATAATTAAATATTAAGAAGATAATGGATTTAATAATCTTTATAATACTCCCTAATTATATAATAATAAATGATAATTTCAATATTAAATATGATCTATTTGAGCCTAATATAACTTTAACTAGCCAAAAAGCTTTTCTTATAGAATAATCTTTTTTGAATAAAATAAACTTTATTAGAATTTTAGAAATCATTATTTATAAAATAGGTTATATAATTAATCTGATTTTTTTTAATATCCCTTTTATTAATATTATTATTATTAATAATCTAAAAAATAGTTTTAATTATAAAATACAAGTAATTATAATCTCGAATCTCATTTTATTTATTATTAAGTTTTTTAATTATATAATTAGTGAAAAAGATCTTTCAGTTTTTCAAAAGATTATAAAGAATAAAGTTCCTCATTTTCCAAGCTCAGTTAATATGTTTCTTGAGTAGATTAATGAATTAGTAGGAGTACTGAATTCTTTATTTGAAATGGCGATTTGCTTAATAGGAAAGAAAGAAGATGCTTTTAATTACACTACCCCTTAATGAATAAGCAAATGCAAAACGATATATCAAAACTATAGAATAACTAAAACTAAAGGCATTAATTAGGCAGAATATTGACGATGAAGATTAATAATTATAATTAGAAAAGCGAAATGTTAATATTAGTATAAAATTATTAATAAAATAAATTATAATAAAGATCTATATAAAATAATTAACTAGTATAAGTTTATTATTAATCTTAGAGTGTCATCTCTAGTTATTGATAATATAGTAATTAAAAATATTACTAAAAGATTTAGATTCTATAAAAAAAAGTCCTTAAGTATTTCAATAATAACAACAATTTTATAATAAACCTACTCCAATTAGACTACATATTTAACAAACTTCCATAAAACATGGAAATGTTTTTCGAAAAAATGGAAAAGAATGTTATAGGAATTTCGAGCACCTTATTAGGGCTTAACTAGGTCACTGTTTACCTTCTAAAGGTTTACTAAGAATCTATTAGACTAGTAATCGCTGGGATCTTTAATCAATATTTACAATTAAGTTACTTTCTAGATAAATAAAAACATATAAAAGTAATAATAATCCTTAAAATTAAAAAGAAAGATAAATTGTTAGTACAATTTTGATAATTAATAGCTTTACTTTTATATATCTTGAAGAATCTGAAATGTATAATTGTCTAATATATTTTATAAATTATAATAATAATAGGTATACTTAGTCCTTAATATGAAAAAACACTTCTTAAATGAGCAACAATGAACCTAATCATTTTATTTATATATAATATTGAAGAGGCCTTTGTTTATAAATAAAAAGTTATAATGATTATATTAAGTGTATAAAGTATATCTGATACATTTTTGTTAAACAGACTATTAAAACATATATATTAATAAAAGTAATCCCATTCTTTCCTACAATTAATTCAAGCCTTTTTAAGCAACTATTTAATAAGAATTCGGCTAGAAAATATAACCATAAAGTATAGTCACATTAAGTACAATACCCCATAAAACTTCTTATTCTTATCTATACTATATATTTTATGTTTTATTAAACTTTTGAATTAAGATATTAAGTTATACTTCGAATATACTAATAATATTTATATTTATTATATATCCAAGAATATATATAAGAATATTAATCTCCTCAAATATAATCTTTATTAAATCTTTCAATAAAATAAAAGAAATTGTATAATATTTATATTGAAAAAGCTAGAAATGATATACCTTTTTTAAAGAAGAGAGGTGTATATTCTATATCTAAAAATAAACAATGAGGTAATAATCTATTTGATTAGTGAGATGGGCAATAAAGCTGTTCCACTAGCCCTATACTAACTGAAAGTCTAATTTGATTAAAAGCTTTTTTTTAAAAGATATATAGTAAAATGAGAAATGAAAGCCTGTAAGGTTGTAAGGTATATTAAAGGGTTTGTATAAATATATTACAATCTATTGCTTATAATACTACACAAAACGATAATCATCTGTATTTTATCCTCTATTCTTTATAAATTCGAGGTATAGTATATAGACTGAATAAATTTAAATTAAGCAGGAGAAACTATTTATAGTATAATAATAAGTATAAGATTAAATAGTTATATTATTAAAATTAATTAAATAATTATTTTAATAGTAGAAAAAGTTTTACTTATTTGATATATAATTTCGATTATAATAATCCTAAAAGATTCTAAATTATTATTCACCAAGCTAGTATTTAAATAAGTATAAATAAGATTTATACTTTAATTTTGTAAAATAAATAAAAACTATTCATTAATAATTTATTTAATATAAATACTTTAATATAAAATGAATAACATTAATCTTCATAAATTAATTAGATTGATTCTGAAAGTATTGAAATTAATACTCTCCTTATTATACTTCTTTATAGAGAACTACATCAATCCTATAGAAAATATAAAAAAAGAAGTAATTATACTTAAATTCATATAATAATAAAATTATCTGTTTAATAATTATATTACAATCTTCTTAAATAATATTAAATAATATTACTAAAGGTAAAAGATAATTGATTATAATTATACAATCTATTAGGAACAACTTTCAATAATATTCGATCATAGAACAATCAATCTACTTTTATATATTTTCAATGCTAAGGTAATGAATACTCCAAAAGACTTGGAATGCATTGTCCGACTGGAATTAATCGAGCAAATCATTATATATATTAATAGTATATTAATTATTTAATATATTAAAGGTAATACTTTTAATTCATTTTAATAAGTGTTCCCATATTACTATAATATTATAAGGAATAGACAAATAATAATTCAATAATTGCCTGAATATATTAGAATCTTTAGAAATAAGAAGATCAATTAGCTTATTAATCTAAACGCCTATAACAATCATATTAAAAACAACAACTTATTACTCCTCATTATTAATAATATAAGCTTAACAATTAGAACTTTTAGATAAAAGATAAAGCAAAGATAATAAAAATGAAACAAGATTACCCTTATTGATTAATATTATTACTAATACTTTAACTATTAAATTAAAAAACCTAAAGAACTTACCCTCCCCCGTCCTATTCTTTAATAATTAGTAATACTTAAAATTGAATATAGAAATTTTACATCCTATCACTAGCATTTTCAATACAATAATATCATTTTAGAATACTTTTATAAATATAATAAAGAATCTGAATACTTAATATTTTATTAATATTCTTACATTCAATTCAATAATTAACTAAACAAACCTAGTTCAATTCTATAAGATACAAAAAATATAATCAATTATTTTTCTTTTTTTCTAAAAATTCTAATAGATTTTATAATCTTTCTAATAATTATCAATCATTTTAAATAATTATATTTAGTTTTTTCAGAAATTCTCTAATCTCCCACTTTCATATTATTAATTGGATTATATTTCCTCTGAAATCACTTCCCTTTTTTATCATTATATATAAACTATATTAAATAAAAACTAACAATATAGAGCCCTATAATTAGCCTTAAATTTGAACTACCTAGTATAAAATAGATTAAATAATATTGATATTATAAGTAAAAGATAAGTGGTAGGAGTGTGTATAGTATTTCTGGCTGTTTTTCCTCTAATCTATATTACAGTTATAGAAGAACGGAATATATGGCTATATCAGCATCTCTACTAGCATAGTTCATTCCTAGTACCCCCTGGGAGGTCGTGGCAAGCCTCTGCGGCTTGCTCCCTGGATGTAAATTAAAATAAATAAATAAACAAATAAATAATAAAAAAGAATAATAATAAACAGAATGACTTTTACAAAGTTCTTAAGATTTATCAATATATCTATTTACTTTAACTTTTAATTAATTTTAAGATTTTCTTAATATTTTATAATTCATTATTTCAATCATTTCATTATTCATTAGAATTATTAAACTAAGATATTATTAATATTATTAAATTATATAGAAATTAAAACTAAATTTTTAAAAAGGATAATAAAATATATAAAGAAACTAAATAATAAAAATTTAAAGAGATCCTTAATTATTATAATAAAAATGAATTTCGTTATTAAATTAAATAAAAACATTATTTAATATCCTAACAATTTATTAAAAATCTTTATAATTAAGAAAATATAATTATTAATTTTTATTTAACAAATTCAAATAAGCTAAATTATTTACTTAAATCGATTTCAAAAAACTCATTATTTTCAATCCTATTAAACTTTCATTAGTACTTATATTAAATATATTTTTAAAACGAAATTAAAACAAATTTAAAAAGCTTTATTAATTAATTATTTTTTCCAAGAATAAATATTTTAATTCAAAATTAAAAATCAGAATATTTTGATCTTATTTAATTATTCAGAATAATTTGTATTACAATTATAAATCAATTATCTTGAGTAAGGAGTACTATCACGACACTAATTATATGATTTGTAATTGTCTTTATACCTTAAATATAAACTATTAGTATATTTTACTTTCTATAAGTAGAGCTTTATTTTTTTATAATCCTTTTATTTTCATAATATAATATAAGTCTTTATTTATAACTTGATAATAATATATATAGAAAATGTTATATTCACTTCGGAATTCCTTTTTATATCGATATTAATTTGTTTTTATAATAATAGATATTTGTGAGTTATATAGATATTATTGTGACTATATTATAAGTCGCTAATGTTTATATTAAGGAGTCTCAGAGGGTCGTTAATAAGACAGGCGAGTATAATACGAATTGAGATCCTATTTCTTTTATTGTTTAATTGTTACGACCGAGGTCGTCACATGACTAGATTGATTAAAATATCACCTGACCAAGGTGTCCCACTGAGTCCCACTGAGTAAGGCCCAGTGGGACACAGTGGGAAGCAGTGGGACAACAGAGAACGAAGGTCTATATAAGGGAATGGGATTTCATTACAATATAGAGCTTCGTGCTCAAGAACAATCATTAGTTTCATTACTATAGTTACGAGAATTGCAACCAGTTACAACCTTATTGAATTCCTACTTGAAGTCTAGTCTAAACCACCTCGAGAGATCTCTAGACACTTCCACGTGACCCTAGAGGCAGCTCCCGTAACATTAATACGGATTCTATGTGTAACGAAAGTTTCCTATAGTATGGGCTAAAAATGAGTACATGTCATGTGACTCCTATTGTACTTAGTATTTATAGGACTCCTTTATATAGTTTAAAAAAGATAATTAGTTTCAACTCATTAAACTTTACCTTTTATATATATGTAAGTACTTTTTAGAGCCTTTCTTTCTTTTTCTTCTTCGAAAGTGCTATAATACAATAACAATTCTATGATATTTGTAAAGGATTATTCTATAACTCTATTACCTTCTACTCTTTTACAGTAGTTGTACGTATCATCAACGTCGATTAGCTTGTAGAGGCTCCTCCCGAGTATCGAGATCTCTACGATGCTTTCATTACCGTCATACGTATAGTAGTAGAAGGACTTTGACAGGGTTCCGCTATTACTTAAATATGATATTGATTTGATTACAAAACTCAATTATAAATACTAAAAAAGAAAGATATAATAAGTAAATGTTATAATTTTATTATTAAAATGAATAATTCCTTTTATTTATTATAATAATAAAATAAATTGATAGGAAAACGATTTATAAAAGATAATTCAATTTAATAAAATTTTATTAATAATCTGTTACGGGAGCTGCCTCTAGGGTCACGTGGAAGTGTCTAGAGATCTCTCGAGGTGGTTTAGACTAGACTTCAAGTAGGAATTCAATAAGGTTGTAACTGGTTGCAATTCTCGTAACTATAGTAATGAAACTAATGATTGTTCTTGAGCACGAAGCTCTACATTGTAATGAAATCCTGTTCCCTTATATAGACCTTCCTGCTCTGTTAACTCTTGAGTCGATTGTCGAAAGCCGATGGTCGAGTTTCGAAAGTCGAAAGTCGAAAGTCGATTTCGATTGTCGGCTTTTATGGTCACGTGATGCTAATCCTGTAGTTCTTGTTATCCGTCGTAACACTATCCCCTTCCTATACTAGCGCTTGTCCCAAGCGTGTATATAGCGTGGTTTCCCCACCTAGTTGTATGACTTTAATGAGTGTTGTGTTTATTTCATTATGCCTGCTATTAAATCTTTATCTGTTCACGATTCTCTACATTTATCCCGTAGTGTCGCTCGTACTGGTAAAGAGCGCGATCCCTGCGATTTATGTAATCAATCTCAACGTTTGTGTGTTGTGGATCCTGGATTATCGGCTCGTTGTTCTGAGTGTATTCGTTAAAAAAGGTCGCTGTCGTCCTGGTATCGAGATGCCTTCCGGCTATGAATCCATTGAGCAACAGCGCGAGAAGCTAGATGCCGAGGAGGAGGAGGCGATGGCTAAAATTCTGCGTTTGCGAAAACAAAAGGCTTTTTTACGGAAACGGGAGCGGGAAATGATTCGTCGTGATCTTCGCACATTGGATGAGCTCGATGCTCTAGAAGAAGAGGAAAGGTTGGAAAATGAACGTGTTAAAAAGGAAAAGGCGGACGCGGCGGCGGTGGCAGCGGCGAACCCTACTAGCCCTTCCTCTTTTGATTTCTCTTCTTTACCAGTGATGTCCGATGCTGAGGTCGAGGCTTTGTTGGCAGGTGTGGGTACCTCAGGTGGAACGCCTGTAACTTCTCAGGGCAGCTGAGGTCTTCTTTCGGTTCCCATGAATTTTCGGTATGTGGATAATCTAACCATTTGATTAAGTATTTGGCCGTGCCTCTGACGTATTTACAATCTAGTATTGTTTCGACATCGTATATGGCGTTAGGGTTAACTGGTTCGATTTCCGTGAGTGGCGCAATCGGCGCTCCTGGTGGTGCTGGTTCGAGTAAAGATATATGGAATACTGGGTGGATATTCATTGTGTCTGGTAGTTTCAACCGATAATTGACGGTTCCTATTACCTTGTCAATCTTGAATGGTCCTAGTTTCCTGTGGTCGAGTTTATTGCTTGGTCTTTTGGTTTCAATGTTTCGTCGTAGCAAATAAACTTTATCCCCCTCTTTAAGCGTAGGTTCCATACTACGTTTCGTATTGTAGTACGCTGCTGTTCTGGATGATATGAATCTTAGATCGAGAGCAAGCTGCTCTTGTAAATCCTTTAATTGTTCGACTTGTATTATTGCTGATTCGGCATTAACCTCCTGTGGTATCGGTGTTTGGTATGCTTTAGGATTAAACCCAAAGTTAGCGCGTGCTGGTGTAATCTTTGTGGTTTCCGTTTCCGATGTGTTATATGCGAATTGTGCCATAGGTAATAGCTCTACCCAATTGTCCTGTCGATAATTTATGTAGCATCTAAGATATGCTTCCATTGTCTGATTGGTCCTCTCTGTCTGACCATCGGTTTGTGGGTGAAAGGCTGTTGATAGCTTTCTTTTAACACCCATTAGTGCTAATAAGGTAGTCCAGAATTTCGAGGTAAAGAGCTTGTCTCTGTCCGAGATTATCTCATCTGGTACTCCATGTATGCTTACTATGACCCTAAAGAATACATATGCTAGTTGCTCAGCAGTCCATGTTTCTTTGAATGGTATCATGTATGCAAATTTTGTCAATCTGTCTACTACATTGAGTATTGCGTCGTACTCAATTCCTGTAGTAGGGTCTTTCGAGAGTGGTAGTTTAACCACAAAGTCCCATGTAATGGACTTCCATGGCTGAGAAGGCATGTCTGGGGTCTGGAGCTGACCATACGGAGCATGTCGTGATGACTTGTTTCGTATGCAGGTGTCGCAACTTCCAACAACTTCTTCAACTATCGTTCTCATTCGTGGGAAGTAACTGATTTCCCGGATTCTTGCAAATGTCCTTGCAATTCCTTGATGTCCGTGTGCCGGCAACCCATGTTGTTCCGTCACAAATTCCTTAGTCATTTGACTCGGAATGTATACTTTCCCATGAAAGTATATGGTTTCGTTTTCTATTGTGAATCCTGGTTCTATTGCCTTGCGTATGCGTATAGCTGTAGCATCCTTGTCGTAATGTGATTGGATTTGGTTTCTGAGATGGTTGTCTTCCAATATATGAGTAGCTGCAAGCTGTGGTGCATTGTAAACCAGTGATTCGCCTTCTTTCTTGAATATTGCGTATGATTCGTACGACTTATTTTCTTGGTATTCTGGTTTTCGGCTAAGAGCGTCGGCTCTAGCGTTTTCTGATCCTTTAACATATGAAATCTTGAAATTGTAATTGGCCATGGTCTCCGACCATCTGACCTGTCGTCTGTTTAACTGCTTCGTTGTGGTGAAGTAAACCAAGTTCTTGTGATCTGTATACACCTGTACTGTGTATTTTGATCCTTCTAAATAAACTCGCCATTCTCTAAATGCATCGACTATCGCCAGTAACTCCTTGTCGTATATCTCGTAGTTCAACTCGGCTGGTGATAGTTTTCGAGAGTAGAATGCGATTGGTTGCTATTTCTCATTTTGACCTGGTTGGCTCAACACTGCGCCTATAGCGAAATCTGAGGAATCCGTTTCCACTATGATTGGCTTCTCAGGATCGAATGTTAACAGTATTGGCTCCTCGGCCACTGCTTGTTTGAGCGTCTCGAATGACTCCTGCGCCTTGGCGGTCCATTCGAAGCTCCCTTGCTCTTTTCTTGTTAAATTGGTTAAGGGTGTTGTGATCCCTGAATAACCTTTAATAAATCTTCGATAGAAGTTGACGAATCCTAAAAAAGATTGTACTTCCTTAACTGTGGTAGGCTGCTTCCATTCGAGCACTGCCTTAACCTTGTCCTTGCTCATCTTGAGCCCTTGGTTCGATACGGTGAATCCCAAAAACTCTGTTTCTGTAACGTGGAATTCGCATTTGCTTGGCTTGCACAGCAAATCAGCCTTAGCTAAACTTTCAAGGACATTGTTGACGTCCTTAATGTGTTGAACTCCGCTGTCTGAATATACTAGGATGTCGTCCAAGTAGCATATACAGCAAGTATCCAAATATTGTGATAGCACATTATTCATTAACCTCATGAAAGTAGCTGGCGCGTTGGTTAGCCCGAATGGCATAACCTGATACTCGTATAGCCCATATCTTGTCTTGAAAGCGGTTTTCCATTCCTCGCCTTTCTTCATTCTAATCAAGTGGTACCCGTTTCGTAGGTCCATCTTGGTAAATATTGTTGCTCCGCCTAATCGATCTCTTAATTCCGTAGCTAATGGAAGTGGATATCGATCTTTCTTTGTAAGCGTGTTGAGCTTTCTGTAGTCCACAACTAGTCTCTTAGTACCATCCTTCTTGGGTACCCACATAGTTGGACTTGCCACTTGGGATGTGGATTCTCTGATCCATCCCTTGGCCAAGTTGTCGTCGATATATTCTTTGAGCGTCTTTAGCTCATCGGCTGACATTGAATAAATTGGGGTGTGCACAGGCATCTTGCCTTCCTCCAATATTATCTCATGATCCCACGGCTTGTGTTCCGGTAAAGCCTCGTGGATCCCTGGTTCCTTAAAAACCTGTTCATATTTTCTGTACTGTTCTGGTATCGTAGGCTTCTTTTTTGCCTCGATTGCGATTTCCTGCCGTACCGTCGGCTTCTGCATTTGTAGAGGAGGTGTACTGGCCTTCGCTCTTAATGGAGGACCCTGGACTGGGTGTCCTACGTCGCCGGTGTTGTTCGCGTTCAACTCTCCTTGGCGCGTGTTACGTCTCGCGGACGCCTTGAACGTGTCGTCATGACCGTCCTTGCACTGATCAAATGTCACTGTTCCTTGTGACCAATCTATTCTGGGATTATGTGCCTTCAACCATGGCATTCCTAAGATGATCTGTTGTTGGCCCAATGGCACAACGTCAAGCTGTATAACCTCCGAATGTTGGGTCATATTCATTCGTACTGGTCGTGTCTCCTGTGAAACGTTCCCGTCAGATCCTGCTAGCTGTCCGTCAACTAACTGCAATTGGTAGGGGTTTTGTTTCTTCTGGAGTGGGACTCCCAAATACTTTGCAGCTTCTGGTGCAATAAAATTTCCTGTAGCCCCTGAATCTATCATGGCTTGCTGTATTTGTCCGTTTATTTTGACCTTGCAGTATATTTGACCTGCTTGTCCTGTAGCATTTAGCTGTGGTGTAATTTGCTCATTCTCGCTATTCTGGATGATCTCATCGGCAAATGTTACACGTCGAGGCTCTTCCTCTTCTAGATAGACAGCGCTTGTTCCTGATCTAGCTCTGTCATCAAGTAAGTCCCTCCATAGGGTGTATCGGTAGTTCCCTTGAGTGACTTTCATTATCGTACCCACAACTGGTGGTGGTATTATGGCCTGAGCCTGGACCCGGTGTTCTTCTCCTACTCTTCTGCATAAAAATAGAACCTGATTCTCATTTCTTTCAGATGTGTGGTGATAGAACACTTCCCATAGCTCTCCCCTGTCTGGCCACTGGAGGTGATCGGTACTAATTCTTTCTACGAATGATGTGTTTGTAGTGATTCCAAACTATAGAATTCGATGCTGATCGACGTACCGAACCTCATACGATTCGCCTTCTTCAGCGTCTGTTACGCTGAGGTCTTCGTTCATAGTCCCTTCGTCTGTATCTCCAAATTTCCAGATACGACGGTTCCATTGGTCAATTTCCCGAATAGACCATGATTCTCCTAACTGCGGGTCTTTGTTTACCCATGAGAGGCCTTCGACCTCTTCTTCTTCTTCGAGCTCTTCTTCGTAAGCTGGTGGTGGCGTGGCTAGCCCTGTCATGCTAACAGCACACAATTGTGGCGTGAAGGTGGCATTAAGTTGGCCCTTGCCGAACTTATTCTTAAAGTTACCCTTCTTGCCCCCTGTTCTCTTGCTTCGGCATTCTGCTGCTCGGTGCCCTGCTTTTCCACATTCAAAGCATAAGTTATTTTCTCGTCTTCGTTTCTTTTCCGGATCATCATTCCCGCTCTTGTGGTGCGTAGCGTCGAGTTCCATAGGGTCGCCATATCCCTGTGGATTGTAACGTGGTCTACCCTCATTCTTGCGGTAACGCCCTTGCTTTTGATTTCCCTGGGGTTTGTATGATCTTTGACTTTGTCGATATCGGTAAAGACGATCATCTGACTCGATGGAGTCCTGGATTAGGTCGTTCAAGTCTACACTCTCGGCAGATCTTTCTAACTCCAGTCTGACTTCTGGCTTGAGTCCTTTACGATAGTGACTCATGATGGCGGTTTCGTCCCACTTGGTTGTTCCCGCATATCTTCGGAATTCCGTAGCATACTTCAATGCTGATCCTGTCTGCTTGAGGTTGAAGATCTTATCTTCCGCTACCTCTAGCTCATTAGAGTTCCCGAAGATTCTACGTATCTCTGTCTTAAATCCTTCAAAACTGTTGAAGATTGTTCGAGTGGGTTGCATGCGATCCTGATCGTCATGCTCGAAATAGTCGCGCAAGTATGGCTGAATCCATTTGCCTGCCTCACCTCTGAGGTATGACACGGCCCAAATACTCTTAGATTCCTTTTCGGTGAACTTGTCTTGGTTGAATCTAAAATAGATTTCAAGTTGTAAGAGGAAGGTGTCGAGTTCCTGTCGACTTCCTTGGTATTTGTCTGGTAAGGCAATCTTGAGTGTTTCGTTGATGGTAATTTCCTTGGGAGCGTCGGTCATCTCGACATCGTTGGTGTCGGGTGCTTGTGCCTGACTGCTCGCGGATGCACTGATGGGTGTCATATCGTCGGTTGGTATTGAATTGGTACTTGAAGCAGAAATGGTGCTCAAAGTGTTACGGGAGCTGCCTCTAGGGTCACGTGGAAGTGTCTAGAGATCTCTCGAGGTGGTTTAGACTAGACTTCAAGTAGGAATTCAATAAGGTTGTAACTGGTTGCAATTCTCGTAACTATAGTAATGAAACTAATGATTGTTCTTGAGCACGAAGCTCTACATTGTAATGAAATCCTGTTCCCTTATATAGACCTTCCTGCTCTGTTAACTCTTGAGTCGATTGTCGAAAGCCGATGGTCGAGTTTCGAAAGTCGAAAGTCGAAAGTCGATTTCGATTGTCGGCTTTTATGGTCACGTGATGCTAATCCTGTAGTTCTTGTTATCCGTCGTAACATAATCTTTATTTAATATTATTTATACCTTAAGTATATTATATCTATAAAAAATAATGGATTCAATATTTAAATAAGTTTTTTATAAAGTTTAAACTACTAAATAATGATTTTAATTAATTACAAGATATTTATTACTTTTGAAATACTTTAAAAAATATAATAGAATTTACAGAAAGTAGTAATATTACTTTTAAAAAGTATTTTCTATAATAAAGTTTTTACTATAGCATTTTGAAAAAGGAAAGGTATAATTCATATTCTTTATTCATACATTCTTTATTCATATATTCTTTATTTCATATCTTTTTATTTTATATTTCTTTACTTACTTATTTTATTTATATCTAACCTTATTTAGATTTTCTATATTAACAATAAATAAGTAAAACTCATAAAACACTATTTTCTTACTAATAGATTACTATATTATATTATTATTATTATAAAAAGTTCTACATAAAATGATTATATTTTAAAGAATCTTAAAAGGAATTTTATTTATTATAGATGAAAAGATAAAAGAATAATATCAAGAGGTTTTAGAAGAAATAATATAAATCAAATTTTAAAGATTTATTTCAATTAATACTTAAAGAAACCGTCTTTAATATATTAATTATATATTTGTAAATTAAAAGGATATCTTGTTATTCAATAAATGAATAGACAAAATATCTTATTATTTTCTCTTTTAAATGTATTCAAGGTTTTTATAAATAATAAATTAATTTTATATAATAACAAGTATACCTTAATTTAAACAAAGTAATACTCAATTTACTTAATATCCTTAATGTATTTATTTTTATTAAATACTTTTTCTTTTCTATAAAAATCATTATTATCATAAAATATAATAAACTTCAAATTACAATTATTAAAAGAATAGAATACTTAAAACCATAATTAGATTTGAATTAGTAAATAGAAAACGATATAGAATTCAAGAATTGAAATAAATAAAGGATAGGATTTATACTGTTAAATAATATTTTATTATTATTTCAATTTTATTAAAATTAGTTTTGATTTTTAATATTACCTTTTTATTTTCAAGTTTTTATATTTCAGTCTTATTATATATCTTTATAGTAGTAGTTATAGTAAATTCTTAATCGATTTAGTCTATCTATAGCTAAGCTATACTAACTATATAATGTGTTTATATGTTTTCAATTATATAAAGTAGATAGGAAAGAATAATAAACAACCTATCTCCCTCGGAGCCTGTTTGAGTCTGTTATTATAAAATTTCGTTATATTATAGAACCTTCTAATCTTTTTATTTATTCTATTATAACCTTGACGACCCCCTGCTTCTTATATCTGTCTCTATTATTCCTTCCTACTCTATTCAATTTCTCTCAGTGTATCAAATCTTGTAGTTAGTATATCGCTGTCTAGTATATCTTTATATATATTTATTTAAATAATATATATAGTAATAAGTTTACATTTCTAAAATATATATTATTTATTATATTAAAAGCTTTATATGCGTTATTATTTTACTATAGAATATTATTACCTACATTGTGATTCTCTACTACTATTCGCGAACCAAGCAAAGCTCCAAGAAGGACTGAAACCAAAACTAAAACCTAGAACTTATTCCATCATCAACTTATAAACCACGTATCTAGGCGATGAAACATGTAGGCATCAGTCATCTAAAATCAAAGCCACCCTAGTCAAGATCATACCAAATTACCCATCAATAACTGGGAGGGCGAAGTCAAGTGTTACAATCATATCACTATAGTATGGTTGCTAATCTTGTGCACGTGGGATTTCGGCAAAGTTGAGGGTCAATATCACGCGGTCCCAATTCACGAAGAAAGGTTGACTAGACATCAAGATTTAATAGACTAACCAGATGCAAACCCTCGTTTGAAATCCTTACATAATTGAAATACCAGCCTGCTCGAAAACAAAGCATGAAATCGGTTAAATGAAATAACGACGCATGCAAGAGACTTCAATCCTCCAAAACGTCTGAATTCATGACCTTGTCTAGAAATCCACTTTGATCTCCTTGAATATCTGTAGCAGACTTAATACACTTTTTCCTTTATCAGCCTCTCGAGATGTCCACAATGATTCAACCCTTTCAGAGGTCCCCTAGCATCTCGTTTCCAAATACATTTATTGACCTCCCAGATTGCCCTGGGACAATTTGGATGACCTGGATATATTGACTGGAAGTTATGAGAAAAGGCCAGTTCTTTGAGTCCCTTCTCTATCGCATCAATGTAACATATCGTTGATGAGACTTCTTGAATTCCACTCCTCTCATCCAAACAATCATCGATGATTTTGGTAACCTGTTCCGAAATATCGATTAGGTTTCGCTGGAATCGGTGAACCGAGTTGGACATCTCCACTTCGCGCACGTGTTCACCGGCCGCAGATTTATTGTCGAGCCAATAGGTCATATAACCGACTGTATCATTACTATGTCCCTTGTCAGATTTCTTGTTCGAGCGCTGTAAAAATGGAAGCATTTTTAAAATCTCTGAGCGAGGTACAAAGTCAGGATTCGTTAGATTTTGGTCTGTTAAGACTTTGTAAATGCAAAATTCTACAGCGGATCGTAGCGCTCGACTGGTATCGTTGGCCGCTCCAAGTTCGGGCAAAAATGATTGGCCTATCTCGATTACTTTACGTAACCCCACGGATTTTCCGAGATACACATTTGACTGAGGCAACATGTATCCATCTCTTAACCCTCTCAGATATTCAATGAATAATTTTCTGATCAATTTTGACCTGACTGGCTGCTTGGATATAGATCCCCAATAGGGGTGGCTTATCCATTGTCTGAAATTGGAAGTTCTGATGGGTCTAACATCAGAAGTAAGTTCGGTCAAATCCTCTACCACCGCATTGGTGAGTATCATTGCGTCCTCCACGTGTCGACGAACCAGATCATAATATATCATATATTCATGATATAGCTTGTCAGCGTCAGCCTGTACGTCCTCAAATAGTTTTAGGAATTGGCGCCCTTGCGGGTAGTCTAGCATCTCGTTAATGAACCTGTTGAAGGTTAAAAGCGTGTTGCCTAGGAATGTATCCAATCGTCCTCGAAATATGTCTCCTTCTTTTCTGGTAGCATTGTAGGTGATATTCTTATATAATAATGGAATTGCAGATACACTGCTTGGGGTGATGATTTTGGCATTATAAGCACTTCTCATTTGTTTTCCGTGACGGAGCCGTCCGTCGATATAGGGTATAACATATGCCCAGGTCAAGAACAAACTCAGCAGAGAGAGTCCCAGCCACATCGTTTGAGTTACTTGAAAGTCTGCCAGCCATGAGCCATGGGGTTGAAGAGGAAGTCTGTACGTGTTGACATCTGAGTCAGAATCAGAGTCGGTAGCACTTGTGCTCGGGGTACGTTCCCTGCGTTTGATCAAAGACCCTCGAGGGTTTCTGGTGGGCATTGAGAAAGTAGAGAAGCTAAAGCCGTTTTGAGTATTGTATTAGAATTTGCAAATACCTGCGAGTCTATAGTTGACTTGAACTAATCGTTGATATTGAGCCGGGAGAATTTTGTGTGTGTGATGACAATCCGTTGGAGTCGAAAGATTAATCGTGGTCGTGAAGATTTACAACCTTTTTTTGTTCGTAAAGCTTTCTTTAAATGGTGCCCGAATATGGATGTGAGGATATCCTTTGTTGGAAATTGACGAGGGTTCCAAGAAACTTCAACAAGCCGCTATTGTTATGTGGTGCGCTCGCGATAGCCTATGTGACAAAGAAAGAATAGTAAGATAAAGAAACATTATACCTTTTGGCAACTGTGTTGAAAATATGTAACTTCCAGGGTTATCGATCCTGCATCGTGAAAGGCGCAATGAATAATAACATTTGGTCCATGGTCAAGATCTGTATCACGATAAATGACTATCATAGAGTCGTGCAAAACTAGATTCTTGTAGATATTGACAGAAGGCAATAAGAGAGGCAGTTGAAGAAAGTCGGTTTTGTCCATAAAGAAGCGTCCTATTAACCTTGGCTAAAAAGTAGTTGATGGGAGTAATGCTATGCTATGTCAGGTGATCAGATTCCACTATATTGAAATCATTTTATTGTTGCGAATGTTTCCTTTCATTATTGGATCATTGAATGTAGAATGACGCCTTCATCGTGAGTTACAGAACAAAATAGTACAATTCGCAGCGTGCTTGAATTATCTCTAGCTCAGGGAAACACTTGTCCGCAGTAGCGCAGATGGGCAAATGAATAGACACAGCTAGAAAGTTTCAAGAAAATTCCAAAATTCACGATTTGTTGAATAGCATATGTTAAATTGAGTGGTTTTCTAATCTCATGTGTGATAGATGCATCACCCTAGATTTCATCTTCAGGACAACAATATGTGGAATTCATGCAGATAGATTGCATTAACAATTCTTTAAAAGAGACTTAATACTTACACGAGCTGAACCACATCCTTAAGTGCTGAAGCTGATCAAGTCCCTCGTCAACTTCGCCTCATTAAATCTCCATCTAGCAACGTCAATCTGTCCCTTCCAATCCGGCTTATCGCATAGCTCATGAAGAAGACTGTGATATCTACCCATGTTCAAGTTGAATCCTAAGATATCCTTCTTCTCTGCCATTAATTGGATAATAAATGCCAGTTCCTGGAACATAACTCCGTGTCCACGTGTTCCCAGTTGCTCCAAAGATCCATGGTTGCAACAGCGTCCAACACAACTATATATGTGGAAAAAAGCATGACACATCTCGTGGACTAGGATACCGAATAACTTTTTCAACTTTTCTCCATTGAGCGGCTCCATTTCTGGTCCAACAAAGATGGTGATCGTGCTCCGTGGCCGGAAGCGACATTTGATAACATCTTTTTTTCCTCTACTGTAAACGGCCTTAGATTCCTGAGATGTGTGGCCTTGACAACCAGGTAGGTTATTGCCGGGTAAAGAAGTGATTAGAGTAACATATTCATTCAACGTACCTCGGAAAAACAAATCATCAAATATGTGAAAGTACTTTTCCAGGATGATTTTCGTTGATACGAGGCGAAGCTGATTTGGGGTATGGAGGATATCTATCACCTTCCACTTCTCAACCGCCTCTTCCTGGAGAGGACTTAGTTTTGAATCTGGATTAATATGTTTCCAGACAGCACCTACGAGACTTGCAGGTCGATGCTTAAACACCTTTAGGCGATTTAAAGTCAAACGTCGTCGAAAAAATAGTCTTCCGGAGAGATATCCCAGCTGGGGATTTGCTTTTCGAACGATCAGAGAATGTGGAAAGTAATTCTCATCTCTGTCTTGGGCGAATTGCTCTATTGCAGATCGACTTTGGCGAAGTAATTCGGCGTCACACCCTGTGACATGTGTGGGTCTGCCAATTCCGTTTGTCATTTTTGAAGGTATTTGACCCATCATGCGAGGGTTTTCGATGACGTTTGGAGGAATGTCGATATTGAAAAGTTATATGAGATATTCTAATGACATGCAATTAAGGAAATTGTCTCCAGCCAGTTCCCGTAGTGATAAATATAGTAAATGCAATCACTGGAAATGGGCGTCTTGGGCAGTAGCAACCGTATTAGCCGTAGGAATAAACCCATTCAAGATGCCGCAATTCTCCATCTCAGCCGTAGTTGACGAAAGGCATAGGATATACAGCATCTTATAATTTCAACACTACTTGAATTTGAAAATCCAGCGAAAGAGCAAGAGCATTTGCTCTCATGAAATACGAAGCTGTATACTTGTATGGCATACTAGGACTGACAGTAGGATGAAGCTCAATTCGACAAATAAGCGATCAAAATCAAACAAAGTCAATTGCTAAGTGGACTTCAAAGCGCTCGAAAAAGTTTGTAAGATACATTATAATAGTTGAGCGAATCAAGAGAATCAGTTCCAGTGACGATTTAGCTAATTCTGAGAACTACTCGAATTGATATTTTCAATGACCTAAAACCCCTACCTTCTCTATCAGTACGAAGGAATATCGTTATGTCCTTGGGAGGGTAAGATCAACTTTTATGCTGATATCTTCTCTGTTCACAACCAGAATAGAAAACCAATCTTTTATCCTCCAACATGGCCAAACTCTGTAAGAAATGAAAATCTAAAATATAGCTAGCACTGCGACCTGCATACCTCCAGGGGATAGTATAGAGGTCAAAAGTCTTTCAGTAGTAACTTCGATATCCTACAACTGTCCATTATCCATGACACGGGTCCCGTGGGCTAAACTTGATATATCCATAGACGTGTTTGCTTTAATTTGCTTTTTGACCTTGGGATCATTCGTACTAGTTTTGTTCCTCATGACTACCAGAATTTTTCATCAGACCTGAGAACAAGTATTACGCTCATTGCATGTGTTAGAACCATGTACTCAATTTTCGCAATGATCAAGAAAGATTGTGAACAGCGTTCCCGAAAAGGCGAGAGCCCAAGATTTAAAACTTCTGTCAATGAATTTTGTCTATAATTTTCAAGAGCCAGAATAACGCATACTTCTATAGTTTTATAAAAGATCTAATATTTTGACATCGTAAGAACTTTTAGGGGAATTAGCTTGAAGGAGCTGCGAGGTTTCCTCTAACACCTCCCTTCTCTCCGACTTCGCGTGCAGTGACAGTAACTGACAAATCCTTGCTAATGTTGATCATGACTTCGACCTTGCTACCCTTCTTGACACCTTTGACTGCGGCCTCTGCGAGAACATTTCCGACCTTCCAGATTTTCTCACGTTGCTCCTCTTCTTCCTCTTCGCTATCATCATCCTCAGAATCATCAGAGTTTGCGTCCTCAACCTTGGCGCCAGTGGATTTAGGTTTTGGCTCTGGCTTAGTGACCTTGATGTGAGATCCACCCTCGACAATCTTGATCAAAACATCACCACCTTCTTTAGGAGCAGCAATTTCAACAGTTCGGCGGGCTGGGACGGCAGTTTCGGCAGCAACAATTGGTGTGAAAACCCCATTGTCTGTCTCTCCTGAGATGGAAAGAACTCCAATGGCATTTGTGAGGTGCTGAACGGTAGTGACGGCAGCGTGAGTAGATTGCTCAATGTCTTGAGCATCAAATTCTTGAATGAGAGAGGCTTGAAGAGCAGCTCCACGGGCTTGCAATTCGGATGGGTTGATTGCGGTAGGGCTGGTAGATGGAGCAAGAACTGTTGCATTTTGGTAGATATATTTGACGTTTGATGCGATTTTTGGAGTGTGCGATGTACCACCAGAAAGGATGACCTCATCGATTTCCAACGCATCCAATCCAGCCTTCTTAACAACACCCTCGATCAATCTATTGAATCCTTCAAAGACCTTACGTCCAATGGTCTCATATCTAAGTCTGTTAATGGTAGAAGAGAAATCAATGCCCTCTGCTAAACTCTCAACACTGAAGTTGGAGTTTTGTCCGATACTAAGTGCTTTCTTAGTAGCTTCGGCTTCTGCCTTCAGTTTTGCGAAACTGCGTTGGTTTTCACGAGGGTCGATAGAGTTCCACTTGATGAACTCTTTGGAAAAGTGATCCATGAGAACCTGGTCCAAGTGAACACCAGCGAATTCGTAATCGTGTGCAGTGGCCAAAATGGTGTACATGCCACCTCTTGATGCGATAACTGCGACATCTGAGCGAGTTCCTCCGAGGTCTGCTACGATAACATTCTTATCCGCAACCTTGGCCTCTGGCCTTGCGTCATATGCCAACAAAGCAGCAACAGGCTCATTAATGAGTTGTAAAACCTCAACACCTGCATCGTTTGCTGCCTTTATCAAAGCAGCCTTCTGGTTGTCAGAGAAATTTGTTGGAATCGTGATGACAGCCGAGTTGACTTGTTTTCCGGTGTAATCTGATGCGGATTGTGCGAGACGACGGATAACTCGAGTTGCTACCTCAGAGACAGAGACGGTCGATGGTTCACCCTCCTCCTTATCTTGAATTTTGAATGCGATTGTGCCCTCGTGGTCCAAAGGGTGTGCAGAAGCATGGCTGTGTGTAGGGTCTATCGACTTGAAGCTGTGCGAGGGGCGGGGCAAAATGTTAGTCGACTTTCCCTTGGAATACTCCTGGGGTCCAAAGGGGCATTTATGATATTGACATACTCTTGTCCAAGGAAATCTCTGAAATAAGCAACAGTGTTTGTGCTGTTTCTAATAAGTTGTTGCTTGGCCTGTTGACCATAATATTCGTCTCCGTGGATATAGGACAAAATGGTAGGAATTTGACGATCTGTGGTCGAAATCAATCAGTTTGCCTCCCCATCCTGTTCGGATCTATTTTCGAGTGTGGTTTGATTACTCACCTCCATCCTCATTGGCAATAACTTCAGCTTTATCCTCGACAGTTGTGTAGGCGATTGAGCTGTTGGAGTTTCCGAAAGAGATACCAATGGCATTTCTCTCACCAGCAGTGCCGTTTGATGAGGGGGCTTCAGCTGCCATTTTTTAAATATATGAAGGATTATGAGAGAGAAATGAAAATTCTATGAATGAATTAGAAAAAGACTTTGACTCAAAATCAAAGGTTGTTATAGTTCTGTGTAAATACTGAATGTAATCCAAACCACCCAGAACTTTTTTACTTTTTCAAAATCGCATCGAGAATTTCACTAGCGCCATATCTTAGGTTAGCCCCCCCCCCACATTTTGTAGGCGCAAACGCAAGGCTGAGAAATCTGAACTTTTTGTCTAAGGTCGTTGGAGCAAATGTTAATAAATATACTCGAATAATATAATCAATACACAAACAAACTCAAGAAAATTCTCGACGACAACTACAGTTTGAGATACCGTTCAGCCATAGAAAATTACGCCCAAACAATCGTTTGCTCACCATACCATAATGTCGACAGAAACATTCGTACTTCCCGGCGATCATATTGCTTCAGAATTGTTACCTTCTCACCCAAGTTTACCATTGAAGCTCGGCCCTGGATTAAGACATATTCCTCCGAATACAATTACTTCAACTGTAGCAGGTCAAGTACGAACAGATTCGAGAAAGAATGCAGTGTGGGTTGAATTCAATGCTGGTCGAGTAAGAGATAAATCACAAATTTCTATTCTTCGGCACAGCTAACCTTTCCTTCAGTACATTCCGACAGTAGGAGATCTCGTAATTGCTTCCATTAGAAAATCTGCAGGAGATGTCTTTTATGCAAACCTTAGCGACTTTACATCGGATGCCAGTCTACCAGTTCTCTCCTTCGAGGGAGCTACGAAGAAAACCAGACCGCAGCTTGAAAAGGGCGCACTAGTATATGCACGAGTTACTCTTGCAAACAAACATATGGATCCTGAATTAGAATGTGTGTCAGCATCAACGGGTAAATCAGAAGGTTTGGGACCATTGGAGGGAGGGATGCTTTTCGATATCTCTCTCGGAATGGCAAGACGAATGATGATGGCTCGCCCAGCTGATCAAGGTGGTTTGACG
The DNA here is from genome assembly GCF_014898465.1 of Botrytis porri. NCBI lineage: Eukaryota > Fungi > Ascomycota > Leotiomycetes > Helotiales > Sclerotiniaceae > Botrytis > Botrytis porri. The sequence goes on from NW_024066093.1 coordinate 134,937, forward strand.
ATACTTGAGGAATTGGGAGAGGCTGGTGTTTCGTTTGAGATAGCCGTGGGAAGGAATGGAAAAGTTTGGGTGGATAGTAAGACAGTTAAGACTACATTGGCGATAGGAAAGGCCTTGAAAGAAACGGACGAAAAGGGTCTGTCACCGGAAGATCAAAAGAAACTAGCTAAAAAGCTGGGACGCGAGGCTTGAAATACGATATCCTAGAATAGAACAATTACGCCATTGGAGAAGCTTTGCAAGAGGCCGAATCAAAAGAGACGACCCCGTACCCACATTCCTCTCATGTCAGCCCTCACAGGATATGATACACGACCGCAATCCCTTTCCTCACTCCCTCACTCCCTCACTCCCTCACTCCCGCCACTCAAACTACAATAATCCTTCACAAGTTCGATTGGGCTTCTCTATAGCAGTACGCTTGGAGTCTACAGATGCTTCGAAGCGTTTATTCTCTAGAACAATGTGCAAGCCATGTCGATAATCAAGCGCAATGCATTCCAGTTGCCCCAAATTACTCACCAAGTTTCCGATTGATCAGCATGCGGTGACATGATGAAACTGGGAGGCAAACTAGGAAGTCTATATAATGATGGTGTACACCATGCAAATTTCTTCTTTAAGCACCCGGAATATACATCATGTTTTGCTTTACTACTACAATCACATTGGCTATTCTCTGCCTAGCCAAACCATCACTTTCGAGACCTGTCCCTAGAAATGAGAAAGGAGAACTTAGTAAGATCTCGCCCTATTTATCTAGTGATCAGAAATACTAATGCTTTACTAGTTGACATCAATATTCAGCTCATACCGGGACTAGACATAGGAGTTAATGTTGGTTGTGGTGATAGTATTGTGGATGTGAACCTCAACTCCTTGCGCCTGCCCTTCATTACTTGTGCCAACACCCAAAAATCAATTTCAACAACGGGTGTGAAGTTGCCATTGATGGGCAGAAATATGAATAGCAAACCCGTGGACTTGCCAACTTTGCCAAATCCTACTGGGCGTGTAAAGGCCATAGATTCGTCCATCCGAAGTTTGCCCAGTACCTCAGTGTCAACATCAATTAGCAAGTCAAAGTTCATCGGTCCTATAGCAGCTATAGATTCTTTAATGTTTAAGTCTTCAAGCGTCAGCACATCTGCCTCTATCAATATCAACTCAAGACGGCTCCACACACATCATCGTACATTGGCAGCCAATCCCCCACCTACCATATTCATAAAACCTGTTCCTACCTCGACGAATCCACCCAAGATGAAACATACTCATCACCGGCCAAAGAAGACTTCCAAGGCCATACAGTATACATCTGTGCATCCTCATCCCTCACCAGCTCAGACCTTAATCAAGAGATTTGAAACAACAACGAACTCATTGACAATCGACTCTCACACAACTACCCAATATTCACCTGGATCTCACCTCCACAAACAAGACTTTCCATAATACCAATTGACTCTATATCTGGTGGAAAGATTACATTGGCAACAAAGGCCTCAGGATGCTCATCGATAAGGAGGGCCACTTGGCATCCGCCCGCGGAGACTTTATATCCTCCTGTGGTTGAGCGTGAAGCAGCAAACAATGGTTGGAAGAGAACAGTTAGGTGGCATCCATCGGCTGAGAGTTAGTATCCTCCTGTAGTCGATCGCGGACTTCCAAACAAGGACTGGTGAATTGACGAATAATCATTAGATAAGTTTTACGTCCTGGCGTTTTTGTCTAGCTTATGCCAAGTGTGTCATTTATATCGTGTATATTGTTTGTCGTGCCTGGTAGCTGCAGTCCCCAACTCTAGATAGTCGATTGTTATCATACAAAAGCTGTAGGTGACGGCCAGGAGCCGATGTGGTGTCAATAAATATAAACCATTTCTTCCTCGCAAGTTTGCATCACAAATGTTTGTCGAAACAACTTTTTATCATCAAAGGGATCTTTTCTATTCAACACTTTTTGGTGATTTCAAACCTTGAAAGAACCTCTGTATGTAGTCCATCATACACGAAAACTCCAATGCTACATGTGTGGCAATATTTCTTGCAATCGTTCATTAAACATTACTCCCCCCCCCTGACCCCTCTCATCCCATGCATGACTTAGTATCCATACTCGATCGATATAGCAAGCCCAATTTTATACAGGATGCCAACTTTGAAAAGGCCCAAGTTCCGCTTGCGGCAACAATTCGATCCCAGCCTAACCCATCACAACCATCCATACATCATCTCATCATCATTATCATCAGGTCGATTCATTTCCTCATTATCTGCCACCGGCCAGTCCTGGAAATCCTCTTTTAGGCCTTGATCTTGGTTATCGCACATCGTCAACCCCACGAAAATCTCTTCCATCACTTCTCGTCCATTCTGGTTCCCCTCCTCAATGATCTCTTCCAGTTGGCGGCCTATCATAGAAACGAGTTCGTCGTCGTAATAATCTCCCCCATGACCATTGATAAAGTAGAATAGATTGATGAATCCTTGTTCCATACACCACCGGTCAATTTCCCGATTGTTTCTAATAGCATCTGCGATGTTTGATACTGAAGGGCTCGCTGTGGCTGCTTCATCAGACTCCGCCATGTTGGTATTCCGTGGAAATTCCGCCTCATCCCCAAGTCCTTCACTAATGAGTGATTCTCGTGTGGCTCTTTGCTCGTTTTCGTATTCTGCATCATTTTCCGCAGCTACCTCTTCAATATCTCCCCCAGCTTCAGCACGATTTTGTTCCGCTTCAAGCCTAATTGACTTTTTGATGATATCCCCAACCTTTTCCACATGGTCGTCGTTCCCGAAATCCAAAGTATGATAGTCCATATATTCTTCAAGGCAGGACCATCCGCGCTTCATGAGCCACTTATGTATTCCTTCGTCTTCATTCCGAATTCTGTAAATATTTTCGAGTTTTTTTTGCTCACAAACTTCGATATAGAGTTTTAGATTGCTGTCCCTCGATCCATCCGGGTCTTCGTCTTCATCGTAGTCCTCCCAATCGCTGTCGTCGGTCATTAGATCGAGAATTTCGTCTCTCTCTTGATTATCACCCCGGTCATTCTCTTCGACACCGTCTCCATCACAATTTTCCTCTTTCACAACCTCACCCATTTCCTCTTCATCCATATACTCCTCACTTGCTAATGCATCGCAAAGAAGCTTCTCGAATTCCGCGTCCAGTTTCTGATCCATGTCAACATAGTCCAATTCCTCCAACTCATCCTCATCCTCCTCGGCTCCCCAGTCTTGCAGCTCCTTATTTGCGAACGGGTCGCTGCTTCTGTAATTGCACAAGACTTCTTCGGCTTTCATATAATCTGCCGCACTTGTTGGATCATATTTATGTGTAACCATGAAGTCTTTGAAAGTTGGCCAGCCTCTTGTGTTGAGCCATTCGAGCCGAGAGAGCCTGCAGGTAAAGCTTGGTCTGCTCATTGTTGCTAGAGAATTTAGAAGGGAGTTTAATGTCTTAAGTTGTGCTGAGATGTTGTTGTGTTTGAATTGAGTTTTAGAGAGTAGCAAAGACTTTTAAAATTAATAGACTGTACATTTACTCCGGATAATCAGAACATGAATCCAGAAGCTCTAGCAACATGGAAGAGAGATAGCTATCTAACTTGAAGAACTTTTCAAGGTTATATTCGGAGCATCGGCTTAAGGTAGTGCCGTCAAACACTGGCCACAAATGGACTGATAGTAAAATTACAAGAACTTTAAGCTCTCAAGGTAAACTATAGCTATCCTAATGACTAGTTACCACCTGGATCTTGTAGCATATTAATTTGGATCGCTAAGATTCACTTTCTTCTTTTAATACATCGAGTGATTCCAATTTCAAGAATGCAAGAAATGAACGAGTATCTTGCGATAGTATTAGACAATGTGTTCCCGCATGTATTGTTAGTCGCTTAGAGCTTCTCTAAGCTATGGGGAATGGCATAATGTTGCTCAATCCTTTTTTATCTGGTGTGTATATTATAATCTATACTATAGAACATGATTCAGATAGTCTGACTCCATACCATGTCCAAAGACAAGGTATATTGAAGGAAAGTTATGGAGGTGAAACATGATAAAATGGGTCAGGGGAGTGGCCGCAGAAGTTATAGATATTTGAGCGTTGGAGAATTTTAGTACCTTTTCAGATGATTGATATGCAGTAGAATATAAAAATTCATAGAATAACAGATGACGAATATAAATATAAGTTGAACAAAGCAAGGCACAAACCCATTTCAATGAATCGCAATTTACGACTCTTATAAGGAATTGAATAGGTGTCGATTTCTTTAATTAGAACCTCACAATCAGCAAGTACATGGGCATTTATTTTGTCTATCTCCATGAAGACCTATCCCTCCAACATTCCTCCTACATCTCTGTTCTCTGTTTTACTTCGATACACTTGACAATATCATCCAATACTGCCGTTCTAGGAGTCTTTAACCATTAAGCCAACGAATGAATCCGCCGTATAACAGCCATAAGGTTCTGATTGAATAATGGCGTTCAAGTATGTCCGATCAGAACGCATTCATGTGTAATGAAACATTTCTCAGCATGATATAACATCATTAGGATCATTTCCTGCATCACTTAAAATAGCTTCACACTCTGCAACGTCGCCAAAATCCAGAAAATCAATCCTATCACACTCATATAGCCCGTCATTGTCAGTCTGAATCTCAGATCTCCCATTCCCACATGCCACATCCTCAACAAATTGCAAACCCATAGCAGATAAACTCTTCCCAGAAACAAAAACATTGTCGCTTTCAATCTTTCCCCGGAGATCGTCAAGTAGACGCAGGCCATTCGAACAAAAAGGCCTAATGTACATCCAAAAACATATACGAGTATATGCGCAAGAATTCTCTGTAGATGTGGTTCGGTTATCGTTAAGACTAGAGAGCGGGGAGTCCGGGTGAAATTTAAGCGGGGACTTTGATTTTCATGGATTTCACGACGATAGTTTCGGTTGCGACGCTCGAGTATGAGTTCTCGTGCGTAGCGAGTCATAGCTACGCCGAGATAGGTTCGCTGCATCGTGTGGAGCCAGTCTCGTTCCTCTCGGATTGCGTGAAGTCGAGCTCGTCTATTTCGAAGTTGATGTTGCAAGTTGGGCATTTTGGTAGTTGCGTCCCGCTGTTTTGGGAATTCTTTCTGTAAAGATGATTGATTGATGAGAGTCTTTGAAGTGTTGGAATAATTAGAGTATGCAGAATAGATAGAATAGATTTCTTTTCCTGTTCAGCTGGCTATGCATATTTATGTATGTTAATAGCTCTCAAGTAGGAATTAGTGTACTTGATCAGGTACGGCTGGCTGAATCATGCTATTGAGTGTACGTAGAGTTCATCTAGAAGCATAATTTGAGAAACGGTCTACGGTGCCAGTTCTCATCACCGTATTGTATATAGCACGCGAAACCATATCGATTGTGCTCTCAACTATGGATCTTATATCGCATAGCGGCGAGTTGTAATAGGCTTCTTATTTACAATCTTCAGTGGCCATATGTTGAAGAGGTTCGAAGACAAGAACATCAGCTAAGCCACTTATTGAAAGATTTCAACATTGCATGGCATTTCGAGATTGATACTTCCGATCGGATTCTCGAAAATAGTTTGTTTGTATAAATGAAGATTGATTTACTTAGTGCTATGTGGTCATCAGCAGGCATGATCTTCCAAAGAGAAGTCGTTTCCATCTTCATCTCCTCTTCATTCTACCTTGTCCACAACCCAATACCTTCACTTCTCAAACAACCCCTATCTCTTTCTTGATGATCATAATATTGGAGTATCAAGCTCTATTGCCACGTATCCGAAGCCCACACCCATAAAAATGGTTGTCAAAGCAAACTGCAACTTAGCCCTTCTACTAATTCTCTTCGACCAAACAACATCCGTACACCAATAGATACTCAAGTGAAGCCACATTCTACCCCAGCTTGACACAAAACTTTAACACAATCCTCCTCGGGAATGCCGCAGCTGCAAACAATGATTAAGGCTATGCGTGATAGTATGTAGATTGAGATGATGAATAAGATGAACTTGACTTTTCTCATGTTGAAATGGAATAACAAAGAAAATGTTCTACTAGTAGTAATCAATCTGAACTTGACTAGGCCGAGATTGATGATTATTTTTCGTGGTTCGTCGACGAGAATATTGAACCCTTCGAAAGAGTAAGCTCTCTGCCATTTACTGTAAATTCGACCGGGCGGCCGTTGATAGTATATCGCCGGGGTGGGAGGGGCAAATGCTCCTTAGGGACAGCCATCAGGATGCTATTTCGAATTGATATTGTTGTTTGAACATGCGTATCTTGGTGAAGTTTGATATTGCGTCGCTTCTTGGGTGAAGCCTTTCGTTTATTCGAATCGATCATGAGGAAACTTCATGATATCTTTGATACCTGTCGATTACGTTAGTATGTAAGTCAATCAAACTTAATTTTCGATACCTACTAACAGTATTGGTATGACTTCTTGCTCGATGCGCGAGGTTGGTTACGGAGACACGGTCAACTTTTCCTCCTGTGAATAGGTCTGTTTTTGGCACTCGAGTTTAAACAAAGCGTCGTACAAGTAATTCATTTTTGCACCACATAAAATTTCCTCGTACGGCTTCCATACATGACCGACCAAAACTCACTCGATGACCAAACTACTCGAATTTATGGCCTCCGAATTACAATTAACCAGTCCAACGTATCTGCAAACAACATGATACCACAGGAAGAAGGGTGAGTTCCTCCAGAAGACCCTATAAGCAAAACTATCAGCCAGATACGCGTATCTTTTATTCACCCAATAAGCTCACTCCATTCATCATCTCGATTCCCTTCATCCCATACACCCCGTTAACTATTTTCAGGCATTCTTCACGTCAAAGTTCCTAAGTGATAACACTAAGATAATTTGACCTCATTCATCAGTAACCCCTGCTCAATGCAATTGTTGGATTCAAATTCAAACGGTCTTCAGGACCGTTTGGCCGGATCTCATGAATGCTCCCTGGTCATGGATATCATCAAAAAGTTGGGTATGGAGGAGTCGGGCACAAGCCAATCTTCTGGGCTTCTAAGAATAGCATGGTATAGTAATTAGATCAAGGAGTTGTTTTCAATCAAACTTTTCCGACCACAGATGGCCTACCACAAAAAAGACTTGATAAATTAGATAAATTCTCTTAATTTGGTGATGATTAGAGTCTATAGATTGTGTCCCTCTGGTGTCAACACCAGTCTACCGGTTCACTTTGCACCAGTTAAACTACTAAATATGCCCTAAGCATAGCCTTCGCAATGAATATAACCACACAGCGTTCATATGTCAAAAATTGTGTCTCCTTCAATCTTTTGCAGATCCTCCACTACCGTAAGATGGGTATGACTACATCGCTAGTTAGTTATTATAACTATTCTTCGATTACTGTCGGTGAAACATACCCTCAAAGTGCCCATAAATTTAACTGGTTTCTTGTCATCGAGGATGACCTCACTTGGACTAGTGCTACCACTTGCAGAAATTTGCCTTCCATCGTGATTACCGGGTGCATCCGAACGGTTTTTAGCATCATTATTTGCGGCACTATTGGTTTGCGTCTGCTTGGAAGTGCTAGGAACGCCAGTGGATCTTTCAGCGTCAGATACTGATTCCTCCTCCTCGCTGGCCTCTCTGATTGCGGCTAGGATAAGCTTGCCCTGTTCGTAATCGTCGTCATCTTCGATTTTTAATTGATAAGAAACCATGAAATGATGCATGGACTTCCAGCCGTGCTTCTTGAGCCAAGCTGAATCAGTCAGTCGAGGTGTGTTAGTTGAAGAACTCATGATTGTAGAACTGATAAGGTTCAGGAGATGTCTTGCGAGATCCTACAAGGAACTAATAAGGTTGATCTGTTTTTGAAGTTTTGGTTTCAAGTGGGATTGTGTTTTCAGGAAGAAACCGTTCCGACTAGCAGCCTTATGAATATCATGGCGAGAAATGGGGAAGATGGGGGTGCGGGGTAGCCACTTTCCTTATTCACACTTAACACCGACTGAATTGTTGCATTGTTCTCTATAGGAGTGAATGGATATTAGCACCGCCAATCTACGGTGAATTCTTAGACTGCCGAGCATATTTTCGATGACTTACTGACTAACAATTCATGATTACTCTAATTGATAGGATTAATCGTCTCTTTCACTTTCTCTCATTCTAATACTAAAGTAGTTTCGAAAGATGTAACTTGCAAAGTCCCTGTAATATTACTTGCGAATTTCAGCCCAAATACATCTCAGAGAGTTTTCAGATGTGTTCTTTCCCTATAGGAGAATTGGGAGATGATAAGTGTTGGTTTTTAAGTATACTATCAGCAATTTCTTCACGGCACTGGCAGAAAAAGACTAGTTATATAGAAGTTCACGGTCCCAACTTGAAAATGAATGCACGAAATTTCAGAAAAGGCATTCAACGCGGGATAAGAGCTGACCTAGATTTGTGAATGCTTTCCTAATTGAAGAACTGTTGAGATTCATCGTCTTGTTGGTAGGTTTTTTTATACCTATATTTAGCAATCATGGAAAGTCAATTAAAGGACCTATTACGCCCCTCGAGAATGCATAGCCTTCGGCACCTAGATAGTCATCATGATCACCATCAAGATCATACTCTGCACTGCTATATGCACATCAAGTGTTCTCGCTCAAAAATCTGCCAGCCCTAATAGAACTCTATGGTCTATTGAATTGGCAAGCCCTGTTCACTTCCAGAATCTCATGACCACTAAAGGTGTCATTAGTCTTGCTCCACATGAAGCCACCCGATTGTGGTATGTAGTCTGCTCAGCCGCTGTCTAATAATGAGGTCACCGTGCTGTCTACTTGATATCTTTTGCGTGAGGTCTTTATAGTCTCCGCTCGGTGTAAACTGATGACCGTAGAAAATTTTATGTGATGCTGTTGGATGAAAATTTCCATGATTGCTGGATGAAGGCACTAACATATGGGGTAGTGGAATGAAAGGGGAAGGCATGATTTAGGCGAAGGAAGGTATCGTTGTGCGGAGTTCTTTCAGGGGACTCTTTCTGGAAATCCAAGCAATAGAATTCTCTCTTAGAAAATCTAATTCATTTCTAGCATAATTTGGAGAGCCAGATCTGGACAAGGGGGGTTATTTCAGATCCTCATGTCCCATTTCCCAAGCCCTCGCGTTGCGTAAGAAATACTTCGTGCATGTCCTCAGAGATTCGGTATGGAGAGCTGAGCTATTGTGCAGCTTTCATTTCATTGTTATCCATCAAATGGATGATAGTACGTGTCGAAGCTAGAGTGAAATGACATGCTATTAATATTGCCGGTTGCCGAACTGATCTCCTATCAACCTTCCCAAGGTACTCATCCGACATCGAAGATGGTGGAAAACTTTCATTTCATGTGTTGAATGTCGCCATCCAAAACCAGGGAAAAAGAAACAAACTCAATTGGGTGTTGAAATAGTTGGGGGCGGGAAAGTATAAAAAAATGCACCAAAAAGGATATACTTTGATCGATACCATGGCCGATGTTTCACAACATTGACAAACAGTGATAAAGATGCAGGAGAGTGAAGGAAGCAATAAGGTTAAGGTTCAAGAAAAGTGAAATTATTCCCATTTGTGGATTGCTCTTACCACAACCTTAATTTGAACTTTATTTAATCTCGTTACTAATTGATGAGATCATTATTTTGCTTGACGTTTACCTATTTACATTAACTCAAATCTATACAGTGCCATTTTGAGTAAAAGAAGTGTTCATAAAAGATTGTAACTAAATGTCAAAGAATTGTGGAAAAAGCTATTGTACTCGCACATACTTTGATTCATTCCTTGAGGTACTTTTGTTTCTGGTGTGAGCGGAAATGGCTCCAATGAAGAAATACAGCACGGGATAGAAACTGTAAAAAGGGAGGAGAAACTCTAAGTAGGAGGAGATATCGAGAAAAAGAGGGCTGACAAGGACAATCGAACATCTGCAGTGTATTGTGGAAATAGAGATGGCTATGGAATGCCCTCAGCGTCTGTCGCTTATTTGTTACTCGGATTACATACGATCTGTTCTTTGGTCGCTTTGATCGCATTCATGCGGCAACGAGTTCTCATCACACGACTTTACATACGTACATCAATGATGTCGCCGTATGGAACTTTATCTTCTTTATATATATCTCTTTCTACGAGCTTGCCCCTTTTTTTTCTACACACAACTTTCTATACACATGAGTATCAACACAAGCTACTCAAATATCTGCATTCATCTATACTAGAGATTAAATCTTAAAATTACCACACTATCAAGCGACAAACCTTTCATGAAACCATCAGGACCCGATACTATCTCATAAACTCTGAAGTTTATCAGCAAACTCAACTTAGATCGAGTTTCCTCATAAAGCCTCAACCGCAACAGAGTACTTGAATACTTCATTCAATAATGTGTATCAGCTTCTCCTCTCCTTCCCCAGCCCACTCTCCTCTCGAATCTCTCCGCCCCGCCAATCCTACTCCTTACCATCCCGAAAACCTTCCATCAATCTTATCCCCTTTCTTTCGTCCCTCCAACCCAACTCCCTACCATCCACAAAACCTTCCCCAGGATCTCGAAGAGACACGATCAATTTGCCGCGTCCTCAAAGAAGCTGGATTTATCAATATAGTGCAATTCTTGGATTCGCATGATTTAAGAGAGGATGAGAAGAATCGCATTCTGAGGGCATGGGAGTTCAATGAGGGAATGAGAGAGGACTGCTTGGTCCAGAATGCAAAGGAGGAGATCTTGATGCAGAGAGAAAATGGGGTTGATGCTGGGAGAGAGAAGGAGAATGAGGTCTTTGCCTTGTTTGTTTGCATTAAGAAACAGGCCAACACTGTGAAAGCAAAAGTGTTGGGCGAGAAGAAGAATTTCATCACTCATCAGGCACCCATACCCCAAAAAACAAGTGAAGAGATGAATTATAGCTCCGATGAATCTTATTTCTCCAGTTTCTAACGGGGAGGAGTATTCACTGGAACAACTATCAATAATGGAGCGGCACAGAAGACAGGCTAAGAGATTCTATTTTCGCCGGACGGAATGATATCTTGTCAAATGAAGTTGACGAAAACATAACATAAAGCCTGATGTTGAAGGGTTCAAAGCATGTCACAACGATGCTAGGCAGATACGATACCCCGTGTCTGCAATGAAGACACAAAAAGTTTTAATGAGTGTACTTACACTTTCGAATGGTTCCGTTGCAAGGAAAAATGGTAATGGCGACGAGTTAATGAGATCGTTGTCTCACCTCACAGCAATCGATTCATGGGATCACTGATTACTCAGAAGTGGGGGCACTAACTGAGTGCATGGCATGCACGTGGTATGATTTTAGTTGGTTTATGCATGGCTAGCGTTGGAGAATTGACCGTCAAGCGAATGCCATACGCTGAATTGAAATGTCGATCTACCAAACTTTATTGCCCTCGAACTGTGATGTGACTTGTGAGTAAATGCACATTGGTACTTCGACCTCACTAGCCCCCTTGAGGTTTTCCGGAGGCCTTTACACTATTAGGTTAGTGTACTTCTCCAGGTTCCGATGTTCAATATCTAATCTATCAAAGCATAAAAGATTTCATGTAACATCAAGGGATTCCGAATGAACACGAGAACTGTGGCCGGAATAGTTATCAAGCAGATGGAGTCTTAATTTCTCTACTAGTAACCCGCCAAAAGAAGCTCTTGGTATCATCTCAACAAGCAAAGCAAAATCGAAACGTCCATTCAGTATCCCTCGCCATCCTGACTGCGAAACTAAATATTGTAGGAAGGATCATCATCATAGTCATCCACGAAATCATTCTGATCATCGTAGAAATACCCATAATCATCGTTACCTCCACCATCAAAATCTTCATAACCAAAAGCCTCGCTGACACTATCATCGTCTACCATTTCTCCATGAACATCAACATCAACATCGACATTCTCATCCGATGCTTTTTCCCTGGATGAAATCCTATCCAGTTCCTCCACGGTCTCAATCCCAGACACCTGAGACCCATCGTCCACTTCGTCATCACTAACTACCTCCGCAAATCCGATTGATTCCACTGCACCATCATCCACTTCCTCATCACTAACCACATCTAAAACCCCGGCTGACTCTTCTACATCATCTTCATCTTCCCTTTTCATGTCACTGACCACGTCCAAATACCCGATTGATTCCACGAAACCATCATCCTCTTCCTCATCACTAACCACATCCAAAACCCCGACTAATTCAACCACGCCATTTTCTTCTTCCGAGCTCTCTACACCTCGCCTATCCTCCACATCCTCTTCATCGTTAGCCGCCCTGAACTCCAATCTTCTTAGATCCTCCCCCATCGAATCCTCCTCCTTCATTCTCTCAATCATTTCTTTTGCCATTTCTAGATCTTCATCATTGTGTAATTTCAATCCATGTGAGAACATGAAATCGTTCATGCTACGGAATCCAGCATCTCTGAGGATTCTATAGGTTGATTTACGGGGCTCGGGGCTTGCTGAATAGCTTGGTTGATCGGCATCTTTGATAGATTGAGGGGAGGAAGAGAGTTGGGTTTCGGAAGAGCCGCTCATTTTGGCGCAGGCTTTTGGTTCAGAGTATGTTAGTTGTTTTAATGTATCGAATTCATTTGCGTTGCAGGACTTTAAATTGGGCGTGTGTTGAGGTTGATAGGAATTGGAGTTGTATTGTGGAAATTCGGTCACTGATAGAAGATCTACTGAAAACTATCTAGGAAGGAGTGTTGATACCGAGGCCGATAACGCGTATTTGGATAATATACTAAAAATAGATTTTTGCTTAGTCAAAATGTAAATTTAGTATTTGATGATGTATTAATAAGTATAAAATATTCAATTCAATATACAATCTAAAGAGAATAAGCAAAATAAATAGAAAAAAATAAAATTGTTAATTAAAATTTAAGGAATCGTGTTACAACGGGTTAATAACAGCCTGTGGAATCACCAGCGTATAGGCTATAGTGGTACTATAAGCCTCGGTGATTCAGCTGTAGTATACCGGGGGACGCTAGGCACTTAGGAAAGCCTCAGGCATGTATATATTATTAATCATAGGATACTCTAGAAATATAGGACATAGTTCCTAGGATAATAGGTCCAAGGAAAGACAGAATATAGTAAGTAAGAAGGCTTCACTAGGATTAGTAATGTCCTAGGGGATTAGCCCTAGGATAAAAGAATAAGCTAGGATACTAAGAGTCACGGGATTAGTGTCCTGTGATGGACAGCTCAGGAACGACAGTGCTCTAGGAGCGCCTAGCTGTTCTAACTATTTAAGAAGGACGAAGATCTATATAAGGAAATGGGTTTCATTACAATATAGAGCTTCGTGCTCAAGAACAATCATTAGTTTCATTACTATAATTACGAGAATTGCAACCAGTTACAACCTTATTGAATTCCTACTTGAAGTCTAATTTAAACCACCTCGAGAGAACTCTAGACACTTCCACATGACCCTAGAGGCAGCTCCCGTAACAAATCGATTGATATAATTTCTTTTGAATTATTTCAAAAATTGAAGTTTATATTCAATTTAATGAAATGATTTAAAAAAAAAAGTAATATCTATTAATTCTTTAAGTTTTAATTAATAGTTCAATATTTTTCTATTTTATTTTATTTGTTTTTCAAAGTTTATATATTTAATTAAAATATTCTTTTATTATTATAGTAAATGCTTAAGGTTAGATTAATTATATTATAAGGAATTCTTATTAAGTTTATTTTACTTTTTTTTTTTATATACAAAAGAGATTTTTATTAAGCTTATCTTGTTTGTTTTAAAATAGTTTGTATATTATAAAAAAAACAATTTGAAAAAAGTTATATATTAGAATTAAATATTAATATATTTTCTATAAAAAATTCTGAAATATATTTTAAAATAATAGAAATAAGATTAATAATAAGAGCTATTTAGTAATCTAATTTTCCTTTGTTACGGAGGTACCCGCACCGCAACATGGATTATAAGATAAACCTAAGGCCTTGGTGTTGGAACCTACGAAAACAGCACTGTAGGGATAGTTGAATTGAAGGGTAACGAAAGATAGCGGTAACCAGATAAGTAATCAGTGATTAAAAGATAGGTACCTATCTTTTGTTGTTACCTACCCTACAGTGGGCACAGGGTAAGCAGCAGTCACAGGTCGGCTAGAGAGCACAGGTTAGATAAGCGGTGGCATCATTACCAGTCACGGGATGGACATCACGTGATCAGGAAACCGACTTGTCGAAATCGGCTTTACGGTAATCGACTTGTCGATTCATAAGGTACGAAGATCTATATAAGGGAATGGGTTTCATTATAATGTAGAGCTTCGTGCTCAAGAACAATCATTAGTTTCATTACTATAGTTACGAGAATTGCAACCAGTTACCAACCTTATTGAATTCCTACTTGAAGTCTAGTCTAAACCACCTCGAGAGAACTCTAGACACTTCCACGTGACCCTAGAGGCAGCTCCCGTAACATCCTTATAGGTTATTATTTCCTCAATAAGATTGTACTAATATAATACAAAACTTTTTTCTGAAATCTTTATGAATATATTACATAAATCATAGAAATTCTTTTTGTAATAGGTAAAAATCTATTTTTGGTATATAGATCAAATGCACGTTATTGGCCTCGATAGTTGATAAAGTCTTAAAAGAAAGGAACAAAGGTGGGGTAGAAGATTCCATATCGTTAAATGAATTGAAATGCGTGAGTAAGAAAAATAAATTGGATTGAATGAATGACTGTTTAAATAGAATGTGACAGTCAACAACTTACGCGAGCTGGTTCTTAAGTTTCTTTAACGCTTGTATTATTGTCAGAGACAGTTCTTTGTAGTATGCAAAAGAAAATATTAGTTGATGATTATATTCAAATATATGTGAGCTTTGTATGGTTGATACAAGATTATCGCCATTCACCATCTCAAGAGTCGCCTTCGTTTTATGATCTGAGAAACCAACGTTGCAATATCCCTCGTATAACCCATTCAGTGTCCAGAATTTCGCCTTTCATGGGCTCCCAAAACAATGAATTCCATCCGTCAACAGTACCGCAATAATCTACGTAAGCTCCTGTCCATCCGCACTCCGATCCTCTGGAAGCCTCTGTAGCATATTATTCGTAAAGGTCTCATGTCCCGCCAACAACAACCTTAGAACAGCCACAATAGCACCATCTAATCCTTGCTCCTTGAACAATTGCTTTTTTTCCCTTCAGGGTATTTACGGCAATAGGATTATCGACTGCAAGAGTGACATTCACGACTTCAATGATTAATTACGCGTCTAATTCTGATATTGAAGGAGGTAGGAGAGCGGAGTCTGTAACATCTTGTAGAAGAGAAAGGTAGAAGGCTGCGAGGGAGCCGAGGAGGGGAGCATCGGGGAGGAGACCACCGTTCTAAAGAGTGGTTTGAGAAGAGAGCTTGGACACTGTTGTCAAGGGTTGTGGTATCGTTTATGAGGACTAACACGGTCGAGGGTCATAAGAGGGCTTTGATAGATACCATTTTGAGTTACGAGGAGTAATATATGAGTGATTGTAAAAGTATATCAAGTTTTTGACATGGGTAACTCAAAAATTAAGTTAAAAAGTGGCAAGAAGTAAAAAGTCTAGGTGAGTAAAGAAGGCACGGCGAAGATAAATTTGTAGAGAAAGTAGTGATTGAGAGATTTATAGATCGTGGAGGGATCCTCATCAATCGTCAATTATTCCCAACCTAGGGTTAACATCTTTCTAGATATATCCACCTACAACTAGGCCTTGGTGCTCGTTAATGGTCGATCGAATTATCAGATTGATTCGATTCAATTATAGACCGAAAAAGATTGAATGTTACAACACAACAGCATATGAGAGGATGGCTTGAATGAACTTATAGAATTACCAACGACTTGAATAAAGCTATACGCATTGTCGAGCTCTAAACGACTGCTTCATCAATGTCATAAATATAACCACACAGGCTATAGATAGAGCGAATGACAGCCTTTCGAAATAGTTGACAAGAAGGTACCAAACGATCTACCGTGGACTTAGCATTGAATAGCGTTGTGATGTGCAGCGCTATTTGATAGACACCAAAACTATTCACAGTCCATTACAATGGGGTTAACCGAACCGCCTAGGCCAGTCGGCACAAGTGGCTGGCACGTGAGGCACGTGTCAAAGATGTGATAGCGATCGATCGTTCTGCAAAGGGGTTCGAGCAACATTTGAGGAACAAGGATCCTCACTCCATATGATTTGTACAGTGTAGAGGAGATAGAAAGGCCAGAATCCTGTTGATCGCGCAATCACCTGTTTGCTGTCTCTGCACGGTACCTGATCGAGGCACACGGGTACCTTACCGCGAAGTATATCTGATTCCCAAAACTTAGAATGCCGGGCTTATCCTCTAGCTCCCGAGCTCCCCCATATGCTTTAACGCGTCGGCTGGGAACTCATGTGAACGATTAAATGCAGGCACTATTTCTGAGTTTGTACCTATGGTGCGCTTGAGGTTGAGTGTCCTATCCCGCTGTGTGAGTTCTTAGGAGGAGATACAGTATCCGTGTCATGAAGAGCCTAGACTCCATCGTATAGCACAATGAATCATGTCAATTATCGAGCTCAATCAGATATAAATGGAAAAGACAATGTTTATGCCAGAAAGTAAGTGTGCACGCAGCAAGAGACACACGCACGCACACATACATGAGAGAGAACTCATTGCCGTTCTGCCGCTTTCAGCTTCCGGGCGGTGAGTCCAGACTTTTTGGACTTAACACGGCTCCGGAAATAATTTTCAAGACGGTTCTTATTCCCAGTCGATGAATATTTTCTTAATTTCTTGTCTAAATCTGACGGTGAAGGTGGAGGAGGGAGGTAGGTGGTTGAAGAAAACTCGTCTTTTTTTTCTTCAGATATGCAACAAAAACGAATTGTCGGTCGCATTCACGTGATAGATCTGGGCAGAATAAAGCGGTAACTTGCTGGATTATGTAAACTAATTGAATAAAAACATGATTGTGACTTATGTAATATCTCTTCTCTATCTCTTCTCTATCTCTTCCTTCTATCCCTCATCACTACACAGTAATTCCGATCTATTGCATTAATTAATGATTCATCTTCATCTCAGACTTTGTACAATGAAGGAAAGACATATCATACATATTATCAGGACTCGACTGGTAGTGCCTGGAGTACCCTTGGATATCCTTCGAAGATCAATCAGTTGGGACCCGCTCCTTCATGATAACGCTCAATAGCAGAGACGGTCTGGATGGTGCAATCTGGTAGTATTCTTATTACCCTTTGCATGTTCATATTACAGAGGTTGGGGAGGTAGGTGAATCTGTTGACTGTACTCCGTATGTGGATTCTATCGTATCAACATCCACGAGGAGATGGAACTACTTTAAGGATATCTTTCAAGTTTCTACCTCGATAGGGGCATCAAGTGGGTCATTGTTATCACATCTTATAACGACTTGAAACCACCAAGGATTCGTTCGACGAACAACTGAATGATACGAATGGCATGCCCATATTGGAAATGTTCTACTCGATTTACCGACAGGAGGTACCTCCCTCGTCTAGAGCCTCGTCTAGAGCTCGGATGTACAAATATACAGAGGACACGATAGCATCACACCATCACATCTTCACATCTTACTCTCTCTTTATCCACCGGATCTCTTTCCGAATTTGACCCGCATATAACCTCCCTCGCCACATGGTAACGCCACCTTCTTGGGAAACCCGTGAACCTTGGAATCTAGGGGTTGCATCGTTCTGACTAAATTTGCCAGGTGCGAAAGTAGCTTAAGGTACCAGCAGTACCAAGACTCGGGGATTTCCGACCATTGGCCAATCACGTTATCTACTTTTATCAATTGAGGATATATAATGTTATCGTATAACAACCTGTCTCTGGTATCATGGATTATCATGGGTTATTCATTAATGACAGCAAATACCCCTGACCCCACCTTCCTTTTCGGTAAAAATCCGTCAGCTCGGATAAGCAACCATCATTTTCCCAGCCCATGACAACATTCAACAACTAATTTAATATTACCAGGGACAACTTTTTACCATGAGTATGGAAATGATCAAAGAGGTATGGATCTTCTCCAAATCTAGTACCTTCTCCCGTGGGCCGTAACTTACTTTGATTTTTCACATTTCCGAGACTTTCGTTACTAAATGAATCAATTTACGTCTTATCGTGAAGTCGTATAACATATACACACCTTCCTAATTGGGATTCACTAAATGTAAAGCTACATGACAGCTGCAGCTAGGTTTAACGTGCGGGGTTTGAGGTACCAGAAAATGGAAAGTTTAACAGGGTCTACTTTTACTACATATTCCCCAAGCTCTCAAATTGATCACTTTCCATCTGTCTCCTCCTACTCATCATTACTTCATACCATTTTTCGAAGCTGTAATCATGGTTGGGTTTTCGGTTCTCATTTCTACAGCTTTGGCTGCTCAATCAGCTCTCGCGAGTTCAGTCATTCGCTCGAGAACGAACTATGCAGTCAAGGAAAAGCATTATGTTCCTAGACAATGGAAAAGAGTTGCTCGTGCTCCTGCTGAAGGTATCATTAATTTGAATATCGCTTTGAAGCAGAGTCAATTTGAAGAACTTGAGAGACAGTTATATCAGGGTTAGAGAACTTTCCAACTTTTTGCATTCGAATCGACAGAGCTAATATATTATTTACAGTCTCCGATCCGTCCCACCAGAAGTATGGCAATCATTTGACTTCCGAGGAGGTCGTTGAATTGGTTCGACCATCATCTCAAACTCTTGATTCTACTCACGAATGGCTTCTTGAGAATGGGATTGACGCTTCAAGCTTAAGATACAGTAGTGCAAAGGATTGGATTCATCTTTCCATACCAGTCAAGGATGCTGAGCGCTTGCTCGATACTGAATACCATGTTTATGAGCATGAAGCTGGTGGTCAAATTATTCGTACTCCAAATTGGTCACTTCCCATGCATCTTCATCAACATATTGACGCTATTCAACCAACGACTTCATTCATGCGTGCCGCGCCACGATCCAGTTACAATCCAAGAGAGGCAAAGATTAGCTCAAGACACACAAACGTTATCGAAGGACAACTCAGTGCAGGACATACTCCATCGGGATATACCCCTCCATCAAATACCACACTTTCGGCACTATGTGACGTTGCTGCAGTATCTCCTGAGTGCTTCCAAGCTCTATATGGAATCGGAAAATACAAGCCAAAAGCGGCTGGAAAGAACAAGATTGGATTCAACAATTTCCTCGGAGAAGTTCCTATCAGAGCAGATGATGCCTTGTTCCTACTCAAGTATCGTCCAGATGCAGTAGCTTCTGCATATCAGTTTAAATACGTCTCTGTCAACGGTGGCCCAGTTCAAAACACCACTCTTACTGCTGAACAATTAGCAGATGGACTAGGCAAAGAAGCCAATCTCGATCTTACCGCTATCACTGGAATCAGTTATCCAACCCCAATTACCGCCTACTCCACCGGTGGAAAACCACCTTTTAATGCGGCAGCTGGTACAGATAGCAATACCAACGAGCCGTATGCTGATTGGTTAAACTACATCCTCGCACAACCTACCTCCGAAATCCCCCAAGTTATTAGTACATCCTACGGTGACGAAGAACAATCCGTCCCCGAATACTATGCCAAGCGTGTCTGTGAACAACTCGCTCAATTGGGAGCTAGAGGTGTATCCGTTCTTTTCTCCTCCGGAGATTATGGAGTTGGAGATAACGGTACATGTATCTCTAATGATGGAAAGAACACCACAATGTTCGTTCCAGATTTCCCAACAAGTTGTCCATACATTACCTCTGTTGGGGCTACCAAATTCTTCGAGCCAGAAGTCGCTGCTTATCGCGCTACTGGTATTGATCCCATCAACGGTGTTTATCATGGTGGTTGGTCTACTGGTGCTGGTTTCAGTAACTACTTTGCTAGACCTTCATACCAAGAAAGGGTCGTCTCTGCTTACGTCAAGAAACTCAATGGTACTTTCGATGGCCTGTACAACAAAAGTGAGTACCCTTCCTTCTTCCTACTTACCTCATAGAAATATCACTAACAATTCATAGCTGGTCGCGCATACCCTGATATCTCTGCGCAAGGTTTCTACTTCGCCTACGCCTGGAACCAAACCTACGGCTCCATCTCCGGTACTTCTGCCTCTACACCTCTCATGTCCGGTATTATTGCTCTCGTCAACGATGCGCTTTTATCCAAGGGTAAACCAGTGCTTGGTTTCTTGAACCCATGGTTGTACAGCAAGGGATACAAGGGATTCACCGATATTCTCAGCGGTAGTGCAGTCGGATGCGATACCGCTGGATTCCCAGTCACCGAAGGGTGGGATCCCGCTACTGGTTTCGGTACTCCTAATTTCCCAGAGTTATTGAAACTCGCTGGGGCCAACTAGAAAAAAGTTAAATGGGTTTGCTGGTATGATTAAGGAGGTGATGGTTAGGTGATCGGTAAAATGAATGCATGAAGCATGATGAATAGATAATTCTAATGATATAATGATTACACTCAAATTCCATTTTATGAGTCATTTCGTGAAACACTTCATAAGATGCGACAAACGATGAGTGCAAAATGACTGTAGATCTTATATTCAAAAGC
Source organism: Botrytis porri (assembly GCF_014898465.1). Classification (NCBI taxonomy): domain Eukaryota; kingdom Fungi; phylum Ascomycota; class Leotiomycetes; order Helotiales; family Sclerotiniaceae; genus Botrytis; species Botrytis porri. Next base: position 155,693 of record NW_024066093.1, read on the forward strand.
GAAAATATCGCCATCGGTCTCTATGTGAATTTGGATGAACGAGCACATAGACAGGATCACACAATATTTAATATTCATGAAGCGGCTCCTGCTGCTGCGACGACCAACTCCGCGATTTTTCGATCTGAAGAAGCAGCAACGATATTTTTAAAACTGTAGTCAAAGCCTCCAAACGCAATTGAAGAACAATTTAAGCTGTAACATTATTGATTTCTCGATCTTGATAAACAGCAACGAATCATTCAAGTTGCAACATCATATTTGACAGAATCCTCATACACAGACCGATCTTTTTTCAGCTTCTTAGCTTTCTCATCGACATCTACTTTGCCGTTTGAATTGTCTGGATTGTCCCGGTGTTCACTTTCTAATTTTTTTTTACCTGAAACATCTACAAGATGACTAGGCTCCTCGTTGGGATCTAGTCGCTGCGGAGGAGAGCTTTCATTTTCTGCTCCATCTCAACGGCCACGTCCTAAGCTTTTTTGTCATCTTTGTCTTTGATCGAAACACTTGCCTCTATGTTGATAAGTTTTTCGATGATCTTGGCTCTATTAGAAGTTCTATCGGTGTTTATGCCCTTCACTGCGACATGTAGTGCAGTCCGTCCAAGCCGGTCCTGCGCATTGAGAACCTGGGCTTCGACTACTCTGTTAAGAAGTATTTTCACAATTTTTGAATGTCCACCGAGAGCCGCAAAGTGTAAGGGAGTCATGTGGGAATAATCTTTGACATTGAGTGTCTTTCATGGAGCTTCCATTTCAGAGTAATTTGGTGACTTCGATATTTCCTGTCTTCACGACCCAATAGAATGAAACTAGCCCGTCTCTCCCTTGCAATGGTATTGCGTTGGCGTCCAAGAGTTTTTTGATAATTTCTTCTGCATTATCTTGTTTCAATTCGTCCTTTTGTCTCATAACGGCGTAGTGCAGGGGAGTACGGCCGGCAAGGTCACATTCGTTAAATAGCCCATTCCTCATCTCCACCAATTTCTGCACTGCTTTCAAAGATAGATCACTGCGTAGTGCAGAGGTGTCCAACCAAGTATTTAGCAGCACCTTGGATTGCTCCATGTGTCCACTATCTAGAAATAATTTATTCCCATCAATAGCTTCTCTGTGTAAAATTGTCTGCCCGTTTTTTCCCTATCCTTTGACCTTGTCTTTGGTCTTATCGTCTAACAAGGCTACCTTTGCAAAGTTCCTGAGCCGACCCTGCTTTGCAAAAAGTGACTGCAGCATATCTAGACAGTTTTAATGATTAGATCTCAAGATATCAACCAATATTCTTTTACTCTTCTCCAAATTCCATCAGATGTTTCCATGTATTGCTTAGTTTCTGAGGCAGATGTGGCAGTCACAAGGAAGTCAACGATTGTGCTGATTACTTTGTAGACAAAATCCCCCTCTGGTGGTAGATTGTCGCACATTTTCAGTAATTTTCCGTAAAGATTGCAAGCAATATTCTGATAGCCCAGCTCATTATCTTTGGCGTTTTTCGTACTACGTCTATTATGCCTTAGTTATGGAGTTTGTCAGAATAGCCAAGTGGGGGTATTATCAGTAAATTGGCGTCTTCCAACGTTCCCAAGCCAGAACTCTCGATGGCTTTGGTCATTTGCTTGATTGTTTTGTTGGTTAATCGTAAAGAATTTCAGTTTGGGTGCTCCTCAATGAGTCTGAGCTCGTCATCCCCTGGTAACACAACTTCTTGTTGCGCGTTCATTGTGCCTCTCTGATAGTGGCAAGGAATTTACAATCGCCCACGGAAAGGTGGAGAAAATATGTTGAGCAAGAAAATTCTCTTTGGAACACTAACGATCTTGATAAATCTGACCGATGCTCAACGTCTAGTAGGCTGTAGGTGAGGAAATAAATAAAATATAAGGGTTACCTGGCAGACAGAAACCCATGCTGAGACATTCTGTGTCATGTTGATCATCCCAAGAAAACTCACCAAGTGCTTCAGCACTCTCAGTACCGGCCCACCACTCCAAATCCCTTTTGATTTTAGATCTTGAGGGGCCAATGACTCGTTGAAAGGAGTGTATAACACGAGCAACATTCTCAGTGCTATTATGAGCTCTGTTGCCGCTCTGACGATCATAACTAAAATGATACATCCATAACGAAAGAATTGACTCAATACCTTCTGCGGAGACGCTCCCTAGGTCTGACTGACGCGCAAATACCCATTCTGAACACTAGCATGGCTGTCCTACTGGCCCTAGTCGGGAACGCATAAGCGCTTGGGCTTCCACCTACCGCAGCTCCAAATCAATTGTTGTAGGCAATAAAGGCAGGAAAAATAAAAACTCCCATCTGAAGAATGATGCCTAGAAGGGAAGCGACAAACAATTCAATGCTGTTTTGCTTAGGATGTATATTCAAAGAGATAATCGGAGCTCGATTCAAGCCGTCGTTTTTAAAGTGGCCCTTGCCGGAATTGGTTCCTCTAGACACGTTGCTGCGTGAGTCGTTATCAGGGCTTTTGATAAACTTGTTCTCTTCCTTAGCTTCTGTCTTTTTTCGCCATAGTTCGTTTAGTGTATCGATGAGTGGATCACTATATGCTATTGAAAGGATCGAATGTGTCATTTCCAATTCAAAACAAGACACAAAATCCAAACATACCTTGTTTTGTGACGAGGTTTTCCTTTTCAGCATCAGTCAAAGTGAAGAGACCAAATTTCTTCGGGGGACCACACCCCTCCAGGAAGAGAATCCGTTTAACCTCGCTTTTTCCTATGGTCCGGACTATGCCGTATCCATTCCATGGCTCAGAAACTTCATGTGGAGTTGAGGACATGAAATCAAGCTCTGCAGATACTCGATTCTCTCGCGCACGACCGATCAAAGCTTTCATTTGCGGCGGACCTCCAACGCGAATGGCACCTGTAATAGCAGTAGATGTCAATGGAGCCATGGCGAAAATGATGTGGTCAAGCCATGTGAATGATTCTCTTAGTAATTGTTGGGCAAAGCTATCACCGAACAATGCCAAAAGTCTGAACCTTTGCCGGCAATGAAAGTTTTCGAATACCTGGGTCAGCAATATATCTATGAATAAATATACTTACGGTCCGAGATCTGAGAACAAATTATTGGTGACATCTATTCCATCTGCTACGACCTGTGAAGCTAGAGATAGTAGCAAGATCGTTGGATACTGCATTTTCCCGATAATCATTTACTGGGCGTAGCAAGGCTACGTACGATCGATAAAGGAAATTCCAGGACTCGGACGCCACTTGACGATATACAAAAACCTACTTAACAAGAGATGATATAAGTAGAGAAGTGCCCAAGAAACAATTGTAACGAGGAGCGGTAAATGGCAAGTAAAGGTCAAGGATGTCTCAAGACTCATGGGGTGGAATACTCAACACCTTCCATTCCATCAGCCCTGCTCCCACCACTACAATCACTAGGATCTCCCTGAGTCTGACTTGCCTAATCCCGTGCACCAAGCCGTTAGATGATGTACGGATCATGTAAGTGCGGCATGAGTCTGGCAGGTTTGTATTTATTAATCAATAACCGCATGGCAGATTCTCCTTTGGCCATGAATGTAGATCAATATCCTCGGACTGTTGAGCGACGGAAATTCGATCAACGTATCAGAAGTAGCCTTTGCACGCAGGATAATTTGCGAGTTTCCACGCTTGATGAACATCGAATGTAGTCGTTCTCTGACCATGGCATTTCGCGTTATCAGGTATGAAATGTAAATAGTAAACTTTCCTTAGCTATCGAGCTTCCATGTGATAAAGCAAGATTATCATTTATTTGGGTGGCTGTAGCTTTGGGCCAGACACATTTTGATTGCTAGATGACACTCACGTGTACGACTAGCGACGAGTCAACCCAGCCGCACGAATAGGTCACAAAGCAAATTCTCATTCGCCATTTTTCTGCAGTACTATCTTCCCAACATTACTGAGTAGCAGGCTCGCATGGTAGTCTAATCAAATGGTCAAGTTGGAAGTCTACAACTAGATACGGAGGAGTTTGCGATCAGATCCTCATATGGGCTCCATAGGGTGATATAGAGAACGCATGGAGTGATTTGGTACGAGATGTCCAGAGGATTACCACAAGGATGAATGGAAAGGCTAAATTGCATTGTGTTGTTCCATAGATGATTGAGGCTTGCAAGTTGTATTGCTGTTATCTCCACCAGTGCTATTGAGATGCTTAATCTCATGGGCATTGAGTGCCTGCGAGTGCCTACATGATCATGAAATCTAGTCAGGAATTGCTTACTGTTGATATGTACTTTTTCAGTGTCTTTCGTATTCATATACCCGGCTTTTCGGGATACATCTCATCAGCTGGATGAGATGATGAGTGAGGGCGAAAACAGTCTCTTGTTCTAGATACATGTCATCTACCTGCGATATATACATGCTGTAATAAGCTTACTTACTATAGGTATTCCCAGGCTTCACGCACCGTAGCAGATATGCAACAAATTGATTCGAGCAATCACAATGCTGTGTTGGCGTCAATGGATTGGATCGAATACGCAGTGTTAGACTCTCTTGCAACATTCCAGCACATGGTGGTTTCCTCAATTCGAGAGGATCCAGCACAGCTCTATACGGAGACTTCTGCACAAACCATCAGTATTTTCTCCCCCTTTGCAAAGCTTAATTTCCCACATGAGAGATCCGAGGAGATGCTAGGTATTCTTCCTATTCTCTTGCTTTCTAATACATTCATATGTATTTTACATACACATATCTGCCCACTTATTCTTCATAATCCAAACCTCTCAATATGCTTCTGTCATGTGTTCTTTTTCAATTTATCAAAAGCTCTCTCTTCCAATCCTAGTCCATCAGTGAGTGCATGGATTGACAGGACACTTCCCAACTTTCGAATTTTTAACAAATTCATTCTTCAATTATTTGATATCGGAATTCACACTGAGAATTCACACTTTGATTCTTTCATTTCTAATAAACAATTGTAATAATTCTTAAGATATAAGATTTGATATGTCAAGAGATATTCGCAAGTCAATTTTTGCAGTGTCCTGTCAGTCGGTACACCTACTGGTGGTCTCCTTAGCCTTGCTCAGCATGGTCAACCTATACCCAATCTTCTACCTTCGATCAAGGGTATACATGAGATTTTCTCACTGATTCTTTTTATATGATCTCAATACTATCCATGCGGAGCGCGGTTCATCATACAAAGTCATATGAAGTGCTGTGATGTACGATGCTAGAAGTATTTGTATATGTAGTCAATAGTTGCTCGTTTGATATAAACTTCGGTTATTTCATAAACTTCAATGTCTTAAACACTCCAGTCATCTGCTCTTTCAACTCCACCAACGGATGTCTCATGTTTTCCTTCTTTATGTAGCACATCCGGTTCCAGCAGCCCCATCAACTCCGCAAATCTATCATCTGCTCCCTTCGCTACCTCTACACTCCCTGTGATGATCTCCTTGACTCCTTCACTTAAATTCCCAATCACACCGCCCTCCATACACGCCGCATCCCATGCATTCCCCCATTTGTTCCACCTCCAATTACCATCCGACGCCCACCTCATATCTCCCTCCACATCCATAAAGGTCCTCTTCCCCTCATCATCACTCTTCTTCCTCACCAAGCCCCCATTAAACCATAGCAACTCCCCCTTCTCATCTACATGCGCAATAGTACTCCCACAAACATCCTCCCTCGATAACCCATCCGTCACATTCCACACCTGCCCCCCAATTATCCCCCCATACTTCTCAGCAAAACTATATTCCACCCCGCTCAACTCCATACCCAACTAATAAGTTTCCTTATCCCCGTGCGTATTGCGATACGTAATTATCTCCCTCACTACATATGTATTCTGCTAACACGCATGCAATAATCCCATAAGAACTCCCAATCTCCTTTTGTCTAATACCACCACGCCAGAATCCTGTTCTTGTCCAAAATTTTCATTCATCACTCGGGATTTGCGAAATGTACTGCTGGGGGTGTGATCTTTCATTTGCCATCGCCAGAATTCATGACGATATCTATATAAACTTTTGCCAATCAGTCTATCATGGAAGAATAAAGTCCCTGTTTCCGCATAGGCAGCATGCGCATCCAAAATGATTTCTGGCGGCTGTAGAAAAATAGCATCAGAGTCGACTAGAATCACCTGTTCAAAGGTTGATGCTAGGAGTGCAAACGGTTTGACAGCCCATTTACTCAACCCATCTGATAATTGCAGTGTCATATCATCCAAGATCTTCGTTAAATCCAAGAATTCGATTGCCCCGATATTGTGAGTCTCGAACAGAGATAGAAGAGCGGAGCGATATTGCGGTGGAAGATCCAAATTTCCGGCATATACTATTTGTATAGGTAATGTTGATTTGAGAACGGAACGGAGGTTAAGGATAAGATGGCATGTATAGCGGAATGTTTTTGTGCCTGTAGGTATAACGATCCCACGGGAGCCGGGCACAAATGATTTCCTGAGGTTGGCGAGTGAAGCGGGATTCTTGTTCGGCAATTCATTTCCTTTTTGTATGAAAGGGAAAAGAGAGGTGATGGTCTTCTCTACTAGTGCTTCGTACTCGAAAAATGCCTTAGTTGCGGTTGGATTACCCTTCACATCGATCTGCATTAACCATCTTGTGAGTATTTGGATTCTTCTTCCCATCTCAGCAAATTCATCTTCAGAAACAGGTACTTTGATGAGATGATGAGCGACAAGAGAATTCTCCTGGATTTGATGTTCCATAATGGGTTTCAGATTCGGCTCTAACCCCGTGTGGCCGAGAAACGATGTCGATTTACATGTCCACAAGATACCAAGTATGCAAAGTAAGATTACAGTCTTAATATTCAAGTCGTGGTGTGAGGTTTGACGTGGTATTCGAAGTCTCAAGACTGTTTTGGGTATGGAGAGACTTGATAACATTCTCTGCGTTGTTCTAGTGCACCTCTCGCCAAGATGCGAATACACATTCCAAAAATTGGTGCCAGCTATAAATCCCTGCAAAATTTGGCCTGAATCACCAATAAATCAAGCCTTCTTTCAATAACTGGCGCGCTTAAATCAGATAATGCGTGTTTGCGAGTGAAAATGATGGTGATTGGAAAGCAATGCACTGGCTCTGCAAAGAACGTGACTTTAATTGCCTAAATGCGACATATCAAGCAATCCAAACGATTGTATAAATCATGATTTGGAAGCTCTGGAAACCTGTGAAGTCGAAGGTGTCAACGTAGACACTACAGCATCAAAATGTTGAATTTCCCTTTGTCGTTGGAAGATACTTTGGACTTACGCGTCTAGACCTTGAAATGAAAACTAATCTTAACCTAATTGGGAAATTATTCAAGGGGTCCTGTGGAGAAATTTATGGGCCAAGAGGACGCAAAGAAAATCGCCTTATTAAGCTTAACTAGGTATAAAGAATTCTGAAACTCTTCACTTGAATACGAAAAAAGCGTGTAGCTGTCAGGTCGATGCTATGTAGAAACATACGATACACGCGCGATAGATGTATGAAGTAGATTTCGACAATGGGAAGAAGTGAAAGTGAATCGCGAACTTTGCCGCCCAACAAAAATACGGTATATCAAAAGTGGGTATCAACTCTTGTGAGATACACCTTGATGAGCTATTCTGATAGATTGATTACCTTGATGGGCTGCAACTTTCCTGACTGAGGTAGAACTGGAGCCATGATTCGTATCCCATGTTGGCAAACAAGCTTGCTCTGTATCACAGGATAATAATAATAATAATAATAAGTACTTCACAGTAAATCAAACAAGGGGCACAGATTGTGTGGGAGTGAGAAGGCTTTAGGACGGAGGACGACAGAAAAGCCTACAGCTTCCCGAGCATTGCCGACATCTCTTTAGGTACTTCACGGCGCGTAGCCATGTAGATACACCTATCTAATGGTTAGCATTTCGTTAATATTACCAAGGATTTTTCTATTCGGATTGTTTTATCTATTCAATAATTGACCTCGAGAGTATCTTGATCGCTCTCTGTGTAGTTGGTGAATATATCGTTAGGCACATGACATCTGTAGACCTGACCTGACTCGATGTCGTCTAAAAAGTTTATTTACCACTCTCCATTTGCCACTCTTCACCGATCTGTAGAATCCCCACTTTGGGGGATTTTCGACAGGACTTTAGCAAATCATGTCATAGTTTTCTTATCATCCATCAATCATACAATCAGAGCTAGAAGTGGTTGGTCAATTTTGGCGGAAAACTGCATAAATGAGTCTAGTCAGGAACCTTGAGACGTTTGTAAGCCAAGCCAGCCGCCAGTTGCTAGCCAATCAATAAGTTTATTCACCTTTTCTCCACAAGTCCATGACCGCTTTCTTGCAGGCACAGCAAAACTAAAATGATTCCTACAAAAACGCTACATACAAACATCAGTTCTCATATCTTACCAAGCTTCGATCAAAAGTATATCTTCATCTCTCAAATGATATCGACGTAACGCTTTTTACCTTCTCTCCTTTTCTTTTGCTTGTGAGAAGGGCGAAAGGTCTTTAAAAGAGCAGTGTTTGGAGATGGCGGGTCAATTCGTTTTGCTGCCTGACCAGATGGCTGCACTTAACGGTCAAGGAGGCCCCAATCACAACTTTGAAATCGACTTGAATAACGAAAGCTCTTCATGTAGTCGAGCTTGGGTATGTTGCACTTCAGTCTTCTTCGCCCGTCTCCCCTCTTATTTCAATGAATACCGCTGACACAATTCAAGGATCCTGTGAATGCAAGATTCGAAGCTTGCTTTATACCATTCATAGCTGGTATTCCAGCAGTCATTAGTGCTTTAATTATCCTTGGATTCTTCACAAATTTGTTGCCAATTTCGCGTTTATTGCCATCATGGCTTCAACCATTCATAGAAGAGCCCGAGGAGAAATCTGGAGAGTTCGAAAACAGGCGCCAACGGTACGTGTTCACGCCCATGACAAAATGTCTGTTGGCTGTCTCAATTGTCGGTACATTACTACAAGTGTCATCAATATTTCATCATGATTTCTACCAAAATCAAAACTTTCATATGATGATGATGATATTTCCTACCATATCATGGACAGTGGCATGCCTCCTCATTGCTATCACTCAGCCTGCGAAAATACCGAAATCTTTGCTCTTTCTCTACATTAGCATTTTTGTTTCACAGTACTTCGTTTTGCTTGATAGATACTCGAGTCTGAACATTCAGGATGGATCCGTGGTTCTTTCTTGGTTGGCTTCGACTGCAGCGATCATTATCATTCTGCAAATGCCCATGCGTGATCCATTTATCGGTAATGATCGAATCAGCCCAGCTTTCAGCTCACCGAGCGAGTCGCTTCGGAGTCCAGAGGACAATCTCACTCTATGGCAATTCATGAGTGTCTCTTGGATGTCGCCTCTCATGTCAATAGGGAAAGCTCAACAGTTGAATGAAGACAATGTTTGGAGCCTCGGCTACCAATTTCAACATAGAGTATTGCATGAGAAATTCAGGGATACAAGTGGCTCTATGCTGAAAAGACTTATAGATGTCACAGGGATTGATCTTGTTATACTTGGTTGTTTGGGAATTTACAAATCAGTTGCAGGTAAGCACATGATGCAATTTGGGGATAATGGAAATGTAAACTTAACGCTGACATTTTCAAGACATTGCTGCACCTTTTCTACTCCAAAAAATACTCGCAAGTATGGAAAATCAACTAGCTCCAAAGCAAGCTACGTTGACTTACTCTCTGATCGCCCTTGTCATCCGCCTTATATCTGCTCAGTGCGACGTTTTTTCAACCTGGTATGGTAGACGTTCCTATGAGAGATCCCGAGGCGTACTCATTACAATGCTCTTCGAGAAATCATTGTCAAGAAAAACAATTAGTGTGAGCACAAAGCCCAAGGGAGACGAGCAGGCTAGCGGGCAAACCAACGAGCAAACCAACGGGCAAACGAATGGAAGCAATGAAATTACTATTTACACTTCATCCAAAGATGCCATACTTCCATGGTGGAAGAAGGGCTTGAAAATCATTGCAAACCCCTTTAGATCCTGTTTTGGATTGCGATCCAAAGAATCCAAGAAGCCAAAAGAGCCGGCTACGATGGGAAAGATACTAAATTTGATGAGGTTAGGCTGTCCGTCAAATATCTTATGTTTTCACTGACAATTTCTATAGGGGAGATGCTTATGAAGTTGCGCAACGGTGAGACGAAACTCTCAAGATCACTATCTTACCATGCTAATATGTATTACAGATTTTGGGACTTTGCTAATTTCATTACTCAGCCACTTGGATTGGTTCTTTCAATCATTGCTGTCTGGAAGCTTCTCGGATGGCCTTGCTTTATTGGTGTTATAGCTGTCTTCATTGGTCAAGCTCTTAACGTTTTGGTTTTAAAGGCTCTTTTGTATTATGAAAGACAACGAAGAACTGCCTCTGACACCAAACTTCATAAAATATCACAGCTAGTTGAATCAATAAGGTATGTGAATCATTAGTTTCAGCTATCATTGCCAGTCTCCACCTAAAACCTGGTTTACGAACTAAATTTTTGACAGGCACTTGCGTTGGTATGGATGGCAAGATATCTGGCTAGGCCGCATTATGGAAGCAAGACAAGACGAATTATGGCTACGTGTCATAACAAGGGCTTGGGGTATTCTTTTGTCATTTATTTACATGTTTTCAAGTGGAATGTTTCCTGTGGTGGCTTTCTGGGCTTATTGCGTCTGGGCAGGTCAGCCATTACGTGTTGATGTAGCCTTTCCTGCTCTCCAACTTTTTCAGATGCTTCAAATGGGACTACAGACTGTTCCAGATCTTGTAACAACTCTCCTCAACGCTCGAATTGCAATGGGACGTATCGAAGACTTCATGAAAGAACCTGATAAGCCAGAGGTGGAGGCAAATCAACAGACGAATCGCGGATTTGAAATGAATGATGCATCATTCGCTTGGCCTGGAGCTACGGTTCCTGTTTTAAGGAACATGACTCTTTCATTCCCAGATGGATTATCGCTTATATATGGGGAAGTGGCTTCCGGAAAGACGGCTTTGTTACAGGCTCTACTTGGTGAGCTTGATCATCTTAGCGGAGTATATAGCCCAGTAAATGAGGTGGTAGGTTATTGTGCGCAAACACCGTGGCTACAGAGCATGAGTATAAGAGATAACATTTTGTTTTCTGCTCCATATCAAGAACCCCGATACAGACAAGTGTTGGATGCTTGCGCTTTGGTGCCAGATATGGTCAATTTCAAGAATGGAGATTTATCCTTGATTGGCGAAAATGGGATTGGACTGTCTGGTGGACAAAGGGCTCGTGTCGCATTGGCACGAGCAGTGTACTCCAATGCAAAAATCTTGTTTCTTGACGATCCTCTTTCTGCACTTGACCATCATACGGCGGAGTCAGTCGTAAAGAAATGTTTGACAGGTTTATTAGCAGAGGGGAGAACCATTATACTGGTGACTCATCGCACGGAGTTATGTCAGGGAATAGCACGACAGATTATTCGAATGACAGATGGGACAGCAGAGGCATTTGATGCCGAATCCATTCCGTCCGAATTACTACATACAGTAAACTCGTCGAATTCTGCAGAGGAAGAGCAAAAGGAAGACGAAGATCAGATAAATTCAGCAACACCCGAAAAATTCATGGAGGATGAACATCGAGAGCAAGGCGGCATTAGAGCTTCTGTCTATTGGGAATACATCAAAGCAGGAAAGTTGAGGTATTGGGCTCTAATTCTAGTGGTAATGACTGCTTATCGATTGATTGATATCGCCGAAACGTGGTTTCTGAAATCCTGGGGAGAAGCATACGAAGGACCACGAAAACCATCCAGAGATCCCTTAAGTCGACTTCCTTCTCCAGAAACCAACATTCAACCATGGTTACTTGGATTCTTCCTTCTTGCTTTGGCTCAGTCTATTACTTGGGTATTTTTTCAGGCTTCTGCACAACTGATGGTTTACACAGCGGGGAAAAGCATCTTTGAAAGAGTCATGACCAGAGTAGTCCATGCGACATTCCGTTTCTACGATGTGACACCAGTAGGGCGTTTGATGAATCGTATGACATCAGATATCAGTGTCATTGATGGAAATTTAAGTTCTCACTTTACATCATTTGCATTCTTGATGATTATGTGGTTTACATCTATTCTGGTTATTGGATCTCTTACACCAACCTTCTTAGGGTTTGCAATAATACTCGTCATCACAATTGTATTGATATACATGCGATTTCTACCTACATCTCAAAGCCTGCGCCGTCTGGAAATGGTCTCTTTGACTCCTTTAATATCGAATTTTGGTCTCCTCACTGAGGGACTCGGTACCATACGTGCATTTTGCGCAGAACGTCGTTTCCAGGATCGGGTTATTGAAGTGACAGACATTTTCCAAAAGATGGATCACTTCTATTGGTCATTACAAGCATGGCTCGCGTTCCGGTTCAATATACTTTCCGCTGTATCAACATTTCTTATGACAGTCATAGCCGTATACCAAAATTTATCACCTGGTCTTACAGCCTTCGTTCTTTCAGCCGCAGGTCGATTCGTATCATCAACGAAAGGATTATGCCAATCTTACGGCCGACTACAAATGGAATTCGTTTCAGTAGAACGTGTAGTAGAACTTCTACATCTCGAGCTAGAATCTCCTGGCAACATAGATCCACCAGCCTACTGGCCCCGTCTAGGTGGCGACATAATTTTCGAAGATGTCAGCATCAAATACGCCCCTCATCTAGAACCGTCACTAAAGAATATCTCCTTGACTATTAAAGGTGGCTCAACCACTGCGTTAATTGGTCGCACTGGCAGTGGAAAATCCACACTAGCTCTCTCTCTACTCGCAACGACATTACCAAATACAGGTCGCATTCTCATTGACGGCATCGACATCTCTCAAGTAAAAACTCAAGCTTTACGTAAGCGCATTACCTTTCTCGCTCAAGAACCCGTTCTATTTCCAGGGACGATGCGTACGAATCTGGATCCGATGGATGAATTTACCGATTTTGAATGTTCATCCGTTCTTTCCAAAATCGCTGTACGACATAATTGGACACTCGATACAAATATTGATTCAAAAGGAAAGAATCTGAGTCAAGGTCAAAGACAATTAGTAGGGCTTGCGAGAGCGTTGTTGAGGAGAAGCTCGATTATCATTATGGATGAAGCGACAGCCAGTATTGACAAGGAAACGGCTGGAAAGATTCAAGAGCTTATTAGAGAAGAGCTGAAACAAAGTACGGTCATTACTATTGCGCATCGGGTTGAAGCGGTCAGGGGTGTAGATTGGTGTGTGGTGCTTGAGAAGGGTGGAGTGAAAGAATTTGGTGAGGCGGGTAAAGTTGGTAAGATGGACGAGCAGATGGACACTCCTGCTGGGGATAGGAGTGGGGGAGAATAGATATTTGCAAATCTCAGTTGGAGGACCCGGATAGACTGAATATATTAAAAGTGCGTTGAAATTTTCGATATAGTGCGTGGAAACAAAAAGGCGTTAGATCTCCGCTTATGGATGTATTCTATCTTATAGATGATAGCTGAGCTCACAAACGGGACATGGCGAAGTGAGTTATCAATGTTTCGGGGAGGGAATCAGGTAATTGCATTGGAACATTGAAAGGAAATGCTTTATTAGACCTCCACTCAGATAATCTGGAGCAATAATTCTAGATGTGAGAAAAAGGATACTGAGTCAGAAAACCATTCTATGCATAACAACCAGTATGATATGAAGAACTGTAATCTTATGGCTATAACTGTTCATCGTCTCAATTGTATCAAGGAGAAGCACATCTCCAATCGCAAAGTCATCGAGACTTAGCTAATGGTGTCGTTGAATTCGAACTCTTGAGTAAAAAACACCACCACTCCCAAGCAAAAATTTGAGCATCGGAACAATTTCGGAGCTTAAAAATTTCTATTCTTCAGCTCGTCACATGATTCCAGATAGGCAACACTCCTCATCAGAGAGATTTGAAAACTTGTCCACCCTCTTGTACTTCCTCGATGGATTGAAGATAATAGTTTTCAATGTGAAAATGGGAGATAGTTGGAAGTTAGGATCATGCTGATGGTGTTTAGACTTTGGATTCGGATGCGTCACATGACACTACGCTTTCGGGTTTCTTTTGAGGGCATCTTTCGCGTCCGCTGTACTGCATTGCATTCGACGCGATCGAAATTTTGAAGATCGTGGCTCAGAGACTTACAGGTCAAACAGAAAAGATGGGTGTCATTCACAAGCTTGGAATTGATAATTGACAATTGGGAGAAGCTGTATACGGTACCATCGTCATCAATAATCAAATGGATTGATTTGGATACTAGGTAGCGTTCAATATGTTTGAGCCAACCTTTTGCTCTATATCATCAGACAATGGAATCGATATCCTCAATCTGTCTGCCATCTTCTCAATTGAGATCCCTAAGTAACCAGCGATTTCAAGCTGGCAAGATCGTGGAAAGTTCCATGTCCATGGCTACATACTGTCCTCAATGAAGGTGAGCATGGTTCCGTCTGGGAACTTGTCTGGTGACTTACGTGGAGTTGCATACCCATTCTTCAGACAGGTTGATGATTTTTGATCCTTAGGATCCTCATGCATAGCACGCATCAATTTCCATCCCCTCCATTCCATATCCCTTTCCCCCGAGCTTCAAATTGGGCTTCGTCATTCCGAGTTCTATTCATTCCATCCGCGGTTCCAAACCAGACACCATTTCCCACCAAAATCGACAAAAAAAATCAGCCCAATCTTTACGCACTCCCGCTAACCTTAATCTCCACCGACTTCCCCTGATTTATAGTTGAAGGTAGTCTGGTCCCAATTTTCATCATCGGATTCTCAATTCTACTTCTACCACAAGAAGTAGCAATACTACTCGAACTCCCCGTCGATCCATCAACCGATGCCGTATCATCCCCATGTCTATGTCCTCCAGTATGTAGCGACATCCTGATCGCTTCCTGTTTCTCCGCCGCCGGAGTGTATAATTCAATATACATACTTGAACGTGCGGGCATGTTGTTTAATTTCTCGAATTTCAATTCGACGCAAGTAAGAATAGATTAGATGATATATCAAAATGATCTATAATCACGAATCAAAAGTTTGAAAATCCTGGTTATAGTATCTTTATATGTATATCACTCTGGGAAAGAAAATACATATCAAAGGACCGAACCCGATTTCGTGTTTCCACACACAACACTTTATTCATCATTTTCTTGAAGGAAGTTTCTCTCGTCAGAGATGGAGCGAGCTTGCTCCACTTTCCTTCCTTACATATTGGATGGAAATTCGAATTTGGCAAAATTCATATCCACATGTTCAAGCCGTAAGCCTGCAGTGATATGACCAAGTAAGTTATCGTCTCACTGTTGAGGCTAGAAATGTTTTCTTCCGTGCTGCAATGTGTTTTCTATGGGAGGGGAATGTAAGCAGTATGCATGCATACATTTATTTTCTTGACTTGTTGTTGCATGCTTGTATGGTTAGTGCGATCGTATCACAAGATGTATGCATGAGGATTTTAACATTGCAGAAGTTTTGTTGCAACTTGTTTGGGGACTTTATGTTCCCCGACCAATTGGGAATTTGGAAGTTGATATATTAAAATTTGTGATTCATGGGAAGTGAACTGCAGCGAATGGAAGTGTCGGTGAGAATGAGAATGAGAATGAGAATAAGATCATATTACACAAACTCTTCTGCGTAACTCCCGTCAGGATATCTTTTCTCAACTCATACTCCGTAAAGCTTCATAATGGATATCTTCAACTCACCATCTACCAATCATCATTCATCAATGCAAACCAAATTCTCCGTTCCATACAAAATCCCAATCCCAATCTTCATTATTCATTATTCATTCTTTCCAGGCCACAAAAATCTCATCTCATCTCATCTCATCTCGTCCTCCCCACTCTATCTTATATCTTATGTAATACCTACGCAAAGCAAACAGCACAGTAGAGTACATGCATACAATCACATCACATCTCACATCTTACATACTTATCCCTCACTTCTTCACATTCTTATCTGTTTGTCTGTCTTTAAGTGATCATTAAGGTTTCGCTCGTGTTGTTTTGGTTCTAGGTGGATGCTATACGACACATCCGATGTCAGATGAATATTACGCGGCTGACATAAGTTGAACTTCCACCCACTGTATTCCAGCTCTCACAAATCGCACATACACATGTACATAAATATCCTCATATCACCTCACAGTCTCTCATAATATATCTTGTACTCCATTGCCGTCACCGCTCCCGCTACTGTATCCGCTTTACCTGCCTCGTTCAACGACCGAGGTGAATCAATTGCTAAAAATAATTCGTATGGAAGTTCCGATACCGGAACTGCATTGAGTCCCTGTCGGTACTCTACTACCTTGTTCAATTTAATAGAAATTTCAACTAAATGATGTTTCGTGGCAATCCATCCACTCCCCAATGCAGAACTCGTCGCATTAAACCCTACCGTACGCATCAACGACGGTACTTCCATCAACATATTCAATGTCCTGCTCGGCTTCCCTCGCTTCTTCCCATCAATCTGCACTTGCACCTGTCCCACAGGTCTTCCAACATCCTTAGAATATCGGCTCGTAAAACTAGTCCCGTCTACCGACTTCCACTCAATTGAATCAATTCCATTGTCTACCCCACGTCGTGTGGCAAATGGTCCATCATGCAACCCAAGTTGCCTCCCCAAAGGTGACGTGGAATGCGTTCCCATAACATCCCGTTTATCCATAACCTCATAACAAATATGAGCCATCGGTGCAGGCACTGCTGCAATCCCTTCAATAGGGAGAAGGACTCTTCTGTCGCCCCATGGTCGATTCACTGCGCTAGCCACAACTGTGTCTCCACGGCGCACCGTGTTCTGAAACGCAAATGCTTGTATCCGCAATCTTTCCGCTTGCGATATCGTCATTCGCACACTCACTCCTTTGATCAATACTTTCTCAGATGTCCGAAAACGTCCATCACCATCTGCCAATCGACTCATTCGAGGCGGTACCGCCTCACTAATTGGTAACATCACATATCGGTCGTCTACCCGACGTCCCTGAATAAAAACTTCCCACTCACTATTGTTCGTTGCCGTCGCAGTAACAGCTCCACTCGTTCGGCTCATCCTTACCGGAAGCGCCTTCAAGCTCAATGACCTTGGCTCTCGTCCACTGCTTTTCAGCACCTTCTGGGCTTCCGCCCGAACATACTTTCCAAGTGTCGCCTTGCTCCATAACGAGGTCTTCGACCTCCGAGTTGAACCTCTGTTCTTCCCGTAGCTACGTCGTGGGGTATACCCACTACTTCTCCGTCGGCTCTTGTACATCGCCATTTTCTACAAAAAAAATTAATTGAAAGTGATGTGAGAATCATTTCAATAAAACGGTGGGGGATGCCCATCTTATGTAGAGTCTGCTTATTCCTAAGCGATTCCATCATGTGATGGTGGAGTGGGGTCGTGCACACGAGTGCACTTTCAATCCGTTGGTTGATATGAATTTGCACTTTAGTTTTGCACTCATCAGTTGAGTGCGACGCTAATGATTTTGAGTTCAAAACATTATGAGCCAACAGATCACTGCACTTGCGTCAAGTGCAGACCCCACATGTTTAATCATGTGACAGTTCGGTTAGAACTTTTGTACAGAGTACAGAGTACATAATGTGGCCATCGCCCACATTTTTCAGAAATGAATTCCTCATTCACTTTCAATTATTTTGCTTATGCAAAAGAGATGGTAATACCATCGAAGACGATTAATGCTCTACAGAGCTTGTGACTGGATAACAGCACGTACTGAAAGTAATAACAAAACCCGGTAGGTTTTATTTTAACTTTATTTCCAGGAGAAATCAGAGTGGCCCAAGCCCACGTGACGAAAGTCAAACACGAGAGAAGGATGGAAGGCCTGAGGCAGGCAACAGAAAGTCAAGTGACTTTTACAGTCCCTTGCCCTACTGGACAGAGGACAAACGCTGTGGGAATCCAGCAGACCGCATGCCCCGAAAGCATGGGCGGAGCCAAAAGTAGTCGGAAGACTAGAAATAATCGACGAGCAGTGGCTCGATGGATTGCCTTTCAGGCAGAGCGACGAAAGGAAGCAGAAATGGCACAGAGGGTGCTAGGGTCACGTAAGAGAGCAGAAGATAGAGAGCGAAAGCGAGGAGAGATTCGAGAGAAGCTCATAATGGAAGAGATAAACTTCCAGAAAGCCTTGACACATGAGAGACTGGAGGCCATGGGAAGCCTCAGTCAACATCAGAAACCTTGTGGTAACACCAGCATTCAACCAATAGCCAATGACTTGCCCTACTGGACAGAAGCCTTGAACACATTGACTAATGACTCAACCAATAATATCCAAGTTGAGAAAATAGAGGGGGGCCCCAGAGCAGAAAGGAGGGGCCCCCCAAGCGTAGCGCGGGAGGGAGGTCACTTCGCGCATGGGGTGGAACACCCTGTTGATACAAAAGTAGAAGTAGATAGATATTTTGACATTGAAAAATATATAAAATAATGTAATTGATACTCAATTAGTAATAGTAAATGGCCGTTAGGCTATATGTAGTAATATACCCTTATAGGATTAGACCGGTACGGCAGAAGGAAGGTGGACTAATAAGGGGGTTCTTACTAACATATTACTAATAGGTGGGATATATAAGGAATTATCCCTTAAATTACCCTTTTTATATATTACAATCTTTTCTCTTAATAAAAGAATTCTATTTTCTAGAGTTTAATGAAAAAGGAGAATACTTTTATTTTATTATTTAAAGAAAGTTTAGTTTTTCTTTTTGATTTAGATCAATTAAAGATTTTATTATAAAAAAAATTGGGATTATATATTTCAAAGTATTCTAGTTATTAATTTTAGAGAATACATTCCTTATTATCGAAATTATTAATT
Source organism: Botrytis porri (assembly GCF_014898465.1). Classification (NCBI taxonomy): domain Eukaryota; kingdom Fungi; phylum Ascomycota; class Leotiomycetes; order Helotiales; family Sclerotiniaceae; genus Botrytis; species Botrytis porri. The sequence continues at coordinate 174,664 of NW_024066093.1, forward strand.
CATGAATATAAATAGTATAAAGATTTAATAGAAAAGAGATTGATTGAGAACAAGCTGAGTAAGTTAATTAAATCTTATAATGATTTAATAGAAATATAAAATATAGGTTTTTATAAAAAACAAGTTTATATATCTGTTACAACGGATTAGTAACAGCGGCCGAATCATGAGCATTGTTACAACGGATTAGTAACAGGCTGTAGAATCACCAACGTATAGGCTATAATGGTACTATAAGCCTCGGTGATTCAGCTGCAGTATACCGGGGGACGCTAGGCACCCAGGAGAGCCTCAGGCACGTATATAGTATTAGTCATAGTATACCCTAGAAACATAGGACATAGTTCCCAGGACAATAGGTCCTAGGAAAGACAGAACACAGTAAGCAAGAAGGCTTCACTAGGATTAGTAATGTCCCAGGGGATTAGCCCCAGGACAAAAGAATAAGCTAGGACACCAAGAGTCACGGGATTAGTGTCCCGTGATGGACAGCTCAGGAACGACAGCGCTCCAGTGTTACGGGAGCTGCCTCTAGGGTCACGTGGAAGTGTCTAGAGTTCTCTCGAGGTGGTTTAGACTAGACTTCAAGTAGGAATTCAATAAGGTTGGTAACTGGTTGCAATTCTCGTAACTATAGTAATGAAACTAATGATTGTTCTTGAGCACGAAGCTCTACATTGTAATGAAACCCATTCCCTTATATAGACCTTCGTTCTCTCTCCTGGTCCCTAGGACCTCTCCTATATGTTGGATCGTTAAGGATCGCAACGCGCTCCAGGAGCGCTGAAGCTCCTTGACGCTCCATCACGTGTAATTTATGTCATGTGACGCGGTATGTTGGATGCCGTCGTAACATCCAGGAGCGCCCGGCTGTCCCAGCTGTCCAAGTAGGACGAAGATCTATATAAGGGAATGGGTTTCATTACAATGTAGAGCTTCGTGCTCAAGATCAATCATTAGTTTATTACTATAGTTACGAGAATTGCAACCAGTTACAACCTTATTGAATTCCTACTTGAAGTCTAGTCTAAACCACCTCGAGAGATCTCTAGACACTTCCACGTGACCCTAGAGGCAGCTCCCGTAACATTAAAATATAAAAATAATGATTATATATAATATAATTTCAATATTAAAATTATTAATATAAAAATATTATATATCAATTCATTTATTAATAGGAATAATGAAAATTGATTTTTTTATTTTATAAATTGAAATATAGTTTAATATAAAGAATTGAGAAAATTAAGTTTTTATATTATAAATTTGATATTATATCAATATATTATTTAAGTTTTTATAAATAATCTTTTTTAAAATAGAAATTAATTATAAATCAAGTATTTTATAATAATTTTCAATTTTTTTAATTATATAATATTATTAATAGATTAATTTTAATTAAAAAACTAAAAAAAAACTATATTTTATTAAATATAGTTATATATATATGTTACGACAGACATTACATAATACATTCGCGTGTTACATAAAGGAGCCTTAAGGAGCTACAGGCTTCAGGAGCATATGGATCCTAAAGGTTTTAAATAATAAAGGTCTATATAACAAATAAATTTCATTAGAATATAGAGCTTTATATTTAAAAGAATAATTGTTAGTTTTATTATTATAATTATAAGAATTATAATAGTTATAACCTTATTGAATTCCTATTTAAAATTTAGTCTAAACTATTTCAAAAGATCTTTAGATATTTCCATATGATCCTAGAAGCAGCTCCTATAACAATATAATCAATTATCAAAAAAATTATAAAAATTAAATATTAGGATTATATAATTAATAATAAGACATTTCTAAAAAAGACTTTTTTTTTAAATTTATTAGAGATAGAACTAATTTGAATATTAATAAAAAAAAGAATATATTATAATATTGAATTATAATGATATTTAATTTGTAAAATTATTAGGAATATTATAAAATTTAAGGACTTTTTTTAAAAAAAAAATTCTTTTAAAAATGGATTTATAATATTTTTATTTATTTTAAAAAAACTAATAGATTTATTTATTAAGAAATTAGAATATGTTATTTTTATTTTATTTTATATATTAATTTATAATATAATAAGTTATAATTTTTAATTATTTATTATTTTTATATAATTTATTATTATTATATTATAGATTTTCTAATATATAAAAGTTTAATTTTTCAATTAAAATCCAAATAGTAATTCCAGATTTTTAAAATCTATAAAGAAATATTTTAAAAAAAATTTAAAAAGAATTTTTAAATTCTTTTTATTTTTTTGAATATTATATATATTTTTGAAATTGTATTTAAAACTTAATTTTTCATATTTTTTAAAATTTCAAACTTTTTTTCAATAATAATAATATAAATCAATTCGAAAAACTTATTTTTAATAATATAAATTCATTCTAATATAAACTTTTATTAAACTATTAATATCTTAAAATATTATTTTTTTAAATCAATTAATATTCTATTTAATATTTCAAATTCATTAAAACCTGATTATTATATTTCATTAATCTTCAATTTGTTTTTTTAATAAATTTTGATATTATTATAAATAGTTTTGAATTTATAATCAATTCTTAATTCAATAAATTAAAGCGTGCAAGATACAGGGTCGTGCACGATACAGGGACATCGGTTACGCCACTACACACCGATACAACTTCCTCCTCCCCTCCCCGCCAAGCAAATAAGACGGCCCCCAAAGAAAATTATCTTCAAAGAATAATACTTGGTTAGCTGGCTGCTTACTGTGACGATCCTGGTATATTAGTGGATCGCTTAGGGACCCACGTGATCCACAATTCTGTATATTATTACTTCCCTCTTAAAAGCTCTTTTAGCTTTTTATCTTAGTATTTTAAATGATATAATTGTTATATTATATTAAGGTCATATAAATTTAAATAAAAAAAAAAGCTTTTGATTATTCTTATAAAGCTTTCTATTACTGGCCTATTTGTCAAATATCTATTACCTATTGTTTTCCTGTTACGATGGGTAACAGAATGCCATGTGACCAGTGTCACGTGGTGGAGTCCCTAGGAGCCAGGGCTCCAAGGAGGTCCTTGGGAGCTAGGACTCCAAGAAACTCCAACCAACATCAGAGTACGAAGATCTATATAAGGGAACGGGATTTCATTACTATAGTTACGAGAATTGCAACAGTTACAACCTTATTGAATTCCTACTTGAAGTCTAGTCTAAACCACCTCGAGAGATCTCTAGACACTTCCACGTGACCCTAGAGGCAGCTCCCGTAACAATAGAAATAGAAAGAATAAAACTATTCCTTTATTTCTAATAACGTAGTTTATTATCGAGTAGCCTATATCATTAAGTGGCTTACTTTCATCTCAATTTATACTTTCAAACCTATATTATTCAACAACAATTGAATTAATTGATTGAAACTATTAAGAATCTAATAATCTAGAATCTATTACATTATTTTGACAGGTTCTTGTATTATATCCTGTCTTTCTATGTTTACTATAATATCAATTAAAAGATATTTCTCTATTAGAATTCTCTCCTTTTTAATATTTATTATATTGAATTTGAATATCAACTTTTTATTAAGATAATATATCAAGAGTCTCTTATTCAATGAGTATTTTTCCTTAATATAATTGAGTTTTTTTTATACATCAATGTTTATTTAATATTTTATTTACTACTCAAAATGTATAATTGTTTATATTTAAAAGTGTATTCTTATAAGCTAATCTCTCTATACCCTTAATTAAAATTAGTATAGTTTTAAATATAGATATAGAAAAGCTTAATTAATAACAAGTTATTCGAGATTTAATTAATATTAATTGAGAAAGAGTTTTTATTAGATTATAAGAGATTTAAGAGATCTATTGATTTAGGTTGAAAGAAAGAAGAGTAGGTATATAAATTTGAATATCTAATTTTGAGAGTATAGTTTTAGAATTAAATAAAATTAAATTTATTCCTCGGAATTTTAATTTTATATTTTGAAAAATGATTAATTCCTTATATATAATTTAAAAGCTATAAAGAATTCAATCTTCGAAATATAATTGATATATATTTTAATAAATCTATTAATTTGATTATTATATAAACATTTTAGATTGTTAAAATAATTGAGTTAAATGACTTGAATATAATAATAAATATAAATATATAATATTATTCTCTTTATAATATATTTGAAAAGCTATTAATTCATAGCTTTTATATTTATTTAATACTAATATTCAATATTTACTCTTTTTTCGATTCTTAATATATTTATTAAAGTATTTTAATTATTCTAAACCTATTTCATTATTTATTTATCTATTAGATATAAGTTTAATAGTCTATTCTGTAGGAAGATTTGTTTTGATGTATTAATTAGAGAGATAAACTTATTCTTAAATTATTAAAAATGAGGAAATAGTTTCACCCTTTTTATTTCTATATATTATTATTATAGTTTATTCTCGATTATCTAGTTATATTATCTTACTTCTACTATTTGTTACGACTGAGGTCGTCACATAACTAGATTAATTAAATATCACCTGACCAAGGTGTCCCACTAAGTCTCACTGAGTAAGGCCTAGTGGGATATAGTGAGAAGTAGTAGGATAATAGAGAATAAAGGTCTATATAAGAGAATAGGTTTTATTATAATGTAGAGCTTTGTACTTGAGAATAATTATTAATTTCATTATTATAGTTACGAGAATTGCAATTAATTATAATCTTATTGAATTCCTATTTGAAGTTTAATCTAAATCATTTTGAGAGATCTCTAGACACTTCTACATGACCCTAGAGGCAGCTTTCGTAACACTATTTCATTTAGTATTAATTATTACTATTATTATATATATAATCCTCATTATAAAGTCTGTTTCATCGAAATTATAGAAATCTTTATTCAAAATATTATATTTCGCTTATATATTTGTAATTAATTGAAATCATTCTTTAAAAAGCTTAGTGTTACGATGGTCTGCCACAATAGACGTCACGTGACCCCGACGCTTAGGTAACCGGATCAGAGGGATCATTAGTGATCCAGTTGATCGGATCAGAGGGATCATTTGTGATCCGACTGAGCACAGAGAACGAAGGTCTATATAAAGGAATGGGTTTCATTACAGTGTAGAGCTTCGTGCTCAAGAACAATCATTAGTTTCATTACTATAGTTACGAGAATTGCAACCAGTTACAACCTTATTGAATTCCTACTTGAAGTCTAGTCTAAACCACCTCGAGAGATCTCTAGACACTTCCACGTGACCCTAGAGGCAGCTCCCGTAACATTGGGGTTTAAAGTCAATGATGGGCTAAATGTAACCCGGTTCCCCATATGACCCGGTTCACCATAAGTTACGTTATATTAATTCCTTAATTTTAATAATATTTGAATCTCTTATTAATAAAGCTTTATTAATAATACTTCTTATCCTTAATATTGAATTTATTCATATTTTTGTTTCTCTATTACATAGTATATTAATAACTTTTAAAAATATAGATAATAAAATGAAAATTTTCCTAACTACTTCAAACTTATATTCTAACTTTTTTAATTATTTCAAGACTAACTTACATTTATTAAACTTCTCTATTAAAGAGAATATTAATAGTTTGTTAATATTAAAAGTTATTATATTGAATATTAATTTAGGATTAATCTTTAGATTTATAAAAGCTTATACAAGCTTGAATATATTAACCTCTCTCATTTCTTTATTAACTCTATCTCCTAGACCGTCATTATATGACGCCTCGCTTAATAGGGATCTTAGTAACTAATCAGAACATCAGGATTCTGAGAATTCTCATGATATTAGAACTATATTCTATGATAACTATTGAAATACTTATTGTTATTATATAAAGGAATATCACATTCTTTACATCTCTATTTACTCTCATGCCTTATTCCTTTTTGTTTATGTCGGAACGTATAATCACGTGCTTAAGCGAATCACATGATTCTTCCCACTATATATATAATAAGAAGAATCATATCTTATTCTAGATCATTTTAATTTATATTATTCATTTATATAGACTATATAGTGTTATATATGGTGATTCGAGTTAACGATTTCTTTTTCTAAATGATTTCAATATTAATTAGTATTTACTTTCTTATTGAAGGTATTTAATAAATTAAATCACTTTTTAAGGTTTTGTATGAAGGCATTTGTACGAAAATGAAGAGAGTAATTTAGACTATTTGATAAGATATTCTTTAAGAAGATAAATAAGATTGTATTAGATTATATTTATATATAATCTATATAAAGAACTAGAATACTATATTTTTTATATTATCTTTTTTGATTAATATATTAAGAAGAGATTCTTAATTATAATTGTGTTTTTCTTTAGGATTAAACGGATTAATTAAATTATAAACTAAACTATTATATTTATAAAATTTAATAAATCGATAGTTCAATTCGCATTTATTATATCCTATTTAGAGCTCAATATACTTTTTCGAATTCGAAACCCTCCCCCCTCCTCTTCAAATGAAAAGAATCGTTTCATTATTTCCCCTTCTATTAAAAACCTTTCATTAGGTCCTTTTCCTTTATTTTATAATATGAAACACCCTTTTTTATATAATTATTAAGTTAGAAAAAGGTTTGCCTACTATCTTTAGTAGACCTAGTTTATTTAAATCGAAAGGGTAAAGAAAAAAGGTTTTAAAATTAAAGAGTTTATTATAATATAAATAACTATTTGATAAAATAACTTTAAAAATTCTATATGAATTCGATTTCTATTTATATTCTTAAAAGAATATATTGAAATTGAAGTCTTGTAAGCTTTAGGCTACTATTCTCTTATTAAGAAGATTTAATCTCTTATATTTTAAGTTTTATAAAGGAATAAAAGAATGGCTTATTTCTATTCATCCTTATATAATAATTGGATCCCTTCCACTCTTAGTTCTTTTAAATTCAATTGAATACAAATACCCCACCCGATCGAATCGATTCAACATCCCCCTTCAATCGCCTCACCCTAATGAATAAGGCTCTTCCCCACTTACACACAACTTTCAATTCGATTCATTCTTTCCCCTCCTCCCCCTTTAGCTTGATTATAGAATGAAGGAGAAGGAGAATCTTTAGTTAGATTGGTTTTAGGTTAAGGGACTTAGTTAGTACAATTCGCTTTTTATATCATACATTCCGAATTTTCATTATAAATGGAAATTCTATTTGTATCGGAATGTATAATCATATACTTAAACAAATCACATAATTCTTCCTATTATATATATAATAAAAAGAATCATACTTTATTCTAGATCATTTCAATTTATATTATTCATTTTGTATAGACTATATAGTACTGTATTGTTACGACGGCATTCAACATACCGCATCACATGATCAGGAAGTCACGGGATTAGGGATTCCCACTGAATCCCACTGCTCCCATCTGATAGAACATAATGAGATTGATAGGACAACAGAGAACGAAGGTCTATATAAGAAAATAAATTTCATTATAATATAGAGCTTTATACTCAAAAACAATCATTAGTTTTATTATTATAGTTATAAGAATTATAATTAATTATAATCTTATTGAATTCCTATTTGAAGTTTAATTTAAACTATTTTAAAAGAATTCTAGACACTTTTACATAACCCTAAAGGCAGCTCCTATAACATGTATATGATGATTCGAGTTGACGACTCTCCTCCCCAAGTGATCTCAATAGTTTAAAATTAATAAACTTCTTCCTCAATATAATCCTTTTTGCTTTATAAAACTATTTCTTATAAGTATAACAATCCCTTTTATTCCTCAATTATATGAAATAATAATCTTGAGGAAAGTTATAACTCTTAATTGAGATTGATCGAACTTGTTTTATGTATTTAGAATGATATTTAGGCTTAAATTTGATAATCAATTTATTAGTAAGATATTTTCGAAAATTATTATATTTAAAAGATTTGATTATAGAATACTTTAATATAATTTCTTTATAAATCAAGTAGTAATTGATTAAAATAATAATAAAAAGTTATTATTTTAAAACTTAATAACTACTACATTATTATTATTAATACCTTAACATAAACATATATAATTAATCCCCTATATTGATAGTATTTATATTATAATTATAATTATCAAAAAGGATTGAAATAGATAATTCTTTCTCATATTCATTTTCGAATAGTATTCAAGCTGTTTTAACTTTCGAAAGGTAATTTTCGGTTTTTTGTATAACATGGTTTATTAGTGAGTGGGTCATATTAGTGAATAGATTACTTTCACCTTAATTTACACTTTTAAAATTATATTATTCAATAATAATCGAATCAATTAATTGAAATTATAAAGATTCTAATAATTTAGAATCTATTATATTATTTTGATAGATTCTTATATTATAATCTATCTTTCTATATTTATTACAATATTGAATAGAAAATACTTTCCTATTAAATTTTTTTTTTAATACTTATTATATTGAATCTAAATATCAATCTTTTATTAACATAATATATCAAGAGCCTTTTGTTTAATGAGTACTCCTTCTTAATATAATTAGGTTTTTTTCATATATTAATATTTACTTAATACTTTATTTATTATTTGAAATATATAATTCTTTATATTTAAAAGTATGTTTTTATAAGCTAATCTTTTTATATTCTTAATTAGAATTAGTATAATCTCAAATATAAATATAGAGGAGTTTGTTTGATAATAAGTTATTCGAGATTTAATTAATATTAATTGAAAAAAAGCTTTAATTGAGTTATAAGAAGTTTAAGAGATTTATATTACGGGAGCTGCCTCTAGGGTTATGTGAAAGTGTTTAGAGTTCTTTTAAAATAGTTTAAACTAAACTTCAAATAGAAATTCAATAAGATTATAATTAATTACAATTCTTGTAACTATAATAATAAAACTAATAATTATTCTTAAATATAAAGCTCTATATTATAATGAAACTCATTCTCTTATATAAACCTTTGTTTTTTATTGTTCTACTACTTCCCACTATATCCTATTGGGTTTTATTCAGTGAGACTCAGTGGGACATCTTGGTCAGGTGATATTTAGTTAATCTAGTTATGTGACGACATTGATCGTAACAATTTATTAATTTAGATTGAAAAAGGGGAGAGTAGATATATGAATTTGAATATTTAATTTCGAGAATATAGTTTTAGGATTAAATAGGATTAAATTTATTTCTTGAAATTCTAATTTCATATTCTGAAAGGTAATCGATTTTTTATATATAGTTTTAAAAGTTATAAAGAATTCAATCTTTGAAATATAATTGATATATACCTTAATAAATTCATCAATTTGATTACTATATGAACATTTCAGATTATTAAAACAATCAATATTAAATAATTGAGTTAAATGACTTGAATATAATAATAAATATAAATATATAATATTATTCTCTTTATAATATATTTGAAAAGCTATTGATTTATAACTTTCATATTTATCTAATATTAATATTCAATATTTACTTTTTCTTTAATTCTTAATATATTTATTAAAGTATTTCAATCATTCTAAACCTATTTCATTATTCGTTCACCTATTAGATATAGATTTAATAATCTATTCTATAAAAAGATTTATTTCGATATATTGATTGAAGAAATAAACTTATTCTTAAACTAACGTGGTTTATCATCGAATGGCTCATATTATTGAATGGCCTATTTTCACCTCAATTTATACCTATCTCTTTCAACATATATTTTATTAATAATTTATAATGAATTTGAATAATTAAAAAGTTTATATATTCTTTATTATTAAAACTATTTATAAAAATAAAAAATTAAGTATTCAAAAGATTGTTATACTTTATAATATTCTTTATATAATTTTTCGATATAGAATAAAAGGTTTATTTTTTTGTATAGAAATTCGAACGAATTGTTATAAGATTATAGAATTAGAAGAAGAGATGATTGTTCAATATATACTTGATATAGATCTAAGAGAATTTTTATTTAAATTAAAGAATATAGAAGATATAATAAATAATATTCTCAAATTAAGGGGTGCGAAATGTATTAGGAAGCTTTAAGCATATTGATTCATAAAGTGTTGAATTGAATTAAAGATATGTTTTAGTTGTATTTATAACTTTCAAAGAGTTTTTTATAAGGATTCTAAGTGTTACGGGAGCTGCCTCTAGGGTCACGTGGAAGTGTCTAGAGATCTCTCGAGGTGGTTTAGACTAGACTTCAAGTAGGAATTCAATAAGGTTGTAACTGGTTGCAATTCTCGTAACTATAGTAATGAAACTAATGATTGTTCTTGAGCACGAAGCTCTACATTGTAATGAAATCCCATTCCCTTATATAGACCTTCGTACTGTACTGGAGCGTTCAGGACCTAGAGAGGTCCTGGACCTTTGGTCTGTATGGACCTACATTCCGTTATGCCTGTCATGCAGGGTCCATCACGTGCTAAGAGTCATGTGACGCGGTACCGAGGATGGACCGGCGTAACACCCAACAAATTTTGCTATATATATCAAATCACTTTTTACACCTTTTCAAATTAAAGAGAAGATATAAAATACTATTATTACATTTCAATTGAAGGAATTTAAATTAATTAGAAAGGCTGTAGAGTATTTTGAAGTTTCTAAATCAACTCTTATAATTAAGATTGCTAAAAGGAAATCACATACTCAATTCTACAAAATAATTCAAATTCTTTCAAATACAAAAGAAAATACTCTTATATAATAGATTTCATAATTTATTATTATTAGATTCCCTATTATATCTATATTGATAAAGGAAATGACTAACGAAATTCATCTTCGATATGTTCAGATTATATCATCTCGAATTCCTATCTTAATAGAAATTCCATTTATAAGCTACAAATGGATTTATAGATTTCAAAAACAATATTTAGAATTTAAAATATATTATTCATATTAATTAAAATCTAATCAAATTAAAGAGATAATATTAGAGAATATTCAGACTTGGTTTGATACATTTCGTATACATTTTATTAAACGAAAGTATAAATTAGATGATATATATAATATGAATGAAATTGGATTTGAAATTGAAAGTATTTAAAGTATATGTATTATAATCGATTCTACTTAGAAATCGAATTGAAAAGTTACAGTTAATAAGTAAGAATGAATAACTATATTTGAATATATTAATATAATTAAAAAAACTTTATCATCTATGATTATTTTCAAGGCTTAGAATATAAATTCTGTATAGATTTCAAAGAATATATCTCAAAGTTAGTAATTTTCTACTAGTATAAATAAATAAATCTTAAACAATTATAAATTAGAATGATTAAAAAGAGTTTTCGAATTAGAATTCAAGAAAGTATTAGATAATCAATCTTGACTTTTAATTATGAATAATCATTCAAGTTATATTATAGATAGCTTTATTACTTTCTATATAAAGAAAGATATTGATTTATTTATATTATCTTTTTATTACTTCTATTTGCTTTAATCATTTGATATTATAGTGTATAGACTAATAAAACAATATCATGCTTTAAAGATTGATCGATATTCTCGAACTAATGTAAAGTGAATTCAAAGAGCTGAATAAATAGAACTCTTTCAAAATATTAGAAAAAAAGTATTGAATTCTTTTAATATTAAAGCTGGCTAAAAAGGAACTGGTTTAGTACCTTTTACTCCACAAAAAATATTCGATTTATTATTATTTAACTTTTCCTAATAATCTTTTACTCTATAAATAAGAATCTCTAATTAAGATCTAGATTTATCTATATTTAGAAGCTCTTCTTTAAATGGGATAAAGTTAAGACAAGTAAATCAAACCTTTAATAAAGCTCTAATAAATAATGATTCTTTTGTATCATTAATTTGTTGATATGTTAAAAGAATGATTAAACTTATAAAATCTCAAAATATTAAGATAGTTCTATTTTGAAAACAGTTCGCTAATATTCAGGAGGTAATTAAGACTCAAAAGAAAAGAATTAAAAGTAAAAGAATCAAATTGCAAGGTTAATTTGTTTTTAATAATAAGGAAGTATTGAAAATAGTATATAAAATAAAGGAAAAACCTAAGAAGAAAAAGCTACAAGGATAATCATATAAACATTCAATTAAAGAATTAGAAAAGGAGATTGAAAAAGAAAAGTTAGAGAATAGTTTAAATAATTTAGAGTTAGAATTGAATAAATGTGTAGTTTGTAGAACAAGATCATATAAAGAGAATTGAATTTTGAAACCCGGTTCCTTATATAACCCGGTTCACCATAAGTTATATTATATATTTATGTAATATTTTATATTATCAATTTAATATTCATTCTTATTAATATAAAAGGTAAAGTTATAATAATTCTTTGACTTAATCTTTATACTATAGGTACTTGAATTAGAATTAATTTTTTATCTGAATTATTATATATTTATATAATTAGACATAACTTTTTGTATAGGGAATTTGTTGTATATTCTTTTATTTTATTTATAAAATATAAATTAAACAATCTTCCAATATATATAAAAGAATTGTACTTAACGAATTTAAATATATTTCTTATAATCAAATTATTAATTTATTATGTTTATGAAGCTTTAAATAGTAAACCTTTTATAATAATAATTCTTTTTGTATAAAGTTTTATTGTAAAATCTAATATCTTTTGCTTTTTTTTTGTAATAAATATTTTTATTAGATTTTAATTGTCTTATATGATTATAAGAAGTTAATTATATTCATTATTGATATTAATTATATAAGGTAACGTGATTTATTAGTGTGCGGGTTATATCAGTGTGCGGGTCATTTTCACCTCAATTTATTCTATTCTCTTTCAATACGTGTTTTTATCAACAATTTATAATGGATTCGAATAATCAAGAAGCCTGTATACTCCTCGTTATTGAAGCTATTTAAAAAGACAAAAAAACAAGTATTCGAAAGGTTGTAAAGATATATAATATCTTGAATATAACATTATAGTATAGAATTAATGGTATTACTTCCTATTTCGAATATCGACCTAAATCTTATAATCTTTCAGAACTAGAAGAGAATATCATTTCTGAATATATAATTGATATGGATTTGAGAGGATTTCTATTTAAATTAAGAAATGTAGAAGATATAGCGAATTATATTCTTGAATTGAGGGGTGTAAAGCACATTGGGAAGCTCTGGGTGCATCAATTTGTAAAGCGTTGAATCGAATTAAAGACATGTTTTAGTTGTGTTTATAACTTTCAAAGAGCTTTTTGCGAAGATCCTAAGCTTATTGAAGAGTGGTTTCGATTGGTTACGAATATGTGAGCGAAATACAGTATTTTGGATGGCGATTTCTACAATTTCGATGAGATGGGCTTTATGATGGGTATAATATGCTCCGAAATGGTAGTAACTAGTGCTGAACGGAATGGCAGAAGCAAGGCAATACAACCAGGCAATAGAGAATGGGCTACAGCAATCATATGTGGCAATAGGGAGGGTGAAACTATACCCCCATTTCTAGTGGTTCAAGGATAGGTTTATCTTTCCAATTGATATACTAAAACCGATTTTCCAATGGATTGAGCTATTAAACCTACATCTAATAGATAGACAAACAATGAGATAGATTTAGAATGATTGAAACACTTTGATAAGCATATTAAGAACCGAAGAAAGGGTAGGTATCGAATATTAGTACTAAATGGATATAAAAATTATGAATCAAAAGCTTTTCAAGTATATTACAAAGAGAACAATATTATATGCTTAAGTCTACCATTGCATTCAAGTTATTTAACTCAACCACTTGATGTGGACTGTTTTAGCAATCTGAAACGTTTATATGGTGGTCAAATTGATGGATTTATCAAGGCATATATCAATCATATTTCGAAGGTTGAATTCTTTATAGCTTTTAAAGCTGTATATAAAGAATCAATCATCTCTCAAAATATGAAATCAAGGTTTCGAGGAACAGGTTTAATACCATTTAACCCTGAAGCCGTACTTTCGAAGTTAGATATTCGAATTCGTATACCTACCCCTCCCTCTTTCGATCTAGATCAATGGATCTCTCAAACCCCTCACAACCCAACTGAAGCTCTTTCTCAATCAATTTTAATGAAATCTTGAATAACCCGATATCAATCAAGCTCCCTTATATCTATATTTGAAACTATACTAGCTCTAGCTAAAGGTACAGAGAGATTAGCTCATGAGAATACACTTTTGAATGTAGAGATTTGTATACTTTGAAAGGCAAATGAGGTATTAAGTAAGTATCGATGTATAAAAAAAACCTAATTACATCAAGGAGGAGTATTTATTGGGCAAGAAGCTTTTGATATATTATCTTAATAAGAGGTTGATATTCAGATTCAATATGATAAGTATTAAAAAGGGAGGAATTCTAATGAAGAAGTATTTTTTAGTCGATATTATAGTAAATATAGAAAGATCGGATATAATGTAAGAACTTGTTAAAATAATATAATAGATTCTAGATTATTATAATTTTCATAATTTTAATTAATTGATTCAATGATTATTGAATAATATGAGTTTGAAAGAATGAATTGAGGTGAAAATGACCCGCACACTGATATGACCTGCATACTGATAAATCACGTTAATGAAATTCTAAAAAAAATTATTTTAGAAATTGAATATTGAATAGGAGTTTGTATAAGTATTTGTTTAATTATTTATATGAAACTTTATAATTTGTAAATTTGAGGTATTAAATTTTTGATATTTGAAAATATTATTAAAACTATTTTCGAAATAAATGATAATTGATTTTCTTCGAATATTTCTTTATAAAACAGTTTTACCATTATTATATAAAATTCTATCAGACCATAAAAAAGATCGATTGTACAATTTTGATTAATAATTATAAGTAATTTATACAATCCTATCCAATCTTTTCTTTTTCTTTATATTTATATTAATGAATTAAGAAATAAATTGAATATCTTATACATAACTAAACCATTTCAAGTAGTAAATATATCTTGAACTATTCATTTCATATAAATTTCATATACTTCTTTCATTATAAGATAATATACATTCACTCATTTTAAAATTAACAGAGATAATAGATTATATAATATTATTCAAAAGTAAACTCCATATATAAGTAATATTAATATAAGTTCATTTAGGCTAACAGTATTATTCACTATCTTCACTACTATTTACAATATTAATTCTTTATCAAGATTATTATTTTTTAATTCAGTTTTGAATATATCATACACATATTATATAAGAAAATAATATCTTTCAACTTTTCTAATTATATTATAAACTTCAACAAAGACTTCTCGAATATTAATTTGAAGAGATTTTATATTTTATTTAAATTCTTTAAATACAAAATTCATATCTATATTATATAATATATAATCTAATAATTTTAGATATATATCGATCCAACATTTTCAAATAGTATTTCATACTATTTTAATAAATATATCTTATACGAATACTATAATATTATATACAATTATCTTATCAATAATATATAAAACTAGGTTTTTATTAATATAAAAGATATTAAGAATGATAAAGTAATTAAATTTAATATCATCTTTAATTATAAACTTAAATCATTTAGGGGATTTTATATAAAGTTAATAATACTTGCAGAATTTATTAAGTTTCTTAATCATATAAGTATCAATATTATATCCTACTTGATTTAAGAAGGTTGTAAGTTTTTATATAAATAAATAATCAAATCTTTAATAAATTTGCTTAAATTCTACCTCTATTAAATAATTATATATAATCAATTTCTTTTTTTAATCTAAAAGTATAAAAGAATATTTTCATTTTTATATAATAAGAATTATCTTATTACTTTATTTTAAAATATTTATAAAATTATCAAGTGATATGTATAGATAATCCATATCTTATATACATATAAGAAATAAAGTATTTGTTGATATAATTGAAAAGGTAATATCATTAAAAGATATTTTGATTAAAATATCACCTTGTAATTATATAAAGCCTTTTCCGAATTTAATATTATATTAAATATTATTTATATATTTCATATTCTTTTCTTTTTTTAGTGCTTATACTTAAAGTTTTCTTATTATTGATACTCCTAATATATTAATATTAGGAATAATATCTTGAAAAATATTAGTCGAATATTAATCTTCGAATTAAAAAATCTCATTTTTATTAATTATCTTTTCATATAATTGTTCGAATTGATTTTGTTATAGAAAAGTGTGTACAAAGAATTGTTTATCAAAAAGTTTAGCTATGTACATTTCATCAATGGATCCCATTTTAGCAAAATGTATTTTATATTCTACTAATTAATTATTTGATAAATTATTCTATTAATATTCAATAATATCTTGTTCGTCTATAACTTTATTAAATTCAATTTCTATATTATTTAAATCATTCTTATATATAAAAAGGAATTGATAGAATTAATCTTTATTTATATTATATTTCATTATAAATTGATTATATTAAGGTTTTTGTTTTTATACAGGGTAATTTATGAATTAATAACCTGTTTTTTTGTATATATATGTTACGATGGGTAACAGAATGCTATGTGACCAGTGTTACGTGGTGGAGTTCTCAGGAGTTAGGGCTTCAAGGAGGTTCTTGGGAGTCAGGACTTCAAGAAACTTCAAATCAATATTAGAGAACGAAGATCTATATAAGGAATGGGATTTCATTATAATGTAGAGCTTTGTGTTCAAGAGAACAATTATTAGTTTCATTATTATAGTTATGAGAATTGTAATAGTTACAACCTTATTGAATTCCTATTTGAAGTTTAGTTTAAACTATCTTGAGAGATCTCTAGATACTTCCATGTGATTCTAGAGGCAGCTCTCGTAACAATATAGTATTTTAATAATAATATATAAGGATTATTTTAAGATTATATAAATTATGAATGAAAAGAATTATTTTAAAAAGAAAATGAAAACTTTTTTTTATTTTGGATTTCTTAGGATTAGGTTTATTCTTAATATAATCCTTAATCTTTATATATATAATTAGTTTAATATATTTCTATATCGAGTAGGTTATTAATAATAGAGATGAATATGAAGGAACTTATTGTTTTTGTATGCTTAACTTATCTAATAATGTTTTATAGATTGATATAAAGATCTTTATATATTAGAGCTAATTATAGTAATATAGGATTATATTTAGGAATATTATAATAAGTGTTTATAATTTGAACTTGAAGTATTAATTCTGATTAATATAAATCAATCAAATTATACTATAAATTCTGAAGATTTTTAAGTAGGATTTCTAGTTGTTAAGGAAGTGTTTTTTCAGGATTGTTTTGTATAACTTATGGAAATGTTATATTACATTATTCAATAAGGTATTTTTATTATCTTTTTTCAATTTCAAAATGTGCTTGTATTAATATTAATATATTTTTAAAATTAAGGTTTTTATTAGTAATCTTATTAAAGTAAAATATTAAAATATTATCCTTAAATATTATCCTTAAATATTATCCTTAAATATTATCCTTAAATATTATCCTTAAATATTATTATATTGGTTCGGTTTGATGCTAATATTTCTGTAGAATTTATAAAATATTTGAAACTTTTCATTAAGAAAATTATATTTTTCATTATTATATTTATAATCTTTCTTAATATATATTTTTATTAGATCTGAAAAAAGATTATATATATATTTTATATATAATGTATATAGTATATTTTCTCTTGGTATTATATGATCTGATATTATATGAGATTCGAAATAAGGTTGATTTTAATCTTGTGGATGTAATATAGATATTTGATTAAATGAATTTGAAATAGATATTGATATATATGTTAATCTTTTTGGTCTAATTATTTTGTATATATTTAAATAGCTTAATTTTAAATCCTCTATTTCTTTCTTAATCTTTTTTATATATTTATTTAATACTTTTTTCAAAATAAATTCAATAAGAATTTTAATATAATTTAAATTATTTCTTGATTATTAAACTTGAAAACTATAAATAAGAAATTGAATTTATAGGAGTTTAAATGCTTTGTAATATACAACTTTAAAGATAACTTTAATTTAATCTTTATATTACTCTTAAAATTCGTTCCATAATCATTACCCTTTATATTATTTAAATTATAAATTAATAATCTATATAGTAATATTAATATTTATTTAGAATTTTATAAGATCGGAACTACTTGAATTTAATTGTTTTCCCAAAAATATAGGGTTTACTTTATATAAAAGTATTTCAAGGATTAGAAAAACCATATTGAATAATAATATTCAATATTATATTATATCGAACATATTTTGTATAGCATATATAAAAATATAATGGATACAAATAGAATCAATATAAATCAAACTATCCTAAAGAAATTATAATTATAATTAGAAATTTCTTTATAATATATAATTTGAAAAGATAATATAAAGAATATAGTATTTTAATCCTTCTATATAAATTATATATAAACTTAATTTAATACAATTTTATTTATCTTTTCAAAAGATATTTCTTTTTATTAGATTTAACCTTATTATTTTATAATTAAATCTAATCAATTATTAATCAATATTAAACAAACTTGGTAAAGTATATATACACAATATATATAATTAAAAGAATTATTTATTTCTATCTACCCTCTTTATATAAAGAGGGAATTACTATATCTATATACATATACGACCTCTACTTATATACTTTGTGTATATATGGAGTAAAGTGTAACATGTAATATTATATTGTTAGTCACATGTTCCGACAATAATCATTTATTCTTTTAATCTTTTTTAATTTATTTTATGACTTTAATCTTTATAGTATTATTATCAATTAGGTATTTTAGGGCTTGATATGACTTAAATTTAATTATTGTATTTATAGGGTTAGAATCTCCATTAATCTATTTAATCTTTATAATCTTTTATTTCTCATATGTCTTTTAAATTGTTATTATATTAATTATTAATCTCTTTTTATTAGTAATTTTGAGTTTTGTAAGATAGTTGTAAAATGATTTAAAATTGATATATATAATCAATGGGATTTTATAGTTTAGAAAGATTTTATTGATTGTACCTTTAATTGCTGTGTTTATATTAAAGTTTAAAACTATAGTATAGAGTTTTAATGTCAATATACTTCTAATAACTTTCTTATACTTAATAGATAATTAATGAATAATGTTAGCTTTATTATATTTATTCATTAAAACAATAATATATTTAATCTAGAAGGATAAATCTTTATTATTAGTAAAGAATATATTAATAAATATAATCAATTTTAGAGAATCCATATCGAATGAAACAAATTATAGGCCTTTTTCCGAATTGTCAATCTGTCATTGAATACATTTATTAAAAGAATCAATATTTTTTCCTTTAGAATTGACAATTTGTATAGTATAAAATAGATCAAAAATTATCTCTAGTTGATATATTATTATAATATATATTCCTCGAGTATATTATATAATATATTAATCTTTTACTATTATAGATTTTCTTAATTTTCTATATATTCTTTATATATCGAATAATTCTAATTTAATTAGGTATAGGTTTTTATATTGATTTTTCTAATTAGGATAAATTATATTATTATCTTGTTAAGTAATTAATTCGCTATTTATCACGGTACAAGGGATAAATACTAGGTAAAATATATGATATTTTATAAAAAATGAAGAAAAAGGTGAAGAAATATTAATTATATAGAGAATAGATATCTTAGGTATTTATATAATTATATATTACACCTGTGATAGTACCCCTTCTTAAGAACTTGTTTGTCCTAAGTAAGTTAAATTCATTATATAGCTTATTATTATATATAAATTAAATAAATAATTGAATTTATTAAATCAATAGCTTAGATACTTTATATTGATTTGACTTTTCTTTTGTAAATTGATCTTCAAGTTTCTTATATTTTCTTTAAGTATTTTAATATAGGTAATAAAATTATTTTAGTTTTAGAATTATTCAATATTTATTTTAATAAATCGAGCTTTTTAGAGTATATATAATAATACTTTGCTAATAATTTTTCATTTTCTTTTAAATCTATTATTAATTGTTAAATAAAAGCATAATACTTCTATTTAATTAGATAATAATAATTATCTTTATTATAATTATCTATAACTCCTTCAAAAATATATTTCTATATTAACTTATTCTCATTATCCTTCTTTTCAAGAATCCTATCTCTAATAATAATTAACTCTGATTTATTAATTATAATTTATACTAAGAAATATATTCTATTAATTATAAAAATAAATAATGAAAAATAGAAAATATTCAAATATTATTTAACAATTAAATAAAATAGAAATAAGAATAAACCTTTATAATCTTATACAGTCCTATCCATCGATTATTTAATTTCTTTGTTTTCCAAAAGATTTTCATATTTTTAACATTTACAAATATCTTTTAGTTTATATAATAGTATGATAAGTTGATATAATACTGGTTTGCGTTTTTTATATATATTATAACTGTTTACCTAGTGAGAGCTTATAATTATAATAGAATTCTTTCTATTCTATTTATCATCTTATTACCCTTAAAAAACTCCTGTTTTTATACTATAATCATATCTAATGAACAAGATTTACTAGATTTTATACTAATATATAGACTAAATTTATAATTAATAAAAAATAATAAGTAGTTAATAGTTTCTAAAGTTATATTATTTAATACGAATTTAGTAAAAAGCAACCACTATATTTAATTATTCTAATAAAAATTCATAAAGGCTTGTAAATATTATTTAAAAACAGAATTTATTCGTTCTATTTGTCCATCTATTTATAAATGAAATACTAAAAAATACCGAAAAGTTATAGCTAATTGTTTAACTAATTAAAACTAGAAATCAAATACAAACTATATACTACAATTAAAGATGATATTATCTAATAGATCATATAAAATATAAATACAACTAATAAAAATATCAATAAGCTTTTCTATTATAAACATTCTAATCTCTATAAAATATTTTATTTTAGTTAATTAATAAATAATAATTAGAATATACTTATATATAAAATTATAATATATATAATCTGAAAGCAATATAATATAATTTATTAATATATCAGATTAAATTCGAAAGAAAATTAGTAATGGATATAAAAATCCAAGTAAAATTGACTTTATTAACTTTATACACATATAGAAATTATATACTTATATATATAAAGTAATTTTCTGATGTATTTATAGCCATTAATATATACGAAAAATAAGGTCAATTGTCTTAGTTCAACCTGGATGTCTAGCTAAGCTAGACGAATATATTTTATAGATAATTTATACTTTTAATTTATTATCTAATAGAATCCATAATCTCTTTTAATAATACATCGTATTATTTATTATATAATAATCTTGTATAACAATTTGAAGTATTTTTCTGAATTTTATTGGTTATTTATATACATACTAATTCTCGATTACTATAATAAATAATAAGTCATATTTAATCTTTTATAGATATTATTAATTAATTCATTAATTAGTTTATTTTCTATAGGTACTACAAAGTCTATTAATGCTAAATGAATATTAGCTTTTAGTTTATTATAAAGACCAATATCGAATTTGTCTATTAATAAAACTATATACTTTCTATTCTTTAAGTATTTATTATTTTTAATTATAAAGTTTGATTTATCCTTTTTCTTTTGATTTAAAATATTTAATTGAATAGTCTTAAACCCCAATCAATAAATTATACAAAAATTATAATAATAATAAAATTCAGATTAGTAGACTTATTATTAATTTAAAGTCTTTATTGTAATAAAATATTCTAGGTTTTTGTAATTAATAAGAATCTCAAATTCCTACTACAAACCTTGAAGCTTTAGTCGTCATTCTTTTATAAACTTAATAATTACAAGAAGTTCCTTATTATAAATCTCATAATTATATTCTACTGTAGAATACTTCATTAAGAAATAAGCTATTGATCATAAAAAACTATTAGAATTATATTGAGAAAGTACTTCTCCAAATATTCAATTCAAAGCATCTGTTTTCAGGATTGTTTATTTATTATAATCAAAATATACAAGAACTAATACTATTATAAATATATTCTTAAATATAATAAAAATATTTTTATATAATATATTCTAAAATTAATCAATATCCTTTTATAATAAATCATAAAGAAGTTAATAAATCTTTAAAAAATCCTTTATAAATTGTTAATAAAAATTAATAAATTCTAAAAAGTGTTATAGATCTTTCATTAAAAATGGCTATTTTTAGAATATTATTACAATAACTTTTTCAGGATCTATTTATATATCTTTAATTATAATTATTAATTCTAAATAATAAATAAAAATAATTTTAAATTTATACTTATTTATATCAATTTATAGCCCAACATTTACTAACTTTTATATTATAGTTCGAATATACTTTCTATATTCCGATTTATTTATTAAATATACGAGAACATTATTCAGATATATTATATAATATTTATTTAGTTTATTAAATAGAATATAATTAATATAATATTGAAAAGATATTAATACATTATAAAGATTAAAGAGTATAATAAGTAATTTGAAAAGACTAAAATAGATAATAAAAATTATTTTCTATTTATTATCTTTTATAATATAAAGTTTATTAAAAATAATAATAATATTTAGTTTTATATATATTATAATATTGTAAAGAATATCTAGAGTTGTATAAACAATAAAGAGTAAATAATAATTCTTTATTATAATATTATTTAATCCTTAATAATATTATTATATGTATATATTATTATCTAACTTAATAATTAAAAGTAAGAGTGTAATACTATATAATCTTAATTTCCAAATAAAGTCTTTATTAAGGTTATTGTTAATCTCTTCATATATAATTTCAAGCTTTAATGATGATAATAAATAGTTCTTAAAATATAATGACTTTTTTTTAAATATTAGTTTAATCTTATAATTCTATGTTTAATATAATAAAAGAGTATCTATATAATATAAAAGGAATGTGGGTAATTTGTTTTATAATTAAAAAAAAAACTTTTCTTAAATTTCTATATTATTGAATTCGAATTTTTCAATTAAAAACTTAAAGATATTTACCTTTAAAACCTTATATAAATAAACCGATTTATAATAATTATAAACGAAATCATATAAGTATAATAGTAATTAAAATAGAGTTTTAATTAGATTTCCTTTATTAAATAGAATATCCCTATATTTTTCTTCATTAAAATGAACTATTTATAATAAAGTGATTATATTAAGATATTCCCTATTATTTGTAGTTTGATATTCTGCTATTTAATCAAATTTGTTTTAAGTAATTCTTATTACATAAATATTATTTTATTAATAAAAAGAAACAAAACTTGAGGCTTATAATTAACAAATATTCTCCATATTTGAACTTAATAAAGGTAATTATACTTCTAATATTAATATTAAAAGTGATAGTAGATAATTATATTTTGAATTGATTTGTTGTTTATATTGATCAGCCATTTTCTTTACTAGAACTATATATATATTCGAAAGATTATTTATTATTTAAGCTTACATATAAGGACCTTCATTATAAATTCTTATATGATAATAGTTTATATTTAATATAAACATTATTTTAATATTTAATTTGTCTTTATTAATAATAAACTTATATTCTTTATTCTTCTTGAATTAATCTTTTACATATAATAATTAATAAGTTTCCTCAAGAAATTCCTTGGTTAATAGTAATATATCCAGAACTCTTTTTATTTGAGATTATTTCCGAACTATTAATAGATTTGTAGTTAATTGTAATAAATGGATTGTTAGTGTTCGAATGATATGTAGTATATTTTAAAGGTAATATTATATAGTATAATAGGATAATATAAAGGAAAGAGTTATATTTGACCAGTCTATATGCGGGTTATAGCATTAAAACCACAGCAAGCTGAAAATGATCGATATATCAAAAGATAATTTAATAATAAAAAATAACCAGATTTCATAATATAATCCTATAACTATATCTATAATAAAATATTCAATAATAATATTTACAACTTTACCATCTACTAAACAAAGTTTTCTTAGATAAGATAAAGTTTGAGTATATATTTTATAATTAATAACAAAAGATTAATCTATAAACACTTTTTTAGAGTATTCATTATTAATTAAATTAATTATATTGAAAAAAGATTTATATATTAAGAATATAATGATTTTGATAAGTAGAGATTTATTATTTATAATATTAAACTATAAAGACTCTTTGCTAACAACAGTTCATCTTATTTATTTAATATTCTTTAATGATCTTTATAAGTGATTTAGTATGAAGATTGAACTTTTCCTATGTGATTATTAATTAAAGATATTAATATATTGTGGGGTGAAGTATTAAATATACTTTTTAAGGGTGTTAAAGATTTAGTTTTAATAAATCTCTAAAATATATTTAATTATTATTTAAAATAAAATATAATATAAACATTATTATTATTATTATAACTACAAAAATTATATTCCTAAAAATCATTTCAAGTATAAAATTCATCTTAATATTAATTAGAATATTAATTACCTCGACTAATAAGAATGCCTTGATATAACCTATGGCCGCCAAAATCTTCTTAAAGACCTATGAATCCTGGGCCTTTTTTAGCTACTTGTTATATATTTATTTATTTTTTGATATTACAATTCCATATTAAGTAATCAGGTTTCTTATAATAATAGTAGAGATTAAGTTAATATTTCTCTTCTTATTATTAATCTTGTATTTTGAAAGTATCGAGATTTATAGGATTAGATAATATTAGTACAATGGATAATGTATTAGTCAAAGATGTATAGTTATTGTATAAAGTTTGAGTTCATTTTTAATTCTAAAAGATGTTTATTTTTTTATAAATTCTAACTCTAAACTTCAAACTTTTACTTTTAATTATTAACATTAGTAAAAGAATAAAAATTAGAATCTTATATAAGTAATTATTAAAGATTATAGAAAACTTTTATTTTCATTATTATAATTATTTCATATAATTACTTATAATATACTATACTAAGATATTCTAATTAAATATAAAAAATCGAAAAAAATATCTTATTAGTTATTTTGAATTTATTAAATTGAATTGAGACTTCGTGTGTCATATCGACTGAGATATAAAGCCCATCAAGCTTGTTAAGAAAGGAATCACTAGTAGTATGGATTAAGGTTTTATTAATAATATTATTTATATTAATTAATCTTTTTTAACGTATACGACCATTAATAAAAAAGACTAAATATAAAAACTTCTTTCTATCTGTATCGAAAACAATTAAATCAATTATTCAGCAAATTTATAAGCCTTATTTCTAAATAATATATTTCTTTTATTAAGATATTAATTTTATTTTCTTTTTTTAAAAATATTTAGAATTCTTTAAAGTTTATTATTAACTAGTTCTATCTTGAGTAAAAGTGTTTAATAGATTTTATGTGATTTGGGATTGCAATAATTGAATTAGTTGAAATTGAATGTTTAATTAATTATTTATAGTAATCTTAAGAAAATATTTTATAGTCAAATCTTATTTGAATATTTATCAAATAATAAAAAGTAAATCGAGTGTATAGTTAATAATATTATATAAATAATTAAAGTAATCCTATTGATTTTATATTAATATTAATAAAGGAAGGGGGTTGTAAAGTTTATGATCCTAAAGACTAGATAGTTCTTTTATAATCCATTATTATTAATTAAAAGTATTATTGATTTTAGTTTTAAGTATTTTAGGTAAAATAGGTGGTGGTGAGCTAATACTTGAAGTATTTAGTATATTAATTATAATAAATAAAGAGGATAAGATGAAGATGTAGATAAAGATGAAGATAAGGATAAAGATGAAGATAAGGATAAAGATGAAAGTAAAAATAAAAAGGTGTAAAAGGTGTAAAAGATTATGAAAATTGTAAAAGGATTTGTTTTAAGTAGGTAAAAATAGGAATAAAGAATTTCTTTTCAGAATTGAATTGTTTTTATTGTAATAAGACTTTTTTATAAAGTAGAATATATTATTATAATGTAAGGGATAGATATTAGGTAAGATGTATAATATTTTATAAAGAGTAAAGAAGGAGGTGGAGAGGTGTCGACTATATAGAGGATGGATGTCTTAGACATTCATATAACTATGTATTGAACCCGTGACACTATTGAACTTAAATAGTATATCTGGTATAAGTGTTTCATACTTTTTTATTATAAACTTAATATTATAGAATTCTTTTTATTTACAATTTGCGAATTCGTTATTAATAATAATAAATATATTATCTATTTATAGTTCTATAATGTCGAATATTATATTGTTTTTAATTATATATAGAAGATATGAGTTATAAATCGATTATACTATTTTAAAGATATTAGTATAATACTTATGGTAGATATTAAACTAATAATTATTTACTTTCGGAATGTTATATAATAATCGTATTACTTATAGGATAAAACCTTCTAGAATGTTTATCTCCGCTAATAATCATATATAGAATCTTTAAATTAAATTTGATATTAATTATGTATATACTTATATAATATTATAAATGCTTATAATTATCTTATTCTTTAGGAGTATAATTATTATTAATAGTATAATTTATTAGTTAATTTATTATATTATAAATGACTGTATCAAAACAATATCTTTTCTTTAATCCTTTTATATTTATATTATTAATTAGGATTTTAAGAATATTTTATTAATTTTCTTATTTTTTATCTCATTAATAAATTATAAATTGAATATTCTTATATTTTCAGGTACATTTATAATCTTTACTAATTGAAAAATATTATTTTTCATTAAATTATTAACTTTCTTTCGTTTTAATTTAACGAAAATTGTTGATATCGAATTATTAGTAAATATTATGAAATAGTCTGTATACTTAATATCATTATGTTACGGGAGCTGCCTCTAGGGTCACGTGGAAGTGTCTAGAGATCTCTCGAGGTGGTTTAGACTAGACTTCAAGTAGGAATTCAATAAGGTTGTAACTGGTTGCAATTCTCGTAACTATAGTAATAAACTAATGATTGATCTTGAGCACGAAGCTCTACATTGTAATGAAACCCATTCCCTTATATAGATCTTCGTCCTACTTGGACAGCTGGGACAGCCGGGCGCTCCTGGATGTTACGACGGCATCCAACATACCGCGTCACATGACATAAATTACACGTGATGGAGCGTCAAGGAGCTTCAGCGCTCCTGGAGCGCGTTGCGATCCTTAACGATCCAACATATAGGAGAGGTCCTAGGGACCAGGAGAGAGAACGAAGGTCTATATAAGGGAATGGGTTTCATTACAATGTAGAGCTTCGTGCTCAAGAACAATCATTAGTTTCATTACTATAGTTACGAGAATTGCAACCAGTTACCAACCTTATTGAATTCCTACTTGAAGTCTAGTCTAAACCACCTCGAGAGAACTCTAGACACTTCCACGTGACCCTAGAGGCAGCTCCCGTAACACTGGAGCGCTGTCGTTCCTGAGCTGTCCATCACGGGACACTAATCCCGTGACTCTTGGTGTCCTAGCTTATTCTTTTGTCCTGGGGCTAATCCCCTGGGACATTACTAATCCTAGTGAAGCCTTCTTGCTTACTGTGTTCTGTCTTTCCTAGGACCTATTGTCCTGGGAACTATGTCCTATGTTTCTAGGGTATACTATGACTAATACTATATACGTGCCTGAGGCTCTCCTGGGTGCCTAGCGTCCCCCGGTATACTGCAGCTGAATCACCGAGGCTTATAGTACCATTATAGCCTATACGTTGGTGATTCTACAGCCTGTTACTAATCCGTTTGTAACATTTAATTACTTTATAAGAAATAAATAGTTTTATAATTATTAATAGAATTCAATAATTGATTGATTATATATTGAATTTAGAATATCTTTTTTAAAAGAAATAAAAGTGTGCACGATACAGGGGCGTGCACGATGTAGGGATATCGGTTATGGTGTTGTTGTAATATATACATTGAATCATAATACTAATCATTTTGTTACCTACTTACTCACTATATACATACATGTATGGATAAGAATTTTTTTAGAATGCCTCCCTATAAATCTAAATCTAAATCCAAATCTCAAGATATTTAACAGTTCATTTGTCTATTTTTTTCAATTATTAAAAACATGGGAGAAGGAAGCTAGATATTCTATATACTATATTACACCATATTACATTGACAAGTTCCCTTTCTTCCACTCTCCACTTTGCACTTGCACTCTGTACTCTGCACTTCCACCCTCCCTCTCTTCTACTCTCCCACCTCCACTCTCCATGTCCATCTCTCCACTTCCGCTCTGCACTGTTCACTCTCCCGCTCTCGACCTTCAACTTACATCTCTATCTCCACTCCTACCACTCTTCTAATTTCCGCTTCTCTCTTGCCCTCTCTTGCCCTCCCCCCCTCACATTCCCACCTCCACCTTACATTCAAGCTCTCCCCCCCCTCACCTCCTTTTTCCCAATCCCCAATCCCCAAATCCCAAATCCCCTCCATCTCTCATTCCCCTATTTCCCTCCCCATTCCCCATTCCCCATTCCCCATCCCACAGCACAACTCCACAGAACACCGGCCACAATCCCCATCTCCATTCCAATTCCCACCCCAATTGCAATCCCAACACAATATCACTCATAATATCAGCTTACATGAGGAAGTCGATTTCAGATAAGAAATAAAAAAAAGGAAAAAATTCTTTCGTGTAGATGTGCTTACCGGGCTACTTACTCACTGTCTTAATTCACATTTAGATTCAAATTCGGGGGCGAGGTCGGGTCCAGGTCGGGTCCAGGTTCGAGTTCGGATGTGTGCATGCTTGTGTTGTATTGCGTTGTAATACGATGTGACGTGACGCGATATGATGGTGGATTGCTGTGCGTGAATCATATACACATAAATACTTGAGGAGATGTATCTATCTGGATATGGGAGACACAGGTAGGTTGGATTAGGTCAGGTGAGATTGGGTATTTGGTTATATATGTATATTTGTATCGTTTATTTTTATATTCGTGAAAAAGTTCATTTCCTATCTATACTATCTCATATATCCATCCATGTCCAATTCATCGTCCATACACTTGCATATAGAAATCAAATCAATACTAACATTGGATTATCCCTGCGCTGCACGCCTGCCCATATAGAAATTCCATACAAACATACAAACATCCATATATATATAAATGTATATCAATCACGTATTCCTCAACCTCGACTCTCTACTCCCCATTCCCGTCCTCTCAACCGAGAATTCAAAAAGGCCCACTCCCACGCCCTCCTTCCCCACCATACGTTCCTCCCACTCCTCTTCATCCTCTCCCTCCTTTCCCAAATCCCCGGGTAAGTCTCTCAATTCTCCTTGAACCTTCCAACTCCCCGTCATACCTACTTGCTCCCAAACTTCCCCCCACAATCTAACCCATGAATCCGCATCATGAAGCCATCTCCCCTGTTCCCCTGTTCCGCCTCCCTGTTTCCCCACCATACACCCGACGAATAGGGCGCCTTCGGTGTTTTTGAGGAGTTTGACTATATTAGCGCAAACGAGGAGTTGTTGATCCCAGGTGAAGAGATGCATGAAGAGAGAAGCGTGGATGATGGAGAAGGAATGGATGTGGTTTCTGAAAGTGAGAGTGAAGAAATTGGGATCGAGGATATTGGCTGGGAGGAGAGTGAAGGATTGAGATGGAGACTGGGATTGGGATTGGGGGTGAGAAGCATCAAGGAAGATTTTGTAGGAGGATTTTAGGAAGGAGGCGTTGTAATCTGTGCCGTAGAGTTGAGAGGGAGGGATACGGGCATGGTAAGCAAGAGAACGGAGTCTAGATTGTATTGTATTAGCTTAGCTTTTGTGGTGAAAGTATGCTTCAGTATCGATATGAATATGAATTTGGGGGCGAAAAGTAATGATTAGGAGGAGGTTTGGGATAGTAAGTGAGCATGAGAAGAAGAGACGAGGTGAGATGATGGATAGGAAATGAACGACGACTAATGATATATGAACATACTCTTGTGCAACACAACAACCGAGATCAAGAAAAAGAGCCGGTGCATTAGAAGGTGTAGATGGTGTGGAGAGAATCTCAACGATGCGGGGATAAAGTGGGTGAGTCAGTAGACGCAGGGTTAGGAAGGAAAAATTCCCGATGGAAGGGTAGGGGGTTTGATTCCAGAGGAGATCGCGCTATGTGTAGAGATTGGGTGTTAATCATTTAGACATCTTTTTCTATGGGCAAGGTAGGTAGGTAGAAAGGCAGGGGGGAGGGGGGAATGTAGGTTCTTTTTCTATTTGTTCAAGATTTTATCCCTTTTCTTCAAGATTCTTTTCTTTTCTAAAAATATCTCATTCTCTCACTCAAAACAAAATGATTTGAAAGACATGAAAGACATAAAAGAAAAGCAAGAAAGGAGTGGGATGAAACGATGGGAATGTAATCCTAGAAATCTTACATACCATTTTATAGACATGCGCATCTACTTCCTCGGGAGGTATATGACTATAATTTTCCAATAACTCACGTGCTTTCGGACCTAAACGTTTTCCAATAGTGGTATGGTACCATGGTTTCGAAGTCGAATATTTATCGGATATAGGCGTGACTGTTGAACTAGTCTTTGAATTTGATGTGAACGGAGGAAGACATGGAGATTTCGAGGTGGTGGTTGATGGTGGTGGTGAAGGAGGAGGAGTACCGAAATCGAAATGTGAGGAATGAGGGGAAAGAGGATCTTTCATTATGATTTCTTTGGTGTTGATGATCGCCATGAGATAGATAGACCTGATGATAGGGTATATGTGGTGAGAGAAATGGTCCAGAGGGTATAGATGATAAAATTTTGGGTAAAATATAGTTGTAAAAGGAACGTAATTCGATCGATATGCTCAAGCGATTTGGATATTCAAAGAAATGAGGTTATTCACCCAAATGAATGAATAAATAAGAATTTACAAATGATAAAAGACTCCGTTCGTAATAAGTTATTTAGCATTTATCCCAAAGAAAATCCAAGGTTACAAATACATACAGTGTGAATGAGTGAGCGAGTACATACAATGCATGGAGGTCGTTCATCCATTCAATCATCCATCTCTTGGAAATTCTAGAAAGATTCCCAATACAGCCAGATAGGACAGGGCTGAAAGTATAAATGCCTAGGGACATGTACGGAGAGTATATATAGGTATCTGTGTACTGGTAATATATAAATATATATATGTATATATATATGTATTACCCAATCCTTTGGGACGACGGACGGGGTGTCTTTGTGTTTTTCAATACTTGCTTGCTACGATCTACCTGGATGATACCTAGAGAAGTGTTAAATGATTGATTGCTAAGAGATTGCTGACTTGAAGTTAAATTTGAGCACCTACAATATTTGATTCTTAAGCAATGCTTTCGAGGACCAGTCTCTATTACTGGCTGGTGCATTCTTTGTTGTTTCGAATCTTCTGGGATTTCATCGCATTCGGTAAATGGTCAGGGCAGTGAGAGATCTGTTGCCCCTTTGTGCAGTGTCTCGAGT
Source organism: Botrytis porri (assembly GCF_014898465.1). Taxonomy (NCBI): domain Eukaryota; kingdom Fungi; phylum Ascomycota; class Leotiomycetes; order Helotiales; family Sclerotiniaceae; genus Botrytis; species Botrytis porri. The sequence continues at coordinate 206,363 of NW_024066093.1, forward strand.
GTGCACTGGACTTTTTGGATGTAAATTCTGAGAGTGGAGAAGGGCCAATATATGTAATGGTTTTGATGGAGAACGCGAGAGTGATGTCTGTGACAAAGAATGGAGGATGGGGTGGGAGAATCTACTGGGTAGGTCCAAGTCGTCTAGATGAAGATTGATTGATTGATTGATTGATAGTGCTTCGGACCTCGATAGTAGAATCAAGGGAAATGAAAATGAATATGAAAATGAATATGAAAATGAATATGAAAATGAATATGAATATGAATGAAACCGAAAGTTAAAATGTATAAAGAAGTGGCTGATAGCTGTGGCTGATAGTAAATAGATACAAGATATACCGGTACCTAGGTAGAATAGAACTTGGAAGCTCCCTCCACAGAGTCTAATCTCCATATAGAATCAAGGAGCTAGAAGCTTATTTGATGATTACACTATTGATGAAAGCTTCACCTCGCATATCAATATTCTAACCCAAAGTTAGAATAAGGGGGAAAGTTTGACGCTAGACGAAAGAAAGATGTACCGCCTATTCATTTCTATAAAATACAACATCTCCAAGGATGGGGTTGAGTCCGGAAATTATCTAAACGTCAATATTAATTCGGCGCCCACGGAGTAGACATCTTATTAATGATTATCAATAAACTCCTAATCAATACTTGATACTGACGCATCACGACCAGTCTGGGTATAATTAGGCATAATGGGAAGTTTGAAATTCAAATCGCTGCAACTTAATTGAAATGCTATGAAGATGCGTACAGTCACTTGTGTCGTCGCAAACGTTTCTTGTCTTGATTCCCATTTCAACACATTGATCATAAAATTCATGGCCATTTGGACGACTCACGGCATGCATGGACGCTGCACATAGAGCTAATATCCTGCCGCAATCTTGGGGGTCCGTCGTGCTGAAACGCATTCTCTTGGGTCATATATGACCATTATCCTTCCTGATATTGTGTTGACCCCAAATCCATTTCTTTTTCGTACCTAGTATGTGCGAACGTATGTGGATATATAAATACACCAAAGAGATCAGTAGCAATGAGAGTTTTGGAACTTTGAAATCTGGGGTAAGCTTGTTTTTTTTTTTTGAAATTATATCATTGATCATATCAATCCACATCACCAAGCTTCAAATCGCGCAAAGTCTTGTGTCGGGAACGTCGTGGCATTGATTTACTTTTCCGTAGCTATTGCACATGATTTTCATGCTGCTTTTCCAGTATTCATATGATCACAACCCTCCTGATCAACATCCCGAAAACCACATGCACCCCTTGTACGATAAAGAACCCATTTAGAATTTGCTGAAAGACTTAACAGCCTTGCCAGTTCGGGGAAGGACACGGAGAACATTGAAACGGACCTGTTATAATTTCATTAGTTAAGTGCATTCTTTCTGCTTTGTGGAAATGAAATATAATTCATAAAGAGAAATCTGAGTGTCTGCGCAATTGATTACGTACGGTCTTGCTCAATGGTCTGCATTGTCCAACTGTAACTTGATCACCATCCTCAACACGGAAAGCTGGGGAAACGTGGGCAGCGAGGTTCTTGTGTCTCTTCTCATATCTGGCGTATTTTGGGATGAAGTGGAGGTATTCTCTGCGGATGATGAGGGTACGGTGCATCTTGGTGGAAACAACAGTTCCGGTCAAGATACGACCGCGGATAGAAACGAGACCGGTGAATGGGCACTTCTTGTCTATTGAGAATTTCTTGTTAGCATCGCGCTCGATTTCGATTCAATTTTCGACATCTCCTCCATATTTCGTTTCACCACTCGAAATCCTCAATCTCCCATCTCGAACAAATATGATACAGCCTCCAAATTCCCGTGTCGCATTGTTTGATTCCACCTCGATTCCAAGAACCTGTAGAAAAATCCACATACCGATGTAGCTTCCCTCAATGGCGGTCTTTGGGGTTCTGAATCCCAATCCAACGTCCTTGTACCATCTGCGGCCACCCTTTCCAACCTTGCTGGACTTGGCCTTCGACTTAGAGTTAAGGAAGATGTGAGGTTGCTTTTGGAAAGCGCGCTCCGATTGTACGGTAAGTTCGGTGGCCATGGCTGCGAAATTTGGTCGATAGGTCGCAAATTCGTGGTGGTCGTCGATAGGAATGTCGATTGAAGGCTTCTGTAAATTTCCAATTTTTCTCGAAATGTGTGTGCCGCTAAGGTAATCGGCTAAGCGAGGATGCTCTTATGAAGATCATGTGATTGAATAATTTTATTATGAATATTTGAGTTGTGAATTAACTTCCGAAGTTGGACCGAGTTTCTCGTTTGGATCTGAACGCGACTTGTTTGTTTACTTTGAATTATTTGGGGTTTGTTTCATTTTCGGCATAGCAACATTAAGACAAGAATTCAACATTACTCTTCCAAACTTCATAACTAGCATATAGGGAATAATTTATGATATCTTGAAATAATTCACATTCGGCGACATTCAAAATGTCTTCCTTGGAGGAAGCTACACTTCCCGCGACTCGCCGCCCAAAATCAAGAAAATCATTATCCGCAATACCTGCAGACAAAGAAAATATGACGGCGGAACTTGGAGCTCTCACTGGAAAAAGGACTCCAATCGAGAAGCCAGCAAGAAAGAAGAGGAGTAAGAGTATAGGCCCTGGCGGGCTAGATGCACTGAAAGATACCACTGGCAATCGTCGCAAGGTAAGCATCTCACACAATGTGGAAGTCAAGAACCTGGCTAAATGAATGTATAGTCTCTGGCTACGATAGCTCAACCACCTCCCAGATCCATCCTAAAACCTACTATGCCACCTCTCCGTGAGATTCCGGCGCATAACCCCAACAAAAAGTCGAGTCCAAAAAAGACCAAAACACCTTCACCACCACTTCCAAGCTCTGAGTTAATCAATTTTGGTGTTGACGCTGGCTCAAAGGCATCAGGCGCCGAAGCACTTGATGATCCATTTCATATCGAAATGCCGAAGACCAACAATGACAGTCGAGTCGCATTGCGAACGGAGGAACAGCAGCAAGCTGCTGCTAGAGAGAGGGAGGAGAAGGAAAGAGCTGATATGCAGAAAGAAGTTAATGCTAGACGAGATGCCCGCCGCAAGTCTCTTGCTAATCGACGTGTTTCATTTGCGCCTGAAGCAACACTTCATACTTGGGATGTTGTTGTAGAATATCAAGATTCTACCACATCGTCTAATTCCACAAATTCCACCCGCCAGGCCTCGAATGTCACTGGGGACTCTGTCACTACCCCGCACCAGCAAAATTCTGGACCACCTAGCTCAGACCCTTCGGAGCCTCCATCAACACCACCTGAACAAATCGAAGATGACACAGCGAGTGGGTCACCAGAACATCAACGCGACCTACATCAAAAGAAGCGCCGCAGAAGTTCTGTCATACCTCCTATGAATTTCAATGACCCCAACGACGCTTTCTCATCCAGTCCTATGAGTGGGAGTTCTGTGGGTGCTGAAGATATCGAAGAGAATGAATTTGCTTCTGATGATTCGGATGATGATGACGATGGGACCCGAATGACTATGGATGGGGGAGAAACAACAAATATGTCAATGGCATCAGTTCAATCAGGCTTTAGCGTCGGTTCAGATACGATGTTAGAACAATCTTTAAGGCGAGCTGCAAACCAAGCTGGTACACCAGCAATGAGTTTCGATGAACAAGGAGATACCAAAATGAGTGAAGACAATGAGATCGTTGCCTCCTTTGCTCCATGGGCGAAGAAGGCCCCTCTAGAAGCACAAGTAGACCAAGAGAATGTAAATCCTTTCTCATCAGCATCCAAATCGAATATCCAGCAAGATGCTGAACAATCAGATGGAGAAGAGATGACAATGGATATGGATATGACAAGTGCAGTTGGTAGAATCTTACCAGGTCAAGAACGAGAAGATGACGAGCTTTCTATGGATGTCACTCGTGCTTTCGGTGGCATTATTCCCAACAACCAACCTGGAGCAAAACTCAATCCAGCGGGCCGTTGTCAAAGTACTCGTAGAATATCAACAGGTGAAGAGTCGGCATTCGGAGAACAGACCATGGACTTGACTGCTGCTATAGGTGGAATTCATGCAGCTCAAGATGATGAGGAGGTTTCCGAAGATGAGGATATGAGCATGGATTTTACATCGGCAATCGGTGGCGTGCTATCACAGCCACCTGCGGCGAAGAACAAAAGACGAGTATCGACGGCTTCAAACGCAAAGTCAAGCCAAAATCGCGAAAGCCTAGATTCTGCAGCCGGGGATGAAACGATGGGAATGGATATGGACATGGATATGACTACTGCGGTGGGTCGTATCATACCTCCGACTATGGACGAGACCGAGGAAATGGATATGGATGTAACAGTTGGGATGGAAATGACCAAGGCTTTAGGTGGTATTCTTCCACGATTGAATGCTGGAGATCGAAATCAAGCCAAGAAGATTATGGAAATGGAAACAGATCTTGGTAGTTCACCATTTCGAGTAGATGTTCCCGCCAATTCTCCACCAAAGCCCGTTAACCATAATGCTTTGATCGCGGCACCAGAAAGTCGCAGCCCAAGCTTTACAGCCGGATTCAAAGGAAAAGGTCTTCGTAGAAGCATGGATCGAATCTCTACAACGCCCAAGTCTACACCAAAGTCTAAGATGTTAACGCCAGTCAAGAAACCTACCACTCCACAAAAACAGCTCACTCCACAACCTGCTCAACCATCTCATCCTGGCAAAACTCCACCATCCAAAAACATCCTCATGCGTACAGGATCGCCAAAGAGACTTTTCAAGCCTGACCTCAAAGAATCATCTTCTACTCCTCGTACAACTCCAATTAAAAAACAAACACCCAATAAGTTATTCAAGCAAGACAGCAATACCGGCCTTGCAACACCTAACTTTATACTAACACCGCAAAAACGATTGTCTACTGGCATTGGTCTCGATAGAATAGGACTGGGGTCACCAAAAGTTGCTGCATTGCTAGACCGACGCGGATCGATTGGAGAACAGGCACGATCATTTACACCTACCCAGCCAGCTGATCTGAATCGTGGTGTACGATTCCAAGATCCTCGTATCATGGAAGCGGAAGTTGACAGGGAGCGAGAATTAGAAGAAGATAGAGAAAATGGACGTAAGATAATGGAGCGTGAAGCGGATCAAGGTGAAGGAGAAGAAAAAGACGCAACTCTGAACCTCAAGGAAATGATCAGCAGTCTAACTCCTAAGAAGAAGTCAATGAAAGGCCGCAAGAGTTTACATGCTGGTGCTGCAATCGGACTTTTGGGCAAACGACCCGCTGAGTTGGATGAGGATGATTCAGATTCAGATGAGAGTGGTATGAAGCGACTGAGAAATCATCAGGGCAGTCCTGTGAAGAATGTCCATCTCCAAGGGCCACCCACTAAGGAACAAACAACAACTGGTCGTCTAACCCGGTCGAGCCGAAAGAGTATGGAAGATTCGACTGTTCCTTCTATCACTCCTACTCTCACTACTTCGCCCATCAGGGACACAATTACCACACCACATGATCAAGGACGTTTCAAAGATGCGGAAGCCAATTTGGCTGAGCCTGTGGCAATTCCGTTCAAGGAGACAGAACCAGTCGAATATCCAAAACTACCCGAGGAAACCTTGGACAATGAGCGCATACAGTTACAGGATTTCTTAAATATGACAAGTATTCGATTCATGGAATTGACAACTACCAAACGAAGACATACAATTGCACCAAAACGGTCTAGCGATGGACCGATAAGGAATCGACTGTCCGATCAAGCCAAGGTTTCACTTGAAGATTGTGTTGCGGCGGGTGCTGCTACCATTCCTATGCTTGAGTTATTCCAGCATGTAAGTTATCCAGACAATTTCCTTTTGATAGCGCATGGTCATACTAACACAATTAGGCTTGTCATGAACTCAAAAAGTATATATCAGATGGTCGAAAAACAGTTCGCGAGATCGAGAGTGAAACCTTCGAGGAGAACCCTCCACTATTCCGTGAATATATTTCTGCGCCGGCTGATATGAAGGTTGTCATGGACAATCAACTCAAGAATGTCAAGACGCATTCCCGTCTTCTCAGTAAAGGTATGTGGTATGATTGGCGATCAACATTACTTGAGACTGTTAAGGATGAACTCGTTAGAAGTGCTGAAGGCATGATCAATGATGAAGAAATCCTGGACAAACAACAAGCACTACTAGATGCTGTGCTTCCAAAGATGGTCAAACGAGCTCAGCAACTTCAACATGAGGAGACCAACCTGAAGACTGCTGCTGAAGAAATTGCTAGCTGTGATCCTGACGAGCTCAGTGAAGCTCGACAGCAGCTGATCATTGTTGAAGCTGATGTTGATGCAAAAAGGCACATGATTGAGGAATTGAAGAAACAACTTCAAGCAAAAGAAATTGAAATTGAAGGTGGCACTGCAAAAAAGGCAACATTCCTGGAAGAAATTCGTGAAGCGGAAAAGATTCGAGAGGAGTGCCGAGGTTGGAGTTCGAGCGAGCTTAGTAATCTTAAAGGTACGTGCCAGTCTCTGGCCATAATCTATGAACATCGTTAACAATTTTCTAGCAAAAGTGGATGCTCTTGAAAAGAAGCATGGTTGGACTATCACCGGTGTCTCTGGAACAACGACTTCAATGACTTATCGAAAGGAGATTGAACTTGTATTCGACGCAGCTGCATTCAAGTCAAATGCTTCGAGCAAGACCCAAAAGCCAGAAAATTCAAGAATCGATCTTTGGTACATCGCCGCCAATCGTGAATACAATCCATTAACCCTCACCCCCGAAAAGGAATTTCTCCTTCAATGCATCCGTGATCACGTTCGAGGATTACCACAATCAGAAACCGAAATCAAGACTCTGCTCAATTCTGTTAGCGTAGCCTGGAACAAAGCCGCAAGAGTGGTGGATGATATTTATCTACTTAATATTATTTGCCCAACTGTTGTCACCAAAACATCGGATAACTCTATCCTCGTCAAGTCAAAGTTATTGATTGCGGCTCTTAATACAAAGGTCGAATTAGCTTTCAGTCTCATTAGTCACAGCACGGAAGAAGGATTTGATGTGGAGATTTCCCCAGTTGCAAAAGTAATTTATGGGGAAAGGTTTAATGAACCGAAGATGAGGGAGTTCCTTCTTAATAGACTAGGCAATTATGCTAAGGAGAAGGGAGATGGAACTAATGTTTCTTGGGGCTCAGCGGTAGCTGAGTTGGGGGATAAATTATTGGCGAGGGGAAGAAAGTAAGATGTATAGGATCGAGATTTTATGTTCTGAGTTTTGATTCAGCGATGGTTATCTAGTCTCGATGAGTTTAATGATGATTATGAAAATGGGGATTTGATATCCATGGAGTAAGGGGTTAATGTTTATGTGGTAGCGTAGGATATTTTATAGGATTTTGAGGATGAAAGCTTGATGCTTGTCTCTGTTTATGATTAATTTTTGTCTACTTGTTGATTTGAATTTTATGATTCTACTAGACGGACCTGGTCTTTGTACCGTTCTGATGATTGACTTTCATTCCTCTCTTGTGAAATTTGGGCTTTGTATCACACGGTATGGCGAGGTTAGCTTAGCAAATGGAGATTCACCGCCTTTGTCTTTGCGGATCAAGGTGGTTTGTTTGATGAATATTGGTGCATATCTGGAAGAAATGTTGATTGAGTACAACTTACAATATAATGGGTAGCTTTTAATTTCAAGATTCTTTGTATTATTGTTTGTGTTCTACTCCGAGTACATGTACTTCAATCTACCGGATATCAATGCATTGGAGTCTCGCTGGCGCCACAGCGATGTGAACCCTTGTTCATTTCAACGTCATCGTCATAATTTATATAACTGGTAAGGTAACCTTAACACCGACCCTAGTATAAAACAAACAGCTGAACCCAAACCTCCACGATATATGAGGTTCCATTTCCAGAACTGAATATATTCTCAATTCAATCTTTATTTTGTTTTCCTTGAATCCGATCCATCATGCAAATTATCAATTTCCTTCCTCTCGCATTCCTCCTTTCTAACATCATCAACGCCCTATATCTCTCAGCTGAACAACATCCGATCACACCACCATCTTCCGCCTTGCTATCACCATCCCAAAAACAAACGATTCCTCAACCTCTGATCGGTTTCGGAACATGGAATCTAAATCTTTCTCCTGAAAACACCACTGAAGCCGTCGCGTACGCAATCGACATTGGATATCGACAGATTGATTGTGCGGCGGCGTATGGGAATGAAGTGGCGGTAGGACAGGGAATTAAAGAGGGGATGAAGAGAGCTGGGTTGGGGAGAGAGGATATTTGGGTGACGAGTAAACTTTGGAATGATCAGTATGTTATTATTGTTTTATTTTTCACGGGGTGGTTTGAGATGGGGATGATTGATTGAGGGTGATTTTGGTTAAAAAAAATTCACTAATTGTTCGATGAAATAGTCATGGAAGTTATAAAAATGTGGAAAGGGGGTTAAATCAGACTCTCCAAGATCTAGACCTCGAGTATCTGGATCTATATCTCATACACTGGCCAATTGGTTTCTCATCCAATGGAACGAAGAATCCCGATCATGTCCAGGTTCGTTTTCATTTTCTCCACGTTCTCGGGTTCCGACTAACACGAAATAGACTTACAAATCCATGATTTCCCTTCCCAAATCTCGTGTTCTCAATATCGGGGTATCGAATTTCTCTCCGCTCCAACTCAAGAATGTCGTGTCGACTGGTACGATGCCATATGCGCATCAAATGGAGCTCCATCCCTATTTACAACAATCGGCGTGGGTAGCGACGCATAAAGCTCTTGGTATTAAAATGACGGCTTATTCTCCATTGGGAAATACTAACCCCACTTATCAATCATTGTCTTCCACATCACTCTCATTTTCTTCATCCCAATGGGCATCATGGACATCCCTCTTCCGCCCCCCCTCCTCAAAACCAAAAGCTCCACCTCTCCTCCAAAACCCCATCCTCCTTGACGTTGCCGAGCAACGAAATTGCACTCCAGCTCAGGTAGCTCTAAAATGGAATATGGGAAGAGGGATTAGTGTGATTCCGAAAAGTAGTCATGAGGAATGGATCAAGGAGAATTTGCATGCGGGGGACTGTGAGTTGACGCATGCGGATTTGACGAGGTTGAGGTTTGTGGGGAGGAAGTGGTTGAGTAGGTTTAATAATCCGGGGGAGGAATGGGGGGTTACGCTTTTTGAGGGCTTGGAGGGGGTTTAGGGATTGGGGATCGTTAGGGAGAGGGGGGAGGGGGAGGTACGGTGATTGAAATTTCATTCGAAAAGTGTTGGGATTTGATTTGTGTTTATGCATCATGAATGGATTTGAGTAATGAGTCTGAGAATTTAAATTTGAATTAAAGTATCTGGATGTGTTATCTCTTCATGGTAAACTAGTCTCTCCAGCTTTAACGACGTGTTTCATTTTTAGTAAGAGTATTTCGCACAATTTCAAACAGTCGTCCTCATTTGGTTATGTGTGCGATATCGAAGGAGCAAGGAGTATGGGTAACACTCAATAGCACACAAGAGGATTATGATCTACAGCCAAGCTTTCCGCCCTAGCTAACCTTCTTGCAACTCCACACGGAAAGTAGGCAAAAGACTCGGGTCCCTGCAGACTGTTGCTTGTGGTATTATATAGTGATGAGTCTTTCCTTGAGCTTGGTATTTATGCGTGTAATTTTCACGCTTCTTTACACCAGTGGGTGCATACTGGATCATTTTCGATTGATAGACTGACAGACTATCACAGGGCTGGCACTTCTCTCTTGAGACTTAGTATAGATGAATGACGACGGAGCTAATAGGGAAAATTGAATGGTATTATATTCCCCGTATACTGTAAGAAGTTTTCTTTGCACAGCCCTTTTCTACATTATATATAGATCCAATGGTGCCCATTCCCTCACACGTTCAAAGGGCTTCTGGATCCTCACGAGACCCAAGCCTTCGCCAATTTAGTGAACTTGTTCATAGACTATTCATTCTTTATGAAGAGAAGGGGAGGTGGAAAACTTTACATACCCAGGTATAGATAACCATGATTTCGTATCCCCACCCCTAGCCAAAGTCCAGGAAGAAGTCTTCCTAGCTAGAAGTGATTAAATTTAACATGCACCTGGTACAGATGGTGGTCACTATGTTGAAAATAATGATCTCACCACCATTGAATTATACGCAACCAATTGATGAGCTCAGGTATCACCTGGAAATGTCAATCTTTACTTACTTGAAGATTTCGCTTCGGTCACCGTGAATGGGATGACGATGATTGGAAAGTCTGTGGCAGCTTCATATTACGGAAAGAATCCCGATTACTCATATTGGAATGGCTGTTCGACGGGTGGAAGACAGGGGATGATGATGGCTCAGCGCTATCCCGATGGGTACGATGGAATTTTAGCCAGCGCGCTAGGAATTCATTGAGCAGAATTGGTCCCTGCGAGGTATTAGCCTCAATTTCTCATGAACCACCTCGGAGTCTACCCTAGCCCGTGCGAATCCGACGCCATTACCGCTGCCGCAGTCAAATCTTGCGATGGTCTGGATGGTGTTACAGACGGTATCTTGAGCGCGCCTGGTCTTTGCAATTTCCACGCCAATTCCACAGTTGGAAGAAACGTCAGCTGCACAGATGGAAGCACGACGATGATTTCCTCGGAAGCAGCTATCGTTGCTCAAGCAGCTTGGGAGGGTCCCAGAGCCGAGGATGGTAGTTTCCTGTGGTACGGGCTGGATCCTTCGAGTTCTCTCAGCACCGGCACTGTCATTACTTTTTGCGCGGACGGAAATGCACAGGGTGTGGGTTTTCCCGCTCCATTCGCATCCGACTGGATTGATCTGTTTGTTGTGAAAAATGCATCGTTTGCTCTTGACATTACCACCCAGCAAGAATCCGCACGTCTGATACATTCATCCGTCCAACAATATGCATGCATCGATCATCGGAAATGCGGATCCCGATCTCTCGACATTTAAAGAGACGGGAAGAAAATGATTTCCTGGCATGGTTTATCGGACCAACTTAATCCTCTTGGTGGCACAATACAATATTATCATTTGGTCGAGCAGAGAGATTTGAACGTGAGAGATGTTGTTCCGACTCTTTGAAGTGCCGGGTGTGCAGAATTGTTTGGGTGGTAATGGGCCGTATCCGGTGGATATGATAGGGGCTTTGGTTCGATGGGTTGAACAGGGGGTGGCGCTCGATGTGTTGGTAGCGAGGACGACGCCGACGGGGAATGAAACGATGATTGAGAGGAATTTGTGTGTGTATCTGTTGGTGGCAAGGTATACTGGGGGGGAATCTAATGTGGCCAGCTGTTTTGTATGTAGTTTGGAGATTTGATGAGGGGGTTGATTTGTAGCATTGAGCTAGAGTTAGGATGTGTGTAGATGAGCTGTGGAGTTGAGATGAAGGTTCGGTGAGATAGTTTGAGTGTTGGATATTGGATGTTGGATGTGGGAGAAGTCTCTCGATTCGATGTAATAAATTCTATTGTCCTTTAGTCTCCATAAGATATTCTCATTTGTTATGTGCCTAGTATGTATATATAGATGTAGAAAGATTTAATGTAAGATCTTACAATACCAAAGTTTCCATCTACATCTCGGAGCCAAATGAACATGATGATGAAATCCTTTTCCCTCTGACACATGATTGTCCTGCGCTTTACCACCTGCTTGGCTGGGTAGCTCACTTCCATGCCACATTTCCTTTGAGATACTCACTCGTTCCCATATCACGGCAAACGATACAGCCAGTCACTACCCATCTACCTCCCCCTCCAATCCTTCTCTAGGAATACAAATCCAAGTAATCATACACACACCCCACCTTCACCTCACACCGCTTTCAAATGCCTCCTCGGAACACCCCACCCTTCTCCTCCCGCCCAACCTTCCCGAACCCGAATCCCGAACCCGAAATCATCTTCCATCCAAGGTCCGAAACCAAATATATCAATCGGGAATAAAATTCAAAAGTGTTTTTATTCCCAGACGATGTAATTTTTGCAAAGGTTTGTGGAAAAAGTGCTGGTGAACGGTACTGGTGAAGGGCAAAGGTGATTGATTTTTGAGATGTGCAACAAGAGATGTTTGGGGGAGGGGGACCAATGAGAGGAGGGCGTGGGGGAGGTAACGTGAGGAAGGGGTGCGGGGGAAGTAACGTGAGGAAGGGGGGAAGTGAGGATGATGGTGTTTGGTGTATGGCGGTGTCTGGCGTGAGGAATTTGCCGGATGGGTGAAATTGATGAGAGGATTTGGTGGGGAGGTGGGTAGGGAAGGAGGGAGTGATATGTTAATAAAAGTGTATGATTGGTATTTGTAAATCACAGTAATGTAATAATAATAAGTATATTGGATGATGGCAATAAAAGTACCGATGTGTCTACGTAGCAGTACAGGAAGAGAAGATGGATATTTATTAGCTTGGGATTGATATATATGTCTGACATAGATTATATGTACATACTATACGTACCATACTCTTTGATTCTTGAACTTGCACGTATCATATCAACCTCACTTTGGATTCATGTCATTGATCTATTATTTGTATGGTTTTCACTTGTGAATTGGGTTGCTTTGAGATGAATGGCAAGTAGGGTATTTTGCTATAGAGAGAATACATGGGGATTTCTGGGGTTGAGGCTTTGAGTAGGTAGTCTTATGAGGCCACTTGTATGTTGATGTTATTCTGACTTCACTTTGACTTTACGCGAATGATGCTATCCTTTGGTGAAGAGCGGTGTTTATGGAACAGTTTGTTTGGATCACTTGATGTTGAGTTCTTGATTCACAATTTACATCATGTGACGTCAATGAGAGTATGGATGAAAACGAGAAGAGGGTATGGTCATAGGAAGAGGAAGGATTGGTAGATAGACGGTGATTGCTTTCTTTGGAAGTTCTCTTGCAACTCAGACTTGAAGATATAAATTGGGACATATCAAGGTCAACAAGAGGAGCACCAGCAATAGCAGCAGCAGCAGCAAGGGTTAACGTCAGGTTCGACTATCATATCAACTTTAAATGACTTCACTCTACAACGTCACCGTCAACTTCAACTTCAACTTCAACTTCAATATCCAATTCCCAACCTTGAACCCCTCACTTTCTCATTTCCCACTTCCTACTTCCCACTTCCCACTTCCCACTTCCCACTTCCCACTCTCTACAATCAATCCACCTCGCTGCCGAGGTACCTTGCTGCCCTCCAAACCCTCCCAAATATTCCCATAAGTCATTGACTCATGATATTCACTCGAGATACTATGTAAATTTGACAGTTTGAATGAAAATTTCATCCTTTGCACTGCCTTCCCACCCTTGCCGTCCCCAACCAAATTTTCTATTGGTGATATCGTCACAATAATTCACAAGTAATTCACCACCACCGATTGCGCCATTTTTCTGCTACACCTAATTGCCGAAAGAAAAAAAAAACAAAGAACAAATTCACTTTCCATGTCATTTATGGCACGACTTATCGGAAAGACGGCAGAGTAACAAGGTCGGAAGAAAGAAAATTGGCGCACATCTCATTCCCCAACACACGCCGACAAGGTATTCCGCCTCATTTCCCTTCACTTTCTCTCACTTTCCTCTCATTTCTCCATCTTCAACTTGAATAAGCCGCCAGTGAAGAAAATTTTACATCACTCAAGCGAAGTGATCTAGCGCACCGACACCCATTCCCATTTAACTTAAATACTTCCCCATCCACCGTACCTCTTCTGATTTCTTTTTTTCTCGACACGAATCTTTTCCAGACTGGACTTTGTTCTTTTCTTTGCGGACCAGCCATCTGCTTTGAATCGAACAAACTCCAGTCTGGATCCAACATCTCAATCATCAAAGTGCCGCCTTGGATCTTTTTTATTCTTCAATTGATTTGTTCTTCGTCATCCCTCCTCCGCTCCCTTCTTCTTCCTTTCTCGTTGTCGGATATCAACCTTCGCCATGTCAATTTGGTCTCTTTCGTGTAGTGCCTGCTGCACGAGATTGATCTCTTTGGTATTGGTCCAACATTAGAATCATCGAGTGCCTCCGCCTACCGATCTCGATCATTCTTTTGTTCTTCATTATCCTTCAATATCTTCTCGTGCGTCGATACCTTCTTCTTCGGCTCAATTTGCCTTTTGCTTGTAGTGCCTGCTGCAAGTGATTGACCAATTTGACCTGATCCAACAGTTCAATCATTGAGTGCCTTTATCCATCGATCTCGATCATTGTTCTGTTCCTGGTATCCTCGACTTCTTCGACAACGAGTTTTCTCTAGAAGGACTTTATCAACCTTTCTTTTGTAGCGCCAACTGCAATTGAAAATGATTTACTTCGTCTCTTGAACCACTCGTTGTCTCCTCCCCTTCAATCGACCAAACCACTTGATCGAGCCCTCGACAGTTTTCGACCTTGAGAGTTCTGTGTAGCGCCAACTGCATAAATTTCTCAACCTCGATTTCTCTCGACAAGCTCATCTCGTGGACCATTGGTCACCTTCAACCTTACAAGCGATTCGGACTTGCAGAGTGTCTTTTTTTTGTAGCGGCCGCTGCAAAGAATCGACGCATCTTTTCGTCTCGACCCAAGATCATGAGTCCCTTTGATCACGATCTTCATCACTTGTTCGGTATTTCGACAATACAAAGCCACCTACCCTTTGTAACTCAACACGCTGGTCCTTTCAATACCACCACCAGCGACCCATTCGCACTATTCTCGCCTGCGTCTGGTCTCTTCTCACCCTTTTCCGACCTTTCTTATGTAAGTTTTCCTCACATGCACCATCACTTGAACATCATACTAACTGCACACAGGTGTTTGTTCTCGTACGCTTGTTTGATTACGGTCAATTCTGACCCGTTCGAGTTTTGGTGAGTTTCCAACGTGGACACATGGTGGCACCAACAAATTGCTAACACCCATTGCAGAATCGATTTCCTCTTTCCTTTTGCGTGCTTTCGTTGGTCACGATCGACTCTGTCCCCGTTCGAGTTTCGGTAAGTCACCAACTTGAACATGCCGTCGCACTACCGCCAAAATACTAACACACCTTGCAGAATTGTTTCATCTTCCTCCTTTCCTTTCGGTTTTTCCTTTCGGTCTTTCCTTTCTCGACAATATTATTATCATTTTTATCCGGTTCGACAAATATTTTTATTATTCTTATCGCAAGAAGTATGTATTTCCGTCATTCCTCTCCCCGTTCCTACCTTCACTTTTCACCATGACCAATTCTAACCCCCAAACAGGCGTTCGCAGTCCGGAATGGTGTGGTAGCAGGTGTGAAGAACTGGTGGGGCGGGAACCCATGTCTTCATGATCCACCTCTCCACTTACCATGTCTTCGTCTCCCTCCATTGATACTACCAAACTTTGTTGTTGATCCTTATACGATCTCCCTCGATGAACCATACGTCTAGTGCGGAGGTTCTTCGTTCGCAGAGCTGTACGTCCCGGTCGCCGATGGCACGACAGGATGCAGCTTCTGACGGGAGATCAGATCGAGTAATAGTCAGGACGGTGTAAATATAGCAGGCTGCGTCGGCAGGAAGCTTGAGAGCCCCCTGACTTCCTTCTCACATGATCATCGATAGCCTGAGGAAAACACCAGGACGGCAGGCACACCCGAGAGGGTACGTGACCGACTTAGCCTAATGGGACTCAGGGAGACACGGGACGTCCCTCGTTGTCTTTCAAAGCAAATATTACAACCGAGTGGGGTTTTATTAATGGGTACAGGATCGACATTGACTGGTAATTGTGAGTTGTTGGTGATTGCTGATATGGTGGGACGGTTTTGCTAGGGATTCTGAGGTGGTGGTTGGTGTGGTTGTGGTGGTTGTGGTGTGGTGTGTTGGTTGGAGTTTCGTGGCTGCGGCCCTTCTTGCATTTTTATCTTCACCATAGGTTGATTCGGGGGAATCGGCTTTGTTTCTAGGCTAGGTGGGCTGGAGTTGACTTTGGTCAAAGGAAACTTGGTGGTGTTGAAGAAACCCCTCAAAAAAAACTTGAAAACGAAAAACAACAAAAAAAACACGAAAAAGAAAAACACCAAAAAAAAACACGAAAAACGACAACCAAAAAAAAAAAAAAAAAGTCAGGCTTGACTTGTACGAAAATTCCGCTTTGGTGACGATCGAGGAGGATTTTTGGTGGAGGAATAGCTTGGCTTGAATAGTGTAATAACAATTTTGTACAAGTACTCTGATTTCCCTTGTGAATGCATTTGATGAACATGATATGTCTTGTGATTTCCGTCTTTCTTTTCCCTCTGATCTATCTATCTCTCTCTTCTTCTTGTATTTACTAGTATACGACTTGAGGAAGTTCAAGTCATTTCCCTGACTTTGAGGATTCCAGAATACTTATTAATAAAGCGAGAGTGCTTTAATGGGGTGGATTGCTGAGATACCCATCACTGTTGATTGACCTTGGAAGTAGCAGAAACCACACCACATCACCACCACATCACCACCACATCACCACCACATCACCATAGCACATCACCCACCACATCACCTCTCCCCATAGCTAGTGGAATTTCATACCTACCTAGTACATAACCCCTCCATTCCATTCCCTACACTAATTTCTTTTCTTCTTCTTCTTCTTCTTCTTCTTCTACCCCCAACTCAATTATTCACCACCGCAAACCCAAATCCAAACACAAACACAACAAATCACAAACCACAAAGCTCCATTCCTAGAAACCCCATCACATCCCATCCCTCCCTTCTACTACGAATCCCAAGACAGAGAGAGCATCATGAGCTGACGTTGGAAATTTTGGGTGGATGTGTGAACGCACGGCGCATTTTACGATCCCTGGGGCACATTCCGCCGCATTGTGAATGTTGACGTTGAATACCTACCTAAGGTTATCAAGCCTCATGCCTTGGAGAACTACATACCTCGAACGCGAACTTCAACGTCGAACGTTGAATTCTTTGGTGCGGGCCGAGCTTGGGGGTACTGGGTGATTAGTAGTTTTTATGGTGTATTTAACTTCGCTCTCTCGAATAAGGTTACCAAACCTTAAGTCTCAATTGGGAAGTACTTTGATCGCGAATGTTGGACTTCGAATTCTTTATTGCAAGCTTGCATGCATGTATGCGAGTGCTGGTTGAATGATTACTTTTATGGTGTATGTATTCTTGCTCTACCAGTGCAGGGACCGATGCCAATTATTTTGTTGTGGAGAGATGGTAGGGTAGGGCAATTTGGTTGGTGTGTAGGTGGAGCTACCTAGGTACACTGATGTTGCTGCTGGAGGGCAGTTTGCATAGTTCTGCATGGTTTACGCGTCTTGGAATGACATGATATAATGGAGCAACTAGGGCGCGGAACTGTTGTGGACGGATGGATGAGTGGTGATGATGCGGGCTGCTAACTACTAATTTATCAAACATCCATAGGTTTCTTGCGAATTCAGCATGCGCTGCGAGCGAGCGATGTTCGAGACGCGAAATATTTACCAGGTTCACACAATGTGCAGAAACAGATAATATATGGGTCGAGGAGCGCTGGGGGTTTGCAATGGATGTTACGAGTCGCATAGCAGGGAATCATAATACTTAATTCACGGTTGTTTTGATAGTTGTGGAGAAATAGGTGTTCATTATGGGAAGATATCCTAAACACGAGTACATGATGGAGGTTGAAGACCTAGCAAAACAACAAAGGCGAAAGGAGATAGGGAAAACAATGGAGACGGGAAGAAAAGGAAATGCAACTCCTCCATGCCATGCATGTCGAACATACCAGATGCCGAAAGGCTGGGTGAACCGACATCATAGCTATAGATGGAATGATTTGTCGTGGCTGCGGAACACTTATGCAGGCTTGTATTCAGCGAACGATCCTTGGCTGTGAAAGTTTGCGAAAGAAGGCGCTGATTCAATCAAAATGATGGGGATAGTAGGATGGGAAGTTATGAGTGCGGTTGGCATTCCGAAATCCGTACGTCAAACTATGTTCGGACCCATATATGTTGCGAAGCATCCGCTATTGCTTTCTTATGACGGTGCATAGACGCATGTCGGAGAAGTATGAGTAGCTTACGGAAGCTCGAGAATTGACATGCTTAGTTGTACTCGAGGGTTAAGGTACTCACCGATGTTCCTCTAAAACGAAAGTATTGCGATTGAAGCCAAAATCTTTACTGAGCCGCTTTCCCAAACCACGAAGTTGGATGAAGTTAAAATACGAATCTGGATGTGGTCTGTGGCAGCCAATCTTCTTGCTATCGCCCCAGTCAAGATGTGCGGCAGTTTGAAACTCGACCGCAGAACAACTACCTTTCCACGAGTCAAACCCAGCTTTTCGCATCGCGCGTCTGAAATCTTTCCAGCAGACAGGGCTAGTATCTTGGCCACCATCTAGACTAGAGTGCATAGCGGTGAAAACACCTAGCGTCTTTACATCGACTTTGATTCGCAGCCCGGTCGTTATTGAGTCAAATTTCGACCGCTGAGACATTTAGTACTGCTTGTACCGTATCACCCTCTTGTGTTGAGGCTACTATTTGCGTCTTGGTCTTCTCTTTATTACGCGGGGCTTGAAACGTAGTTGACTCTTTAATGCCCCGAACCGTTTGAACCTCCGTAGCAACCTTATTTACCTTTTATATTCTTCGCTTGCGGATCTGACTCTATTCTGGCCCTGAAGGTGTCATACTTTAGCTTGATATTTGCGATATGATCTGCATTGATATCTGGAAAGATAGCATTTCTCTCCTCCTTAATATCTTTGTCATTCACGCCACTATGTTCCAATGTCGCTCTGAAAAAGTCTCAGGTTCCTTTCCACATTTTGGAGAGGGCAATCCTTGACTTCATATCGCAAGCGATTCGTGTCTCATATTTTTTCCCGCTCGGGAGTAGACGCTTCGAAAACTCTTTAAAAGCTTTAGTATGAAGCTCCATCTCTATCAGGTGTCAATCTTCAGTATCTGACTCAGCGTCTTCACTTTAATTTTCCTGTAAGTGTTGTTGAGGCTGTATTTTATGTCGTCCGTGTCGACTTATCATCTTGTCTATCTCATGTAATGTAACCCAATCAGAATAGAACAATGCGAGAGGTTCGTCAACTCGAGCGCGTTGTTCTTTAGTGGCTTGTTGGAAATAATCATTCGGATATTGAAACATCAGTAACATATTGAGTCGATATCTTTTATCAGGAGCTCCTATTACCATGCTTGGGAAATAATGCAGGGGGTCTTTATATCTCGCTACTTTTGGAAAATTTAGGTCTGTGGCTTAAAACGTAACCCGTTACAGCCCGAGGATCTTGTATGCGGTTATAAAGTAATACTTTTAAACTACATAGTGCTTTGTAATTTTCCAAAGGGAAAGGCTCGCCTTTAGTGATATTATCGATGACAGTTGAGTAGTACACACCTCTAAGCTTCTTATTTCGGAGACTAATTTTCTCTAATTCCACAAGGTCATCAATTACCTGATAAGGTCGGCCGTCTGAATATGGTGCTTCTTGAAGTTAAAGCTCGGGTCTTGAATGACCTTCCGTCTCCAAAAGATTTAGCCATCGTTTAGCATATGCGGGATCCATTTGTAGGAGCTCATTATGATCTAGTTTGATATCTAGAGCCACATGAGCGTTACTCAATAGCCTCTCGATATCGACACGCTGTGGCGGATCATAAGGTTTAAAAAAAATCCATGAATAGCTGGAATGTGAAATTGGAACCTAGTACAGGTGTCTCATTACTCCGGGCCATCGTAATTCGCTACTCATTGCCCCACTGTTGACAGAGGATTTCCATTGTCTTGCTTTGTGCTCTCAAGATTAGATAGATGAGCACGCGGAAAGCCAATGATGTTTTTTCTATGCGCGGCGTGCTTGTCCCATTTAGTGAGTACTCCGTATTTTCGGCTATACATGATTATACAATCCGGACGATAAACTGCCCACACTTGATCAATACACCACTCATGATCAATTTGACCGCTGTCAAATGCGACATGTTCTGAGGGCTGATTGTTGCCTCGGTTGAATATAAGACTTAGAAGTGAAGCGCGGTCATCTGCCATTGTCTCTATATTTGAGTACCTCAAGGGTAACGTGTCATACCCCTCAGATCAAGGATTGCGATCCTCACTTCTTAAAGCTTTCCATGATCTTGGAGTCAAGATTGACTGCTATTTTCGAGGCCAGCTTCTGGAAGACCTGCACAGTACCTTGAATATCGCTGGTACCATTTCAGATCTGATCGGAGTAATAGCCGACCTATCAAGGTCAGGGTCTTTATGGAAGTGGCGTTTCCACCCGCATACCCGCACGTTTAAGTGGATCTATGGGACATGATTGGCACGCGTTCCTTGGCAAGTTTCGGTCCCGAGAGCAACTACCGCGGGCGGTACTCATTTTTCAGTTTAAGAATGCCCACTCGAGTACTGAATACGACTCATGGGTTTAAGTTTTGGCAACCTATTTTAGCAAGATGCATGTGCTACAAAAGAAAGTGTATGGACATTCGGAAAGCTAACAATCTGATCTCTTCATGATCGATTTGCTACATAACTGCGAGCCAAGAAAAAGATATCAAAAATTGGCAGCGGTAGGGGCTACGTATGCTTTGTCTTGGCAAGTCTACAGAATCACAGCCTTATGCATGAAATGACTAGGTGGCTGCTGGTCTGCGTTGGTTGGTATTAGTATCCCTGACTCCCATTTGATCAGAACGGGAAGAATGGGACAATAAACTCGCTAAAAATTACAAACCCCTTAGAGGAAAACCATTGTTTCATGGTGTAATGATAACATGAAATGATGTTGACGATATCTGGCCTGTTGAATGTTCGATGCGCTCGTTGGACATACAGCAGCTTTTTTGTCAGTATTGCGGATGTGTTGAGCTATTAGATCCTCATTATCTTGCACTAATACTATGTTACCCTCACGCTCGGTAATAGTTTGTCGAATTCCACCATACTGCTGGGTGCGGTTTGACTGAAGTCTAAGCGGACCGTGTGATATCTCCAATCCGCCGGTAGATGGCCAACATACTTCACGAAGGTTTATCACTTGTTGGAGCATGTCGAATACTCTAGAATTGTTGATCTTCTAGCCCTCAGGAGGACGAGAAAACTTTGATCTGAGTTATATTTTTATCAATTGTTAATTTTGATGTTGTGCCAGAGCCTACAGTCTCTATTTATTGTGGTATGGGGGATGATCTTCTTAGGTTAGCACAAGGATCTCTTCCATTGACATCCATTCATAGTATTTTTGCTTTATGTTCTTAGCAAGAAACATGTATTGCACGACAATTGCAACAAATTTGAAACTGGAGGACAACCAATTTCGAGACTCTTCTTTTCACTTATCATCTGGACCAATTCAGCCACTAGACAATTCTCCATACTTCAACATGAGTTCTCTTCCACAGCTGAACCATCCCTTCTCCATCTCGCATACCAGCCGCACCAATCTTGTATGGATAGTATCACTGCTGGAAACGACAACTTTGAGTCTGCGACCGCTCGGATCTCGCACATCCACTAGTCTCAAGGGAAACAATCGATTCCCATCCGTCGCATTCGAATTCGGAAGAGATGCGTACCTAAGTATTTCACAATCAAACCACTATACGGTAAAGGTATCTCGAGCTCCTTGTCTACTTCTCTTGCCTCCGTGTTGTCAGAGGAGACGAGACATGGTTCGCACATACAAACCTTAGGTCACCTTACGAGCATCAATCCAATTTTTTCATTATCCCCATACGGTACTGCTTCCATGCTCACCTAAGCTTCCCTCTCCAATATCACACCGATAAGTTCTGAGTATCAATTAATCTTTCCCACCCGCACATCACCATCGCCATCATCATCACCATCACCGAGTATCTATCAATCCATCGATCCATCGAGCACCATACCATATCTATAATCTCCTAACAAACCTCAAGATACATAATCAGAAACCCACTACGTTAATTTCCCCATTTCCCACCTTTCCTTCCCGTCATCCCCCCTCTATAAAAAAAAACAAAAATAAAAAAAATACAGAGCAAAAAACCTATCAATTCAATGACCCATTACAAACCCTTTTCCATATCCTCGTACATCCATATCTCTATTTTCACCTCCAAACTATCCACCTAATCTATCTACTCAAGCCTACAATATCCTACAACATCTTCTGATAAACAAATCATTCCTACCCATCTCATCCACCTTTCCCATTCCATTCCATTCCATTCCTTTCCTCACAACTTCCAACTTCCAACTTCCAACTTCCAACTTCCAACTTCCAACTTCCACCTTCCAACCAAAGTGTAAATCTAAATCTACCAACAAACAATTCCCCTCCATTCCCCTCCATTCCCCTCCCATCTCCAAACTTACCTACCTACCTACCTACCTACCTACCCGCCCACCCATCTGTCTACCTCACCATCCCTCCCAACCCCTCTCGCATAACTTAACATTTTCACATTAGTTTAAAGACGAGCGAGGGACTGAATAAATGCATGGAGCTATTCTCGGGAGGGGAGAGGGGGGAAAAGAAGAAAAGAGAGAGGGGAAAAGAAAAGGCACATCTTAATAATTTACTCGATTTCGAATCAGCCTGCCTATTCATCATTCATCAGTCATAACCTCCGACTCCTATTTTCATTTCCGACAATAAAGTTTGCAAAATTCAATTCCAGCAAAAGAGAACAAGAAAAACAGACACAACTACTAATCTTTGATCCGTGAGAAGCTACACACGCTAGGTAGATAATGCACATCAGCAAGTAAGTAAGCAAGCAAGTGAATTCTCCTATGCCATTCGTTGATAGAAAAATCATCTTGAAATTCTATATCTATCAAAATGCGTCTTGAGATATGCATATGCAATTATCCACGCTAAAGAATCATTTATTCATTAATTTTCTTCGACCAATTCATCGTCCCGTTCATAAACCCACATCTCTATCCACATCCTCATTTACGGTAGTACCCCCTCCCTGAACCTACTCCCCCAAAATCAATTCCTCCAACCTCTCCCTCTCCCCACTCTCCTGTACCATTCCTCTAAAGACTCCCCCATCCAACTCCATCAACTCCTTCGGCTTTCCAAACTCCACCACTTTGCCCTCGCCCAATACCAAAATCTTATCAAAATCCGCAATCGTACTAAGTCGATGTGCAATAACAATCAATGTGCTATCTGTGAATTCTTGTCTGATAGATCTTTGAATCAATGCATCGGTATCCATGTCCACTGCCGAGGTTGCTTCATCTAGTACCATGATTTTCGGATGTGAAACAATAGCGCGGGCGAGACAGAGTAGTTGTCGTTGACCTTGCGAAAGATTGAGTCCACCTTCGGTAATTGGGGATTGCAGGGATGTGAAGAGATTCTTGTTTTTCCAGAGCGAAGGAGTCGATGTTCCGGATGTTGAGGGAGTGTTTTGTCCAGTTGGTGGAATAAGCTGTACACGTTCTAGAGCATCTCGAAGTTCCGAGTCTGTATGTTCATCAAAAGCATCGAGATTAGATCTAACTGTTCCAGAGAAAAGTACTGGATCTTGTGGGATAATCGCTAATCTCGAACGAAGCGAATGCAAATTAATCTTTGAAATATCGAGACCATCAATGTGAATTGTTCCTTCGCGAGCTTCAAGGAATCTGAAGAGTGCGAGTGTCAATGAAGATTTACCGGCTCCAGTACGTCCTACTACTCCGACTCTTTCACTACGTTCGACTCGGAAAGTAAGACCTTTGAGAACTGGTGGAAGATCATCTGCGTATGAGACAATCAAATCATTAACTTCGAGTCGACCTTCAGTTGGCCATGCTGCTGGTGGATCCGATCCTTCTAGAGATTCGGTTTTGAGGTTTGAGTATTCAACGATACGTTCTGCCGCCTATAATATTGAAAAGTCAGTAATTGCCAACGAACGAAATGACGCTCCGCTGGCCCTCCGGGGGCCATTGCCATGGAGGCAGAAAAAGATTATATAAAAACCGAGCGCAGCGAGCAAATGGGGGTTTGGGGGCTTGCCCCCTGAAGGCATTCCCCCATCCCGTCCATCACCTCCCACAGTCGGTATCATTGTTCTTTGTAGAGAGACCTCCCACCCTCGCTCGAGAAACTTTCCACAATCCTCGCCTAGCGCTTTCCCCATCTGCAATGCCTGAAATAGAAGAAAATCGTCAAGACTTACATTCATATTAAGTTCTAAATTAGTATAATGTCTAATAGTCCACATAACTGTTTGACCATAAGCCAGCGCAAAACTCAACGCAAATCCAGCCAACGCAGCATCAATTTCCGGAAGCAAAATAATGACTATCGCCACGATCGTTGAGAATAATCCACCCACAAAAGCCATTCTCCATCCCATCCATCGATTGAAGACCCAGAGATGCCAGAATGTAGTTGAATGATCGTCGATTTTGGCCCACATGCTTTTGATATAGATATCTGTTTTGTCAAATGCGCGAATTGTGCCTACACCTGTAAGAGCGGAACCGAACTGTTCAAAGATGGGGGATTTGGCGGTTGATTCGAGACGTTTGACTTCACGTGCACCAGGGAGATAGAGAAGTGCAACATAGACGCATATTGCCAAAAGAACTGCAGACATGAGGAGTACCCATGGAGAGACGATTACACTGTCATGATTAGTTTTTATGTAAAAGAAAAAAAAGGATTCCGATACACATACCCGGTGCAAATGATTCCAATCAATCCAAAAAAGTTATTTGCCCCAAATGCAAAATCATTGGCCAATCTTCCATCAACAACATTGAAATCGGCAGTAAATCGATTTAAAATTCTACCAAGTGGTACTGTGTCCATCCATCTTAAAGGTGTTCTTAAAACTGTAAAGCAAAGTCGTTCAAAAAGAATCTTAGATGCACGAATAGATCCAGTGTAAACGTAGAAATATCGGAGAGTTCCTACAACAGCAGATACTGCCGAAAGAGCAACGTATATACTCAAATAGAACGTAGTGTCATGTTTGATAGCTTCTGCTTGGAAAGATGAATTCTGTGCGTTTCCGTACGAGGGTAAGTGATTGGCCTGAGTTGTGAACATGGAGTTAGTAATGCTAGATTCTTGGTAGCTTGACGTCCAAAGTTTTAACCACCAAGAGCGACCTGAATAAGTGTTAGTGATTGTCCCAAGTTAAATCTGATGAGAATCAATATCTTACCAGTGATCAAGCATTGTTGACCAATGAAAGCAAACAAAACAAGAATCCAGAAAGACCATCCACCAGAAGCATGAAGATAATGTCCGTAGACCTTTACCTTGACACTACCACGCTCTCTTGTCTCTTCTTGAACGAATTTCTTTGGATCATCCTTTCGTGATACAACCTTTGCTAAGGTATTTTCATCAGTGTTTTCATCGTCAGAAGATACAGATGGATTAATGACTGTAGATGATTCCGATACCGTAACAGGAGCTTGATCCTCAGCGATTTGTTCCGGTGTTTCTTCGTGGCTGATGATGCGTTCAAGTGTACCGGCTTCTTCCAATTCCGAAAGAAGACCTGCACTTTCAACCGTTCCATCACCGAGTTCAACGAGATATTTAGCTTTGGCCTTGCAAAGAGCAACATGATGAGTAACAAGAATACGTGTGCGTCCAATACCAAGTTCACCAGTGAGACCTTTTTCGTAAATGAAGCGACCAACATGAGCATCAACCGCACTGAAGATATCGTCGAGAACCAATATACCTGCACGAGAATAGAGCGCCCGAGCAAATGTGACTCTCCATCTCTGTCCACCACTCAAGTTAATACCATTCGCACCAATTTCGGTATTTTCACCGTCGCCAAGCATTTCCAAATCTTTGCGGAGGGCACAGTATTCGACAACTTTTTGATAGCGATCTTCATCAAGTGGTAATCCGAAAAGAATGTTGTCTTTGATACTAGCATTTTCGATCCATGGAATCTGAGCAACGAAAGCAATCGACGATGGAATGATCCAATTATCCTTATTGGCAAGATGATCATGTCGGTCTTTGGCTTTTGGTCCACGAGGAACATTGACCTTACCAGCAAGAATATCAACTTCTCCAAGAATTGATGCTAGCATCAAACTCTTTCCGGTTCCAGTTTTACCGCTGATGACACTCAATTCTCCTTCGGGGAAGGAGACATCTACATTTCTTAAAACATATCGTTCGTTTCCGTCCATCTCATCTTCACCCTCAGCACATGGCCATGCGATTGAAGCTTTTTCAAAGGAAACGTTGGGAGCATCGTCGGTACTTTCGGATATTTCAGCTCCGTTGAGATATCTTTGGATACGATTAATAGAAATATAGCAATCAATCAAGTCCGTGGTAAGTTCCGGAATGACGCTGAGGGTAACCTCCAGATTGACGAAGACACCTATCGCAGTAAATGCGACTGAAGGTAGAAGAACTTCATTGAGGTAAGCATATACTGCCAATGCTACTGCAGCAAGAGCGATAGGGCTTGTGATCCAGCAGAAGAGTAACATCGTATCATTGAGATAAACACTCCATTGCTCGTCCAACTCCTTCTTTCGGACTAGACCAATTTTGTTGCCCCAATTCGATTCTAGTGCGGAGAACTTGATTTGACGGATACCTTGAAGTGCTTCAGTCACAACTGCCATTTTAACATCTCTGACTTTCATTAGTCTGTCTTGAGCTGCTGAATAACGTTTACTAAAGTAAATGTTAATAGGAACAGTTAAAGACATAGCCAATATTCCCGCCAGCAAACTCTTCCATCCAATGATACTGATCAAGAAAGAAAAGGAGACGACAAGTTTGAAAACCGAACCCGCGAAGTAGTTGTTGAATGAGCAAAAGTCTGAAACTCTCTTGGCATCTACACCGATCAAATTGACTGTAGATTGTTTCCCCTTTGGATCACTGTCCTCTTCTTCTTCCTCTGGTCCATGCTGGGCAATCGACTCTTGAGTTTCTTCAGACGCAACAGTAGGCTTCTTTTCAGATCTAGCTGCACTTTTCACATCCTTACGTCTCATGGCTTTTTGGAAGATTTGAGACGATAACTGGGACCGAATTGGAATGGCAAGTTCAGCCCAAGAAATCCAGAACATCCAGGATTCAATCCAAGCTGCAGCGAGAGTGACCAAGAATAATGTAGCTACCCAAATCCAAGCTCCTAAAGGGACTTCGTCTCCAGGTTGACGACGTTCTAACATTTTTAAAATCTGAAAGGTCACAAATTGAGGTGCGAAATTTCCAAAGGCCTGGAAGACTGTAAGGATCCATTGAATGATGAAAGGTGATTTGTGTACCAAGAAAATTTCAATCCAAAGCGCCCGAGTATGCTTCCTTTCCTCCCATGCTTCACTGAGATCCTTCGACCTAGTATGATGGTCCATTTTAGGTAGATCTTGTAGTTCTAGACGCTTTTTGCTATAGGCTAAAGCCAATAGATCTCCAACCCAGGAGAAAGTATATCTATCAAGAGCAGAAACGGAATACATGGCATCGACGGGGTGCTTATCTCTGGTCACATGTGGACGACGTGGAAATGAGATGGCGGAGATGGCGACAAACAGTGCGAGTATCAATTGAGAGATGCGGAGCCAGAAAGTCGCACTTGAACGGAAGTTAACCTGGGCGGACTGATCCTCCACGATAAGGCCATCTTGGTAGAGACACATGCAAAAGAGGCAGACAGCGGAGATAGCTGTACGAGCACCATTTGTATATGCTTTGGTAGGACTTCTGATCAAGATAGTGCTAAGCGCTTGGATCAGAATGAATGACTATGATACAGTTAGTGAAATGATACTTATATGTATTGCCCAGAGGCGTGAAAGATGCGACTTACCCATAATGCGACATTGAGCCAATCTTCAAGCTTCAATCCATCATAATGAAAGAGGTCCAAAACGGCCAGAATTATAGAAGTTGTAAATCCGAGAAGTGTAGATATAATGAGTACTGTCTTTGGAATTTTTGTTGAAAAGGCAGCGATTGTTTCTTCGGTGGCAATTCCATCATTATCTGTGTATGTATTGGGGACTTGCTTTCCCTTTGCTTGAAAAAGAGAAATTATAGAAGAGACGGATGGAAAAGTCAGAGCAATGACCAAAAGAAGAGCGCAAGTTGCAGCAGCAAGGGAGCCCGAATTAAAATCGAGCATCTTGAAGTGTCTAGATGAAGGAGAAGAGAGATGTCAAGTTGAAGATCATTCTTTTTTGGAAGATATTTCTACTTGAATGTAATGGATGAGGAGAAGCACAAGAGCAAAATGTGAATATCAAACGTGAAACGATTGCCCCCAAAGATTCCCACTTTCTTCTTCTTTGAGTGTAAATGGAGATATATATTTGAACAACCTTGGAAGGTCCAATTGCAAGTGGAAACCAACAGCAGGCTCAGCAAAAACTCAAGAGGTGACGAGGGAGGTGGTATTGTTGAGTCATTCGGCAAGATAAATTGGTAGTAGTGTAGTAGGGTAGTAGGGTAGTAAGGGTAGTAAGGGTAGTAAGGGTAGTAAGGGTAGTAAGGGTAGTAAGGGTAGTAAGGGTAGTAAGGGTAGTAAGGGTAGTATAAGGGTAGTACCAATCAAAAAAAAAGAGAAGAAAAAAATGAAAAACAGATACGATACACGATGGATGTATGGTAGGTAGGTATGCTAGTGAATTGAAGAAGGTGGTGAATGATTATTAATGAGCAAAGATGGAGTGGGCAAGCTAAGGTAGATGTCAAATGAGTGATAGATAGACGGAATGATTGATTGGTTGAGTGATTGGTCAATAAATCGAGAGATAGATAGCTTGACTCAAGATCGATACGCGATACAAAAGATAGAAGATAGAAAGATGACTTTTATATTGAGATATTAATAAATTCTCAAGAGACTCCATACTACAGAAAATGGCGGGGAACATGGTCGAGGTTTATTAAACTTTTTTTTTTCTTTTCTTCTTTTCTTCTCTTTCTATTGCGGGATCAATGTTGGTAGGTGGGGTTGGAGTGGATTGGAACGTACGTGAGTGGGTGGATAAGAAGAACGAGTCAAATCCATGGGTTGGAAAGATAATAATGATTATAATCATCATGCTCGAGTACTCCCTAGTATATCCTTGTCAAAGAACCGTTGAGAGGGAAAACAAGGGAAGCTCAATCAATTGGGTGATATGAGTGGTCAATTACCTCGAAGTCGAATGGATGAGACATCGGGTTTGATATGCGCGCGGTTGATATCGACGACGATGAGGAGTGTTTTTGCATTGAGTGATGGTGAGGCGAGGGGCGAGAACAAAAGAGGTGAAGAAGTGATCATATGAGTGTCCCCATTCCAACGTTAAGAAGTATGAGGAGTACCGTCTAGACATTCAAGAATACCTACGAGTACCTACCTATCTACCTAGGTACCTACTACTTGTATGACGAAAGGTACATGAGATAAGATGCCATTCATTGCTATCCTTTCCTTGCCGAGTAGAGTACAACTACAGTGGGATATATATATATTGTATATCAATTCTCCACAAACTCCCTTCTCTACCTGGCTTCCGTCAATATCTTGAAGAGAGATACTCTATACTTCCCTCATTCTCATCTATATCGTCTCTCTCCCCTAATAAGCCATCTTTCCGCCGTAAGATCTTACAAATCCCCAAAGTGGCGACGAATCATGCTCATCTGTCTCATCATTCATCCATCTACGACCTATTTCATATCATCTAAATGTCGGTCGGTCGGTAGGTCGGTCATATCAAAATCAAGGGTTATCAATCGCCCCCACCATGCATCCGGATCGTTGGGTCTACGACTCACAACCTTCCATCCTGAGGGCTAAATTTCGTGCATATCGATATGTTGGCCTCATGGTGGTTTTCGGGATGCCTCGTTTGGTAATTGTGAATGTGTATGTGTATTAGCTCATACACCATGCCATGAAACAACAATGTTGAGTGAGACTGGCTGGTAATGATTATCTCCAACTCTGCAAAAAAAGGAAAAAGTGTCAATAACAACCCTGATATCTTATCCATCACTAAGGTTGGCTCTGTTTGAAGAGTACATAGAATCTGTCAAGCTAGCCGTGAGCTATAGTAATAATACGAGGAACCCCAATCCAAATTCGAAACGGCTTGTCGTCCTTCCTTTTCAAGCTGACCGAGAGCGGTGTGAAATCATCTGGCCGTGTACAGATAGATTTTCAAGACTGTCAATGCATGGTCCTGGGTTGGGGTTGTCAGAAAAGACTGGTGAGATGGAAAAGGTTGGTCAGCATTCAATTCTCCAGTGATGATCAAGGAGAATGATGTGTTGGATAGATTTTACCTAAGTCTTACCTTGCTATCGTTTTCCTCTTGGTTCAACATCGTTTCTTTATCGACGTAGATATATAAAGAGACGTACAGTACGGTCCTAGACAATCTTACCATTGTGTAACCCACGGTTTCTGTTTCTGTTCCTGTTTCTCTTTCTCTTCTCCTTCTCTATCATCGCTTAATCTTCAAAAACTCCAATGCGCTGCCTGCACGAGACGTGAGTCCTCCACACTTCCTACACCGATGATCGTTCAAACCCAACGAAACAAAACGAATCCCCAGACCAGATCAGACCAGACCAGACCAGACCGACCGACAAAATAATCCCCACGATACACGATAGATGTACATGGTACCAATCACCCATCCACTCATGAGAATGTGAAAAAGAAGGGTTGGAAGATGCATCGGGAAAAATGCTTAATTCATCACCGGATTCAGGGCGGGTATCAAAACCGGAATCGATTGATCGTGCCGACTCGCTCGAGTTATCCATAAACCTCCACTCAAGTACATTAGTTTGACTGCAGTTGCTGTACTGCCAGTTGGAATATGTAAGGTTCATGTGCTGAATTCTCAGGATGATTCTTCATGACGTCCTGGGACCGATAAAGAAAGTTGAATTGCGAAGTATACTCCGTATGTAACCTGGATTAGGTACAGAAAGGCACAAATCCATCTGTACCTGTACGGAGTAGAAGGATATGAAGACCGACCCAAGTGGTAGAATTCTATCACATGATTTTATGTATTCATCTAGCCATTCCATTCATCCACCAGTAAATCTATGCATTTGATCATCTATCAATATATACGCGTGATGTATCTCCTACTAATAAGGTTATTATTTATGGAATGTTAATCCGAAGAACCCCTTGAATAGAAGGCTGGATAGGAATGTGTGATGTATCCAGTCAGACTGGCTCAAGACCGACGTTCCGTTTGGCGGCCGCTGAGCATGTAACCAATCAATATCACTCATATGGAGAACGAAGGGGTTTGTATGGTTGGTAAGGTGTCGTGGAGAACCTCGAAGGTCTGGACAAGCTTATATAGATAGGTAGTTCTAAACAACGAATGCTTCATTTTATGTCATTTTAATTGATGAAGAAGAAGATTCAGAGGGGGAGGGAGAAATAGGAAAGATCCAAGGAAGACATTTTAATCTATATATAATGAATAAGAAGTACTATAACTATGACCTAGGTAGATAGATGCCTGAGTAGGTAATCATTGATATAAATGTAATGAAAGTATAGTTTCTAGATTCATGCCTTTATTTCTTTCCTTCTTTCCTCTTTTATCTACCGATTACTTCTTCTATCTTCTCTCATGAATACGTACATACACAGGGAGTAATCATTGAGTGTTGAAAGTAACATCAAAAAATCCAATGAACGCGTAAAACTTATTGGACGCGCAAAAACGTGAAGGAAATCATTAATTAAGGTTGCCCCAGTCCAGCCCAGCCCAGTCCAATCCCACAACTTTATCTTGGCTATTCATGGGACTTTGAGTACTACTAGGTACTGTACAACCTTATGAGACATCTACCTTATTAACCACGGCTACTATTATTATTATTATTATTATTTTCCTCCTCAAACCTCCAATTGATCATTCTCTGTCCTGGTCCTTGTACGGAATTCACTGGATTTGATGTTGATTTCATTTTCAACTACACGGCCATTTCAACCGCAATATCTTCCATCCTCTTTGAAGACGTAGGTAATCTCTGGCTACCTTTCTCATCTGCAACTCCAGAGGATGATTAAAGTTTCTATCGTGCTGAAATTCAAAACCACAACCCCAGTACCAATACCAGCAGTCCTACCTTACACCCTTTTCAAGATCTTGTAAACACTTCAATCAGATCATTCTTCTATATCCATCTGATTTCACCTCTTTCCCATACTCTGCAAACAGAAGGATTGCGAATTGAACTACGAAAGAATACTGGTCATCCCTCGGACAAACACTCATTCCCAGGCCTTTAATTATCTACCTCGAGAAACACCGGCACAATGAAAGCTACACCCTTAATCATCAACTGGCATGATCAGAATTCTCCCATATACAGTTGCGATTGGGAAAAGGCGGGAAAGGGAAGATTGGCAACTGCAGGAGGAGATGGAAATGTTAGGGTACGTTCAATCTACCCGGATTGGAAATGTGAAAGAAATACTGATTGGAAGACAGTTATGGAAGATAGAATCCGAAGGAGAAGACCGCAAGATTGACTATCTAGCTACTCTACAAAAACACACACAAGCAGTTAATGTAGTAAGGTGGGCTCCGAAAGGTATCAAGGCATAATTCATATACACCAAGGTGGAATGTAATGAGGCTAATCAATCTTGTAGGGGAACTGCTAGCATCTGCTGGAGACGACGGAAATGTACTGCTTTGGGTACCTAGCGAAGCTTCAAATATTACACCTGCATTCGGAGGAGATGGATTCGAAGAAAAGGAAACCTGGCGAACCAAACATATGTGTAGATCATCGGGTGCTGAGATATACGATTTGGCCTGGTCCCCAGATTCCGTGTACTTCATAATTGGGAGTATGGATAATGTTGCGAGGATATACAATGCTCAGACTGGTATGCCATCCATAATTTTGGTCATTGCATGCGAACTAATCAATTTCATATAGGTCAGTTGATTAGACAAATCGCCGAACATCAGCATTATGTTCAAGGTGTAGCTTGGGATCCATTGAATGAATATATCGCGACACAATCATCCGATCGATCCGTACACGTCTACACCTTGAGAACGAAAGATGGACAATTCAGTCTCGACAATAGGGAAGAACCAAAAAGGATTGGACATAATTTGAAGATGGATTTACCTGGAAGACGAATTTCCTCTAATAGTCCAGCACCACCCGAGCTTGGATTTCGTTCACAATTTCCACCAGAAACACCAAATACAATAGGTTCACCAGGGCCATCATGTCCAGGTACACCAACTTCAATGGCTTTACCAATGAATCCTCCAAGTGTTATCAGTCATAGTAGAAGATCTTCATTTGGTGCTTCTTCTCCAGCAATGTCCATGCGAAGATCAGCCTCTCCTGCTCCTTCAATGCCATTACCTGCCGTCATGCCTATGGAAGCATCACCAAAACCATATTCGATGATTGGACTTGGAGTCAAAAATGCTCACATCTACGCCAACGAAACCCTCAAGTCATTTTTCCGAAGACTCGCGTTCACGCCTGATGGTAGTCTTCTTTTTACACCAGCCGGCCAATATCAAACACAACACAAGGGATCAGAAGAGGGTGCGAAGATGATGAATGAAGTTATTAATACGGTCTACATTTATACAAGAGGTGGAATTAATAAGCCACCCGTTGCACATTTACCAGGACACAAGAAACCTTCGGTGGCCGTCAAGTGCTCTCCAGTTTACTACACAGCAAGAAAAGCTCCTCCACCAGTTACAAAATATATCACAATCGATACATCATCTGCTGAGGACGCAATGGCGGCATTACCAGAACCAGCAATGGTTCCTAAATCGCCATCAAATGCCTCAATGGAACCACCTCCACTTGTATCACAAAGTAGTGATTCCTCGAGACCTAGTTCTTCATCTAAACCAAAATCTTTGGAGGTTGAAACGAACGTAGCATCTCAAGGTCCAACAATGGCATTTTCTTTACCTTATCGTATGGTCTATGCTGTTGCCACAGAGGATTCGGTTTTATTGTATGACACACAACAACAAACCCCGCTTTGCATCGTGAGCAATTTACATTGTGCGACTTTTACAGATTTATCATGGTATGTTTATTCTAACCTATACATTTTGGTCTATACTAATTATTCTAGGTCAACTGATGGAACTACATTATTAATGACATCTTCTGATGGTTTCTGTTCAACATTAACTTTTGCCTCTGGTGAACTTGGACAAATTTATGATGAAGAAATCCCCACTGCAAAACGTTCATTTATTAGTGGTTCAGCAGTCTCGTCAACTCAAAATACTCCCATGGCAACACCAACAGCTGGGATTGCACCTCCGTCACCTTTTCCAACCTCAAATAATCATCATCGTACATCTTCAAATCCTATGGTTGCGCCATCACCTCCACCAGCTCCTATCACAACTTTCAGACCTTCTTCACCTACTCGGTCAAATTCAACATCTTCTGTTGCAACACAATCATCTCATGTAACATCAGCTATGGGGACAATTATCAGTAATCCAACTCCATTATCAAGTAGTGTTCCAGGTATTGCTGCAGCAAATACCAGTTCAGGAGTTCCAATGACAACACCACCACAAACTCCAAGAAGTACCACAGGTTCAGTCGTGGGTATCAAACGTCCGGGAGATGTAAGCGAGAGTGAGAAGGAAGATACAGGAGCTGGACCTGAAAAGAAAAAGAGAAGAATTGCTCCTACTCAAATTTTATCGACAAATCCTACAACTGGCAAATAGTGATTCGAATGTTATTGAGGGGGGGGGGAATCGATTGATTTGAGACTTGTTTAGGTCTTGTGGGATATGATGTTCTTTGGTGTTCAAAGGTTTAGGTGTGTGCGGTTTGGTGTTTAATGACCTAGGAAGGAGTTAAAATGGAAGGAAAGGAAACGAAATATATGATGCGGTGGTATCTTTTATAAGGGATGAAATAGGATGGAGTTTTGAGTGGGCATGAATATAATGACTTCAATTTCTATTTCTGTTTCGACTTTATGTACAATTTTTGTCATTCTTTGGCTGGAATCTGTTCAAGGGTTCGTCTGAGCCGAAAGATGTGAATGATTTGTAATGTTAATGGAATGAAGAATTTTACGGATACATCAAGACAGGAAGGTGGTAGTGGTGGAGTGAGAGTGGGTTTGATATGTTACTGCTTTTGTGATGGTGATGGGGAAAAAGAAAGATGGAGGGAGTGAGAGATATTTTTGTTGATGGAAAAGTGGGAAGAGTGGAAGGAGTATGGTTGGGGATGTAGGCTGGGAGAAGGGAGAGGGGTGAGGAGTAGGGAGGAGTAGAGTTTGTTAAAGGAAGAAATGGAAGAAATAGGGAACTCGAGGAGGGGAAGGGGAAATGAACGATTTTGTACGATAGAAATTATTTGGGGGAAGTATATATGTGTCTTTGGATGAATGAATGAATGAATGAATGAATGAATGAATGAATGAATGAATGAATGAATGAATTATTTAAAGATATAGATATATGATATATGATATGAAAACTAGGGTAGGGGTAGGGGTAGGAGCAGGGAATAGATTTATAGGATGGATGGAGTGTTCTTGTTTAAATGTGGAAGGTGTTGAGATATTGGGAGGTATTTGAGGGAGAAGATAGAGAAGATATATAGAGAGAGAGGGGAGGGGGAGGGGGGAAGGAGGAGGGTGCTTTGCTTTACTTTGCTTTACTTTACTTCTACCTCTTCTTCAACTTCTGCTTTGTAAAATTATAAGGCGCGGAATAAAAGGTAAAGTGGAAGTTTACCGTGCTGCATTTTCCTGGAGAGCGAGAGCGAGAGGGGGGTACGAGATAGAAGAGATAGAAGAGATAGAAGAGATAGAAGAGATAGAAGAGATAGAAGAGATAGAAGAGATAGAAGAGATAGAAGAGATAGAAGAGATAGAAGAGATAGATTAAAAAAATATTAGATAACTTGAAAGAAATTAGAATCATAAAGATATAGATAAATCTTCACTTCACAAACATCATAGAGATATTATACTATTCTGAATATAATACCTCCAATTAAGAAAAGGGTAGAGAGAGAGAGAGAGAGAGAGAGAGAGAGAGAGAGAAAGAAAGCTTTTATATCTTATATAACATGTACTATAGGGGATTATAAAATGTGGGAACAGATTTTTGCGGGAGAATTGAATTATTAGGTTTGGTAAAGGGTTGTGGATTGTAGATGGGGAGTTAGGGATGGAGTTGTGGAGTCCGTGTATTCTGGGAGTGGTTTTGCGAAAATTGGGTTTGGGGAAGGGTAGTGAGTTGGGTAGGTAGGTATGAGGTAGATGGGGATCTGTTGGGGTTACTCTTTTTAAGATGTGAAGGTGTGAAGGTGTGAAGTTGTAATATTGTAATGTTCTTGTTGCGCTTGTGTTCTTACTTTTGCTCTTACTCTAGGAGAATTTGAATGAGAGTTTGGATATTTATTTATCATCTACTTATTAGGTATGTAGGTTGATAGGTAGGAAACTAAAGAGTAAGTGCAGTGAGTTGATATCAATATATATATCTACTTTACTCTATTCTATTCTTTCGAATTATTAAGATAGTAGTATACTCGTAGTTATCTAAGTTTGGGAAGTAACTTGTGTATTTATCTATTCATTCGCTCCGTCAGGAGATTATTGATTTAGTCTACTCGTGTGGCATTATTTATGGAAGGGGTAGGTAGTAAGTAGTATGTAGTAGGTAGTAGGTAATAGGTACCTTCCTACTTGGAGATGGAAGTTTATTGTGATCAGTTCGAGTTTGGATTTTGGAAGTTGGGTTTGGTTTCTTCTTCTTCTTCTTCTTCTTCTTCTTCTTCTTTGTTGGTTGTGCAGTACGAAAGGGACTCGATTTTTGTAACTTTTGTTCTTTGGCTTGTTACTTGTCACTTGTCATTTGGGTGCTGAGATTGAGGAGTTGATTACTTTGCTTATTTGCTTTGTGCTTGAAGCTGGAGCTGTTGCTTGCTGCAGACTTAACTTTGGAACTTGCTGGATTGGCGTTTATTTACTTCTCAGCTGTACCTACCTACATACCTGTCTACGTTTAAGGACTTCTCAATTCTCATATAAACGAACGAACAAGCAACCACACACCATCCCGCCACATCAACATCCACAACTACGACCATGCATCCCCTCTCCATTCTCTCTTTCCTCCTCCTCTCCCACCCTTCCCTCATCTTCGCAGCACCAGCTCCAAACCCCCTCCTTCCCCTCCTCGATACCCTCATAAACATAACCATCACAGCCTCAACACTCAATTCCGCTCCACCAGCTATCTTCACAACAACCACACATTCTGCTGAATGCGCAGATGTAAACCAGGGAGCTCTGGTATGCTGTCCGAGTATTCTGGATGGAGATCAACCGATTGTGGTGGCGGCGGCGAGGATGTTTGGGTTTGTGTTGAATGGGAATAGTGTTAATGGGATTGGGTGTGAGTTTTCATTTTTTTGAGGGGAGGGGGTTGTGTTTGGGCGTGTGCTAATGATGGGATTTGATAGGTAGGAATTTGGATGATGGCGCGGATTGTTCGGTGTTGGAACATAGACTTTGTTGTCAAGTTACTGATTTGGTATGTTTTTCGAGTTTTTCATCCTATCAACTCTGCTTCTGGACTGATGAATTTTCATTGTGGATTTGTTGAGATGAGAGATTGGGGTAGTTGGGATATGAGATGAGAATACTGATAATTGGATCTCATAGATGGCTCTACCACTTGTTAGTTTGGCAATGTGGTGTCATGGTGCCGAGGAACTCTGATTTAATGAATACGTCTTGGTGTGCGAATGGGGATTGATGAATGGTATGAGTAATGTGGATGAATTGGAGTCAATCGATAGGTTGTGGTGGGATGACATGAGATGAAAAGGGGGAGAGATGAATTTTGATGGGTGGTTGCTCAACCAAATGATTTGTAGGCGGATAGTTTGCTGAGGATTTTGCTACTTTTGCTTCGGATACACAGGCACAACATCTTATGGGATTTATGTTGTGGAAGGTCATTGAAATCGTTGCTGAAGACTTGCTACAATCCGTTTATATGGATTACCAAACAACGAATATTTTATTTCAACTGGAAAAGCAATTCTCCCAATGACTTACCTCATTGGCTTCATCTCAAATCCTGCGTTTCGTACCTCCACCAATGGATGTAAGCACCAGCAGGACACTATAACAACATTTTTCGAATTCTCAATTCGATATCTGTTGGATTTGCAACAATGATTCATTCGAAATTGGACAATCAAAAGATCTATCAAGGAATTGAAGAATGAACTGGTTACGAATTCTGAAAGCTGAGAAGTGTCCTGTCGGTCCATACACCTACAGATCTCACCTGCTATGCTCAGCAAAAGGAGACATATCCAACGGGAAAAGCAGAGCAAGAATGGAATATCGCCGAGAATTAAAAGGAAATGAAAAGAATGGAGGGTGTTCAAGCAGAAGAAATCAGAAAGCAAGCCATACAAAGGAAAGGATATTGCTGAATTACGGTGATTAAGCGGCAGTTAGATGCTTGACTTGTAAACGGTCTGCACAATGGGATCGAAGATATTCAGCAAAATACTGGTCAGAAATTCATGAGATTAAGACGAAGCAAGATCATTATTTCACTCACCACCACCAACACCAATGCCGAGCCATCTCACAAGTGATGAGGGTGATTTTGGATCTGAAAATACCAGTGGCTGATACGTACCCTGTGGGACATATCAGTGTATTCCGAGAGAAATAAGCTTTGCCATACGGATATAGCAATCATGGTCAAGCAAGAAAATTGGATGAAACTCGCCCAACGAACGCAGATTGACTATGTCACTACGAAAATGTAGATGCATTATTACCAGACGAGTATAAAGACTGAGCGGGCGTTGCCATTGAAATCTGCAATTAAACAGTTTATTTTCAGGGGAAAAAACTTCTTTCAATTGGAGATTGAGAGGAAGAAATTTGTACAGCACTTACTGGAGGTTTCGAAATAGGAGATGAGAGATTATAAATTGAATACTGAGATTGATGATACTGAGAATGCGGGGGAGGGGGAGGGGGATGTTGATGAAGACTTGAAGGGGCTTTGGATAGCAAGAAGAAGACAGAAAATCAGAGGCAATTGAAAGGAGAAGAGAAGCGACCCAAAAGGGAATTGCGACCTTGAAAGATTTATCAGAAGGACAAGAGGAGGTAGTAGTTCTGGTACTGTGCTACAGTATCGAGACTCGGCTATTGGAATGGATGAGGTGTTCTGGGTGTTGGATGGGGGTGGGATAGGATGGAATGGGAATCTCCTAAGTGATCTCTCCTGATCTTTGAATTAGGATTAGGATGTGGAGATTGGGTGGTAGATAGATACTTAAACATGAAAGTTTTTGATAAAAGAATACCTAATGCTCCTCCTACTTTAGATTTATTTGATGACTTGTACTTTATGCTCTGTAAATGCGTAACTCATTGCTCTAAAAGTAATCCTATATATTCTATATCAAAATAAACTCCTTTTTACTCCTTCTCTTAAATAATATAATTTATATATCTTCTCTTCCCCAAACACAACAACATCCCTATTGATCAATAGAAGGACGCCTTAGAAATTCCAATTTTGCATCCTAAATATATTCTCTCTTAACTTGAAAAGGGAGTATATGCGTCCGTCTACATACAAAAAAAGCCCAACCTCTATTACCAACAACCTCCCATTCCCCTCAATTATTCACTTAAACCCCTGTACGATCCGCTGAGCCATCTCCTCGGGGATCTGCTGCGTCATCGCAAGATGCATGCCGTATTCGCGTTGGGCCAAGAGAATTCTGCCCTGTGTGCCGTGATGCGTGGATGTGCTGAGGGATTTGTAGAGGCCGAGGGCGGGGTAGGAGACGAGTCCGAAGACGCCTGGGTGGAGAAGGGGGGGTTAGTGGTTTTTATTTTTGCTCTGGAGAGGTGGGAGTTTTTGAATGCGACAGGGAAAGACAGAAGTAAAGGATATTTATAGGTAAGGTACATCGTGTAAAAGGGAATGGTGAAAATGGGGAAAAACGTACCACTAGCAGGTTTAGTGAGAAATCCCGCCGTGCCTTTTCCAAGGCCCTTGAGAAATCCCTTTCCGCCTTCTTGTATGGCTCCTTGAATAGGTTGTGTAAAGAATCCTGTGAAGCCATCTGCGATTCCATAGCTGATACTCTGTATTATTTGTATACGCGGTTAGTTTTTTGAGTCCCTATAAATCTATATATCCCATTCCAAAGAAGGAAGAGAGGGGAAAAAAGGAAAGAAAAAGAAAGGAAAAAAATCAACAAACCTTAGCCCCCTTAATCGATCCACTCTTCCAATCGCTCACCTGCCCAATATCCCTCGGTTTCTCCCCATAAAGCGCGGGCAACGCGTGAAAGCCATCCGCAAACGCGAGGGGTAAATCGATTGCCGGTTTACTCATCGCGATGCCTACCCTTCCGACACCTTTTCCGACCGCGATGGAGCTCGCTTGTAGAGAGCTGAGCGATGAGGCGGTATCGGTGTTAGTATCGAAGCTGTTGCCGTGTTCGTACTGATTTTTGCGGGGTGGTTTGTTTAGAGCGCGCGTGTATTCGGCGCGGTAGTCGAGCCCGACGTTGGCCATGGCGCGGGTGATGTCAAGGGCGCTGTCGAAGGCGGCGGAGGTAGTGGCGGTCCAGGGGTCCCAGCGACGGTTGGTGATGGTTATTGGGTGGGGTTTATATCTTTATTGTGGGATATTGAGTAAGTATGTAGGTTGGATAGATGTATATTTGTATGGAGGAGATGAACTTACAAGGAAAGATCAGAGGCGTTTATCTTTTTCTTCTCGACGAGAATGGCCGCTGCTTGGTGAGATAATTTGAGATGTTTTCTGCTCTTTTTCCAATACCATGTTGCGGGTAGCTGGGGTATGAGCTCACAGCTGAGGGCTTTGACGGGGAGATTGCGATGGAATGAATTAACGGCTTCTCTTACGCCGTTTTCGTGTTGGATTCTTGAAGCGAGGACTTGTGCTGCGGCTTTTGCATTGGGGGAGAGGAGGAATTTGATGGCATTGGAGAGAGTGCTGACGGTGAGGGATTTTTGTTCTATAGGTGCGGGACCGGCACCGGCTGCTGCGACCATGTTTCCCCAGAATGGTTGGCTGTTGAAAGTTAGTGGAGGAGTTTTATAAGCATGAAAAGTCTCGACATACTCGCCGAAAAATGGTACGATTGCTGTAGGACGACCATTAAGTAATCCACATGCTGTTGTTCCCGCTCCACCATGATGGATGACCGCCGCCACGTGTTTATATAGCCATTCTATTCATATTAGTTAATGCTAAGATCATTATATTAATGTATCTCTTACCATGAGGACAATCATCAATAAACAAAACATTCTCATTCTCAACCTCTTGTCCAAGTTTACTCCAACCTTTCGATACAATTGCTCTGACACCACAATCTTGAACTGCAGCCATGATCGTCGCGGTCATCTTCTGGGGATCTTCCATTACGATGCTTCCAAATCCTATATAAATGGGTTTCGGGCCTGCTTGAAGAAACCCTAAGATCCTCGCATCAGGATTGTATGATGGAGGTGGACGA
Organism: Botrytis porri; assembly: GCF_014898465.1. Classification (NCBI taxonomy): domain Eukaryota; kingdom Fungi; phylum Ascomycota; class Leotiomycetes; order Helotiales; family Sclerotiniaceae; genus Botrytis; species Botrytis porri. The sequence goes on from NW_024066093.1 coordinate 247,988, forward strand.
AAGAAGAATCCACAAACATCTAAAACAAATTCTCAGTACTAGAAGCTGGAAAGTGCAGACTTTACAAACCTATATGTGAGGGCCAATCTTGTGGTTTCGGGACAAGTGCTGGTGACCAACAGTAGGTAAAGGGGATATCGAGGGAAGCTGCTAAATGAGGACCAGCCATTATAGGGACCGGTTCAAGATCTAGCGACTTCTTTCTCCAGTGATTGATTACGTCTCCAAGTCTGTTATCAATTGATTAGAGGATCTCAAATCAAGAATATATTATGGAAACATACCCTTGCCATGTCATTGTGTCAACCAATCCATAAGAAAGAAAATTAGCAGTTTTAGGATCTGTGTCGCTAGATTGAATATTTGCAAGTGGGTGTGGAAATGATCTCGTAGCCGACCATGGCATAGTAAACATAAGGTGAACTGGGATACCTAGTGCCTGAGCACAATGTACATGAGCAAAACTTGGTGGATTGGCAATGATTGCTTCTGCAATAAATGGTTCTCTAGTCTTCGAATCGGGTTCGAGACAGGATTGCCAACATCCTTCGAGCATAGCGGATATCATTTTTCTTTTCTTTGATATCTCTCCACTGGTCAAGGTACTGATTTTTGGAAAGATTCCGGGGGGTTTGACCATGTACTAGATGGGATGGTTATGATGATATCAGGAGATGGAAACGGAGGATACTTACTGCCATCAATTCTGTTGGATCGCCACCAATTGCATAGAATTCTAATCCGGAATCTCGTACAAACTTTTCAAATACATCATGAGTAGCAATGCGTACCCGATGACCTGCGAGTTGAAGTTCATTGCCTAATGCTATGAAAGGTTGAACATCACCTGGAAGAGTTGATCAGGGATGAATTTCAACTGATTGCTCTCGACATTGAGATTTTAGGAATGTACATACCTCGACTTCCAACTACCTGAATGACTATATTAAGCCTTGGATACGATTTCACGGGCTCTGATTTTGCTTGCGGTCTATTCTCGGGTACAGAGATTGGAGGTAATGGTGAGGTATTACCCACAAAAGCCATACTAATTCGTCCATTGTCTATTGGTGTCAGTAAAATCCCTTGATCAGACTGTCGATAGAGTTAATCACCTTGGACTGAAGTAGAGACACCAGACTGTTCGTTGCCGAACGCGTACAATTCTTCGTAGGGAGGAGGAGCATCCCAATTGATACCTTCATTCCTCCCTGGCTGTTGTTCAGGCATGCCCATAATGTCTGGGAATCAAGATAGAGAATCGCAAATAAACTTGCACGCACAAGTATGATATGGTATCAGGAAAAAGGATAAATGGGAAGGAAAAGGTTTTGGGAGATATTTGTACATTTTTCCACTGATCCAGGCAAACTATACTTGACTAGACTGACCAAGACCATCGCAAGAGTACCACCAGTGTACCTGCCTAAGTATATACGATAAAGGCAGTGCATCCATACCTTATTGAAGCGTGTTTGGTCACAGCAACGGGTGCCAATACATCTCAATGCATCTCTGACCTTTTCATTCATGGTTATGCTGCGAGCTGTGTCCGGGAGATTTGAAGTTCCAATGTAGTTTGGATGTTATGCTATAGAGTGAATATGGTTTAGCTTTTTCTATAACGTAGTTTATCAGTGTATACATTATATCAGTATATGCACCACTCATTTTACATACAAAATTCGTTTATACATAATCGTGCACTTTCTTTATTTATTAATATAATTTGATTTTTCCTAAAAACTTTATAGTTATTTATATAAATAATAAGAATTTCTAATCAATTATTAGAAATATAATTTAATATAATAGTTATTTTAAAGAAAGTTTTTTTGTAATGAAAATCGTGATAATTTCAATCTTTTTTAAAATATAATGAAAATATTTATATAAAAATTATATTTTTTTAAATATTTAAATTATAATTTTTATCATATATTTTATTTTTTCAAAAAATAATGATTAATTATTAAAAAATAAATATTAAAAAAACCCTGATTTTAGTATAATTTTGAAGTGGTGCACGTACTGATATGGTGTACGCACTGATAAACTACGTTACGCGTATTTCGTATACTTATCGGCTATCGGTTATCTCATCCTCAGACCAGACGATGATTACATAATAGAAACAGGCTTGATGCCTTGTTTTCGAGGCAGGGAACTCCCGAAGGTTCACCACAAGGGATAAACGTCCCCCCGACCCTTGATTGGTCCGAAGATAAATTCGATCATTAGTAAGCAGCCAACAACTCCAACACCAAAAAGATCATTATGATTCAGAACTCATCAATATAGATCAAATTAAAAACGTTTTATCGACGAAGAGGGTCTGAAAGTGAGATAAGTTATCGGATATGTATCGGATTCGGACTCGTGCATGTGCATGTGCATCCTTTCACGTGATTGAAAGATTCAACAGAAATGTTTTCAAGAAATGTTCCAATCACGACTTCACTGCCCGAGTCTTCTGCTCGTAGTCTCCAAAGGACAAACAATCGCGTCTGATGCTGATACGGAAGAAAGAGAGAGAGGCCATGTGATATGATGGGGACATCTCATTATATAGCTAGACTCAAGGTCTAGAGTATCTGTTAGACTTCCGCAGGACGATTTCCAGAAGACATGGTCAACTACTACAGCTCTTGTCAACTTCAGCCCTACAGGTATCGATATCTTCCGTGCTCTTTGAACCAAACACCCACATATGGCGGGGAATATTTCAGATGCCGCAACGTGGATCTGATGCATAACCAAGACCATTACCATTACCATTACCATTGCTATTGCCATTGCCATTGCCATTGCCATTACCGTTGAAGAAGGGCGCATCGGGATTTGGCTGCCCAGTTGATTCTTGGCAAGATCGTACCTTGAGCATCGGAGAATGCTGATCCCGATTCCGTTGAGAACATAAAATCAATATATATTCACACAGTATTACACCAAGCAACATCGTCTTACACTGTGCCTTATATACCAGTAGTACCGAGTTACAATTCTCCTCCTCCCACAGCTAAACCTCTCGATAAGGATACTAGCTTTGTAATCACTCAAAAGAGTATCCTTATGTAGGGGTATCCGACCAATCCCCGATATAATAGTAATTTAGTTCCGCTTGGTCCCAATCGGATCAATTCTGTAACATTTTTTTTTTTTTTCGATTAAATTTGACTAAAATCTTGGAATATTTAACAAGAATACTAATGTGTTTGTTATGTAATAGCTAATTAGTAAATCTTGATGATTTTATTAATCTAATAAGAATACCTAGGTACAGGGGTGACCTCGGGATTCCAAGGTTAACTTTATCACTGCGCCACACAAAAGCATGAGAGTTCTAGATTAGGTCAAGAGCAGCTAATCCTTAATCTAGAGCAGCTAATCTACTATATAAACTTATAAGTTATAAACCCTATGAGAGTGGATCCCGAATCTACGCCCTGACATGAGACTGAAAAACATGGGAATCCATAAGTTAACTAACTTATCCCTAATAAAGAAAATCTCAAGAATATGGATTGTTCTTCGATCTAAAAATCCTGAGACCAAAAGAAATACCAAGGATAAAGGATAATAGAGGTTATTTCTCATAGGGTATAGGGGAGATCCTTACAGAGAGGTTTTACTGTACCATCAGTATCAGTATCAGCATCTCCTCAGATTCTGTCGCATTCCATTCCATTTCATCTCGTATCTCGTATCTATCCTCGCATCTCGCATCTCGCACCACAACTAGAACGAAGCAGTATTTACCGGCGCCATTGGAGGATAAAAAGTGGATTCTTCATCTCTTCTTCGCTTTTTTTCTGTCAATACGGACCCTTTAGGAAAGGCCCCTAACTTTACTCGAAGCACGTTCCCAAGTTTCAATCTCGTTTCATTATTTCGGCGTATTCAACGTAATTCCATCATCTTGATTCATCCGTCGTGCTCCATCCCTCTCCACTGCCGAAGATTATCTACCAACGATCTTGACGCATTCAATGCTGGCTGAACTTTTCGCAGTTGACTAAGCCTAGAGGTATCCATCGGTGCTCTATTTTGGGCTTCAACGGCCGTGTTCATGGATCTTCTCAGGGGTTTCTAGCGGTATCAACTTAAGTAAGGATGAGTGTGATGTGGGAATCATTATTTGCATGCGCCTCAATAGACGGCACGAATACGATCTACGATGGCCGCAACATGCAAATTGCTGTAGCAATAGATAGTCATTGGAAAGAGCTAGTGCTCCTTGGGAGCGTGTACTATTTGAGTACATATTATGATTATACTCCCACCACGAACAACAGTCTTTATCTTCTTCAATACTTTCTTTATCTGCAAACACATTCATCACCCTTTTTCCCTTTTCACTTGCAATCTTACGATCTTACGATCCTGAGCTAGTATTTCTTCTGTCGTTTCCTATTCGTGATACCCTCCTTGGTGCTTTACACATCTGGTCTCATCGATCAATCAGCTTCATTGAATCTTCAGAATGGACCTTTACGCCTATGCACCTAGTGCATCCACTGCACTGGTTGCCGCTGCATTGTTTGGATTGAGTACAATATACCATCTCTTTATCATGATTCAAAAGAAAACCTACTTTTACTCAGCCATGGTAGCCGGAGGTGTCAGTAAGTTTCCCGTGTAATCTTCTGTTGCTTTCCAATGAACCAATTCTAATCTATGAACTCAGTGATGACTTCCGGTTATGTCTTCCGGCATTTATCAGCAAACAATACTTCCTCCATATTGCTCTACTCTCTTCAATCTCTCTTCATTATCCTTCCACCTTCTCTCTACGCAGCAACTATTTACATGATATACGGCCGTATCGTCTTATTCGTCAATGCACCATCTGCATCCCTCATCTCTCCCAAAAAGGTCACCAAACTTTTCGTCGGTGGAGATGTCATCTCTTTCCTGATGCAAGCTGGCGGAGGTGGTATGATGGCAACGCCCAGCACGAGTTCACTTGGCGAAAAAGTAATGATTGGCGGCCTTCTCGCACAACTTTTTTTCTTCAATATCTTCCTCGTTATCGCCATTACTTTCGAACGTCGCATGCGCTCGCATCCAAGAGCTTTCGATATTCCAGCTCGTGGGAAAAAACATTGGCATCAATTGCTCATGCTCTTGTTCGTAGCTGCGGGCTTGATCATTGCTAGATGTGTATACAGAGTCATTGAGTTCTCACAAGGATCGACAGGGACACTGATGAGTCATGAGTATTTCATGTACATCTTGGATACAGCACCGATGTTTGCTGTGCAATGTATGTTTCATGTTGTACACGCAGCGAATGTTTTTGAAGATGGAGTAGATCCAAAGAAAGTGGCTATGATGAATGATGAATATATTGGACTGGGCGGGGTGTAGAGAAGGAAAATGTTACAGAAAAAATTAGGATGGATTAAAGATTTCATTTGTTAGTCAGGCCGAATTGAGGGCTGGAATATTTCTGTTTCATGGTCAGGTATGACCCAAGGATGGGGGAAAATGCGCGGCGCGCTCGAGTTTCTTTTGTCGGATACAGTACTGAAAGATCGATCATCTTAGCTCGTTTTTGGTGGAGTTAATGGTGATTCAACCATTGGACATAAGCAGTATAGGGACAACCTATGGAATATAGGAGGATAAAAACACAGCAATATTTTGATCAATATTATACCATATCTACTTTTTATTTAAGCGCAATATTCTTTACGATTGAGATGACATCTACTCACGATCTCGAGTTTTGTCAATCATTGTGCAAGTGCAAAACAGGCTGTCTAGGTATCACGTGTATGCCATCGCTTAGCTCCCATGTTGGGCTATTTATCCTTCTATTTTCCCATCTATTCTTCCGACAAGTGTCGTGTCAAGATTCCCTAGCTCATCGATCTATAATATCATTCCCTCCCGCTAAGATCTTGACATATACCCCCATCAAGCTTTCTTCAGACAAATGGCCAATTACTGGCCAACTAGGCGCTTTCATTTAAAGTTAGCATCATATATCAAGACGGAATCATTATTATTTCAGCCGAATATATGTTCACATGGCAGAAAATAAATGAAATTATATTGGAGTAACTGACTTCTTACCCAATATTATGCCCTTTGCATGGAGATATTCTGCTGATTCTCGACTACTGGGTATTGTCATTGGCACGGTCAAGAAATCCAGAGTTGACGATGTTGTTCTTATTGCAGAAAGTCGTTTGATGTCTACATTTCTATGGTTGGAAACCTAGACCGCCAAGGAATTCCCTGAGAATTTTGGGGGAATAATTTGGTAACTTGGTGACCACCATGTTAACTGTCACGTCTTATCCGGGGACTTCGGGCAGTGGTGAAAGCTACATTCACAAAACCACGTGGCTAGAACTCCCTTTTAATGCATATATATCAAGTATCTACTTTTCTCATTCTGCAGAAACTTGTGTCCAGAATCAGTCTACACACGGTAAATTTTCAATAAATCAATCCAATCATGAAGTTCCAACTTCTCATACCCTTTTCATTTCTTCTATCGTATGTCTCTGCACATACGATATTCATGAGATTGCAATCAGGCGACACACTTTACAGTTTGTCTCTCATCTTCTCTTTAACAAATACCTCACTCACAGCAAATAGATACCAGCTATGCCATCCGAACCCCAACATACGACGGAGTAAGTCTCCATTCCACATCAAACAATCATTCCTAACATCTCAAGCCCATAAACGACGTAACAACCGAATATGTCGCCTGTAACGGTGGACCCAACCCCACCACCCCCTCCTCAAACATCATAAATGTCGTTGCCGGCAGCACCGTAAACGCCATCTGGCGCCACACACTCGACAGCACACCCGCAAACGACGCAACGTATGTCCTCGACCCATCTCACCTTGGCCCCGTCATGGCCTACATGAAAAAAGTCTCCGACGCAACCACCGACGTGGGCTACGGCTCCGGCTGGTTCAAAATCTCCGAGCAAGGTCTCAACGTCGCCACCCAAAAATGGGCAACCACAGATCTCATCAACAACGCAGGCGTACAACCTATCACTATCCCAAGTTGCATAGCCAACGGCCAATATCTACTCCGCGCAGAATTGATCGCGCTTCACTCTGCAGGAGGAAGCCTAGGCGCACAATTGTACATGGAATGCGCACAAATCAACGTCTCTGGCGGAACCGGAACCGCATCTCCAAGCACCGTTTCCTTCCCCGGTGCATATGGACAGAGTGATCCCGGAATCCTGATTAATATCTATCAAACACTTACCACGTACACGATTCCGGGACCGACGCCATTTGTCTGTGGTGCTGCGCAGAGTACTGCGAAGAGTTCGTCTACCTCTACTTCTGTTGCAACTTCGACTGCGAAATTGACGCTGAGTACGAGCACGGTTTCGAAGACGAGTAGTAGTGCGGTGGCGGCGGGGACGGGAATCGCGGCCATTTATGCGCAGTGTGGGGGGCAGGGGTGGACGGGTGCGACGGCATGTGCGAGTGGGAGTAAGTGTGTTGTTAGTAGTGGCTTTTATAGTGAGTTTTTCTTTTCTTTTTGTGGTGGGGATTGGGGATGAGATGGCTAATTATTTGTTAGGTCAATGTTTGCCTTCGTGATGAAGAATGGGGGAGGTGTTGGTTGGATGTGATTGCGAGGGAGATATTGTTTTATTGAGGGATGGTAGGAAGGAGATGGATTTGGTAGTTTGTGAGAGAAGAATAGAAATCGAACCTATCATTTACACTATACTTGTCCTTTCTATTGACACTCTACTCCCCCTACATCTAAGATACAGTGATCACGACATTGCCACATAACTCTACCACCTAATCTCCTCACTTTCTCACCATTTCACACCCTAATCACAAAGCCCATCACCCACCACTCATACCCCATAATTCCATACAAAATTCCCACCCCAGCATCCCCATCCTCCGGCAAGAATACCCCGCATTCCGGTACTTCTTCATCATGTGCAGCACCCCATACTCTTGGCATTCTTGGCATGCCCATTAATGCTTACTCTAATTTGGAGTATCGGGCTGGCAGTCCGTGGGGATGCAACTTACTATTCTGTTCGCTTTGATGTCTTTGGATTGTGTGGTTATGTTAGTTTTTGGTTCTCAACTAAATCAAGAGTATTGTTATTATTGTGGTGCGACTGATTTAAGGATTTGTTCGTGAGGTTGTGTTTGTGGCCTACTTTGTATTTATTAGGGAATTGTGGTAGATGGTTCTACTTCTTTCCTTCTCTCCTTCTTATCTTCTGGGTAATACCGTTTGCCAACATTGCTTTCTTGAGTATTCAATCAGAATTGGGCTGTATGAAATGGAAGGAGAAGGAAAGGCACGGGGTAGAGAAAGGGATACATACGCAGGATATGGAGGAGTTATGGAGGAAACCCACCGAAAGCATTTCTCTCTCAACTTCATGGACGGTGAGAAGGAATCCGGCCATCGTAGTTTGTTGTTTGTCTATTTGTTAGGATTCTTATTGTTGTCACTGATCCTCCTACTCTTCTCTTTTTCTTGCAAAAGCAAAAGTGCTGGCCAATATGATCGTCTAAAAATATGTATAGTATATTATGTACAAGAAATAAGTTACTCATCTTATCTTTCTTCCTTTATCCTTTCTTTTTGTTTCACTTGCCCAACCTAGTCGAATCGTCTAAACTAAGCACACACTTATCTCGCACTCATCATCATCTCCTTCATCAGCCGAAGTTGGGGCAGCAACAGCAGCACTGGAAACAGAGGTCTCAAGACCAGCAACCGAGCTAGCAGCTATACTGGTAGATATTGCTACAGAGGTAGAAGCGATGGTAGATCCCTGAACAACTGGCGCTGAAGGAGTAGCTACATGTTGAGATTTTGAGCTTGATTTTGCTGATGTAGATACAGCCGCAATGAAGGACGTGCTGGTTGGTGCTTGTGCAAATGAAGCGGAGGTAGTAATAGCAACGGCCGGTGAGCTAGTGGATGGAACAATTGCCGCGGAAGTAGAAGCGATTTGGCTTGCACTTGGAGATGCTGAAGAAACAGCTGCTACTTTAGCGCTGCAGAGGTGGCTATACCAAGATCAATTTGGAGACCAAGGGTTGCATTCATAATTGCGTTTCCGTAGAAGAATTCGGTACTTTCTTTTTGTCAGTATGATATCATTCATCCCCAATGCAAATCCAACAAAATAGCTGTGAAATAGTTATCCAAGAAAGCAAAAAAAAAAAGAAGGGAAAACTCACCCAGCATTTCCAACATTAACGTACGTACTCTCAGTAAAGAGACCTTGTCCCACAAGCGCAACCAACCACTCTCTCAAATCGCCCTCAAAGGTTCCCTCAAACTGAGTTTTAGGCAACATACTGCTAACCGTAATACCAGTATCATCATTAACACCCTGATACAAATCCCAGCTTGTACCAAATAGATTGTCAATGGTAGCTACGCTTCCACCAGCCCACCCAATAGGTAATTGTCCGCCTTCGTACTGGAGCCAGAGCATGAGTTCCTGGGAGGAGCTCGATGTAGAGTCACCTTTAACATCGTTGGTCATGAAATCGTAGCACACGTTTCCTTTGAAGGCGGTTGTGTTCAAGCGTGTCCAGGTGTAGGTTGTAGGAATAGAAGCGATGCCTGTGAGAGGGGTTTCCAAGTTTTGCGTCAGGCCTACGAAAGAATATCCTTTGGGAACGTTGTTTCTGGACTTTGACATTAATTTGAAATTCATAATTTGAGATATTGTTTCAATTACATACGTGCTTTCAACATAAGTAATATCCGTCTGACTGTTCCACTTCACTTCGGCAGTCCCATCACTACCTGTAATCATACTATCATAATATGTACACTGACTTCCCACGATCTGATTTGCATTATACAACATGTTATACACAATCCATGGCGAATTGTTCAAAATGAGATAATCATAGTCGCCGCAAAGATCGGTTGATGGTTGAGTGGCTCGGGTACTGAAATGAGGACGAGCCAGAACGCTGGCGGTAGATGTGAGAGCTACCAGAGCTGCGGCGTTGCGAATTTGGACGATCATTTTGCGATGGTGAATTTGATGGCCTAAATGGGTAGGGAAGAGATCGGAGAATGGAAATAAAAGAGCGTGGATAGTAAGTGAGTGGATTTGAACTTTCAAAGTTCGATCAAAAGAATGTCAGGAAAAAGAACTTCCAGAGCGAGTGAGCAAAAGGAGTGAACGACAAATTAAAGAATTCCGAGGTCTTCAAGAAAAGAGAAAAGAAGCTCTTGTCCACTCACTCAAGAGCCAAGTACCGTTCAAATCTCCTTATACTACACTTCCTTGTAGTTAACCCTACCTCGAATCACCAGCAATCCCTCACGGTCAAGATCCATACATGCAAGCCTTACCTACCCACCGACGAGATCTTCAGAATGGCCTGTCGACACCAACAATTTAAAGACCAGACCATTCGATAAGATCATACCATAGATGTAAAGCATCGCTTATCCCTTCTTTTCATCTGACTCTCCAATAACGAAGTGCAGCTTTCTTATGGTTAAGAGATTAAACCATTCTACGTATATCAAAACAGTATATGTGAAACACACCAGCCGAATTTAAATAAATGAAGCATCATAATCACGTGCATGGACGAAATCTCCCGCGGACTCCACTTTGCTCCGCCTTGAGTTATCCTATATTGATGTTTAATTGGCGATCAGGAGATCCCGCCCATTGTTCCACTCTCAATGTGCCGACTCGCGGCAGATGAAAAATCCGAACACCAAACCCGTAAAAATGAGGAGAATTTTAGAAATGAGTGTTTCTTAAGCATCAACTATAAAGTCATTAAAAATTATTCCGAATCCTATGTGCAACTATACTAGCATACAAAAGAGGATGTAATAAGAATACGCCAGACTAAGCACGTGCGTGCTTCTAACAATCTTGACAGTCATTTCGCAACTCTAATTCAATCACACCCCTAATTATATAATCTAATCCCTCTCTAAATCCAACCTTCTTCTCCTCTATAAAATGTCATTCCTCATAACCAACCGCCCAAAACGCAATTTGTATTCTCATCTAATACTCGATCTAGCACGATTTTGTATTCTTTCATGTCCACTTCTGATTATCATCTAATCCAGGACAGTTCTCGGATGTCATCTCGGTAAGACCGGTATATGGTTTTGGATCTGTCCAGATGGTATCGTACCTACATGAAATTAGTTATGATTCCCGTGGAAAAAAAATAGTCTCATCCCTCCCTCAACCAAATGATCTGACTCAGGAAAAAAAGAAAAGAGAGAAACTCACGCATGTTTCTTCCATTTGGGGGCATTCTCATCACCCAAAGCCTTAACAATATCGGTCAGCGCACCGTGTTGCCAGCTGATCAATATGTTTCCTTCCCCTTCATATTGATTTACAACATTAGCTACACAATCTGCATCATCTCTGTCGCATGAAATATCAACTGTGATATCAAGATCTGTGGCTAGGGGTTGCACTGTATCTCGTGGACGCGTGCGTTCTCCATCTGATATACACGGGTTAGATATCTGATAGTTTCCAAGGAAGCAAATATATCATAACGGAGAAAGTGAGAGGAAAAGGGAAAACCTACTTTTCTTAGGTCTCATAGCCATGATATACTTAATATCATAAACACTATCATTGCCAAAGACAGTGCGAAGACATTGTGCTCTCTCGAGACCTAGAGCACTGAGACCATTGCTGCCATCTGAAGGTTTTTCTCCATGGCGAATTAGGTAGACTGTTTGGGAAGAGACAGAGAGGGGGAGAGCGAGGAAGGTCAGAAAAGCGGTGATAGAAAGCTGAGAATGATACATTGTTGAGTGGATTAGGGTCTGAGTCTTCAGTAAAGGACTTGTTAGAATGTCAAGTATGGGTTGTAGAAAGGAGGAGAAATGGGGGGAATAAGTATTAGTGAATATATATACCTTCTTTTTATTCTGCCCTGTACATCAGATGCACATCAAAAGCATATGAAACTCTCTTAATAAAGTTTAGTATATTGATGTACTAGTGTAACTTATATCTGAGGTGATGATTAACTAAGCTTCGCGTGTCGCTGTCAAGTGATGATCGCCAAGCAATGAGGTTACACAATAGTGAAACATACGTCAACAAAAACACGAGAACATCAGGAAGCTTGAATCGAAGAATTCAACGATCAACATTTGAACAAAATGACGTTCTGATTTGCGCTAGATAGGTAGATTTATACTTGAATGAGCAAAAAAAAAAAAAAGGTACCTAGTCCCAAATAGAAATCACGGGATAGAGTATCTGCCGTGGATACGGTAGTACCACGTGAATTTAACCCTCTAGTTCACCTCATCCATTCAAAAAATTCTACATTCAGTAATACATATTCATACTCTCCGCAAGCCCTCCATTATTCTCTCGCCAGGCGGAAAATCATGCGCCCTTCCACCTTCTCCCGAAACCGCAAAACTCAATACGAAAACCATGACTTGTGTACTTCCATCCAACGCAGGGTTAAGCAAATATTTCCACTTGACAAAATCACTTGCGCGAGATTTACGTAGAAAATACTGTGCGAAAAACCAAGAATGAAATAGGAAGTGATGGTCGAATTCAGGCCGACAAAATGCAAACCATATATCACAGAATGATAGAAAGGTTTATGTAATTGAAAAACTCAAGCCGAGTTCTCTCGTAGAAGATCCACAAAGGAATTGGTACTTTGAATCCGAGGAAGTAAGTGATTTTTGTCCGTTGGTAGCGAGCCCCGATAGAAACATATCGCCTGCGATGGACCGTGGACCATATCAGAATTTGCAAGAACTTCTCTCTTGTGTTCTTCCTTCGATCTCTTATTCTCTCAAGATGACCGGAAAGACGGTTGGAGAACTTTCTCAAAGTTGTTGGACGAGAGTAATACCATCCTGCTTTGACATCATAGTAATCCCAAAGAAATGTATGTACTACTATTGTAGTCTAGCTCATATTGGTTGTGATCAGATGCGTGATATATGTTCCAGCCAGGTACGGGATGCTATCACCAGTCAAACCAGCTTGACTGATATTATTCTTTGCATCCAGCATCAAAGAGAGACTATACTGAGGATGAGCTATAGAGTTGGAACTATTGTCCAAGAGGTATTGTGCAAGGAAGGGAAAACTTTGTGATTGCCACACGTTCCCATAATCTGCAGCAATGAGAAGAACAACGCAAAGACGATATCCGATCAAAGTATTAGTAAGGGTGTGTAGAAGAACCCGTAGTGGTGACTTCAAGGAAGCAATACATTGCCAATCAAGGCTGAGAAATAAGAACCCAAGACCTTCATTTTCCGGTGAGCCACAAAATAGGTTTGTGAAGAGAAGGTAATTTTGCTTCAAAGCTTGTATTATGCAACCAACATAAATAGTTATATGATTGACAAATGATCACAGCTAATAGCCAATGACGTTGAGAAAATCGAAGTGGCCCAGGACATCTGAGGAAAATGAAGGATAGATAACCCTCTACTCCAGGATGGTACTAAAATTACTCATAAACAAATATCCCGATATTATAAGTGATTTGCTGATATAGCCAACTAGCCAAGTCTTTGGAGTGATATTTCACGAGCCTTAACAAACACATGGTCTGAGACAACAATAGTGATAATAGTCCAATCCAAATCCTATCTGAGCGACGAATAGAACCATGCTGATGGTAACCTCGGATTGAGATAATCACATCAAGAGAAATGCTCCTGTCTTGTACGATGCAACCTATGTCGCACCAGGACTGAAGCCCAGCCGCCAATCTACCCCGTTGATCTTGCCTCTACATACTCTTCAGCCCTCATACCGATGAATATGAAAGTTGATGACAAGGCCATGGAATAGGTTGTAGAATGCAGGGTAGAATCGATACTTGCGCATACCAGACCGGAGATGTCCTGCATTCACAGGTCTGCACACAGAGTAACCAGATTTGCCATAACTCCACGACAGAGGGTACGAATGACTGGCAAGGTCTGTAGAATATATGTTGCCCACAGAACGGATGCATTGCTCATACTTGAATAGTGAATCGACCGATTGACTATTGGATGCGAAATTATGGGGATGTTTGAAAGATGGGACAGTGATGCTCGAAGAATGAGAGTTAGAGATCAATGAATGGCAAATATTCTGAAGGCATACGGAATGGCCAACCTGTCGATCCACATAGTTAGGATCGCAAATTCTTGATCAATATAGAAACATATTCCATTCTTGTTACATTAAATCCGCGATCGATCCTATGTTGGCAGGACAGAAGCGGAGATGTGCACAAGTTCTGGCTATTAAATCTTGTGGAAGAGATGTCGTTGTAAGCCTTTAGGCTTGGCAAGGCTGAAGAAAAATAAGCGTAGGCCTGTGGTGGCACCATGTTCCACTCTGCAAACATAAACAATCCACAAACTCGTAACTATGACCCATTCCTTCCATTGAACGATGTACATCTTGAACTCGTGCTATGTATTTCCAACGGTTGTGTTGAGCTGAAGACCAAATGGAGAGTTTTTTGGATTATTCTCTGAAAGTTATCTCGGGCGACCAGATGAGATTCACATATCTGATGTTCAGCGACCGCGGGCCTGGAAGGTCAACTTCAGTGTCCAAATAGCCAATTCCGCTTCGAAATCAAACGCCAGACCTCCAAATCTACAGTTACGGAAGAGCATTCGTTACACGGCACACTTGCACTTCAAGGGGAGCGATATTTGCTAAAGGCCGTTCTAAATGATAGCCCGCGTTTCACGACTACACGGCTAACACTCAATGCGACATGGGATGAGCCATAATGAAGTCGAACATTATCCTACCTAACTTCACGGATTAGCACCATTATCTATAACTCAGAAAGAAACCTATAGAAAGTTACATTGGGGCTATTATAAAGACTCGGAATCTCTCAAAGATGTCCTGACGCCACAAAACTCATTTCTCTATACACTCGCCTTCGAGGGAATAGTTTTGGACGATCGCTGGTTCATTCACTTTCGCCTTCTTATCTTTGCCAAAGGTAATGGATATATCCTGCTGCCGTATGTAATTATAGGCTGCAAAGCACAACTTTCCGAGTTCTTCATATTAGGATGTTACATACTCTTGATCACGAGAGAAACAAAGAGGATGCTCCCATAGACCTCTCAAGAATCCTCTGCAGTCAGGAAGCGTATGCTTTAGAGTGGGAAAGTTCTTTCTTTTATCTCTCCAGTACTCGTTTCCGGAAAGGTGTTTCCGGCGACTAACCTACAACCGTTCTACTCATGCTGTTCTTATTGCTAGTAGGACCTTGTACTTATTGATATCTGTGAGGTAATGGAAAGGCAATGCCAAGCGAACTCATTCAAGTTAAGTTGCTTTCATAGAGCTGATTTTAGAGAGTCTATCGTTTATTCTCAGAAGTATAACATCAGATGAGCGATCAGGTCAACGAAATATTCTCCCGCAATCTGAGGAGTTCTGTGGTTCTACTCTAATGGTACCAATTGCCGGCTCAATTTGAAATCGCTATTTCTGCCCCTAGGCGGTATCTGAGCTTTCTGTTGGTCGAGAATCCGTGGTCTCACTTCACCGGTATTTATTGGATTGGGGATTGACTGAAGCCCGAGTTACATGCTTCCGACCAGTGATCTTTTGAAGCCCCTCAACACTATTCATCCTTTCTGGCTTGGCACTTACCTACACCCCTTGCTCGGCCTCTCACAACAATATTGGAATACTAAAGTACTGATGGAATCTAGATTCTTAAACCATTGGGACAGATGCTAGTTATGGCGTGTCGTGTATTGAAGCTGCGCCTGTTCCCAGGTATGTTGGTATATTAACTTGTAGGAACACAATACCCGCCATCTATGAACCTCCGAGATGCTGGTAAATCAACATGGTAACGTGGTTTAACACTGAGTGCACCATATCACCAAATACACCACTTTTACCTCAATTTACACTTTTTAATTTATATTTTTCAATAATAATTGAATTAAGTAATTGAAATTATTAAGAATCTAATAATTTAGGATCTATTATATTATTTTGATAAGTTCTTGAATTATAATCTGATTTTCCATATTTATTATAGTATCTATTAAAAAATACTTCCCCATTAGGATTACTCTTGTTTTGATGCTTGTCATATTGAATCTGAATATCAACCTTTTACTAAGATAATATATTAAGAGCCTTTTGTTTAATAAGCATTCCTCTTTAACATAATTAAGTTTTTTTTGTGTGTCGATGCTTGTTTAATGTCTTATTTGCTTTCCAAAATATATAAATCTCTACATTCAAAAGTATATTCTTATAAACTAATCTCTTTATATCTTTAATTAGAGCTAATACAGTTTCGAATATAAATATAGGGGAGCTTGATTGATAACAGGTTATTCAAGATTTAACTAATATTAATTAAAAAAGAGCTTCTATAGGATTCTAAGGTATTTAAGAGATTCAAAGATCTAAATCAAAAGGAAAGAGAATAAATATATGAATTCAAATATTCAATTTAGAAAATATTACTTCAGAATTAAATAGAATTAATCCTACTCCTTGAAATTCAGTTTTTATATTCTGATTCATAATTAATCATTAATATATAGTTTTAAAAACTATAAAGAATTCAATCTTTAAGATATAATAAATATATACTTTTATAAACCTTTCAATTTGAGTATTATATTCTCATTTTAAGATATTAAAATATTTAATATTAAGAGGTTGAATTAAATGACTTAAATGTAATAGTAAATATATACATTTAATATTATTCTCCTTGTAATAGTTCTGGAATAGTATTGATTCGTAATTCTTATGTTTATTCAGTACTAGCATTCTATCTTTGCCCTTAGTTCGATTTCTTATATGTTTATTGAAGTATTTCAGTTATTCTAATTCTGTCTTATTGTTCATCCATTCATTAAATGTAGGTTTAATAGTCTAATCCACAGGAAAATCGGTTTCGATATATTAATTAGAAAGATGTATTTATTCTTAAATTATTAAAAATGAAGGTATAGTATTCCCCTTATTATTGTTATATATGATTGCTGTTGTTCATTTTTGATTGTCTAATTATATTGTTTTTCTTTTGTCATTTTGTTTAGTATTAGTTATAATCATTCCGGGGCATATTATGCCCATTATAAAGCCGGTTTTGTCAAAGTTGTAGAAATTTTAATCAAGAATACCATATTTCGCTCATATATTCGAAATTATACAAAACCAGTCTTCAATAAGCTTAGAATCTTTGCAAAAAGCTTTTTAGAAATCATAAATATAATTAAAATGTATTTTTAATTTCATATAATATTTTACGAATTAATAAGCCTAAAGCTTTCCAATCTCTTTTACTCCTTGTAATTGAAAAATATAATTCATTATATCTTCTACACTATTTAATTTAAATAAGAATTCTTTATTATTTATATCAATTATATATTGAATAAGTACCTCCTCTTCTAAATCAATCATTTTATAACTATTTACTTGAATTTCCATATAAAGAAGTAAATTATTCATTTTACAAAGAAATATTATATGTATTATATTATATAGTTTAATAGCTTTTTAAATATTAAGTTTCTTATTTTTTTGAATAGTTTTGATAGTTAAAAGTATTTGAGCTTCTTTTCTATTTGATTACATAATAAATAATTGATAAATCGCATATTGAAGTTGAAGAATACAAATTGAGGTAAAAGTGGTGTATTCGGTGATATAGTGCACTCAGTGTTAAACCACATTATCTCTATTTATATCATCGCGTATATTTTATGGAGCCAAATGAATGGCGCATGCTTCTTCATGGAGGGTCATTCTGTAAGCTTCTTCAAGTTCAGGGGCAATACTTTAAAGTAGTGTTATCAGCCGCATTAACTTAACTGTTAGTAGCTTGGACCCTCAAGGCTGGGCACCTATGCTTATTTGAATCCTTGCCAATCAACCTCGGATAAATAGCCGATCTTGTGGGGTGGATAATTTATATTCCCGTTCAACGATCTAGCAAGCTTTGTTAGTTCCTGAAGATCCTCCAAACTGCGACTTATCAACGTGTCTATCTCCGTACCATATCAAACTTACCAAATCACAAATCATACTCTCACCATTATGGAACAAGGTCTGCATATCTGATTGCATGGACTGTGAAAGTGGATAGAGTATTGGGAATTTCTCCTGATTCTTCCGTCTTGGCCTAGGAAACAAGAGATAACCTTAATTCATACCGATTAACCTTAATCGAGAAGAGTTTAGTATGTTTTGGATTCGATGACTTGATGCAGGAAATTGAGGTTTCCTTAGGTATAGTATCGATTTCAGAGACAGGAGACCTCTAAGATCAATTGGAATCATGTAAGTGACTTATCGATGGTCCTCGTTGACAATGGCAAAAACCTATAAGTATGTATCCTATTCCTGCCCATCATCCATCATCTCATCTTCTCTACATTCATTACATTCATTACATTCCTTTACCAATATCCTACGTTCTTTACAAACTAACCCAATAAATTCAAACAAAAACCGTCAAAATGCAATTCACAACCACCACACTCATTGCCATCCTCAGCGCTATCGCAGCTGCATCTCCTATCGAACCCCGTCAAAATTCGACGATGCAAGAACACCTCTGCACTTCCGCTATTGACACAGCCTTGTGCTGTCAAACCACTATTGCCGGTGTCATTAACCAGACCTGCACAACTCGTATGTTTTATCTTAACCTTAACCCTACACCAAACTTATGCATACAAGCGCTAACTAAATTCAAAGCTGGCATTACTCCTCGCAACAAACAAGAATTCCGAGCATACTGCGCTGCTCAAGGTCAAGACTCATCATGTTGTAAAACTCCTCTCATAGGCGATGGAGTTATCTGCACCCCTCCTTAGATGGGAGGTTGATTGCGATGGAGGTCCGAGTATGTGGACATTTGGACGGGCGTTGGAGATGATACGAAAAGTTTTGTTGAGGGGTACGGTTTGGTGTACTGTATGATTATCGAGGACGGACGTATATTTTCTCTGATTTTTGATGCCATTTTGAAGGATGGAGGGAATCTTATTATATTGTAATTTATCTTTGGACTATTTTATCACTTATCGTATAGATAAAATATTTCTTACATATTTCCTGACAACAAAATGACTTTATATGAGAATCCAGTAATTCTGCTTCTTGTTCTCTAGATTTGAGAGAAGTGATGTCTTGAACGAAATATCTAGGAAAGCTCAAGGAAACTTAAAATGATCTTTATCCAGGTCCAAAGACATCGATTTCGTCTTAATTATTTTCCTGCTATTGTAAACTGGATGAAACTGATTTGCATAAATGTTAATGGACAGTTATACATAAATCATAAATAACTATAGCAGGCGGTGGATGAGTCGGAAGTAGTGATAGATATTATTTACAATGTGTATAGGGTCTCGACCCTTGACCCGTGATAGGTTGAAGATTCTAGAATGAATAATAATAGTACATCAAGGTGATTACCACATCAATCCGAGTCATCGACGGCGACTATGATATTTCTAACGAGAAGTGCAAACCCTCGAATGAGAGACATTGCAATTTTTGCCGCCACCAAGAAAAGCGAAACTACGCTTGAAGACCGATGCAACTCCTGATTTTTGAGGGAGAATGTGGCTGATTAGTGGTAAAACATCGCTCAATTCCTGATTTAAGACAAGACTCGGTGTTTAGTATCTAATAAGCTCACTTTATAACCTCGGTAGAAGATATCGGGGTTGGTAGATAATGATCATGAAGCTTTCGACGATTGCTACTAAATTGGTATAATATGAATAATTAGAAGTTCAGCGAGAATGAAATAGCTTACTTATGGTCGATGTATTTGAGAGTGTTGTTGTAACATTATGAGCAAATAAAAGCACTATAGCGTAGAAGCTTATCAGCCAGCATAGACTATCACGTCTTATCAAAAATGATATCGGAGAAGCTCATGAAGCTAAAGTCAATTGTGACTATGAGAGACCTTGCACTAAAAGGTTTTATTCAATTGTGATGTCATTGTGATGGACTGGGAATAAATCGAAGAATTATCTAGCGAAGTGCGGGAAGGCTGGCTTGGACAGACTTTTGATACTTAGAAAGCATGGATGAACTGAAAGCACAACATATAATGGAACTTTTGAACTAATGGAGGGAAAGAAATCAAATCATAGAAAGGAAGAAGTGACATCTAGGAATGTGAATTGAGATCCTCAGAACATATTGCAGGATTTTTCTTATTACATTTTTAAGTCACATGGAGCTAGCTATCAGATATCTCCATATAATTCCAAGTGACTCTATGTGATGCCATCGATTGCTAGCAACTTTACGGTCAACGAGTGTTTGCATTGTAAAAATTTGATTAAGTATTTGAGCTGTAAAGGAGCGCATTATCTATAAAACCGTATCCAGCAGTATTCTAATCCCTGAGCTCAATATGAATCGTCCGAATTGTGTTGACTCATACTAGTCATCGTCTCTTATCCTCCACATTTAAACCATCGAATCTAACCAGAGCCATGCCCTGCTGGAAGAAGAGCAAGAAGGCCTGCGGCACTTTCAGCCCTCTTGACCTCCTCTTCAGATGGCTCTCGTTTGTCGGAACCATGACCAGCAGGAAGTAATGCGAGAAGAGAAGCTGCGTTATCTCTCTTATCAGAGCCATGGCCTGCTGGAAGGAGAGCAAGAAGGCCAGCGGCAGTTTCGGCTCTCTTGTCGGAGCCGTGTCCTGCTGGAAGGAGAGCTAAAAGACTAGCGGCATTCTCAGCCCTCTTAACCTCCTCTTCAGATGGTTCACGCTTCTCATGGCCAGCTGGAAGAAGAGCGAGAAGGCCTGCTGCACTATCAGCTCTCTTGTCGGCACCATGACCTGCTGGAAGGAGAGCAAGAAGGCCAGCTGCACTGTCAGCTCTCTTGCCAGAACCGTGTCCTGCTGGAAGGAGAGCAAGAAGGCCAGCTGCACTGTCAGCTCTCTTGCCAGAACCGTGTCCTGCTGGAAGGAGAGCAAGAAGACCAGCGGCGGAATCGGCTCTTTTGGATTCCTCTTCTGGCTCACGTTTCGAGGAACCATGGCCTGCTGGGAGAAGGGCAAGCAGTGAGGCGGCATCGTTTGCCCGCGCTTCTACATCTCTTTCAACTGCAGAGGCAGCGAGGGAAGCAAATTCGGCTTGGCCACGCGCTGTTAGCTGGTCGAATTCTGCACCAGCGGAAACAATTGCAGCATGAAGGTCCTCGATGGGCATACCCCTCTCAACCACGGATGAGGTAGCAAGGGAGGTAGAGGCGAATGCGACCAGCGCGAAGGAAAGAATGGATTGATTACGCATATTGAATGTAATTTAGGGAGTATGTAGTATGAAGACTGAAATAATGATAAGGTACTAGCAGATGAATAGATAAAAGAATACGAAATTAATTGTATGAGCACGGCTGAGGAAAGAAGGAAAGATTTTGTGCAATCTTCGAGTTTATATACATGGAAAGAACAAACTTGTGTTCCAATCGCAACTTTGCGAATATTCGAAAGCCCTTACACCGGAAGCTCTTCATCCAGACCGATCTGAATTCATGCAAACCTCCATAGATCAAGTACCTTACTGAATGTCGTTTCAACAAACAAGCTTCTAGTGCTTTGACTCCCGTTCGTTCTCCGCCCTTACTCTCCCTCGGCGATGTCAGTGCGCATGGCATCATTGTCGTCAAAACGGAACGCGTTTGAAACGACCTGGAGAAGCCTAATGCAATATTTCCGATCAAATAATGTATCAAAATATCAACTTTCATTGGATCGCAACATTCCCGCCGACTTTTCCGACGAATTTGAAGCTTAGCCAAAACATTCGTTAGTTTATGGCGATCAACTCTAATCGTTCAAATGTTCAAATATAGCATATTGAGGCCATATATTTCCTTTTCAGCTACTGTGATGATCGACAGTATACGTGTCCATCATTCTAGAACTATCAACTAGACAAATCTGGCAGCGCCCCGGCGCATACCAGACATAGTGTTATATCTTGTGGCGTTTTCTTGGATTCCACAATGAAGCTTTCCTTTTGGCAAGCCTGTGCGGCGTTAGAAGACGACACGAGGTTAATGCATTAAAAAACGCGATTAGGTAGCTGGGTAAAGACGAGGTACAAATCGAGAGAAATAATGTCTCGATATCAGACAATTTGCTATACACAGTAAAAAGTATGAATGATCGTATACACGTCGATCATATTAAAGGGGGAAAACGCGTGGTTAAAAGGCGGCATAGCGTGGCAGAATAAACACGTGATCATTTCCACATCATACCTTCATACTCTCGACTTCCTTCAAACACCTTTTGGTTTGCCAATTGCAAAAAAGTACAAGTTCGCAGCTTGATTTCAATATCCTAAGCTAGGTACGATGGCCGATTCGATGACAGCGTCTAATATGGGTGTATTCCTGGCATCACAGTACACCTGCTAATAAATCTAATCATGTTGACCTCTCCTTGGAGCTCAAAGCAGAAAAAATTTCCGGCTCTAAATTTAGTTGCATGATTGGGAGAAATATGATAGGAGAAATGAAAGAGTATCGAAAAGCGTTACAGCTATTTAGTGCAGACATCATATCAGTATCAAAACGAAGAACATCATACAGCTTCGAACATATTCATGACTGCGCCATACACTTTATACATCAACTCTCTTGCTTTGACCCACCCATCAGCAGTGATAAAAACCTAAGTAAGTATCAGAACACACGGCCGACCAAGACGATAGCCAAAGATTTTATTGGGAAACTTTCAAAAAAGTATACATTATCGGTCGCCGAAAAGAAGTTCTTGAATCCGCCGCATCTTCCGTAGACAGGTCGAGCTGGTTTCGGCGGAGATGCGTCGATTTTTATCAGACCAGAAGCCTTGGAGAAAGCTGTACTTGACTCCTATTGTGTCTGGTGGTAGGTATGATGTCTGATTTGGGTTCGTCGACCTTGAAAGGGTTTCAACCTCTAGGTGGCTTATCAGAAATATGGGCATTGTCCAAGTTGCCGCCCACCAGTCGGATGTTGAGACGCTTGGGGGCTATTGGTCGTGAGTTGGCTATAAGACTTAAAGCTGTTGAAGGCTCAAAATTTGGGTTTGTTGGTGGTAAATCCACAGTCACTGATTTTTTGGTAGATGTAGCTATGAGATATCAGAGCAAGGGTCTCTTGGTAGCCGTTGAAAAGGATTTCATTATTGAGGTAAGTATTGAAGGAATTTTCAGCGAAGAGAAAACAGGATATCTTCACGCTCAGTTCGATCAACTCAGTGGAGTGTTGAAAGAGAGATCAGGTAACACACTGTCACCAACTCTTCGAAGCTAACCCCCTCAGCGTCCCTTCTACTGCACCATCCAATCTCTCACATCCCAGATCAACTGCGCCAGGAAGCCCCAAAAATTTAGAAAGTCCCGTCATTCTTTCCTATTGGAGTCTTTTTCTCCAAGGCATTGACCAAAATATTCTTTCCCAAACCTAATCGCATACCATTTACCAGCCCTCGGTAAGTGATTGAAAGGTTGAGAGGGGTGAAAGAAAGGGGCAAATTGGCATCCAGAGATTTTGTCGCTCCGCTCCGTCGAAATTTGCGACGACTATACTAAGATTGATACAGAGGTGGATGGCTTCATGACTTTACAATCACAAAATTAACCACATTTACTATCATGGTCGAAAGATGTCTCATATCTCCAATCAAAGCATAATTTGGCAACCTTATATTTGACTATCTTTGGTGTCAAAAAACCAACATAGGTGATTGTGACTAGTAAGCTAAGTAGACACTATTTAGAGTACCAGATGACCATGCACTGACTACTAGCATCTCGATTAGCACTTTGATATGAACCAACCCCAATCGAAACAGAGTTCATCATTCGACTCGCAATGTCTGGTAAAACATCATCTTAAACTTCTACCTCACCTCGCCCACCAAAAGAAATCTTCAATGAGCCAATAGCGAATGCTCAATATCATCAAGCCAATTCTTAAGCTTCCTTAGACCCAGATGGTTTTGGTGGACCGGCGGCGATAGCATCTAGTTTCATCGAAAGCCAGGAGAGAGTTTCATGCGTGCCAATCATTTTGAATCGATTTATGTTTATGACTCATTTGGGAACATCGATTTATTATCAAGATTCAAATGAGCAACACGGAGACTGTATGTCAACATGTTGTTGGCATATATGTTTCGCTACTTTGATAAACGACAATGTTAATTCACTTTCATTGATTGTACAGAGAAATGTTCAAAAGATAATAATGTCTTTCCCATTGAAAGATAAAACAGCTTTGGTGGTATGATTATATGGATCCTTTGTGGCATTATATCTGTGGTGTTTTCTGACTTCCATTCTCTCAGACAGGTCCATCCATGGGAATTGGAGAAGCGACTGCAACACGACTTGGTTACAGTCGACTTGCAAATGACGGAGCTAACCTAGTGTTACTTTCTCGTTGTAAAGTAAGTAACCTTTTGCCGATATCTCGGTAGAGAGAAATTAACAAACTCACCAGGACAAGTTGGACAAGATTAAGGAGCAGATCTTGTCAAAAACTCCTTCCACGAGAATTTCTATTTATGCAATTGATATTCAGAATTACAAATATGTTGATAAAGCGGTTGAGTCTCCTGTGACTGAATTTGGAGCAATCGATATTCTCCTCAATAATGTAGGTGCTGCTCATAAGAGGGCAATCAACTACTAGAAAGGCTGAATTGATTTGTACCCCCATGGCTAGGCCGGCCTAGCATTAGGAGCTCCCACTGCATTCTGGGAACTACCTCTTGAGCTCATTGACCAAATGAACACCACCAATATTTCCGGAACAATGTATACCACGCACTCTGTCCTAAATCGAAGCATGATTCCCAACAGCAAAGGTACCATCCTTAACGTTTCATCAGTAACCGGTCTTGAAAACCCTCAGTTCTCAGCAGAAGCAGTCTATCATGCCAACAAAGCATGTACCAAAGCTTTCAGCAATAGTTTAAGAATAGAAACAGCTAGAACTAATATACGTGTCATGGTAAACGACCTGGAGTTGTGAATACACATTTCCATCTTCAAAGAGTCAAATATGATCAGGATGCCATGGATGAGTTCATATTTGGATATCCGCCACTTGTTGTGGAGGATATTGCGAAGTCTGTTTCTTTTATGCTTGCACAACCTGAGAGTACCACAATTAAAGCTTTAGATTGTGTTCCAACTGTGTATGTTGTTGATAAAAATTATCTTCTTCGACTGCTGACATGGCTTTTGTAGCACAGAGATCTCTTACCAACTTTGATCCCACATGGAATGAACGCAACAACGGATAATTCAGAGACAAGAGCATGGTACTCCAAGGAAACTTTACCCACATAAACAACTCTCCGCGAAAATCTCCTTGCATTTCAATCTTGAGAGAATACATAATCGACATGCGAAAGGCTCATAGCTAGGATAGATAAGCAAACACACAGGATAGAACAACTCGGTTTAGTAATGAAGTTCTCCTTGTCGATCCTACTTTGGAGATGTTTGTGTTTCTTTATGAAGGCTGGTATAACGATAGACTAACTTTCTGATATCCTGGAGCAGCCGACGGCTCTTGAGCCTGTCGGATACTCGAATGAGTATCTAAGGAGCACTTTCAGTGGATTTATTAAGGCTCGATAAGATGAGGCAATGATGCCTACGATCAGGATGTGCTGTTGTTACATGCGGCTTTGAAATCGGTAATAGTGAAAAGTACCGGCAAGCTCTTGGATGGCGACAGTTGATGCAGTGGCAACGCTGAGTGCACGAGAAGAAGCAATCAACAGGAAAACGTCCTTATTTGTACTATGGGACTAGAACGATATTTTTCAAACCACCTTCCTAGTAGCTCATAGGACGACATGAAAACACTATCTCTACATATCATCAGTCAAGACGACAAATACACGGATCTAAGCTCTCATATTCTATTCAGTACATGCTGAAAGCTTGAGTCTCAGAACTGAGTGCCATTGGACGGAGAATCTTTTCAGCTTTTAAAGAATCATTAAGAAATCAGTTTGACCTTTTGACAGATAGATCCTTCCTTTCCTTGGACTCTTTACATAATTCGGATGGGATCTATCCTATCATTCAATAGGGGGAGGAAGAGACGTGGGGCAAAGATTAGATTAGATCTTCTGTCGCCAAGCTGATAATTTAACCTTATACCGGTAATCTGATCTACTGTATACATGGATCAGATTAAAGATCAAAAGTGGAATTTAACCAGGGCGTCCACTCAGGTATGTTAGCGACGAAGACTGCCGCGACTATATCAAGTGGGTGCTAGCTGTTAAGAGTGGGGTTTTGCGAAGGGTCGAAAGTGCCGAATCACATACATGCAGGTATTCACTCAACTGGCCTAGGTAATTTACCTCCCGGCGAATTTATCCACTATCTATGTAGGTATTACTGTACAGATCCGTGTGCTGTAGGTCTGTTGTCGACTTTCTCTATAATGTCTTGGTACGTGCTATAAGAATTTGTGGTTGTTTTGGAACCATGCCACAACTTATTGAACAGCACAAACTCCATTCTACAGCAGTTACCTACGTACTCTTTGTTGATTTTGCATCAATAGCGTTACGGTGGATTATTCGTTTTATGTATTACTTTGTTACTCGGGGTTGTATTTTTTGTATCTTTAAATAGTTTCTTCACGGATATCGGCATATTTGGACTGAAGAAAAGTGGTCGAGTCTGGTGATATGAGTCCTATATTATTAGCTATACCCGCTAAAGGTATCTATCTACATTAGCGTTTTGAAATAGTTGTTTATATATTGGCGAATGCCATTTTGTTATTGTCGTATATGTACATCGACGAGTTAGTTCACCAACTAACCTGATGTCAGTTGTCGATTGCTCACTTGTCTTGATTATAAATGTTATCGTGTAACCCTCTTACTTGCCAAAATATCATATTGTTTGATACCAGAGTAGATTGTGGTGTTATGTCACCTCGTGATGGTTTAAAAAGCATTCGTTCATTGACGGATGAGTATTCAATATTGTGTAAAGTTTTTACAGTCTCGTCTTATAGTCTCGTCACTGAAGAATACGAGGTGGTATTGTATGCGGGGTAGTTGACAGGGTGGGTCGTGCTTGTCCGCCTGTATCCTGCCCCCCGTGTTGTACACTATCAGACTGTGTACTCTAAAACGTTCCTGCTTTGGGTATTTTGGTGTCTAGCTTGTGTTTGGTGACATCAGATCATACCTCGTACTACTGTCATATTCAGTCATGCGATTGAGGTATTTCTCACACATTATTGTTCCTTCCCACTTATTATATTACTCCTCTGTGTGCATGCTAATCATGTAGATCTTTTGGATATGCGGTGAATACGAGATCCTTCCTTGGCGTCATCATCTCACCTCTACGCCTTCCGTATTGATTTTGCCTCTGTCAGGAGACATACTACATGACTACATAAAAGAAGTGCTTTTCCCATTGAAAAGCTGTCTTCATTAACATCTATCTTTAGCATTCTATTCACTCCAACATAATCAATCCCTACATCCAGGATTTGATACCATTGGTTCAATCGATCGATACCAGATTGCATTTCTAGATATAAAATTGGTTCACACATTCGAATATCAAAATTTAAGATGCGCACCTCATTTGTCCTCGCCGGCCTTCTGGCTGCAGCTACTCAAGTTACGGCACAGTACACAAATCAATCCGCCCCATTTTACCTTGCACTTATCTCCTCAGACGATAGCCTGAACGGCGCCACTCTTTCGCCTTGTCATGAGGGTGCAGCTATCGAAGGACTTTGCCTAGGCCCTTCAATTTCCACACCAAACGCTACCTTTTCCACCTTCAATTTCAACACTTCCTCCTTCGACAGCAGCTTCAATGCTACTATCGGCGAAACTGGTATCTTGACGTGGTTGCTTCAAGGTGCAAATTTCAATCTTTCTTCGCCTTTCGGACTTTCATATAGCGCCACTAGCAACGTTGCGGTACCATTGTTCACTCCTAGCTCAACTTCGACAACGAATGTAGCGTTTGACGAGGACAATTTGTTGAACATTCAGGGCTATCAGGATGACACAGTAACGCCAATTAGCTTTGGTACTGAAGCTTATTACAGGTGGTACATTTGTGAGACGTACTGGGGATACCACTACACCACTTTGGCTTGGGTTGTTGGTGAGGCTGAACCACAAAACCCAAGTTGCGTGAAAGTTGATGTGCAAAGAGTTTTCACCGAGGCCAAGAGTTATGAATAGTTGGGAGATGGGACTCTAGTGGCTTGATTGTGAGTTCGTGGGATGGTTGCGTGGGTGGTTGACCTATAATTCGAATAATGGAGGAAACGAAGACATGAGACAAATTGATCACGGGGGCAGTAATGACTAATGAAAGATCCAGCTGTTTTAAAACAAAATGGTGTCTCCGCAATTCAGGGGTTCTTATCAGTGATTGTGAAGATCTACTCTGAACTTTGCATTTCTAACTTTTGATCTCTCTTTTATTTTGGCCTCTCCCATCGTTACCTAGGTAACTATGTATCTATTTGACTTCAAGATGATCTCTGTATTATTCCTCATGCAAGTTTCTCTTTTATTGCTTTGTAATTTTCCGGTCATTATGCTACTATACAAGTGTTCTGTAAGACCATTTTTGGTAATTCACGCGAAGAATGCAATACATCGCACCACATAATTGGAGTTCCAGGCACCTGAGCTTGAAGTACTACATCATTGCCAAATATACGTGAGGAGAATCAAAAATTGTTCGTTGCAATGATATCTGGTGTGGTTCCAAGTCACCTTATGGTACGATAAACAGGACTGCGTCCAGCACCTATTGTCTACAATACAGTTCTCCTTCTATTTAATAACCCAAGCGATGTTCAAAGAATTATCTCGGCAAAGCCTCCTTTGATTGCTATCCAATGACATATGAACCATATCCGGAAACAAAAGATTCAAAATCTAGTCCTTTCACCAATGCTAAAACCCCAACTCTTTGTTGCAACAAAACAAAAATGAAAAATCGCATTAAATTCAAAAGATAAATGTGCATCTTCAGCTTCTTCGAAGTCCGAGATAGATATCAATCTCGAAATATGCAGGCAGCATCAATAGCCACCTATGAAAACCAGCTGAAATTCGAGAGAGACGCTCAGACGCGTCCTTATACCGAATATGCTCGGAAATTCGGACCTAAATCGCCAGACAGAGCTCAGGGAAAGAGTTGGTTGACGCCGCTGGATCCGCTATTCCCAGTAAATTGGGAAAATGAAAGACAGGATGATCGGCATAATATTATCGGAGCGTATCAGAAACAGGAATTGCTTATGTTTACCTCGAGAGAATTGAAGGATTTGGATGCGATTTGTGATAGACCTTTGAGGGAGAGTACGTTGTCTGGAGGGATTTTACCAATCTTGCAGAGAGATAAGTGGGAGGATAAACCGAGCGATGCGTGGTTGAGGACAGATAGTATACCGATTGTGAGCCCTTCTCATATTCAATCATTGAAAATTTCGCTAGAAATGATTCTTCTTATAAATATCAGAAATATTCATTGTCGCTAATTCTTCGAGTGATAGAGACATGACCCCGATGGTGGAAAATGGCAATCGAGTAACGATAAAGTTTGGGAGGTCCTCAAACCAATAGTAACACTTGCTTCGCAATTTATAACATCCTCTAAAAGTTTACCATGGGTATGATCAATTCTTCTACCTTATTCCTTGCTTATAGCTAATCTAAATCGACCGCTTAACAGCTAGATGCCCTTCTCCTTGGACCCCGCGCTCCCGTCAATCCAGATAGATTTCCCCCGGGCACAAAGATTCTCAAAGAATACCACACCTTCAGCTCTCGAGAAGGTCCATGGACTGTTGAACGCGAAAACGAAGTTGCAGCCGAAAGAGATCGGGTCTTTAGCGGATTGATGAAAGAAATGGATTTCATGTGTTCATACTTCTATAGCCATCAGAACGTTAGAGACAATGATCCACCCAATAATGATCCAACATACCCAGTTAAGAAATTTGGAGATTCTTTGGGAGTTTCAACAATCAACACTTGGGAAATGCTCATTAAGAAGAAACCGGGTGCTAAGGTACGTATTATCTGAGATTTTGTTAAGATGCTTGGCGGTCCCCATGTGTGCGTCTACGAAATTTGCTAATTTTAATGAACTAGTGGCGAGTCCAAATGTTCCTGAACGTCGAATCTTTAGAACCTATCTTCTTCCAATATAAAGACTTATCAGATTCCGAGTTGGCCGGTATCAGATATCGCTGTGCGAGTACCGTAAGTTTGTTTTGAAGCAAAAGGCTGCCTACTCCTCATGAACTAATGTGTTTTCAGATTGCGCACGAACTGATGCATGCGATAGGCTATTATCAATCTCTGCATCGTCTCGGTATACGTGTATTTACAAATAATAGAGAAGGATATTTTGAAACAGAGCAGAGCGCGGAGCTCGGCTGGAGCTGGCAATGGGCAGTAAGTCAATTTAGTACTTGATATTTTGTAACTTTTTTCTCCAGATGATTATTCGAGTTGCTAACATGAAACTCTCAAAACTATAGATTTTCGGAGGAATTGACCTCAAGAAACCAATCAATTGGCGGTCCCGTCGTCTTCTGTGTCAATTTGCCGAAACGATGTACCCTTCCTTCACCAGTAAAGTTCACGGCTCCAAGAGTCAACCCATTCTCATAGAACCCCCTATAGAGACATATATAGATTTTCATCCCATCGGCGTCCAATATTTAGAAGATGTTCACACTCAAGACTTTTGGGATCTAATGGTTCGCGGTTTTGGTGGACGCATTTTGAAATACCGCGCAATCAAGGAAGGTACCAGGGTTATCTACCGTCCGGATTCTGGTGCAAACAGTATCCCTTTCCTCTATACGGCAAGAGATAGGTTGGATCCTGCCGTCCATGATCCATACGTTAATGACGATGCGATGATGACGCAGGGTATATTGAACATACAATCGCAGATGGAGACTACGCCGATGGAGAGGCAAGTTTTGAAATTTTGTGCGAAAATAGCTGAAAGTGCGAAGACCGGGAAAGAATTTTGGGAGAATATGGAATCGCAAGTTAAAGCGGTGGGGGGAATCATAGAGGTCCTAGTAAAGAATAAGAATAAAAATCGTGGCCGTGAGGGACAATTGGGATTGATGGATACAATAATTAAAAGTGTGGTGGAGCTGTCAGTTGCGGCTTCGACAAACCACGAAAGATTAGTGGAAATTACCCTACAAAGAGAAAAGAAACTTGGAGGTTTGGAAGATACCACTTCGAAACGCGCGCTGTTAGTTTGGAATAGGGGAGCGAGGGGGTTCAATCGAGAAGTCATTGACAAAATTGGGAAAAGGTTTAGAACTGGAGAACTGGCAATGCAATTGAATCAATCCTATAATCGTCTGGAGAAATGCCAAGCATTGTTTTTTACTCCAAGCAGAATGGGAATCGCAAGTAAATATCCCACAGAACAGAGGGAATTCGATATGATGTTCGACGCGACCAAGGCGATGCATAATCTGAAAGATTACGACAAGGCGAGACAGTTGTATTCTCAAATAGTTTCAAACAAATACGCAGGATCTTTTGCGAAGAGTGCGGCGTCGATGATGACTGCGAATTGTGAAGCAGAGAAGGTGGGGGGCGTTGAGAAGTTGACAATTCCAATACGACATAAATGTTGGAGGTTACTCGGTAAAGGCTTGGAAAGGTTGGTTTGGCTAGAACCACAAATTGTCCAAGTTTCGGAAGGATGGCAGGAGCTATTCCGGGATTATATTGAATGGGGGAAGGTAACAGAAGTGAAGTTGCGGATTAAACAGCAGGATGTTCTGCCCCCGGGGATCGAAGAGTCGGGTGAAAGTTCACAGACAGCAGGTAACCGTAGTGGAGGACAACCTGCAAGAGCGACCCCCCAAAAGAGGACGAGGGAAGATGTCAAAGATTTGGTTGACGAAGTGATGGAAGATGTGGTCTGTCCAGAGCCCGAAGAATGGGAATCAATGCAGAGAATGAGAGCATACAAGAAGATGAAGCGTACGACGAGGGATCCAGGTGATACCCCACCGGAATGAGACAGAGATGGAAGTCGTTCGGAAGAAGAAAAATCCACACCTCAACCCTTAGAAAAAGGCTTGGAGTCGAGATATTTCGTACTATATTTCTTTGTAGAGCTGGCAAACCTGCAAATGAAGCCTTCGCTGGTATAGTTCACTAAGTACGATCAGACATTGATTGTCTCAAAAAAAAAACATACTCTTGATAACTTTGCGATGAGATTCAGTAAGTGGTGAGAACAGGAGCTATGATGCATGATAGAAAATCGAAAAGAGAATTCAATTGCTGCCCTCAAACTGTCAAAACGGAAGCTTCTTTCCTCGGTCGCACTTGCCTAACAGAAGATTCATATACTTGGCTGCACTTGTAATTTGTATATCGTGTGAGTTGCCTGACTGGAAATCATTGTTTCTTCCTCGCTATTGCATAGCTATCCTTTAATTTCCAATAGGGAAAGTACGAAATGAAAACCGATAAACATGAACACCAAACATCGACTTTCTCTTCCCTCGGCTGCACAAAAAAACATTTCACCCAAAAGAAAACTGAACACTTCCCATTCTTGGTTACATGATTGATATATCAATGCTTACAATTCAACAGTGATTATCAGGACTCCAATCAAGCATCACTCGCATCAAGAACGCACAAATTGTGTCCACACTGTTTTGCTAGATCGCAGCAACAACTTCTTCATCGATCCTCATCCATTACTTCATAAAACTATTAAGAGTAGCGCTTTCGAAACAATGCTACATAGAGATATCGATTTCCTTGATTCAGAAAGTAGTGATATCTCAAAAAGTACCAAACTCTTATCCAAAATGCTTATAGCTCCGCCATCGTCACCTCAAACACCCGAGAAAAAGTGTAGATCTCCCAAGCGCAGCTTTGAGAAGTCTCCATCACCTTCTCCGATTTCCAAACTAAGTGCGGAATCTTTTAGATGCCTAGGCATTTCATTTCCCTTGGCAGAAGAGGAAAGGGAAGCCCGTTACATTCCATCTCCACCAAAAAGACAACGAATGATACGGAATCTGGTAG
Source organism: Botrytis porri (assembly GCF_014898465.1). Classification (NCBI taxonomy): domain Eukaryota; kingdom Fungi; phylum Ascomycota; class Leotiomycetes; order Helotiales; family Sclerotiniaceae; genus Botrytis; species Botrytis porri. The sequence continues at coordinate 281,141 of NW_024066093.1, forward strand.
AAAGAGAGACAGATAACAAGCTTAACAAAACTGGGGACAAACTCAAAGCTCGTGAGATTCTTTTAACGAGAAAAGATACACGAATTTTGGAGAAGAGAGGCAGACCAAAGTTAGCGATAAGGAAAAAAGAAGGACTAGACGACATTGCTGTCACTCCATTGACAAGCCTTGCGGGCGAAACTTGTTGTGGAATTGAGTCTGCTACGGAGAACAGAGGCATGAAAGAAGTCGCTAGCAAGGGGGAGGTCACTGGTAAGGTGGAAGAGAAATTGCTGTCTAGTTTGACTGAAGAAAGAAGGGAGGGAGAAGAAACAAAGGGTGACCTTCCGGTCCTCGTCAAACTTTGCGAGGGCTTGGAGGTGAATCAAACATACTCGAAGATCAAACAAATGAAATCAAGCAGTGGCATTGATAATCATTCGACTACTCTTGAAATAGACTTGTTTGGTAGGAATGAAAACATGGTTCGAGGCATAAAATTTCTTTCCCGAGCCCCAGAAAAGAATAGGCCCGCCGCAAACAAAAAGAAAGATTCGGAAACTTATTTGAAATTCCTCGAGCAATTGTATGGTCAGAAAGAAACAGGAACTAAGAAGGAGATAGAAGAATTAGCCCTCGTCATTGAGAGCGTGAAACGTATGCTTATGAGCGGGAAATTGGAAAGACAATTGCAGAAGATTGATGACAGAAAGACGCGGGATGAAATGTATCTCAAAGCCTTGGGTTTTTTGGAAGAAAAGACAGGAACAGGGCCTAACGATAGAACCGAAGGCATGGAGCTGTTAGTCGAGATCTTCAAATTTGTCCGAAGCGGTCAATTGGCAAAGGACTTACAGGTATTGGGAGGAATTTTCGAAGCGTGTCGGAAAGGCGTGGATCGGTTGATTAAAGAGGCAGAAGCGGCCTGTGCGAGGAAGACTCAAGAAGAACAATTTAGTTCGCGCACTTCATCCAAGGTTTCTGCTTCTTCTGAAAATGACTGCCAAAGTATTGTACCTTTAGCAAAGGACTATGAAGCTATCACAACAAATGAAATACGAGACAAGGATGTCGGAGGGGTAGAATCAACAGGAAAATTTTCTGAGAAGGCCTGTACAGAGCCAGTTTCGGAGGTTATGAAGCCTCGATGGAGAGAAGACTTCCCATTACCTGCAGATTACGACGATGAAGCTGCTATGTTGCAACAAGCTTTTATTCAGTCAAACTATGACGAGTTTATAAGATTGAAGGGCTGCCATGGCACCTCTTGCTCAGCCGCGTCTGGAAACGATATCATCAACAAAAAACCTAACGGCACCACCATACAAAGCTTTGAGAAGGTGAACGAAGAAAACATGGAGGACATTAGCCCTGAGGACCAACAGGACGCTGATGATGAGACTTCTGATACCACTGAGTCAGGATCTGCCCACTACAGCGACTATGGCAGTGATGAAGAAACCGAAACCGAAATCGACACAAGCAAAACAAGCGAAATAGGAAATTCGACTGAGATTAAGGATATTTCAGTCGTATCAATTGAATGCGTAATGAAGGACCTTCTTATTGACACTGCAGAGCAATTGAAACAAGATTTCACAAGTAAGTTTCATAAGAAGTGTTGTGAATCAATTGGGAACGAGTCCGGCAATTCTATGGATGAGATGTTTATCGCGACTACTGCAGCCGTGGTAAAAAGAGCGCTCAAATTCTTGAAGTTGGACGCATTTGGTGAGGCATTGAAAAAAGCAACGGGAGAAGTATTGGCAGAAGGCCAAGGAAGAGAGCGTCGCCGCTATGTCACTTCATCTGAATCCACAACCTCTATCGAACAAAACATCTCTAAGAAGTGGGCTATCGCCTATCCAGAGACCGTTCCAATGCGTTCCTTTGAACTCATGCGAGCCATCGATATCCTTATCTCCCTTACAAGGTCTAGTCCCTACAACCACGCTGTCCTTGAAGAGACTCCTGAATCTATGTACGATGCGTTAGTAGTCTATATACAATACTACTTGGACACGTGCACCGACAGAAAGTGCAAAGAAATTGTTGAGGGACATTCTCTTGATCAACAGATTCAGTGGGTTAGAGAAATGCACTCTTTTGCTCATTGGTGGAAGGAGGTGTGTGAGGAATTCAAAGGGTTCTGGGGAAAAGGAGTACTGAATAAGGAGGTTCTCAAGAACTTTGACGCAAATGGAGGAAATTGGAATGAGGATGAGGCCGGAAGAGATTGAGATTTGTGTATGGGAATTTTGTGAATATGGCGGTAGGATGACTGCTGATACGACTCTATTCCGAGATCGTCTTAGAGCTTATTGGAGAGTATCTTTATTGATGGAATACACACTTGTGTATTTTAATATTCAACATAAAAAGAAATATAATTTACCTTTAACTATCTTTATCGTGTTCCCATCTTCTGGTTATTTTTCAAGGAAGTTTGCCTCAACCTCCACTCCTACTAGTAAGATAGTATTCCGTATTGCAATTTTGATCTGGCGTGCTAAAAATGACCATGACGCTTTGTTGTTGCTTTTGTGGGAAGAAATCTTGTTGATTAGAGTTCAAACTTTTAAACTTTACAAGAGACTCGGAAGCCTGTACAGTCACCTGATGATCACGTGGTGGAGTGTTTTGATCGATATCTTCATCGAATCTCGAAAGCTCCTCGAGACAGGATCCAGGAACATATGATGTGATCTTCTTGGGCATCTTAATTTATGACCGACCCCATCCATATACATACTCTTTCCCAATTACAACTACGGATTCCAGACTCCCAGTTACTATCCATTCCCTCGGAAGTCATTATCCCGATTTTCACAAACTCAAAGGGAATCCATCTCCAACCGAATATCCACAACACATCAAAACACTTTTACAGCCAGATCCAAGCATCCAAGCATCCAAGCATCCTTGGGTACGATCTGCAGAAAGCATCCATATATGATATATGACTTCACCGCAAACCTCCTCACGCCAAGTTTCACACCGGCAATGGCGTACAAGTCTGCATCTCCCCTGTCCGCTAACCTTACCCCGCATTCCACATTAGCAATTCCTATGACAGGTATGTATGGACTATGATGATCATCCAGAACAAAGTAAATCCAAGTGAACACGAAGAGATGCACACATGAGGGGGCATTGTAACGTCGTATGGCATCGTGGACGATTAAGATAAGTGGATACTTCGGGGATGTAAGAACAACTTAGGGAAAGATATGAAAGATGTCTATACCCCATGAAAATGGGGAATTTTGTCTTCTATTCGGAATTGAGTCTCTCGTTTAGAGGTTTCTTCATATCGAAACGTTAATCATGAGGGTTTTATCACAACGGAAGGCTCTACTCGTGAGTCTGGTAATGGTGGCAGATATTGGAGTTGGAAGTCAGGTAGAGAATGAATTTGATGTTTTTAAATATGTCGATCCATTCATTGGGACTGCGAAAGGAGGTATGTTCTGTTCATTTCCTGGAATATCTTGAGATTTGTTACTGACATACTTGCAGGTCATGTGTTTCCTGGAGCGACTTTACCCTTCGGTAAGCTTTATTGTCGACTCCCATGATGATTTAAGCTCATTATGTGCAAGGTATGGCAAAAGCGGTTGCCGATGTGAACAATCCCGATGAAAAGCAGGGAGGTTTTGCCTCAGATAATTCCGATATCACAGGATTCTCTCATATGCATGATTCCGGCACGGGTGGTGTAAGTAACACTCTTTCATGAGAAAATGACTTCTTTACTGATACAAACGCAAGTCACCATCACTTGGAAATTTCCCATTATTTCCACAGACAGGTTGTCCTGGAGATATTTTGAATAATTGTTTCTTCACCAAAACCGATCGAGCGTCGAGAAGAATTAATGGAACCGCCGAGGCTCATCCGGGATACTTTGCAGTATCGTTAAATACTTCTATTCATACGGAAGCAACTGTTACCAATCATACCGCATTATATCGATTTACTTTTCCTCGGAATGCATCGTCTAATAATTTGTATTCCACCCAAAAGGCACCTCTACCTTACAGTCCACTCATCTTAGTAGATCTGACAGATTTGCCGGAGTCTCGTTCAAATGGTTCAGTCCAAGTCGATTCAAATACCGGAAGACTTTCTGGAACCGGAACATTCAATCCTTCATTCGGAATTGGAACTTATGATTTGCATTTTTGTGCCGATTTCAAAGGTGCAGAAATTCGAGATACGGGAGTTTTCATAAATAATCGTGCTGGAAGTGAACCCAAGAATCTAAGTGTTACGCCCGATGGTATAAATTCTCCTCCTCTTCCAGCGGGAGCCTGGACACAATTTAATGCACCAGCCAACAATCAAATCCTTGCTCGAGTAGGAGTCTCGTTCATCAGTGTCTCGAAAGCTTGTCAGAATGCCGAGAACGAAATACCAGATTTTGATTTCGAGAAAGTGTTAACTGCTGCTGAAGATGCGTGGAGAGAGAAACTTTCGGTTATTAGTGTTGATGCTACAGGTGTTAGTGATGAACTCCAGACTGTTTTTTGGTCCGGCACTTATAGGGCTATGATTTCACCACAAGATTATACTGGAGAGAATCCACTGTGGGACAGTGATGAACCTTATTATGATTCTTATTATTGTATTTGGGATTCTTTCAGAAGTATTCATCCATTGTTGACTTTGTTGGATCCATATAGCCAGACACAAATGGTGAGAAGTTTGATTGATGTTTACCGTCATGAAGGTACGTTTCAAGTTCGTTATTTTGGTAAGATTGCTCTAACATTTATCTCAGGAAAACTCCCGGATTGTCGAATGTCGCTTTGTAAGGGATTTACTCAAGGAGGTTCGAATGCAGATATTGTTCTGGCAGATTCTTATGTAAAAAATATCACTCAAGATGTGGACTGGGCAACGGGTTATGAAGCAGTGGTATCTGATGCTGAAGGTACGTTAAACAGTTGCATTTAGTCATCATGACACTAATAAATTGCAGATGAGCCAGCAGACTGGTCTATAGAAGGTCGAGGCGGTCTTACTAGCTGGAAAAATCTCGGTTACATTCCCACCGATGACTTCGATCCTTACGGAGTAGGACCCATGACCCGCTCCATTTCCCGAACAGTAGAGTACGCCTACAATGATTTTTGCATTGCCGAAATAGCCCAGGGGCTGGGCCACACCGGCGACGTAGAAAATTATCTCGGACGCGCCGAGAATTGGAAAAACATGTACAAAGCAGACCAAACCTCCTTCGTCAACGGATCCACCAATGCACCTGACTCCATCGTTGACACAGGCTTCACCGGATTTCTTCAACCCCGCTATCTCAACGGAACATTCGGCTACCAAGACCCTACCCTCTGCTCCCCTCTCTACAACTTTACATCCTGCTACCTCAACCCCAACGGCCACGAAACCTACGAAGGCAGTTCCTGGATGTACACATTTTTCGTACCCCAAGATATGGCCTCCCTAATAACCACTCTCGGCGGTCCCTCCCTCTTCATCTCCCGTCTCTCCTATCTCCACACCTCAGGCCTCCTCTACATCGGCGACGAACAAGCCTTCCTCCCCGTCTTCCAATTCCACTATGCCGGACGCCCCGGCCTTTCCGCCTACTTCTCCCACTTCTACATTCCCTCCCAATTCAACACCACCGTTGCCGGTATCGCCGGAAACGACGATTCCGGCGCCATGGGCTCCTTCACCACGCTTTCTATGATTGGTCTCTGGCCCGTCTCAGGCCAAAATGTCTACCTCATCACCCCTCCCTACTTCCCGGAAGTAAGCGTTAAGAATAGACAAACGGGTAAAATGGCAACGATCAAAAATATTAATTTCGATAGCGGGTATGAGAATATATATATTCAGAGCGCGAAACTGAATGGGGAGATCTGGACCAAGAATTGGGTGACGCATGATTTCTGGATGGAGGGGGGTGTTTTGGAATTAACGCTGGGGAGGAATGAGAGTGCGTGGGGAACGAGGGACGAGGATTTACCACCGAGTGCGTCGACGACGGAGTGGTAGGGTTGGATGGGGAGAGGGAGAAGTGATATTAATGATAGGCGAAGGAAAGAAATCGGAGGGAGTATGAGGTTTGGTGATAGATATAATGGAATCATTATTTTAGCATTCGAAAGTTCATCAATCCTCTTTGCACGTGTGCAGCCAATTTTCCTAGGTAGGAAGATGATGCAATGTAATGTTGTTAGAATGAATGATCACGCGTATATCAAATTTGGATTTGAAATACACAAATAGCTATGCACCTAATAATCCTTTTGAATTGAACAGAGGACACCAAAGATATATAGCAAACGATGCCAAAGAAATAATCTCAAAATCATCTCTCATCAAACTCTTTCCAGCTTCGAAGTTTCATCTTTTTCAAAGATCTATCTCATGTCTTTCTATTATACCATCTAATCAAATATCATACATACATACATATATAAATTCATTCCGTAATCTTCGGTCTCTTTACCCCTTGTCCCGTTATTTTTCCATTGCCCCTTCCTCTTCCTCTTCCGTTCCCCCTGCCTTTTCCTTTTCCCTTTCCTTTCTCCGAACCCACTGTTTTTGCTTTAGAGCCTATTGAGTCCTCTTCCTCTGCCTCATCATCATCATCATCATCTGCTTCATTGTATTCTATTCCAGCATCGACATCCGCATCCTCATCCTCACCTCCCTCATCCCCATCCACCTCCTCCACTACTCTTTTCCTTCCCTTTCCCTTCCCCGTCCCTTTTTTAATCGCATCTCTTTTCGCCTGCGCCTCCACACTCAATTCATTCTTCTTCGCCCATTCCCTCGCATTATCCGCAAAGGTACCTCTATCCTTCAATGAATTCGCAGCTCCACCTCTCTTCTTTGCCTTCAATTTCCCCACCGCTTCTCTCATCCTCTTGCTCCCCTTTTCCCTGCCCTCCCCTCCATTATTTCCTACTCCCCCAACCCCAACCCCACCCTCAAAGTATCTCGTGATATTACTCTGCGTCCCCTCCGTCTCCCGTCGATTCATATCCCTAATCACCGGTACTAAAATTTCATCCACTCGTTCCTGACTCCATCCCACCGTGGTCATCAGAAATTCTCTCAATTGTCCTAGATCTGGGACACCCCATTGGAAAGCCTCGGCCGTACTATCGACATCCGGTTTGAGATATGCTTCCGTAACCGCCTGACTCGGGAATGCAGGGGGTAGAAAGAGTTTCGTCGCTTGTGAGCGACGGAATTTCTTCCGGAAGAGTGTTGGTTCGCTCGCGAGTGGAGGGGTTGTAAGAGGATTTTGAACGAGGGACCACCATTCTTTGAATTCTTCAAGACCGGCATGGGAGGGAAATTCTGAGAGGATCTCCACGGCGGTGACGGGTCCAATACCGGGAATTCCTTCCGTGTAATCTGAGCCTAGTAAATGAGCTATGGAGATAAGTTGATCTCTCGAAAGAGAAAGTTCTTTTTCCAGGTCGGATGAGAGGTAACACTCAATGAGTTTATTGGAATTGAATAAATTCTTATAGACTCTCGTCCCACCAAAAAGAAAAATATCTGAATCATCCGTCACAATGCCATCTACAAGGCCCAGACGAACAAGCTCAGCACATTGAGCTTCTGCTTCCATTGGTGCGGTGATGTAAGGAATACCGAAGAGACGGAGTAGAGCTTGACACTCTGTGATCATGATGTGAGATACTTCATCTGCATCTCTACGATCTTTCTTTTGTTGACTTCGCAGTGCTTTGAGTTCTTGCTCATATGAATCGTGGTTTTCTTTTTCGGATTTGTTGTTTAACGTACTGGCAAATCGAGCATGTTCTTCTGCTTCGATAGCGAGTTGTGTCATTAATTCTTCTTCTTCTGGATCACTAAAATCGAATTCGTCTGGAATCGCTTCAGCTTCTTGACGATCATATGCATCGTCAACTGGTGACATATCGGGTACAATTGGTCCAGATGACAAGGTAGATATAACATCTGTCATTTGAACATCTTCAAACACTGGAGACGGACTTTTTCTTGCAGAAGTCGATAACCGTGTACGTTCAGTTGCTCGAACATCATTAAAATTCACATCTTCAAATATAGGAGATGGTGATTTCGATTTCGAAGAAGCCATTTCTATACTCTCTCCGGCGGGATCCTTGAAATTGGGAGTCTTCTCAGATTCAGGAACAGGATCCCCATAATCACTCTCCGACCACTCCACCGGTTCATCAGACTCCTCTAACAAATTAACCGTATCTTCCATACGAGATTCCGCCGATGGTCGTCTATCTTGAGGAACATCAGGCTGCGACGGTTGAGCTTTAACACCTTCCGCCAAATCATCCATACTAATCTCGGCAATATTAGGCGTGGGCGCTTTATCCAAAACTTCCACATCACTATCATTATCATCATCAGAGTCTACATGTATAACCCCGTGATCACGTTGAAAGATCCTCTCGTCTTCTTCTGCTCTTTCACGATCTTTCGCGTTCAACTCTTGGTCTTTCTTGCGCTGCTCTTGAACTTGTGATCTGATATCATCATTACCAACCAACCAAGGAGGTAGTGGTTTCGCCTTTTCTTCTTCATCTTCTTTCTCGAAACCACCAGCTAATTCCTCTTCATCTTCTTCTACTGGATCTCTAGGTACTTCTTCTGTTTTATTCTTTTTGCCAAATAAAGATGATTTGAATTGGATACTCTCAAAAGGCAAAGGTCCATCGAAAGGATTCTTTTTGTTCACAACCACTGGTGCTGCTTGACGGACTTTTTCCGGTGCCTTTTGTGTCCTTGCTTTCCTTAATGCGGACTGGAAATCCATATCGCTATCACTATCACTATCCATCTTCTCAGTCTCTTCTTTCCGTTTCGGCACAGCAGCGTTAGCTCTATTGTTAACCATATGAGCAATCATTTTTCCACTAGAATTAGTGAGAGGTCTAGCATCTGCTACTGCTCTTTGCTCATATTCTGGCATGGGGACATCCTCAAATGAATCATCTTCCTCCTCTTCTGCCTCTTCCTGACCATAGCCTTTTTGGAGTGATAGTTCAATGGCTCGATTCAGATGATCCTCCTCGGCAAGTTCTACATCCTCATTTTGATCTTGTTGTAACGACAGAGCAATCGCGCGATGGATATCTTCATCCTCATCATCGTAAGTTGCAATCAAGGAGCTGAGTCCGGGTTCTCCGACTGCATCACTCACAAAAAGAGAATCTGGATCCTCAGATGGCATTCGTGTAAGTTTTGAAGTTGATTTTCTCATCGAGTTGGAGTACTCTTTCTTCCTTTCAGCAACTTCTCTGGCTTGAAAATCGCTGTAAGTCATATTCCTCCCATCACCTTTGGTTTTCGGTAGCCGATTCAATCCTTCAACAGGAACATCCTCAAAATCATCTTCCTCGGATTCAGATACCAAGTCCACTTTGTTATTTTTTCGATCATAATCATCAACATCGATCGGTTTATTCCTATCCCCCACTCCTTTCTCCAAGGAGACCACACCTAAAGCCCACCCACCTTCAACACCATCATTCTTGACCAAAACATATTCCCTTCCCCTCTCCCCTGCAATCCTACTTGTTCCATTAACCCCAAACATCTGCTCCTCCGAGTTCATTCCATTCAGGTTCATCAATCTCTGCGTCAACTCATTTCTCTCCCTCACTCTTTCAATCTGAAATTTCGAGAACGCCATCCTATCCGGAAACATCTCTTCCAATTGTTCCTTACTCAACCCCATCCTCAATCTACTCCTCAACCTTGCCGCATTCAAAATATTATACCGATCCCCCGCTGGTAAACTCATAAAAAACTCCCCATTAAAATCGATCTTGCTAAAATCATATAAATTTACATCTTCCCCATTATGGAATTGTCTCGCGTATTCTTCCAGTTCCTCTGCTGACATGATTCTCGGATCTTCCGGTCGTCCCATCCCTTCTATGCCATTCGACAATTCGGGTAAATGATATGCGTCCTTCTTATAGAATTTTCGTGTCGTTTGCACTTGTTGTTCTGACATCCCTATCTCATCCACATATGCCAATTGTTCTTCCGGGACCACTTCCTCTTCTTCGACAGGTTTACTTCGTCCTTCCCTTTCTCTCCTCTTCCTCTCACTATCTTCCTCCTCCGCCCTCCTCTTCATTTGTACCCCCAAAAGTCTCCCTGCAGTCCTAACAGCATCCTCCCTTCTCCCCTCTCTTCGCCTCTTCCTCCCCAATACCGTTTGACGTTTCAATACGGGCGCGCCACCATCGAATACAAAAACGGGTTTAATGCCGTGAAACAAAAGTTTGCATATCCTGCGGAAGAACCCCACAATATGCGAATTGCGAAGCGCATTTCCTTCTTTATCGCGCACAGCTTTCAGGAATTGGTAGATCCAGATTGAGGCGTCGACGGCGAGTCGTTTGCGGTTGAGAGCTGGAAGGGGAGTTGGACGAGCGCAGGGTTGCACGATGGTCCAGAGACCGGTGACACCCATGGTGAAGGTATTGGGTTCTTACGTTCTTAGACAGATTGGACGTTAGGATTGTGGTTCGTGGATCAAGAAGTTCGTGTTGAAAATCTTAATCGTAAGAGATCAGAAGTAATTGAAATTAGAGTAAATAAGAACTCTGCATTCTCATCTACACCTTTATGTGACGGTAGTATATTCATCCCATGTCAAGAAGGACCGTTTCACAATTCTAGAACTCTCATCTCCTCAATCTAAGTTCAAATAAGAATGTTCACAAATCTTACATCCCACATCAGACTTCTGCCTTCACTTCCCACCTCATCTCACTAAACGCTAAGCGCGTAATGACGCACATAATCCACGCTCCCACGTGACTGCCAACCCACCTTATCTTATCGCAAAATCCACCAAATTCAATCTCTAGCACCCATCCATACCCAATCTTAATTCCCCTCCAAAACTCTCCACTCTCTCCCTCAATCCAACACCAAACCCACAGCCATGACATCTCTCGCCCCCCTACCATCCACAGAGGTTCCAGAATCTCCAGCTAGAAAAGGAGCACGCGCCTATCTGAATAATCTCCTCTGCAAAACCTTACTCGTTCACACAACGGATAATCGCATGTTTCGGGGGGAATTCAAGTGTACCGATTCTGTTTGTTTGCCTTTTTTTCACATCTCTCTACCCCGGTGGCTCTTCTCCGCTATGCAATAGTAGTATCAACATACCTCCCAATCTCGCGTATTCGTATATTCGAAGAGAAAAGGAGAAAAACAAGAAGAAGAGAAAGCTAACACCGTCACACAACCCAGGATCTGAACATAATCCTCTCCGAAACATACGAATATCGCATTCCCCACTCTCCTCCCGCACCGACATCTTCTTCTCCTCAACCACAAGATCCCACCTCCTCACCCCCGGAACTCCAATCCCAACCCCTCCTCAACATCACCCCCCGCTGGCTCGGTCTCGTCGTCGTCCCCGGCGCCCACATCCTACGCATTGAACTGGAAGAATTCGAAAGTCAAGTGCGAGGTCGCAAACCCTAAAGCTCTACCTACCTACCTACTTACACCCACAATTTGTTCGTGCATACAACAAATCCCCACGCGAAGCCATCACCAAAAATCCATGGACATGCATGCATGCAGACAAGACCAAGCGCTCAATCACGCCTTCCAGAGCTATCACAAATATGAGATAAAGATATGTCGACCCAGAACACCCACCTACCTACTACGACTATACAACATCAAGCATAGCCAGAACCCAACTACTTGATCTGTGTGAGATTTAATATTCACAAAGGGGGAAAAGAAGATCGAGCGTTTATAAGGTCAAGATGAATGATGGATCAACATAGCTTATGTTTGCAGATAATCCACCACAGAGGGTCATCTCCGTTGAAGGATTGGAATGACTGTATAGTGGGGAGAGAGAAATTTTGAGGATGATGGATCATTGCCGGCAGTAGTTTTATTGTTGTTTGATAGAATTATTGACTTTATGAAGATCATGTGATGGACATTGTGGATGAACCAAGATACCCAGAGGAGGCAAATCTAAACAAGACAGCTAGGAGTTTCTCAAAAAGAAGAAAATCAATTCAAATGATAAAAGCATTCATTAAATACTACAGATGCAAAAGCCTCCAAGCCCATAATCGTGTTCCCACCCCATCCCCTCAACCCTTTTAAGCTCCCCAGTTCACCAAATCCTCCTTTGCCCGATGTCCACACCCGTATGCTCTGATCGTATGTGATCAATTACCACCCCGTTCCGATTCCAACATTATCATCATTAAGAGAAAAGAAAAAAGCATCGATCCATTCCGAGTAGCGCATTAACAGCAGCTTTCGAGGCAAAGTTAAAGAGATCTTGGGAAAACCCCGCCACTAATTTAGTCCGTTCCTTTAACACCGTCACAAGCTGATTATACCTAGACAATCTTCTCATTCAGCGTCATTCTTTTCCGAATTCAAAAGTTGTTCGACCATTATGCGAGCTCTTCTTGACGACCTCTTAGCTCACCATTGGTGACGCTACCTTGATGCGAATGAGCAATCTCGTCTTCTTCCTCCTCATCTTCATATTCTTCGCCACCCTTGTGAGCTTCAGCTGGTATCCAGAGACCACTCTCGTTATCATTCAAAGGTTGATCTTGGCCTGTAAGATCGTGACCTTGAGCATTACGTTGAATATTGTTGCGTCGACGTTGAGACAAAGTTCGAGCGCGAGTAGATAGGTTGGAAGAGACGGCCGCATTGGAGTTAACCCAGTTGGTCAAAGAATCCTCACAATCTTGGATGATGGCCTTGCTAGCTTCGTATCCATCATATGCTTGTCGAGTCTCACCTGGTGTGACAGGGGTGTCATCAACAAGTTCCAAAAGATGTTTTCCGTAACCAGCAATGATAGCGACCTTTTCGCAATGTTCACGGAGAGCATCAAATTGGTAGGTGTAAGCAGCCTTGAGCTTCTCACGGGTAATGTTGGAAAGTTGAGCTTCAGCGACCAATGATTCGGCCTCAGCACGAACCAATTCTTGCTCAAGAACGACAATTCTTGGAGATTCTGGCTCCTTGTATTTGAGTTGAGCAATTTGATCAGTAATCTTTTGCTTGCGATCTCTGCTTGGTTGAACGGAAGCTTCGATGTTTCTGATGCTCTTGATGGTAACACGATATTGGTCATAACGATCAACATATTGGTCCTCGAGTTCACCAATTTCGTAGAGCAATACACCGAGCTTGTCGGTAACATCTGAGACATCTTCGTCGCAAGCCTCACCCCAAATGGAGAGTTGTTGCTATGATATGTTAGATCGATGCACTTGAATGTGATGGATAGAATTACTTACTGCTACCTCCATTCTCTCTCTTCCGACGAGTTCCATACTGCGCATGACGTTCTTCTCCATCTTCACGAGTTGACCAAGCTTTTTGGAAAGCTCTGGTCCCCTAGTGTTGAGGGCAGAGTGTGTCTTGAGTCGCATAGCATGGCCTGAATTGATGATTGTTAGCAAGACATCCCTTGAATAACATAGCGCATGCCATGATTCATAGCTATCGCAATGAGAATTCAAAGAAAGGTTCACGGCGGCGGCAGATATGATGATACCCGACACAGACATGCCATTTTTGGTATATCCAGAAGAATATGTTCATCGTGAAATCATATCCGGAAGGCCTGTACAAAGCAAGTCGATGTCCTGGCTTTCCCTTGCCCACCCCTTTTTCTATGTACAGGAACTTCCGTATACCCCACATCCATCATGTATAACAAAGCGTAGACGTCATAGAAACAATGTACTAACCAAGACCGCTTCTGCCGAAGAACTTTCCAGATTTTGTGCTCGAAGGTGGTGGAGGGGGGTTTTGAAGTTGCGAGGCCTATAAAGAAGGCAAAAGGGAGACTCGTCAGTAAGAGCTCACGTTAATCTTGCGAAAAGAATATGCCATCGTCAATGGAGTTTGTATGTATAGCTTACAGTTGGAGCCCGCGATTGTCTCATAGAATATGTGCGATGCATTGTGAAGGTTGTTGGCTTGCGTTCCTCGACGGGTATCTTTGTTGTGTTGCGTGTAAAGGGCTTCTCTTGACTTGAAGCTTTGGATTAGGTGTATAGCAAAGACAAGGAACTGTGTTGTTTGATGATAGATAAATTGATTAACAGATTAAACAGATTAAATAGATTAAACAGATTAATAAATTGATTGGAACGAGAAGGAAGGTTCGGGAGGGATAGATGGTTGATATTGGTTTCTTGCGGATCTGGAGAGTTAAGTGGGACATCTGCACTTTTAGTTCATGACGATCATACGAATCCTGGGTCATAGTTGAGAACTGTTGTAACAAGGAAATGACGTCGGTTGCTCACTCAATGGGGGGGGGGAAAGGGTGATTTGCAACATTTGGCCAATCAACTCATTTAATGTAGACTAGCCGGAAACATCCAGCAGGATTTTTATATGCAAGTCGAACGAACTCCAAATATTGCCTAGGATCCGGATCATCCATATCATCCATATCATCCACATCATCCATATACCGATATTAGGTGTGTGAATTCGATGTATCGTCACCCAATGCACTTCTTGATGGATTTCTTATATACAAGTACCTAGTAGATAACTTGATCTTCATCATGGTTATATATTAATCAGATCTTCACCGTGTCCTGCGAGTTCTTGATAGATATGAACTCACTTACAAAATGCTCCACCACCATCCATTGTTTCAATCGAGCATTCGTTCGCATATGCATGGAACATGTCAAAACATTGATCAACATCACTTCAAATAAGGTTCATGAACTTCCCAATCAAAGCACGACTATACTCCAGATCGAAGCCAAATCGAAGCCAAATCGAAGCCAAAGCGATATTCAAAACATCATTTCTCAACGGCGACGTCCACATAAACATCAATATAACGTCAACGTCATTTTGCCCTTCAACCTACTTTTGACAAATAATTCAACACGGGATCTTTTCGGAAACGCTATCTATACCCGTTTCGTATATTTCCAGTCCCGATCCCGTAGTTCTTCAAGAGATTTTAGTCCAGCGGCAGCAGCTATCGATTTTTGACTAGTACCTCAGCTGCTCAGTTGCCCCCTTTTTATCATTCCAAACCAAGGAACGGGGCTGTGTTTGGCAAAACGGATTTGAGTTTATTTCTGCCTTGGCATATCTGTGGGTGCTTGGTCTGGTCAAACCTAACACGCACGAATGTGACTTGGATCACGTGAGGTATATAATTCCATGATCTAACTTATCTCTTCCTTTGTTACTTTTTCTACCTAGTACCTGCTAGATGCTCTCTCTTCGAATGTTT
This sequence comes from Botrytis porri, assembly GCF_014898465.1. Classification (NCBI taxonomy): domain Eukaryota; kingdom Fungi; phylum Ascomycota; class Leotiomycetes; order Helotiales; family Sclerotiniaceae; genus Botrytis; species Botrytis porri. The sequence goes on from NW_024066093.1 coordinate 296,412, forward strand.
CATCCAGCCTTTGTCTTTCTAGGAACAATCATACAATCATATCACTTTGATTGTGCAATGTCTCACCGGCTGTACGAATTCTTCCAAAATTCATCCCTTGGGTACCCTTGGTCTGTGGATTTCCAAGAAGAGTCAGTGGGATCACTAGGTAGGTATCTGTATTCTATACAATTAACCTTATATCGAACGTCCTTGGTGAAACATACGAAATACAAGGTGGTAAGCAAATAAATTCAAGATTCCCAAGTACCACAGTTCAATCTCAAGGCTGAAAGTCTCACCAAGATTCTTGATATCCAGATTGACAATAGAGATAGCATTTCAACCTTCTGATTTTCAGACCTAGTTCTTTGACTTAGTTGACTGAACAAGAACTAAGCGTTCGAGAGACCTCAAGAACAATCAGATCTCCTCAAACCAACAAGCGAAGTGGCATTTCTTTGTCACTTGCAGAGTATTGAATAGAAAGGATTTGATACTTCCTACAACAATCATAACAAAGAAGATAACCATCTTGATTGTTGTTGCTAAGTATGCAGACATCCAGAACAACTCCCTCAAATCTCATATATAAACATCAACTTCTTCCCCAAATTAACATCAAACCCCGAGTCTATCGCAACCGCAAATCTACTTTCTTGAAACAATTAAAGATACAAATAGAAAGTAGTAACCATCCAACCACCCAGTCCCAAAAACCATACAAGATGAAGTCCATAACTCTCACCAGTCTATCGACCCTCATCGCAGTCACCACTGCAATCCAACTACCAAACCCAGAACCACACTGTTCCAACCACACCCATCCATCTCACAGCAATCATACTAGAGTCTCGACCTATAAACCTATACCAACAACCATGCTCACATTACCCGGTGGTGTATTTGTGCAGACGACGTTGCCAACTACCACCCAAACCACAGATTGAGAATACCCGGACACGACGCCAGTTGTGTATGAAGGAACGAGGGCATCTAGGTGAGTGTTGAGAGGAGAGAGAAAAGAGTAGAATGTCTCTTCTCGTTCTTGGGATTCGACGGAGTTTTCTTATTATCTTCGTAAATTAATGCTATTTTTTTCCACTTTGCATCTTGAATTCTGAATTGTGCTATCATCGTTTCTACATGCTTTTGAATCATGATACATACCTGTTGTTGTAGAAGCTTACCTAGCTTTTATATTATCCACCTGTTTATTGTCGAAATAGCATACCTAGTAGTATCATCCTATCCCTTTGAATGGTGTGAAATTTTATCAGTCTTCCTGGTACTTGAGTACAAATATCATCTACCGGTTTCAGAACACACGTGATCATTTTGTACATCATGTCAAACATCATCTTTCGTAACTATTTCCTCTCTTTCTTTGAATGATTACCATTTGTCTTAGCATATCCCATCTCCACACCTACACCGTACTCTGTACACCTTGCAGAAAAGCTCTTTCGACATCCCCCTTCCCTTCCCGTCCCCAAGCTTTCTGGACATGATAGGATTGTAAGACCGTGCGACAGCAAGCATGGCATGGATCACCGACGATGCGAGCGAAAGATAACAGACTCAATTAATCGTGATCTACAACATAGAGACGCAGAGATAAGAAGGTTGAATTGAATCAAAGTCCCTCCTAATCTATAATCACCATTGAAATGAATAATGCTCGTACGATCAGAAAAACAACAGGATTCCTCTATGTACCTTAGGTATGTGGAATAAGTGATGTTACACCGCTTTTGTTCTGCCACCAATAGCATCATTCTGCCTACACAAACTAATCCTAGCTAACGAAGGCGGTATAACATAACTTACTCCATTTACCTCCGTGCATATTCAGAGTACACAATCACTTGCTCCGGTAAGATTAAAAGCTACATTGTTTCAGATGCCCATCTTCCCATCATCTTCCCATCCTATCATTCAGCGCCTTGATCTCGTTTACCTCCTCATCGTCGTTGTTAACAAAAAGCTTGAATTCGGAATTCTGCTGAGAAACAGCCGTTGATCATGGATCATGACCATAACCATCATCGTAAACCATCTCAAAGCGAGGAAAGGCTATTACGGAATATCGGAAATTGTCTTACTCATTGAGGACGTTGATAGGTCAATTGTGAAATTTGAATTTCATCCAAAGTCGTTGAAAGGTTACCTACATGCAAGCTAATCCGGAATGGGAAGGTGCTCACTCTAATTGTATACCGATAATTAAGCTTTTGGTGGTTCTTGGCAGATGCACCTGCCGCATATGTTATCAAGCTTCAAAGCTACCCTGGTGTACCTTACTACATGGCTCGGATGATACCCTTTGGTATCACATCGGCGTGCCATGGCGGGGCATATCAATATCTTCACGAGCGATCATTCGCTCAGACGAGATCTTCACCTGCAAGTACCAAGATTGTGCGGCCGACATACATGAGGGTTGCCAGGTACAAGGGGAAATTCGATATCGTGTGATCCGAGGTGTTGATGGCAAAATGGAATTGTCAGAGGTTGGGAAAAGTGTTGATGAAGAGCTGCATGTCCTGATCATCATGTCATCTCTTCCACCGCTTCACCTCCTTCTTTAGTCACCTCATCTTCTCTCCTCCATCTCTTCACAGGTCCTACTTCTCCTTCTTCATTCTTTGGAAATTCAACTGATCACCTGTCAATCGATACCCCCAAGCTTCTTCGATCATGATGTATCCCAAAACCGCCATTTGTGTGGGTTTGCTTTCCCAAGCTCTCCCAGCATATGGTGCTGTCATGGAGAAATTGGCAGCAGCCCCTAGCGGATGGACTGCGGCTTCGGAAACAGATTCAACTGCAGCCATCACCCTGACAGTTGGTCTCGCTATGCAGAACATGGATCAATTGGAAGCCAAACTTCTTGCCGTTTCGACACCAGGAAACGCAGAGTATGGAAATCATATCGACATTGATGAGGCTAATGCTTTGTTTGCCCCGTCTGCGGACGCCAGCAGCGCTGTTACTTCATGGTTGACAAGTGCTGGTGCTCAAAATATCGTGAGCGATGGATCGACCATTTCCTTTGCCACCACAATTGAGAAGGCCAACTCAATGCTTAATGCAACATTCCAAAGCTATACAAGTAATGGCGTAACGAAAGTCCGAACTACTCAATACTCCGTCCCGGATGATGTTGCCGAACACATCGAGCTCATCTCTCCAACAACTTACTTCGGAAAGACAGTGGCAAATGTGCCAACTAAGATTGTAAAGAGAACTACTTCACCTTCGAAAGTCACACTTGATGTTGCTTGCTCAACATCCATCACTCCTAAGTGTATCAAAGAATTATACAACGTTGGGAATTATACCCCCTCAGTTTCATCCGGAAGTCGAATCGGATTCGGTAGTTTCCTCAACCAATCAGCTCTCTATAGCGACCTCTTCCAATATGAGAGTTACTTTGGCATCCCAGAACAGAACTTCACAGTTACTCTAATCAATGGAGCTACCAACGATCAAAATGCAGCGACTGCTCAAAGTGATGAAGCAAATCTTGATGTTCAAAACATTATTGGTGTTGCTCATCCTTTACCTGTCCAAGAATTTATCACTGGTGGCTCCCCCCCATTCATCCCTAACACTGATTTCCCAACTGCGGCCAATAACTCGAATGAGCCATATTTGCCATATTACGAGTACTTGTTGTCTCAACCAAACTCCGCTCTACCACAAGTCATCTCGAACTCTTATGGTGATATTGAAGATGTATGTTTTCTCCAATTATCTTCATCCTCGATGAGATGTTCCATTGCTAACCCATTACTTAGACAGTTCCATATGCCTACGCTGTACGAGTTTGCAACCTGATCGGTATCATGGGTCTCCGCGGTATCTCCGTCCTTGAATCCTCAGGAGATACCGGAGTAGGAGCCGGTTGCGTCGCAAACGATGGTCTCAACACCCCATACTTTCAACCCCAATTCCCTGGTACCTGCCCATACATTACATCTGTTGGAGGTACTCAAGCCGTTGCTCCCGAGGTTGCTTGGGATGATGGTTCAGGAGGTTTCTCAAACTATTTCCCTACTCCTTGGTACCAAGTTGCTGCTGTGGATGAATACTTGAGCAAACATATTAGTCCAAGCACCAAGGAATACTATAAGAGCTATACAAACTTTTCAGGAAGAGGTTTTCCTGATATTTCGGCGCATAGTGCGAAACCTGCGTATGTTCTCATGCCCTATTAAATCTTGCTAAACACTTACTAACCTAACACCAGTTACGAAGTCGTCTATGACGGTGAACTTTCCCCATCAGGTGGTACATCCGCCGCCGCTCCTGTTGTTGCTGGTATTCTCGGTCTTCTTAACGACGCACGATTCAAAGCAGGAAAACCAGCTTTAGGATTTGTTAATCCGCTCCTTTATCTTCTTGGCAAGGGAGCTCTTAATGATATTACCGGAGGAGCTGCTATAGGATGTAATGGTGTCAATGGACAAACTGGCGCGAAAGTACCTGGAGGAGCAATTATTCCATACGCAAGTTGGAATGCGACAAAAGGATGGGATCCGGTTACGGGATTGGGAACACCAAACTTTGAGAAATTGAAGAAGCTCGTATTGAGTTATTAGACTCGCTCCCGAGACGCCGGATTAGTGGGTGATGGATTGAGGAGCTAGAGATGGAAAGTTTCAAAAACTTACGGAGGGTTTGTACATAAATTACGTAAAAACGAATAATTGCAATAGTAAAATAAATTGATAATTCCTAAGAACATGATCTCTTTCCATTGTATTCCCTCACATACCAGTAGCTTTTTTCATGATCAGATACCCGATGTACAGTCTACATGTGTGATTGTGGTGCACACAAAGTATATCGTAACGTGTAATTAAATAGCAAGGTCTGGAGCTCACCGGACCGGACCGGGTAAAGATAAGGTCACCCTCCAGGGTTTCCCTTGGAATGATTGCCGAGCCGATCGCATAAATAAATAAATAAATAAATAAATAAATAAATAAATAAATAAATAAATAAATAAATAAATAAATAAATAAATAAATAAATAAATAAATAAATAAATAAATAAATAAATAAATAAATAAATAAATAAATAAATAAATAAATAAATAAATAAATAAATAAGTAGATAGATAAGTAAATAGGTAAATAGGTAGGTAGGTAGATAAGTAGGTAGGTAGGTAGGTAGGTAGGTAGGTAGGTATATATATATATATATGTATGTAGGTTCATCGATTCTATTGGTATCCTATTCCGAATATTCTAATCCGAGCATTCTACCCTAAACCTAGCCAGACGAGCGTAACGAAATACATGTTCCGATTCGCCACAGAAAATTAATCTGAAATGGTAATTAATGGACGAAAGATGAAGCTTGACGAATTGGATTGTGTATTTTACGAGTACATTCATGACATCAAACTGGATAATCTAACCCAGGAGGAAAATTCATATACAGCGAGCTGTAGTCGTAGACCCGCAGGCAGCTAGCTGATAACTTTGTTAATATATCCATAGGTTGGTTATCTAATTGTGCTATCTGATTCAGATATGAAAAACTTTGGTTTCCATGGGTGTTGATAGTTAGCTAGATACTGGTGATTGTGACAAGGAAGAAATGAGAGATTTAACAGGGTTGATAATCTGGACTTTGGGATCTAGAACTTTGAGGTTGCGAATCGGTTTGATGGTATGTGTTGTCTACCCAGTATGTGAGAGGTTGTGGTAAGAAGGAGCCGGAGATTTTCCACTGGAGCTGATAGGATGGGTGTTAATGGCGATGACGATAGATTGCATATTCGATTCGATATGTATGTGTGTACTGGGGTCATATGCAATGCAATGCACGAACGACTAGGTCCTATCTACGGTAATCTACCTACTAAGATATCTAGGTAGATTCGGAGTCGAGGTTGTTATCGGACGAATCGTCTTGTTATGTTATGTCATGTGAGAGTAATAGCTGTATTACTTGGTCTTTTCTTTCTTCTTTTCTCCTTCTTCACTTTTCCTTATGATACTATCACGATTGCTTGTGTACTTGCAAGTGAAATTGGAATTGAGTGAGCCTCTTTCATCACAGAGTATCACACTCAACTACCTAGGTAGTGAGTGAGTAAAGAAATCGATCTCCCAAACGCAACTCAAACCACTCCCCCGGATCGATAGAGTAACACACCGCAAAAGATTTCCGTCTGGAAAATCATCAAGATGTCGTTCAATATGAGACAAACTGTACTTTTCCTGTTTGTCTTCGCAACGACAATTCTCGCAGGTCGTTTTTCGGATTTCTCGCATGCGAAAGGGTTTCATCCGGATTTGAAAGATAGGGTGGAGGGGAATAGGAAGAGGAATTCTCCGGCGTTTGGAGATAGGCATGGATATGGGAATGGGACGGAGGGGTTTAGGTTTTTGAATGAACATACGGAGAGTGAGTTTTAGTTGGGTATTTTGAGAAAACTAGAAGGATTGGGATTCGGGAGAGGGGATGTTGAATGGGGATGTGAGATTCAGAGCTGACAGAAGATATTGTGTAGAATATAGAGTTAAATCTCTTCCCGATATTCCGTTTGATATTGGAGAGATGTATGCCGGTTTAATGCCAATTGATGCGAAAAATAAATCAAGAGGGCTTTATTTTGTTTTTGAACCGACGGTTGGAGAACCGGTTGACGAGGTTACTATTTGGTTGAATGGAGGTCCTGGTGAGTTATACTTGTACTTTATTTTGGCATCTGAGATGGAAAACTGTGGGAACAAAGCTAATGATCAAAATAGGCTGCAGTTCTTTAGAAGCCTTCTTTCAAGAAAATGGACGGTTCATATGGAGTTGGGGAATGTACACTCCGCAGATTAATCCATATTCTTGGGTTAATCTTACGAATGTTCTTTGGTGAGTAGAACTATCGCTCTTATGATATCCATTTGAGAGAAATGCGCATGGCTAATAGCGAAAAGGGTTGAACAACCAGTTGGAACGGGATTCTCGATTGGTGAAGTGACTGCTACAACTGAAGAAGATATTGCAGAGGATTTTGTCAAGTTTTTCTTGAATTTTCAAAAGACGTTTGGGATCAAGAATTTCAAAATTTACGTTACGGGAGAAAGTTATGCAGGAAGATATGTTCCGTATATATCGTTGGCTATGTTGGAGAGAAATAATACGGAGTATTTTGATGTGTCTGGTAAGATTTCTCTGGTCGTCGAATTTTAAGAAAATCTATCACTAACATCAAATAGGAGCTTTAGCTTATGATCCCGTCATTGGCTCTTATGTATATGCCCAACAAGAAGCACCAGCCGTTCCATTCCTTCTTCAGAACAACAACATATTCGGCCTCAACGCAAGTTTTGTAGCTCATCTAGAAGCGCTTCATGAATCATGCGGTTATTCGGATTTCATATCGCAATATTTAACCTTTCCACCATCTGGTGTTCAACCCCCTAAATACTTCGACCACAATAACGAGACTGATCTAGCATGTGATCTCTGGGGTTCAATCTACAATGCAGCATATGGACCAAACCCCTGTTTCAACGTCTATGAAATCGTCACCCAATGTCCTCTTCTATCCGATCCACTAGGTTATCCAACAGACTTACAATATCTATACCCAGGATTCGATCAAGTCTATTTCAACCGGACAGATGTGAAAAAAGCCATGCATGCACCCATGAAAATCGACTGGAGCGAATGTTCCGGCCCCGTATTCATCGGAGGAGACGACGGCAAAGGGGGACCCGAACAAGAAGGTGATCTCAGTGCCGATCCCATCCAATCCGTTCTTCCCCGCGTCATCGAAGCCACCAACCGCGTCCTCATCGCCAACGGAAATCTCGATTACGAAATCCTCACCAACGGTACCCTTCTCGCCATTCAAAATATGACGTGGGGAGGAAAATTGGGGTTCCAAGAGAAGCCGGCCACACCGATTGTGATTACGTTGCCGGATTTGCAGTATGGGAGTTTGTTTGTTGAGGAGGACTTTGGATCGGTAGATGAACCGCAGGGAACGATGGGAGTGCAGCATTTTGAACGCGGGTTGATGTGGGCGGAAACGTTTCTGAGTGGTCATATGCAGCCGCAGTTTCAGCCCAGGATTAGTTACAGACATCTGCAGTGGGTTTTGGGGAGGATTGATGAATTGTGATATGGAGATGTGTTGAATGGGTGGGCAAGAATCGGAAGAGGTGTGAAGATTGGGGAATTGATGAAGTTGTATTATATGAGTGGGATATGAGTGTAAGGTGTAATGTTTTTTCATGCTATTGAAAAATGCTATTGATTCAATAATGTTACACTCCTTTATTGAAGAAATGAAATATCAATATACAGTCAGACCATTAAAAGGGAAAGATATTGATGATTCGATATCTTGTAAAGTGCTTGCTTGCTTGGTTAGTTGCTTGGTTACCCGAATCATACCTGGCATTCCAAACTCCAAAAGCTGGTTGATGATTGATGATATTATAAATAATAAATAAACTAACTTAACGTGGTTTATCATCGAGTGGCCCATATCATCGAATAGCCCACTTTCACTTCAATTTACACTTTCAAACCCATATTATTCAATAATAATTGAATCAATTGATTGAAACTATTAAGAATCTAATAATTTAGAATCTATTATATTATTTTGATAGGTTTTTATATTATATCCTATCTTTTCATATTTATTACAATATCAATTAAAAATACTTCTTTATTAGAATTTCCTTCTTTTTAATATTCATTATATTAAATCTGAATATTAATTTTTTATTAAGATAATATATCAAAAGCCTTTTATTCAATGAATATTCTTTCTTAATATAATTAAGTTTTTTTTATATATCAACATTTACTTAATACCTCATTTACTATTCGAAATATATAATTCTTTACACTTAAAAGTATATTCTTATAAACTAATCTCTCTATACCCTTAACTAGAATTAATACAGTTTCGAATATAAATATAAAAGAACTTGATTAATAACGAGTTATTTAAGATTTAATTAATATTGATTGAAAAAGAGCTTTTATTAAATTGTAAAGGGTTTGAAAGATTTATTGATTTAGATTGAAAAAAAGAAGAGTAAATATACAAATTTGAATATTTAATTTCGAGAATACAACTTCAAAATTAAATAGGATTAAATCTATTCCTTGAAATCTTGATTTTATATTCTAAAAGGTGATTAATTCCTTGTATACAACTTTAAAAGCTATAAAGAATTCAATCTTCGAAATATGATTGATATATGCCTTAATAAATTCATCAATTTGACCACCATATGAACGTTTTAGATTGTTAAAACAACCAACATCAAATAGTTGAATTAAATGACTTGAATACAATAATAAACATAAATATATAATATCATTCTCTTTATAATATATTTGAAAAGCTATTGATTCGTAGTTTTTATGCCTATTCAATATCAACATTCAATATTTGTTCTTTCTTCGATTCTTAATATGCTTATCGAAGTGTTTTAATTATTCTAAACCTATCTCATTATTTATTCACCTATTAGATATAGATTTAATAGCTTATTTTATAGGAAGATTTGTTTCGATATATTAATTAAAGAAATGAACTTATCCTTAAACTATTAAAAATGAGAGAATAATTTCATTCTTTTCATTTCTATATATTATTATTATAGCTCATTCTCGATTACCTAATTATATTATCTTACTTCTATTATTTCGTTTAGTATTAATTATTATTATTGCTGTATATATAATCCTTATTATAAAGTCTGTTTTATTAAAATTATAGAAATCTTCATTCAAAATATCATATTTCGCTCATATATTCACAACTAATTAAAACCATTCTTTAAAAAACTTAAGATTCTTATAAAAAGCTCTTTAAAAGTTATAAATATAATTAAAATATATTTTTAATTCGATTCAACACTTTACAAATCAATACACTCAAAGCTTCCCAATACATTTTACACCCCTCAATTTAAGAATATTATTCATTATATCTTATATATTCTTTAATTTAAATAAAAATCCTCTTAAATCCATATCGAATATATATTAAACAATTATTTCTTTTTCTAATTTTATAATCTTATAACAATTCGCTTAAATTTCTATATAAAAAGATAAACTTTTTATTTTATATTGAAGAATTGTATAAGGAATATTATAAAGTATAGTAGCCTTTTAAATACTTAATTTTTTATCTTTATAAATAGCTTTAATAGTAAGGAGTATACGAGCTTTTTGATTATTCAAATTCATTATTGATTATTAATAAAACATATATTGAAAAAAACAGGTATAAATTGAAATAAAAGTAGGCCACTCGATGATATAAGCCACTCAATGATAAACCACGTTATTCCTTTTTTCAACTCAAGTTTTATATTACTCTATTTAAAAGAATAAAGATTTGATTTAGTAATCAATTCTAACAACTATTTCAATTATAACAATAAATAAATAAAAGGTAATAAATCTACTCGTATAAATTCATTACTAATCTATATAATCGACTATCTTGTTACGAACGACGCAACATAGGCACGGGACTGGGGCACTAAGTCACGTGGTTGGCTCAGTCTGCCTCAGCGGGATAGACACTGAGCCATGAAAGTACAAACAAACCAGTACTGAGCCGTACTGATCACACTGAGCAAGAAGGTCTATATAAGGGAATGGGTTTCATTACAATGTAGAGCTTCGTGCTCAAGAACAATCATTAGTTTCATTACTATAGTTACGAGAATTGCAACCAGTTACCAACCTTATTGAATTCCTACTTGAAGTCTAGTCTAAACCACCTCGAGAGATCTCTAGACACTTCCACGTGACCCTAGAGGCAGCTCCCGTAACATATCTAGAGTAGAGAGGAATACTATACTATATAATCCTTCCTATTAATATTTTAACATTCTTAATATAAGAGTTATCGAACTTACTTATTACACTCTATAAAATTTATAACAAAATCCCTATAAAAATAATGTTTTTTTATACAAATTAAGTAAAAATTTTCATTAATAACTTTTTCAATTAAAGAAATTTTATTTTCAAAACTTTAAAATAAGTAATCAATATTATCCTTTATTAATTTTTTTTTAATTTTTTTTATAAATCATATAAATCATATAAATTTTAAATTAAAAAAATCAATTTTTTTTTAATTTGTAATACTTTTTCTGTATAAAATAAAAGATTTTTTTTTAGAAAACTTATAATTCTTATCTTTAATAATTTATGACTATATAAATAAAATATTTAAAAATAAACTAGCTTTTTTTAATATAATTAAATCAATTCTAAATTGATTTTAAATTCTTTTTATCATTTAATATAAAGCTGTAGTAAAGAAATAGAAGTCTTAAAAGCTGAAAAATTAATAGTTTTAATGAGGAAATCGAAATCTGTACGGTGAGGAGGTTCTAGAACTCTTAATATGTAATGTAAACTATGAGTTTAATTCATTATCATGATTTATGAATATGAATATGAAATGATAGATTACTACCTGCCTACCTATCTATCTACTTGGTGATTAATGAAAAGAAAGCCGATAAACTAAAGTCTTCTTGATAACTACCTAGCAGATCGGCGTTTGAATATTAACATCGATATCGAAATTGAAATTCTCAAACCTACTTGATATATAAATAAGTAAGTAGAAATACAGAGTCCGCAGATGAATCATTAATCAACACTGAATGAATTTAAGATATCCTTGATCAAATCATCTCATCTCATCAAATCTCTCCCTCCTCCCTCTCAAAACACTTGTTTAACTGGCATATGGACATCCCAAGCTCAGTCGTCTTACTCCTACTACTGGTAAGGAACTAATCCCCTTTCCTGAGCCTCTCTCTCTTGCGAGTTCTCAAGTCTCGCGATGTGAAACCTTACCATGACGCTGCTGCTATGCAACGAAAATTATCTGACATCGGTATGTGCTTTGATACGTGCCCTAGAGCTTTTAGAAAAGAGCTGACTATCTTTTCTAATTGTTGAATAATCGCTGAAATTGTAGAGACCTAGAAGTTTGACCATGTCAGAAATGGAAATTCGCAGGGACAAAATGTATATTGAAAACATATGATATTGTACTCGTATAAATCTGAATTGTAAACTTTCACTTTAATATAATAAATAATGTTGTCTTGAAAATAATGCTTACATAGGTACGTATCTACACCATACATATTATAAGAGTTAAGGCCCCGGCTTATCGCATACTAAGCGAAAACACATTAAAAACTATTATTTCTTTAACTTTTAAACTATATATTAATTTAATCAATCTTATGATTGAATTTAAATAGTTTAGAGGAAAGAAATAAATTCATTGAAATTATTCAAAAAAATGAGTGAAATATTTTTCTTAACTTTTTTTTAAAGAAATTATTTATTATATTTACAAGATTCTTATTATATTTATTACTAATAACATGGTTTAACACCGAGTACACTATATCACCGAATATACTACTTTTACCTTAATTTACATTCTTCAACTTCAACATACAATTTATCAATCATTTATTATATAATCAAATAGAAAAGAAGCTCAAATACTTTTAATTATTAAAACTATTTAAAAAGATAAGAAATTTAGTATTCAAAAGGCTACTAAGCTATATAATATAATATATATAATACTTTTTTGTAGAATGAATAATTTGCCTTTTTATACGAAAATTCGAATAAATAATTATAAAATGATTAATTTAAAAGAGGAGATACTTATTTAGTATATAATTGATATGAATAATAAAGGATTCTTATTTAAATTAAGTGGTATAGAAGATATAACAAATTATGTTCTTCAATTGTAAGGAGCAAAGAAGATTGAAAAGCTTTAGGCTTATTGATTTGTAAAGTGTTATACAAGATTAAAAATATATTTTAATTATGTTTATAACTTTTAAAAAGCTTTTTACAAAAATCCCAAGCTTATTAAAGACTAGTTTCATATAATTTCGAATATACAGGCGAAATATAGTATTCTCGATTGTGATTTCTACAACTTCAACAAAACCGGCTTTATAATGAGCATAATATATTCCAGAATAGTTGTAATTAGTGCTGAACAAAATAACAGAAGAAAAACAATACAACCAGGTAATCGAGAGTAGATAATAGTAATCATATATAATAATAATGAGGGGGATATTATACCTTCATTTCTGATAATTCAAGGATAAATGTATCTTTCTAATTGATATATCAAAACCGATTTTCCTGTGGATTGGATTATTAAATCTATATCTAATAGATGGACAAACAATAAGATAGAGTTAGAATAATTGAAATACTTTAATAAATATATAAGAAATCGAATTAAGGGTAAATATAGAATACTAGTACTGGATGAATATAAAAGCCACGAATTAATATTATTCTAGAACTATTATAAGGAGAATGTTACGGAGGTACCCGCACCGCAACATGGATTATAAGATAAACCTAAGGCCTTGGTGTTGGAACCTACGAAAACAGCACTGTAGGGACAGTTGAATTGAAGGGTAACTAAAGATAGAGGTAACCAGATAAGTAATTAGTGATTAAAAGATAGGTACCTATCTTTTGTTGTTATCTACCCTACAGTGGGCACAGGGTAAGCAGCAGTCACAGGTCGGCTAGAGAGCACAGGTTAGATAAGCAGTGGCATCATTACCAGTCACGGGATGGACATCACGTGATCAGGAAACCGACTTGTCGAAATCGGCTTTACGGTAATCGACTTGTCGATTCATAAGGTACGAAGATCTATATAAGGGAATGGGTTTCATTATAATGTAGAGCTTCGTGCTCAAGAACAATCATTAGTTTCATTACTATAGTTACGAGAATTGCAACCAGTTACAACCTTATTGAATTCCTACTTGAAGTCTAGTCTAAACCACCTCGAGAGATCTCTAGACACTTCCACGTGACCCTAGAGGCAGCTCCCGTAACAGAGAATGATATTAAATATGTATGTTTACTATTATATTCAAGTTATTTAACTTAATTTCTTAATATTGAATATTTTAATATCTTAAAACAAAAATATAATACTCAAATTAAAGAGTTTATAAAAGTATATATTTATTATATCTTAAAGATTGAATTCTTTATAGCTTTTAAAACTATATATCAATAATCAATTATAAATCAGAATATAAGAATTAGATTTAAGGAGTAGGATTAATTTTATTTAATTTTGAAGTAATACTTTCTAAATTGGATATTCGAATTTATATACTTACTTCTCTTTCTTTTGATTTAGATCTTTGGATCTTTTAAATACTTCAGAATCCTATAGAAGCTCTTTCTTAATTAATATTAGTTAAATCTCGAATAACCTATTATCAATTAAGCTCTTCTATATTTATATTCGAAATTATATTAGCTTTAGTTAAAGGTATAAAGAGATTAACTCATAAGAATATACTTTTGAATATAGAGATTTATACATTTTGAAAGGCAAATAAGATATTAAATAAATATCGATACACAAAAAAAACTTAATTACGTTAAGGAAGAATGCTCACTGGATAAAAGACTTTTAATATATTATTTTAACAAAAGATTAATATTCAGATTCAATACAATAAGCATCAAAACAAGGGTAATCCTAATAAGGAAGTATTTTTTAATAAATACTATAATAAGTATGAAAAATCAGATTATAATTTAAGAACTTGTCAAAATAATATAATAGATTCTAAATTATTAGATTCTTAATAGTTTTAATTAATTGATTCAATTATTATTGAAAAATATAAATTAGAAAGTGTAAATTAAGGTAAAAGTAGTGTATTCGGTGATATGGTGCACTTGGTGTTAAACCATGTTATATTAAATGTTCAAATCAATTCTTTCATTCGTTAAGGCTTTATAAAAATAAGTCATATGAGAAAACGATTTTTTGGTAGGGATGTTGTTATGAAAAAGGGTGGTGTGCGATGAGCCGGGGCCTCAACTCTTAACAGAATCAAAAGAAATCTACATCCGAACCCCCGTTTACCATGTTCATCTTCCATGCAATTCGTAAAAACATTTCAATCATTGACTCTTATCAAACCCTGCACCCCCAGCAGCAGTAAACTCCAATTCCTCCGTGTAATTCCCATACTGCGCAACCCAATAATCAACAAGATAATTCTGTCTTGGTTTCCATGGACCTCTACCACCCGCCATGGGCAAATATCCCTTTGCCTTCTCCACATACGTACTACTCAAATTTAATATGGGTTGAGAAACCATCTTCTCGCCATGAACTTTCGGTACAGCTGAGACAATATGATTCTCTCGCATGTGTTTAAGCAATCGAACCAATACCCCCGCGGTAGTATCGGCTCCCAATGTCCATGAAGCGTTGGTGTAACCGATGACAGTTACTGCGTTAGGCATGTCTTGAAGCATCATGCCTTTCCACATGTATTTGGTAGAATATTCGTAGGGAACGCCGTCGATGCTCACTTTGGCGCCGCCGGCAAGTTGCATTTTAAGTCCGGTGGCTGTGATGATTATATCTGCATCCAGGCTTTTCCCCGATTCAAGGTCAATGCCGGATGATGTGACGGTTTTAATGGTATCAGTTACGACATCAGCTTTTCCCGAGTGAAGACATTTGAAGAAATCACTGTCTGGGCAGACGCATAAACGTTGTTCCCAAGGATTATATATGGGGCTGAAATTGGGATCGATGGGAACGTTTGATGGAATTTCCTTCTTGGTTCTTGCTCGAAGGAGTTTGCAAGCGGTGCTGGGGAACTGGCGACAGAAGTGGAAAAATAATAATGGGAGTACGAGGAATCTCCAGCGGATCAATTGACTAGCCATCCAGTTTGGAAGATATTTGCGCATGAAAGTTCCGGTGGAATCTTGTGCGGGAACTCCTACTATCCACGAAGGACTTCGTTGTAGCATTGTTACCTTGGCTGCCTTGTCTGCCAGATTTGGTATCAGGGTAATTGCCGTAGCACCACTTCCAATAACGACAATTTTCTTGCCTGTGTAATCGAGATCTTGGGGCCAGAATTGAGGATGTATCCTCTTGCCTTTGAAGTTGTCTAGTCCAGGTATTTCGACTTTCAAAGGCTCGCTGTAGTCATAATAACCTGTACTCCAAATGATCCATCGTCCTTTTATAGTAGTGCTCCGTCTTCCACCAGCATCTACGGCCAATGTCCATTGTTGTTGTTCCGTTGACCAATCTGCCGACGTAACATTGTGGTGGAATTGTATCTTCTTATCAATACCATATTCCTCGGCAGATTCTTTAAAATATTTGCAGATTGATTCACCATCAGCGATCGTCTGAGAGCTCAACCATGGTCGCCATGGGAATCCAAATGTATGTAAATCTGAATCGGATCTGATACCAGGATATCGAAATAGATCCCACGTTCCGCCAATTGCTCCGCGATTCTCAAGTATAGTATAGGTCAAGCCTGGAAGTTCTGTTTGAATACGACTGCAAAGTGTTAGCTATCTGACCTGAGAAAATGATACCTAAGTACTTGGGTCGCTAAAGAGAGCAATAACATGGATAGGGATCTCATGTTCAAGATTTAAATCTTACTATGCAGCATTGATTCCGGATAAACCAGCACCAACGATAACAACATCGTAATTGCAATCCCTAGATCCTTGGACGGAACCCATTATGCTTATTTTCGTTGTTGTAAGGATCTATGTTGATACTATAACCTTAACCTTATTTGAAGTAAGAAATACACTGGCGATATCAGGAAGAAGAAGAAATCAAGCCAGAGGAATTTGCAGATATAAAAAGCGAAAGAAGAGAAAACATGCGAAGAAGATGTAGGAAACAGATCAAATATATACACCGAGGCTCAACACTTTAAGTACCTGAAACATTTGAAAGGAAAGAGTAATAATATAGGATATTTGCAGCTACCGTTAAGACATGTTCTCAATCTCAACAAATCATAGCGAGGCCCCATTTTAGAGCAAATGTCTCTCGCAAAACTAAACAGAAGCAGGCTTAGTTGGTGCTATTGGCGTCGGTGAGTATAGTAGTATGATCGACATACACATACGGGCGGCTTACAGATTTCCATACCTGGGAGTCCGTGGGTAGTTGTTATTGGCCTTCATGTTTGATCAAAGAGGTGTTTGAATGGGGGTGGATGGATGGTGAGGGGTAAATCTAGCATTAATGAAGGGCCAAATGAGTTCCGAGCCGAAGAGTTTGCAACTACCGAGGCCGATTTGAATGATTTAAACAAAATCTTAAAAATAGATTTCCACCTAATATAAAAAAGATTTTCATAATTTGTATAATATGTTTATAGAAATCTTAAAAAGGAAAATTAAATTTTATAGAACATAATCTTATTAAGACTTATAAAAAAGAAAATTATATTATTAAATAATCTTTATTACTAACTTTATTTATCTTATTTTAAAATTCTTTCTAAAATCTTTTTTAAGAAGTATACTAATATCAAAGATTCTAGAATATAATTTTTTTTAATAGTTTTTTATTATTAAATACAAACTATTATAATATAAGTAAAATAAACCTAATAAGAAATTCTTATTAAACTTATTATATAAAAGCAAAAGAAAGATTAAATTGAATTATATAATTAACATAATTTTATTAGTTTTTAAAATATTAAAAAGAAAATATTTAATTTAATAAACAACTTTCAAAAAACTAATAAAATGAAAAGTAAAAATACTAATATTTTGATTAGAATTTTAGAAATCGAATAATACAAATTATTCTAAATTATTTCGGAAATTAAAATTAAAATTCAATATGTTATTATTCAAATCAAATTTGATTATAATAATTAAACTATTTGATATTTATACCTTAAATATAAGGATTTCTAACTATTATAACTCTAATGAATATTTATAATCAAAAAAAAATTATTGAATATAAAACTTGAAAAAAATTAATAAAATTAAAATAAAAGAGATATAAATTATTAATTAAAATTTAAGAAATTAATTGATATAATCTTTTCTTTATATCTCAAAAATTAAAATTTATATTTAATATGATAACTTTTTTCTTTATATAATTATTCAAATCAACTTTAAAATTATTTCTTTTGCTCTTCAAATATTATTATATGAATAAAAGTTTCAGTTGTTAAGATAATTTAAAAACTATTATATCAATCGATTTCTTAAATTTTAATGAATAAATATATATCTTTTTTTTTAATTTTGTTAGTTCCTTTCAGGTTCTATACTGAATTGGAAAATCTCTATTTTTTATTTATATGTTGTTAAATTCTAAATACATTTTCAACTCAGACAAAAATCTCTTTTTAGGCCTTTATTCAAATCTTTCAAATTAGCCTTAGTATAATGAATAGAAACAAACAGTCGATTTTAATATTAAATACGTGATTTAGTATCGAGGCCTATTTAAACGATTTGATAAAAACCCTAAAAATAGATTTTTATTTGATGTAAAAAAAGAACCTAATATTTGTATAGTGTATATATAGAGAATTTAGAAAAAGATTTGTATTATATAAAATATAATTTTTTGAAGCTTTATTTTATTAAAATTTATATTATTTAAAAGCTTTTATTAATAGCTTCATTTATATCATTTTAAAATTCATTTTAGAGTTTTTTTGAAGAAGTGTAGTATTAATATTAAAGATTTTTATATTTAATTTTATCATTATTAGATATAAACTTTTTTTTAATAAGCAAAATAAGCTTGATAAGTTTGATGAAAACTTTAGTTGATTAGATTAAATTGATGACTAATATAATCTAATTCAATTAATATTTAAATTATAAGAAGTCTTTTAATTTAGTATATAATTTTAAAAGAATTCATGAAATAAAAAAATAAAATAAAAGTATCAATTAAAAATCTAAAAATTAATTACACATATACTTTTTCTTTTAAATTATTTTAAGAAATAAAATTAAATATTGATATAATAATATTCAATATAGATTTGATTGTGATAATTAAGCTATTATATATTCCTGCCTTGAAAATAAGAACTGATAATTAATATTAATCTACTCAATATTTATTATATATAAAGAAAATATTCAATTTAGTATAAAAACTTAAAAGAATTAATGAGATTAAAAGAAAAGAGAGATATACTTATTTATTAAAATTTAAAGAATTAATTAATATAGTTTTTTTGTTTATATTTTAAAAACCAAAGTTTATATTCAATATAATAATATTTAAAGAATAAAGAAAACAATCTTCAAGTTTATTTAAATAGCTAAATTAACAAGAATATTATTATATTAAATATAAATTCTAATTTTTGAAATATAAAGAAAAAGAATTATATCAACTGATTCCTTAAATCTATTTTATTAATTCATTTGAGGTTTTATACTGAATTGAATGGTTTTTCTTCTTTATTTATATATTACTAAATTTTAAATATGTTTTTAGCTTAGATAAAAATCTATTTTTAAGGTTTTAATCAAATCGTTCACATAGGCCTCGGTATTCAGAAACTCGGAACTAAATGGTGGCCCTTTCGCCCGAGGACAACGTCACCAGGAGTCAGTCCTTCTTGTTGAATACGATTCGAAGTGGGCGATCCAATTCGTCCACGGTGCACCTCGCTATACCCTTTCATGTTATATGAGTGCATAAACTATGGCAAGGTAGTTCGGAGTTTTAGATTGTCCATGTTTACCGCGTCGACCTACATATGTGACATCCTGAGATCAGAAATGAATTATGGAGAAGATAGATCACAATGGTAAGGGAGTTCTGTCAAAAGTTTGACTGGCTCGAGACTGGCCAACATAGTATCTCGTAAATAAGAAAGGGATGCGGAAGGAATGTGGAGGAAATGGATGAAGAAAGGTAGTGAGTGTAGTTCGAAGTTTCCCATTGTCAAAAGTTTGACCAACTTGCTGTCCCGGGATAGGAGAGGGACTGCTGATGGAAGTGTGACTTCGGAGTAATAGTGGAATTCAAGGTGACCTCGTGAGGCCATCTTTTTTTTCGAACAGGTACCTTGCTCGTAAACAGAGAAGGAACCACCCACTGCAGTATCATATGATTACTTGGTGGACCTCATCTTGACATCCCGAACACCACAACGTCAGCTCAGAAAAATACCCTTGTTTTACTTTGGCAATATCTTTTACTAGCACACACAGCCAATGGAAAACCTTTCATTTTTAATCATGTCATCAACAACAACCAGTCACCATTTCAACTCTACCCCTCTTACCTGCTTTGACAGAATGTTTCCCCTTCTATACCCCGAGCTCCGCCTGTACATATTCGACTTGACTCGTTTCCACTACCCGCCTCGAATGGTTCACTATGACGCTCGTAAGATATGGGGATCTTCACTTCCAGTCACACTTCTGCCTGGTCAAAGCAGAGGGCGTTTGCCTCATCAAAATGAGGATACAATGGATCAGCATAAATACACTATGATCCTTCGAGAGCCTGATCTTAGACGTCTTCCCCCTTGTTTTCACGTCTGCCGAGAAGCTCGGCAGCAATGTTACAGAAATTTCACTTGGTTAGGGAATGGTGTTTGGTTCGATAGTGATCGGGAAACTCTGTTTATGTATGACGCGTCACATCCTGAGGCAATTTTGCCGGATTTTCGGCTGTTACCACCGCTGCCTCCTATGTGTGATAACGGAAAGAAGAATTATAGAGAGCTGGATGTTGGAAGGCTGAGGTATATCGTTATGGATGAGGCTACTAGGAGGAGATTCATCACTGTCAAAGGTGGGCCCGCCTGGCAGGGTTTGTTCGGGGTGTTAATGAAGAGCTTGGTTGAAGTCTAAATTATAAGTACTCCGATGTTCAAAGCACCACCATGTGGTCCACCAATGCTGGCCATACCGATGCTGATTGAGAGAAATGATATGACTGTTAATACCAGAGTCACAAGGTCGACTAGAAATGAAATCTGCATCGATATTTTAACGCGAGGAGATTGGTAACGGGTGTAGATGGCTAGGTGAGGTGACTTCATAATGGCACCGGGAATTTGAGGGTTCAGATATCAACCATTAATAGCGAAGTAATAGTTAGATCATGGCATTTATATCAGCGATTTTTTCGGATAAGCAAGTCAGCCATGTGTTTTGGTTCTCCAATCCATTTGAATCATTCACTTCATTCCGTCCTTCCCAGATGACTGCCCTATGCTGAATATCAAATAATCGTCTAATACTTGCAAAATCTCGAATAGTGAATACTCTGATATCTAAGACAACTCAGACTATTCATCTTGTTCCTGACGACAATACAAACCTCGCAAATTCTCTCAAGAGATAATCTCCAACTGATGTGAAACTGTAGAGTCTTGTGACTTCGTTACCCTGTATGTAAGATAGGCTGCGCAACGGGTACCCATAGGCGGATGATAGCTCTAACAGAGAGTCCGCGAACAATCCATGGTGGGGCGGATGATTCAAAATCTGGAACAATTGTTAAGCTACAAGTGTTTTATAGATTATTTGCGGATACTTATTACTTGAATGTTACTATAGGATCGAGGTTGTGCATCCATTTCATATCAAGCGAGTTTTTGTGTTGTTAGAAAATGGCTTTGAATCTTTCTGTACCACTATGAGAATGTTTCTGAAAAAATATGATCACGTAAGATTGAAATCAGTCGCTCCATCACGTCAAGCTAACTGAGAATATCAAATATTTCTTGCTAGATTCCAGGAAACAATCTTTAATTAACTATTTACATGTTCGGAAACGAACTCGCAGTCCAGAGTTAGGGGAGCAAAGATCTCTCGGGAGAAATTAAGTAATATATATAAATCTTTAATGCTTGGATCAATTTCCTCATATCCCAGCTAAGTGTTCGTCAAGGACGAAAACTTAAGTGTGGTCAATTGGGGATGGACTAGCATCAATTGGGTAGGAGAAGATGTTGTTTGGTTCCTCAGCCATCAATCCGTTTCTACCAGGTCTCATTTGGGATGCTGGAAGCAACAACTTCTTGTCAGAAGTAACCCACATAAGATCAGTCGTGATCAAAGCATCATCTTGAACAAGAATGGATGCGTATCCATCAGGGGTGACTTTCCAGATAGCGAGCAAGTTGTTATCGCTAACATAGACGTTTCCATCGCCATCGATGGTAGATCCACCAGTACTTGGGGTTAAGGCGAAGGGCTCGGTGAGATCACCAGGACTGGCAGCCATAGTGGCGTTACTCAATGCGGCATCGACGTAGGCGGTCTCGATACGGTAAAGTCCTCCGTTGCATTGTTGGTAGTAGAGGTAAACTCCGGGGGAGACTTAGATTTGGTCGAGCCCAACAGCAAGTGTGCTACCTGCGGCTCCGTAACCTGAAACAAGGGTGTGGTTGTACATCATAGGGAAGTAGGCAACGGCGGATGGGTCGTCAACGAGAACGCGGACTCCGTCTCCAGTGGTCATGTTCAAAACGACGAGAGCACCGGCAGTGTCACTGAGATAAGCGACCTCACCGCTAGCACTGAAACGAACATCATCAATACCGCTGTTGGAAGCAATGATGCTGTCGAGGTAGTAGATCTTGTCTACGGTATCGGTGGTAAGATTGCATCCAACCAACTTGGTGGATCCGTTGACACCGCTTGAACCACCATCGACCAACCAGTAATGACCATCGGGTCCGATTCTGACACCATCGATGCTGACAAATTGGAGACTAGGGTCGGGTCTTGGGTCGCTTGCGTTGTAAGAGTTCCAGTAGACGTCGGGATACATGACAGTTGTGCTGTTGGCAAGAAGCTCTACAGTAATTGGTGGCAGAGTAGTAGAGTAACGCTGTGAGAGAAACGTGCGTCCATCGCCAGAGATGAAAATACCTTGGGTAGGTAACTCGAGCGAGTACTCAAGCGTGAGACCTGGTGCAAGAGCTACAGCAATTGGCACTGCTGAGAGGAGGGAAAGAGCAATAGAGACAATATGGTGAAATTGATAGAACTGATGTTGAGCTATTGATACTTTGGATGTATTGGAGCAGCTACTATATATACTTAACTTTCGCAATCATTCTGCCAGGATATGCTCCATGATGGACGGGTAAGCCGCAAACTTCATGACGGTGCCTAGTCCAGGTTTTATTTCTATATGCAGGGGAGTTTCTAGATTGCTTGGAGCTAAATTCTTTAATTTAGCAGGTGCATCTGATACTCGTGGCACTAGAATTTGCTCGGTAACCCTCGATGCGCTAACAAATGCCATTTGGCTGCAAACTACAAAGAGATTACCCTTGTTTCTTAGCGTTAAAAACTTCGGAGTTGTGCGTTTCTGATGGCCTAGGTACGTATTCTCGGTCTCGGTGCATAATCTTAATCATAAGCTGTGTTGATCGATCATTTCTTCTCCTTGAATAGGAAGTTCCAAATTCTTTAATTACATTCCAGTTTGAGAAGTGACTGTCAATATCAGATTTAGTTTCAAGCGTTTCTGTTAACCGGTCCCCTGTGAGAGTCTACTACCTTCCATGAAGCACCTGTCAGACCACTCAACCGGAGCAAATACGACAGAACTTTGAAAATTCTCAGCTAAGTATAGTCCTACATTCAAACCAATCCGGTACTTCTCGATGGCGTGGGGCTACATGGATACTGGAAAGATCCAACCACAGGTACGTACCCCCGAGCCCTCCTTACATGAACAAGTTTCTTCATCAAGGTAACTTAAGGGTTGTCGGAGGTGTGTTCACCCCAACAGAGGGTTTACCCCGAAGACCTCGGAAGGAGCATTAGTGTTAAACTGGAGTCATGACCGTAGTTGTGATGGGTTTTGTATGCTTCGACTTGATAGAATTTTCATCCTTGGCATTAAGTACCGGTCCATAGTACGCTTTAGTGCTTCATGCTCATCCGGTCCTGAAGCTACTGAAAGCATAAATGAAGGTTATTTGTAAGCCCTGTCAAGCCCATTCTCCACAATATATCAATTAACGAAGACATTAATTCAAATGGCTGGAGCAACAAGTCTATGCGTAGTCTGAAAAATAGAGTAGATACCATACGCATGGTTCTCTAATCGTAAAACATATAACATTGTAAACAAGATGATCTTCGGTCCCAAAGCTCTTGGTGGACTAGAAATCGAGTACAGCCATGATAGAAGCACCGGGCAGCATTGATGCTTGCTTGGAAGTTAAGGATAACTGTGCAGCGGCGATGATCATTGAAGGACGCGTAAATGTATGGAATTATCGGATCAAAATTTAGTCACAACCATCAGATGGGCTGAGGTAGTGCGGGAAAGTACCGTGCCGATCTGAAAGGGCTAACTTTTCTTTGATCTAAACTTACTTTATACCCTCAAAGAAGTATCTTGTCGAACTCACATCGAACCTGACTCTTTTTTAAGTACCCGTACATCTTCTCTGTCCTGAAACTAATATAAGTCTGTATTGATTGTCAAATGCCTACCTTTCAATAGCACAGAATTCCTCGATCTTACATAATTCGTAAGACCACCGAACCTCAATGTGACAATGGCTCTGCTCCGTCCTTTATTGAACCTAAATAAGTTCGTCGGATCTGTCCAATCTGTGTTCTCTCTTCAGAAAGAATTTGTCCAAGCACAGAATTCACCACAGTTCGATCGTTTTCAGCGCACGCGCTCTTCGCTGGTCTTTAGATCCTTGAACACCATCACAAATCTTGCCCCAACGATGTTTTGATTTGGGGAACATCTAAGAAAATTTATCTCATCTTCTTAGGGAAGGACAGGATACGATAGGATGTCCAATCGTCCGGGTTGCATGCACTCCAACAGTCACGTACCTTGGAATATTCAATCCACTTTGAAAAATGAGAGTGAAGTCATGCCATATGTTGAAATGATCCCAGTTGTTAAGTTGATTTGAAAGAATGGATTCATGAAATCGACGATAGTATCTTCAGAGTCTCAGGACTAGAATCGTAAGATGGACTTGCAGTCCGGACTATGGGAAACACTAGAATAGGAAGGATAAGTAGTCGCGACAGGAGCAATTTGCGCACACTTCATTGATAGATTTGCGATAACCTATGCCCTAAATGTATATTTGGCGACGAGGCGAGATGGATCGAAGTAAGCTCGCAAGGTGCATTAGGATGTTTATCCCCAAAAATTTGAGATACCGGTAGCTGCAAATAATCTTGTAGACTTGTAAAACTTGAAACTTCGTTTCGGGAAAGTATTTTTCCGCACAAGTATTTTTCTACCCCGATGTTATCCTTAGCTCATGTACCTAGTTGTGGTGTTTCCAGAAATAGCTTCGGTAATCTGGGTGTCAATTCACTTCCTCGCCAGACAATGAAGGGGCTCGCTCGTCATTTCATGTTTCGTGCGTGAGTGTGAGTCAACAACAGCATCGAAATCACTTAGGATGACAACTTCAGCATCAAATTTGAAGTTTTGAACATTGCTATGGGCGAATAGTTGAATATGCTCTAGGTGGTGGCGAACCAAATTGAAAGGCAAGTCTTCCGAGGTGGTGAAGCTATCTTATGTAGAGGTCACGTGTCGATGTCTCATCATAGGAAAACTTCGACTTCTAGGCCTTTAGTCTATCACTCACCTTGAAGCATACTACGGTACAAGAGTCGGATGAATGATCAAAATTGGATTTGAATTCTCTACACTGAATATTTTCAATGTTAGTCGTGATTTCATGATGTGGTCAAGTCGAAAAGATCTGACCGCTTGGGTACAAACAATTGTACCCTATCGGCAAAGTTTCCCAGCTTCACCTCTCCACTACTTTCGGATTCTTTTGAAGAGTTCCTGACTAGCTACTTATATCGTTAAGGTAAGTTAAGCTTATATCAAACACAGAAGATATTTTTCTTATCCTCAGAAATACCCACAATAATTCCTTATCGTTCCAAAAAGAAATGCGAGCAGGCAGGTTGTCCGCATTATCAAATCGTCAATGTTTGGGTTTGTATCTAGATTTTTCCAATGTTTTGTGGGAAGAGTGAGTGATAGTGTAACTGTTGAAGATGAGTACATCTCTATATTAGCCTCCTTTTCTTTCTCCAATAGTTGTGTCTTCAATTGTCCTTTTCTTCTTCAATATTGAGCCCCTTCATCAGTGTACTTTTTTTCGATACTTATTCATAATCTCATAATCTCCTTCATCTCAAAGAAATGACCATTTCTTCGTCCTGCAAGCCATGGCTTGCCAAATGCTCAACGATGCCCCCAAAATACATACAAGCATCCATCATTATATCGATCGGTGGTATTCTATTTGGTCTTGATACGGGGACTATCGGTCCCCTAACAGTGATGACACAATTCGACGAAACTTTCGGCAAACTCTCATCGACAGTTGTATGTAGCCCCTCCCCCCCCTTCTCATTATTTCCCCCTCGCTAGTCTCGCCCAACTGAAACTAACGCAATTCGCCGTCTCCAGCATGGCCTCCTTGTCTCTACAATCCTCATACCCGCAGCTCTCTCCTCAATTTTCACTGGTCATTTGGCCAACGCTCTTGGTCGCTTAACATCTACTGCAATCGGCTCCTTCATCTTTGGTATTGGCGCTGCTATCGAATGCTCTTCTTTTCATCTTCCTCAGCTTTTCATCGGGCGTGCTATCAAGGGAGTTGGCGAGGGCTTTTTCCTAAGCACATTAGTCGTCTACATCACCGAGATATCACCACCTTCCCAACGAGGTACTTTAGCTAGTCTTCCTCAGCTCGTCACCACTATGGGGGTTCTAGTAGGCTATTTTATGTGTTATGGTTCTGTGGGAATGAAATCTAGTCTGAGTTGGAGACTACCATTTGCGGTACAAGCAATTATCGCATTCTTGTTCACGGCTAGCACTATGCTATTTTTACCGCAAAGTCCAAGATGGTTAGCGGCAAGAGGAAGATTTGAGGAAGCGGAGCGGGTATGGTTAGATTTAAACCTCCCGGAGAAAGAGAGAGAAACGGTGGAGAATGATGTAGATGATAATGAGAAGGCGGACCAGGAAGTAAAAGCGAAAGATATGTTTGCGATTTTTGCACCAGATGCTTGGAAGAGGACAGTTTTGGGGTTGTTCTTGATGGGAATTCAGCAGGCGGCTGGAATTGATGGTGTTTTATATGTAGGCCTCTCCAATCCATTCCTATCCTCTCACATCTCAAAACTGACAAAATCAGTACGCACCCCTCCTCTTCCAATCCGCCGGCTTAACTTCCTCGACCGCCTCCTTTCTCGCTTCGGGTATTTCTGCTCTCCTCATCTTCCTCACAACTATCCCGACCTTTATCCTTGCCGATAAATGGGGTCGCAGAACTAGCACCATCGTCGGTGGCGCTGGTCAATTTATCGTTATGTTCATCATCGCCTCTCTCTATGCCTCCGACTCTGTACATTCCTCCCATGGCGCCGGTCGTTGGGTCGTTATCATCTGCATCTACCTCTTCGCCATTATATTTTCCGCCACATGGGCCGTGACCTTTAGAGTATACGTGGCCGAGATTCAAAGTGCAAAAACGAGAGCCGGAGCAACGAGTTTGGGATTGAGTTCTAATTGGGTGGTGAACTGGATAATAGCATTTACGACGCCCATCTTTCTGTCAAAGAGTACGAGTGGATGTTATTGGCTGTGGGGAAGTGCGGCTTTAGTAACAGTCGTTGTTGCAGTGTTTTGGATGCCGGAGACGAGGGGGAAGAGTTTGGAGGAAATCGATGCCAGTTTTAGGAAAGGAGGTAAGAAGGGTGCAGTTCCGGGTGGTAGAGTTGTGGAATTGGGAGCCGTGGAGCAGCTGGGAACACAGGATGAGGGAAAATACGAAAAGGAAGGCAAGCATGATATGAAAGTTACTTCAAGGGTTGTGGTAGATACCCCGGCTTCGAGTTCTACTGTATCACTATCGTGATTTGGTATGAAATGACATTTCTAGAATTGGGCGAAGGATTTCATGCATGGCTCCCATGGTATTTGGCCATGGTACAGCGCACCGGGTTAGCGAGTAACGACAGCATAGAGTAAAAGGCTAAAAGGTACGGAGGATAGAATGGTTACGGGAAAGGATAGAATCGGTATAGAAACTAGAGCTTCAATGAACGAATTATGAGTGCACAGAGATCAGAACTTTAACCAATTCTCTGTGGTCAATGGTAATCAGTGCTCGAACTACTGGAATGCGTTGAATAGACCGAAGATTGCGATGTTTTTAAATCTTACAAAAACGAATCTGAGACCGTATAAGGTTAAACCCACCGAATCCAAAACACACCGGACCCTTTTGAGTCAAGAGACTATCCCCTTTCTTTACATTTCCAGATGAAAGAATCAGTATAATGTGTAGATACTTGATTCAATCTTACAATGCACTTGATCGCAATCACCTACATTCAAATCTCATTCAATACTAATAAGGGAAGTGTGTTTTGGATTTGGTGATCTCATTCGTTGTGGACAAGGTCCTGATCACATGACCCAGCCTGACGCGTCAACGACTCAACACACGCTCCACGACATTCCCTCCACTTCACAGTACCAAATCTCCCCGAACTGAAATCAAAGATGTCGATCCAGCAATTTGGACCGCCACGCCATATCTTCAGATGGTGAAAAGCCTTGCACGATGTTGTGTAATAATGACACACGTGCTCCAAACTCCGAATACTTCGCTGAAGAACTGGTGTTTGCTTAGTCTCAATATTCGACGATCATTTGATGATCAGAATCTCCCAAAATAGTTCTCCTCAGCTGCACATACAACTGACATCATCTGCCCCTGATAGACTTGATTCTTATGGACCTGAAGTAAATCACAATTTGGACATTGGCCACTCGACAGGACTGACACCGTTATCGATGTTCCTGTCGCAGTCGAAAGCATCAAGGTGAGACGGGCGATAACATGCGCGAAGATAGGTGGAGTTGAGTAGTACGAATACAGTTGTGTCACTTCTACAAATATTGGATAGGATGGCTAGGTGATCCAGATTTCCTATTAGGAAGTGACAATGGTACCGCATTGACCTAGTTCATTTTGTATTTGCTTTTATATCAACATTTCTATCGCCGTGTCTTCAATGTCCTTTTGTTTTCCCCCTCTGTTCAACTGACTAAACATAACGTCGACATTCATTTGGTTGTTTATATCTCTTTTCAAATTCATACCCGATTCGCTCACAGAATGAACTTTCCTTAAATTTTCAAAACATTCGAAACATCTTACAAATATGGGCGTCTATCATTTCTTTCTGTTTCTGTCTTTAAACCTAGTTTTTAAGAGTGGGATTTCAATTCTCACCTCTACTACTACCATTCAGCTTGCCTCAGTCAAGGGATCATTGGCTGTAACCAGTTCGCTTGGGAAACTTAATAATGTCACCACGACAAGGAATTCTTCTGCGCCATCATATTGGCTCGAGGAAATCTCTCACCACGGACTTGCCCCTGTCAACTTTAACAACACCTCATATCAAGTGTTCCGCAATGTGAAAGATTTTGGAGCCAAAGGTTGATATAATCATAATCTTATACCCATTTATTAGTGCTTTCTAACATCGTCAAGGGGATGGTATAGCAGATGATACTGCTGCTATCAACAAAGCCATCAGTTCTGGCGGAAGATGCAAGCCTGGCGACTGTCAATCTACAACAACAACTCCTGCCACGGTCTACTTTCCAGCTGGGACATATATTATCTCATCTTCCATCATTGATTACTACATCACTCAGATTGTAGGCGATCCAAACCAACTCCCAGTAATTAAGGCTACCCCAAGATTCACTGGATTTGGGCTGATTGACGGAGATACATATGGCCCCAATGGTCTCAATTTTGGAGCCACAAACGTCTTCTATCGTCAAATTCGTAATCTGGTGTTGGATCTGACGGAAATCCCGTCTAATTCTTCAGCCTATGGAATCCACTGGCCTACTGCACAGGCCACCAGTCTACAAAATATTGTATTCCAAATGAGCGATGCAATTGGAACTCAGCAGCAAGGCTTGTTCATCGAAGGAGGTATGTTGGCAACCTAACGATTCTCACTCCTTATAGCCACCCATTTCGTCTATGTCATACACTCCAATGCTCCACGCTTACAAAAAATAGGCTCCGGTGGCTTTATGAATGATTTGATTTTTAATGGTGGCAAAACGGGGGCAGTATTTGGCAACCAGCAATTTACAGTTCGAAACTTAACCTTCACTAATGTTGTAACAGCCATTGACCAAATCTGGGATTGGGGATGGACATACATGGGGATCAGTATCAACAATTGCACTACTGGCTTAAATATGTCCTCAGGCGGATCATCAGACCAAGCTGTAGTGTCTGTCACGCTAATTGATAGTAGCTTCAAAGATACTGATGTCGCTATCATCACAGCTTACAAAAATTCATCTTTACCAGAGGCTGCTGGAAATCTTATTCTTGATAATATCCATTTGACGAATGTTCCAATTGCCGTACAGGAATCGCAAAATACGATTTTGGCTGGAACTGGCAACCAATCAATGATCATCAATGGATGGGGAGAAGGAAACGAATATACACCAAATAACTCTACCCGCTTTGAGGGTTATATTGTTCCCTTTCCTCGCTCTGAGTCTCTTTCACCCCGTGGAAAGTTTTACGCCCGTTCCAAACCTCAGTATGAAGACTATCTGCTTTCTGAGTTCGTTTCAGTCCGTACAGCGGGTGCTACTGGAGATGGAGTCACTGATGACACGGAGGCGTTGAATCATGTGTTTGCGTTCGCGGCCATCACCAATAAGATTGTTTATATCGATAATGGAGTTTATAGAGTCACGTCGACTATTCATATTCCATCCCGTTCGAGGATTGTCGGTGAATCATATCCAGTCATCATGGGATCAGGATCATTTTTCACAGATATTGTTCATCCTCAACCAGTCGTCCAAGTTGGCCTCCCCTTAGAGAGAGGTGTTGTTGAATGGTCAGATACGATTGTTTCGACACAGGGATATATGGGAGGAGCCATTTTGATTCAATGGAATCTAGCCAGTCCAGCGTGGTCTCCTTCCGGACTTTGGGATGTCCATACGCGTATTGGCGGATTCGTGGGTTCTGACCTCCAGTTGGATCGCTGTCCCGCCACCGCTAATAGCACTGGGATTATTCTCGAGTGCAGAGCTGCTTTCATGTCAATGCACATCACCAAGCATGCATCTGGTCTTTACCTAGAAAATAACTGGTTTTGGGTTGCCGATCACGATATCGACGACCCTAATCTATCTCAAATCACAATTTACGCAGGCCGTGGACTTTATTGCGAATCTAGAAAAGGAGCTATATGGCTTATTGGAACTGCTGTTGAGCATCATACTTTATACCAATATCAATTTGATAGTACGAGAGATATTTTTGCGGGGCAAATTCAGACGGAGACTGCCTATTATCAACCGAACCCCATTGCGAATTACCCCTTCCCATCATTGGATGAATGGAACGATCCTGATTTTGCCAGCTCATGTGGAAATGCAACGGGAGAAAACTGTGCGGAAGGATGGGGTCTACGAATCATTGACAGCGAGCATGTTTATGTATATGGCGCTGGAATGTACAGTTTCTTTGATGATTACCGTACTTGTAAGTTTCCTTTAATCTATCTCAATGGACTACTTTGCTAATACATCTGGATTAGCATGTTCTGCCCAAGGAAATGGCGAAGCTTGTCAAGCTAGAATCTTCAGTCTTGAGGGAGATAGCTCGAATATCGGTATTTACAACCTGAATACAGTAGGTATCACGAGTATGATCACTATTGATGGGATAGATATTGCGAATTATTATGATAATATTGCGGGGTTTGTAGATCATATTGCTTTGTTCAAAAGCGAGGAGTAATGTTTAGATAGGAGTGAAGTAGTGAAGATATAGGGACAGCTTTGTCTTGGGATCTTTTGCTTCAAGGAGTAATACTGTAAAATAAAGAATAGAAATCACATGGCCTTTCCAATACTTTATCTTCCGTACCCTACGCTGAACGACTTTTACACACCACATCCCATATTTAGGGGCACTCTCATGATGATGATCATACATGTAGAAACCCCCCGAAATAAAGCTAGTGTTCCAGATTAAGACCCAGTAGCTCATTTCAGTTAACCCCCCCCCACCCCTCCCCCCCCCAAAAAAAGAAACAAAGAAACAAACCATCCGATAATTCTGTTGCACATCTCACCAAACCTACTTTATCAATTCTGTTCTCTAAAGAGATAGTATGAAACAAACTGCCAATCAACCACCTCCAACATCAATCCACACAATCCATCCATCCATGCATCGAAAAAGCAAAAACTTCCCCTCTCCCCTCCCCCTCTCCCCAACGAACAAAGCTCTAGAAGCCATCTCGATCACAACTTCCCATACGTTCCAACATCGCTTTCTTATTCCCTAGCTCCCACATCCAGTACACTAGTAGCCATCACCACAAAGCCATACTCCCTGACGGAGAACAACTGTTCGCCTCCCCCTATCTCCTATCCTCACGCCCACAAAGGAATATCCGAAAGTTCGTGACATCTTTCGCACATCAGCCCACAATCGCAAAACCCCAAGCATTTTCTTTGTTCGGCGCATCGACTTTCTGGTCTGGCATCTTGCATTTCCTGAAATTTGCAACAAAGAAAAAGTAGTGTGCCGGCAATTGTCCCCGGCGTTCCGGACCGATTTGTAGATATGCAACAATTGGGTATTTCCAGGCACCAGAGAGGGAGGTGGCGAATTTATTTCTCGAGATTGTTTGATCAAAGGGGTGATGTTGTCTGGAATGAGATAGGTACAGAGACGAGAGGAGCGGAGTGGACAAGTGGGATATGTATGCAAACTGAATCTTTCAAACGAAAATGAAAACAACTACTGTGATAACTCCCACCATTCCCGCTAATTTTTGAGTGACTTGAATGAATAGATGATTGCTGAACGCCACTAATGCACACATATTCCTCCTCTGTCTAGCTGCGCATCCCAATATACACACTCCGCTCCGCTCCACACACACCTGTACAAATTCCCCTCCATAGAAACAAAAATATGTAAGGTGGGGTACCCCTCCAAAACACAACTCTCGACACCAATTCCACAGATCTAAGGCGTCTGCACATATGCATGCGTTTCCGTCCTCAAAGCCGCAATGCCGTTTTCCTTCCCGCTACTTCCAGCTACAGCCCCAAGCGTATCCCCCGCATCGATCTCTCCTCCCCAGCTTGAAAATCGTACATGTTTTCCCTTCCATGCTCTTTTTGCTTTCGTGCCTTCCTTTCCCTTTCCTTTCGCGTTCTCTAAAGTTTCCTTTTCGATGCCATTCCCAGGAATAGTTAACGTGTTATTCATACCCAGCGGCATAGACATTGGTCTCTGCCCATTCACTCCCACACCCAAACCCCCCAATCTAACCCCCTCCCCCAGATTGTCGCCCTCCTCCTCTTCCTCTCTAATCGGATCATAACTCCAAGCTCTCGCTCTCCCACTCCTCGCATTTCCCATGCCCCTCGTATTCCGCGCGCTCTTCATTCTCCTCCCAAATCCATCTTTCGCGCCTACAAATCCCGGATCCCCTTGTAGTAATTTCCTCTTCCTGTATTCTTTCCTGAGTATCCAGACTAGCATTCCTAATATCGATGCCGTAATGAGGAGTACAAAAGCATTAACGCCAATAGCTACTTTCCACGATGTGGGAATGTGAGGACCGGATGGGGGATCCGAGTCGTATTTAGCATGGTGGAATGAATGTGTGTTGCTGTGGTAATCGTAGTCGCGGAGTTCGAGAGTCCGAGGGGAGGATGACGAGGGGATATTGCAGTTTGATGTACAGATTGGTGAGGATCTGGGGCTGGATTCGATCCTGCGAGATACATAATTAGCATTTTATTGAGAAGGCAAGTTAAGGTACCTATGGATATTGTTGAATCTCGGAAGGTAGTACATACTCAATGACATCAGCAATTCTCTCGGCAGAAGCAGGCGCTGGAATTACAGCTGCCCAGCTCACCGCCGGCAACAAAAGAAAGGAGAGAAGGTATTCCATGTTAATTAGGTATATCTGCACTTTTCGTGCGCACGCAGCAGCTTTTCCTCGGAAACAAATAAACAAAAGAAAGAAAAATATTTCACCCTAGAAACAATCGAAAGAGCATCTGCAAGAATTGGTCAGAAAGAATGAAAGTCGAGTAAAAAATTGAGAAAAGAAATCGTATTAATGAGAGTGAAGACCGAATAATTCGGTGCTCGTAAATGAATGACAAAGATAGACGATGATGGCGGTGAATTGCTAATCAACCAATATATCAATCAATATCATACAGAAGGATGACTAGACATTGAAAGCCAGACAGTAATCAAAACCCCCGATGTTGATTGGTACCAAGAAAAAACATCCCAAGCATTGACAGCAGCAGCTAAGACATTATTAATCTTCGGACCCCCAACCTGCCTTTCGATCATTATTAGATTGATGGAAAATATGGAAACGGGAATGAGAAATGGATGGATGTGTACCGTAGTGCTACGGTAGTAAATGAGGTTAAATTGAGGATCTATGCAGCGGCACCCTTTTCTAAACCGTCGATGACCATGTCAAGACTCAAGAATGAAGGGGATCTATTGGTTAACTAGCCGCAAACAAGATAAGAATTGTGGCTATGGGGGCAAGTGAAGGAGAAGAGAATTGATGAGATTCGTTCGCTTAGTTTAACCATATTTATTTTGATTGCTTTAAGGGTTTGTATAAGTTATAGTAAGGTAAGGTAGGTAAGGTAGGTAAGGTGTGAGTATTATACGTGTGACTATTATACATGTGAACGTCCCAACTGGTTTCGGTTGGGTGGATCATGACTATGTGCCTGGACAAAAGCTTGGCCTTGAGAAAAAGGGGCAACTATAGACACTACACTAGATAATAATTTTATATGCATATTTTGAGATCCATGCTTAAACGCTCTACTACGCTGCTGTGTGACAGAAGTTAGAACCAGAACCCTTCATAGATCCTCTTCATTTACACTCCAAAATAGATACTGAAACACATGTATTTGAATAATTCTACCAAAATTACCTTTGACTTTCGTATCGCATTCAATCAATCGTCGTTCAATTCGAGCGTCTTCAAACTCACAGACCAAGCGGCGGTGTTGATCGATTCGCCCACTCATTCATCCATGGTGGAACATCGAATTGAAATTGGAAATTGAATGCCAAAATTATCCGTATTTCAGGGGTTGAGGTTGATGATATCTTGGAAGTTTTCCCGACGTATGAGGCGGATGCTCGTATAACAACTCAAAGTGCATAGAAACACAAACGATGGCTTTTTCCTTTTCTAGAAGTCATGGAAGCAGCTTTCAATTGCCTAGAGTGTGAAGTTATAATCAAATTGTGGAGCAGAGAACCATAGTCACACGTCCCTAAAATTGCCCAAACTATGCATACAAGGTATAATTTCGTATAAAGATCGTACTCGTGCGGCCAGAAAAGTATGCCACACTCCACTCACAAGCACGTCCCATAAGGCGGTAAAATACAAGGTGATTGGTGGCCCATATTACTTTCTGGCCGCACGAGTACAAAGAGAGAAAACGTTTATATGTCATCCTCGGTAATCGGCTTCTTCGGTTTGACAAATCGACCCCCCTTTGTTCTCTTCTCAGGCTTAAATATTCTCTTCGAATCTCTACTTTCCTCAAGACCCTCCATACCATCACGACCCATAATGATATTAAACTTGTTCTTCTTCCTCTTGGCCGCTGATTTACTGAGGACTTTTCCAGGTTTGGAACCCTTACTGTTGACTGCACCTTGTCCTCCCCTTCCTAATCTAGGTTGCCGAGGGACTCTCGTTTTAGCACCAAGTGCCCAAAGATCTCCCCATTTGGATTTTCTAGCGTCGCGGTACGCTGCTCTACTAAAACTTTTAGGGATTGTCCATCGTTCTAACTTACCGGATGGTGTACAAACATCCAAGGTGACATGTCCACGACGTTTGAGAGGTGGGAGCATAGATCGTGGGAGTGATAATGGATGAAATGGTACATCACCCTCTTCAGGCATTTCTGGACCATCCGGTAAATTATGCTCTTCATAGCCAGCAAAAGATTGGTCAGTGGCAGCATCTCCTTGTAAAATGGCTTCTTCTTTCCTAGCATCAATACCTCTTCGTACCGCCAGGTAACTATATCTAACATCTTCGTGATTCCGGGAAGAAGCACCTAAAATTTTCTGTAGATAAGGTGGACGGAGATATCGTTGTTCAAAATGACAAAAATCCTTTCTACCAGGAGTAAGACCTGGGACTGGATACATTGGACACTTCGTATGATTGGTGCATGGTGCGATAATCATACCCTCCTCTTTTTCCGCGAACCGTGATTCGTTGTCTGAAAGGGATTGAAGTTCTTTTTCGACGTTTTCGTCACCAGGTGAAGAAATATGTGAATCGAGCAAAAGAGAACGAGCGCCTGCTATAGCCTCAAATCCCCGTGGTAATCCCTTTTCTATCAGGATAAGTACACCTCCTTTGGGGTCAAGCATGGACCAGAGGTTTTGTACCATGTGTTTTCGGCGATAATCTTCCTTCAATGGGAATAAAGTATGTGGGGCGATAATCAAGTCATACATTTTCCTAGGTTGTGCAGGTCCACCATCAAGTTGGGCCTCGCCACTGGATGAATGGACGTAATCAGGCAGTCTGGGAAGAAAGGTAGTATTGTCGAGAAATCGTGAAATTCGGTATCGTAATGTATCTGCTCCAGTAAGAACCGTGTGCTTTCCAGATGAAGGCACGTTTCCTTCGACAATACCGTCGTCTTTCAATACATCCCATTCGGCTCGTAAGATTTCCTGCCAGGCTACAATACCAGCCCCACCAGCTCCAGCATCGAGAATTCGTGGACCTTGGCCACCCTCCCTGAACAACATTTCACGAATCCATTCAGACCCTAATCGTTTGCGTACCTCAACCAGCGTACTCATAACGGAAGTATAAGTACCTGACATTACTCCAGCCAAATATGCATCTGCTTCGATTTCGCTCATCCTATGTTGTGAAGCATCGAGTCCAACATGTTTTTGTGGTAAAAGCTTGAGCTTTCCTACGTTTGGAGTAGAAGAAGAATATGGCAACCACTTTCCACCAAATGCTTTCTGTGCAGCCTCTGTGACGTGTTTCATGCTTGTTCTCTCTAGCAGTTCGGTAATGGGTGTAACAAATTGTTCTTTTGGTAACGATATGGTACTTGGGGATGTGCCAGATCTAGCGGTCCTAGTATGCGGATGTGTGCGAACTTCGTCCGAGCTAATATATGAATCGTATTCGTCTTCCTCAAATTCTTCGGGGCCCTCAAATAATTCTTCTTCAGATTCTTCCGACGATTCTTCCTCCTCATAGTCCTCGTCAAATACCGTATCTTCTTGCTCTGCTGCTCGTGCCATTGCTTCGTCCATATCGCGTTGTAACCGTGCGATAGCATCTACCTCTCTTTGGTTTTGAGCTTGAAATGTCAAATCGGTAGAATCCGTTCCCGCAGAAGTCTCTGTTGCCATTGATATTTCCTCACCTTCCAATTCCATATCAGGTTCGCTTTCTTCTTCAAGCCCTAGTTCTTTACCCTCACTGGCAGAAGCAAATCTGTCAGTGCCATCTTCGACAACTTTAAACCCCAGCTCTGGATCAAATTCAACTTCTTCAAATTCACCATCAGCGTTCTCTCTCAAAAGAACATTCCTGGATGGCCCATCTTCTCCAATATCCTCTTCCTCAACCTGCAGATATTCTAAGTCCTCCGGCCTAGTGTCTCGCAGTGGTGCACCATACAGTCGCTCGTATAATTGATACTCCTCAGCAGATAGATAATCCTTCGGCAGAGTTTCTCCAAATGTTTGCCTAGCCTGCCTCACAAACGATTCAATTTCTGCTGCTCTTGCTTCTGTAGCTTTCACTTCGGGCCCTGGTGTAGTTGTGGTCGTTCGAGCTTCATCTGATCGAATAAGAGTCGTTGAGAATAATCGTAAGGTATTAGGGCGAGGCTGAATTGATCGATATCGGATGTCGCGAAGTCTTGAATGTGTAGAGGCTGTTGAAGCAATGGGTCTTGTGAATCCATATTCGAAAAGGGAAAGAAGTTGAGATCTACATGACTGGCATGCCTTCGGAACTTTACGTGCGGTGAGCATAATTAATTGGTGTTTGAATGTTGAGATTAACAAAACACTCTTCGGAAAGATTGTTTTTAACCTTGATCGCATAAATATTTACCTGCGAACTTTTTGGAAATATTGCATTGAGGTGTGAATTACTAAATTCGCACCCCTACCACGCGTGGGGTGATTTATCAGCCAATGGATTACGAAGAATTTGATATACCGATCCTAGAAATTGATATTATACACTCACTCTATATTTTGCCATCGCCGCTGTTGTCTAGCTATTTCGACGCATATAATCGTTGGACAATGAGATCGTGAGCAATCAGATCAGTAGTTATTGATTGAGAGCTTTGGAACAGAGCATCGTCTAAATCGTATCCTTTACACGTCTACAGCATACCTCAAGTGAGTTACGAGAAACTGAGGAAGATGCCGACTTCCTCCCTTGCATTAATGTTAAGCTATGGAGTTAGATTATCCATGGATCTTTTCTTTTATTAGGTTAAATCAGTTCTACCAATCTACCTTCGTCTTATTCAGGGCACTAGTATGTAAACGTGCCCGCATATTATGCATGATACATGGACTGGGGCCTGTTATTCCATCTTCTGTATCAGAGTCCTCGATATTTGAATCATTGACAGCATTTCCTGTATTCCATTGCTTCACAAAAGGCGATTCAGCGATTCGGCCATTGAGATCTCGCCTAAAGAGGCCTTCAAAGAATCTATATCGACTGGAGCAATTCGTTAATTCAAGCAAAACTACATAGAATTTGGGTTGCGCCTTCGAATGTTGCCATATGACTTGTAGTTGCTGACCATTCTGGAGAAGATAGTTGTGTTAGTGTATGCACTATTGATCTGAGATTCTGTTTGGCTTACTATGTGCTTGGTGGACGACTTTTGATGATCTTGTGCCCGGCATGCCCGATCAATGATGATATGGTCATTATCCGAGTAAGAGCTGATGAAAGGTCGAATTCTTGTTGAAAACAAAATTATCATCTAGACTCGCAGTGCCAGCATATGAAAACCTACTGCGGAAATTCGCAGGCTCCCCTCCTATATTCCCAGTATGAGAATCTCAAAAATATCAATGGGTTATATTGCCGATTTCTAGTCGCTGCAAAAAGTGATATCCAGAGCAATGACAATTCTCCAAGAACAAGAAGCCACTGAATTCGGGGAAACCTGATAATCGAAAGTACAGTCACCTTGATATGCCTGTCAAAATAGTCACTCCATTACATGTGTGCAGGATTCTGTATATTCCAAAATGTGTTCAAGTATATTCAACTGAAGCCAAACTAGTACGTGCACCTGAAGCAAGAAGTGAAGGGGTAGTACGGATATCTTGATCAATCCTCAGTGATGAGAACTGAGAAGGAACTATTATGATGGGAGAAAGTATCTGTTCAAAATAAACACATTAGCGACTTTTCATCTTTACTCTGTAGATATGAAACAGATCTCTGTTCTTACTGGAAGTTTGATTCCAACTAGAAATTTGATTCTCAGTGGAAGTTTGTTTCCAATTGGGTTTTAAATAATCTTATTTCTATTCTCAGCTTTATGACTGAGCATGTATAAAAGGAGATGCAAGTGATGCGGTGTACCAGGTGATCATAGAAGCTCATGGCTTGTAGATAGGTAAGTAAAGCGTGCAGGGGCTGGCAAAATTTGACTTGAGCTCGCGGTATCGATGATGTACCAATGGACTACCGTCTCTTGATAGATGACTTGTAAAAGGTTCCAATATATGCCAATGTTTGAAATGCTTTCATAATAGAGTCATCACCGATCATAAAACCTATTATGTACTAAGCCTTAAGCATAATTATCATCTGAATGATCAAATCATCACAACCGGTTTCATGAGTTTCTTTGAATAAAGATTTTTGGGGAATGGAATAATCTGCTTGTGATTTTCGTGCTAATTCTTTGTTCAAAAGTGAAAGACATTCATGCAAAAATGCGATTTTGTTTGAATTTATCTAGCGTCTTTGTTGCTTTGTTCTCTATGTTTATAAATTTCAAATGAGCTACGTGCTTAGAGGCAGCATCTTTGCTGGTACCACACGAATGCGAAACTTCTACGAGATTCCAAATTGTACCAAAGATGCTAATCTCACCGACCCTTTATCAGAAGAAGTATGGTGCTCCTCCGACTCCTATAGCCATTATTATCGGCTCACATCGCAGCGGACTCACCCCAATATCTGCATACAACCTTACCAATCCGTCTGCCAATGCCTCCCATGAAGAAAGAACAGCGTATCAA
Source organism: Botrytis porri (assembly GCF_014898465.1). Taxonomy (NCBI): domain Eukaryota; kingdom Fungi; phylum Ascomycota; class Leotiomycetes; order Helotiales; family Sclerotiniaceae; genus Botrytis; species Botrytis porri. The sequence continues at coordinate 336,735 of NW_024066093.1, forward strand.
CAATTCAGGTTACGTGGATACACATCGCGACTTCTAGTCGATCTTGATGTTGTCTCATTGAGATCATTAACCATTCCAAAAGATTCAAATCCGATCGATCCAACAATGCAAAGAAGCAGGTGGGCTAAATCAAGTGGCCTGATACTTCCAATGAGTAGTTCAGAGAAAGAAGGAATTTCGTGGACAGCGCAAAATCCTCTCATTTGGGAGCATCTTCAACCGTGTCTAAAACTCGCCTCGAGGTTATTGGCGAGAATGCATTTAGACCCTTTTGTATTATTCCCAGCTCTCCATGGTTTCCAATCGGGCGCTAAGGAAAACAGGTTCAAGCTCTACTACTTGGAGGTACTGAGACAATTCCGATCGAAGATTTCAAGCCTCAAGATGTATTTCGTTTTGGTCCTGGAATCCAAAAACTTTTCAAACGCTTTCATCCCCTGCCATACGATTCGACAAATGCTTTTCGAACAAGACAGGAGTTAAATCGTATTGAAACAAAAATCCTGATGCGCCATTATACGCTGGCATTTGGTGTTGATGAGTCTGCCAAAAGTCAAGGTGATGAAGGAATGGAATCGTCTGCTCCTCCAAAACAAAGCTTCGTCGCAGTTTCCACATACAACCGTCAAAGTATGACGATAGTCACTGAGTACAATGTATACAGCTTTCGAGTGCTAATGAACCCCAACTTGTCTGACGCAGAAAGGCTTTCTGAGGAATGGTATGTGGCAACGTCAATGTATCATGAATTTATGGTTTGATTTTCCACCCTTCATTGTTCTATCATTTGATAACAGTCGACCAGCATGTACTTGGCTATGCTAAGGAATTCACTTTCGATGGAGACTCTCTCAAGGAGGAAATAAAGGAAGCGGTCTCTCATGGTGCACTTTATGAGCCAATGTGGCGTCGAGAACAAAAGTCTGAACTTGGATGGGCAGGCGAGGCTTCCGTAAGAAATCCCACGCAATCTAAAGTATTCAGTCTAATCGGACCTACTTTAGGTGTTTGGAGGCACACACTCCAAAATACTGTACAATAAAATAACGGATGGACCTGGTTTAGGAAGCACTCTAGATCCATGGCCAGAATACGACGCAGCAAGGCATGGCGATGCACCTCAGCTTGTACTACCCTTGGGCTCAACATGGGCATCTCCTCTGCCTATATATATGCACACCCAGTTTCGATCAGAGGACTTCTGGTCGTTGTATACCAGAAAATATGGGTTATTCCACCCTGTAAGTACGATAGGCTATGCACATGCAATCACCATTGAAGATGACTATGCTAAAGATATTGATTACCAATACAAAATTATTCTTCCGTCTGATTTCAACGGATATTTATCGCCAGTGTCAGTTATTACCCCCACCCTGCATGGGTTTTCGAAACCGAGTAAACGTACGTATGCAGAATATCTCTTGTTAAATCAAGATGGGAGAATGGAAAAAGCCAAAACTCTTCAAAGTCGCCTCGAAAGATTTCGCGATTCATTTTATGAAATCAACACAACTATGCATCAACAATCCAAAACACTCATGGACTACGCGTGGCTATTTGCATATTTTGAAGAACCACCAGAGCCAGAGTATGAGGAAGCAGAGTGTGAAAATGATTTTGAGAAATGGCTTGATGAATGGACCGAGTCCTTGAGCAAACTTACTGAAGCCTTGGATGCGTGCTTACAAAATTTCGACATTTGCATTCACAGACTTATCGTCTGGGAAGCAGCCATTAAATTCAGTTTATATAGCCACAGATACCATGAAGAGGAAATCAATCAACGTATCAATCTCCAAAATTTCGGGGCAAATCTATTGAAGCTTATCGAATCACTTAAATTCATAGAAGGAGAAAATGATAGAAATTTGCAAAAGTACTACAATAATAGCATCGATGCCTACTGGGCCAGTCGCAGAAAGCTCTCTCCTGAATTCGATTACGCGACTGTCGTTGCGAACAATGCGTCGAGTGCACAAAAGAACAAAGCCGTCTTTGAAGCAAAATTACAAAGAGCTCGAGCGCCCTTGGCATATATGGACGTCGCTTCATTTGAGCCATTGTGTAATCAGATGCTCCATGATGATCTTGGAGCGACTCTGAGACCAGCATTGAGAGCAGAACTTTTCATACTGCTAACGAAATGCACGACTCTCTACAAAAGTAAATTAATTGAATATGCGCGGGGAGCGAGAAAAGCACTTCTCTGGTTAACAAGGGATCCGACGGCGTCAGATGAAGAAAAGCTGTCGGCACTGGAGGAACGAGACAAACTTCAAGAGTACATAAACGCAGCTAAAGAATGTTGAGTATTCAGGATTGTTCATCGAAAGCTTTAGGTAGTATTGTACGTGTACAGCTACAAATATTCGAAGCAAGTAAGCGAGCAATGAAGGGGTAGAAGGGGGTGATAAAGGGAACGGTTAGGCCACGAATTCTTTGTGAGAAATATTATGATTTGGGAGGCAGGAAAGTGATGGATAGAACTTCTTATTGTGGATATTGGGCTGTAGCTTTCGGTTGATAGCCATACGACGATCAATGATTTTCTCTGTTAGAGAGCATTGCATCTGGCAACTCAAGGACAAAGGGATCTTAAGACACAATTTCACACATTTTATACCCCTTGACTGATAGAGTCTTCGTGTATACAACAGCTGTTTTGATGCTGATCTTATCGTCGAAGTGACGACACGATGAGCTCCAATTGGAATCATTTCAATTCGAGTTGCCCCGTAACAGCAATTGTATTGATTATACCAAGATCGTTGACGTCGCCAGAAGTTGTGGAAAGCGAACAGGCCGGAATTGACCACTGGCAAAGCCTTTCAATAATTCAATTGTTCCATTTCAATTATGAAAATTAAACGTTTATATAATCTTAGAGTTGAAAATCGTTCAAGGATTTTCATTTAATGTTATTAACTTTTATAATTCTATTAGTGGTTGATTTACCATAGAATTTATTGGGGTGATCACTCTTTTTTCTTCTTTGTAGACCTAGGCTCCAGGGTATTTGTCAGCATGCGCGTCTTAGAACCACAGTGCCAAACAGCTTGAAGAGACCCCAAAATGTACACAGGCTCAAAACAAAGCAATATCATAATTATATGATTATGCCATGACAATACACGAGAAGGACGGCTATTGGAGTTAAACTAACAAAGTCTGAAAAAGATTTCATGTCGATTCCAAGCTAGGCATTACTATGTGAGGTGTGATGACATTTTGTCATCCATTCTGGACCATATTACCCGTCATTCCATTGGGCATGGAGTGCGTACCTACATGTATGTGTATTGATAACTTCATGCATGAAATGCAGAAAAATGGCTTAAATTTCCTAGATAGTATTATCTATCGCGGTACAAATGGCGATTATTTCATTGGTGGGCATATCCAGTCATATCAATCATTGAGTCATCGAAGTATCCAAGAACTCACCTCGACTGTTATCGATATCAGTCATCCATCTCTCTCGTCCTTCCTACTTAAACTCCCGCAGACCCTACCTTACTCAATTGACCTTTCGTCCATCCTCTTCAAATCACACATGCCATGGCTCTCCTCGAGCAGGTTTTAGGTCAACTGACCACAAACCCCCTCATAGTTCTCATAACAATTACAATCCTCTCCCTCCTCTTCCGCTGCACCTACCGCTGCACCCTACACCCCCTCTCCCACATTCCCGGTCCCCTCCTCCCCAAACTCACATCCCTCTGGCTGCACTACCACGCCTACATCGGCGACGAAGCAAGCTGCATCCACAAACTGCACAACCAATATGGACCCATCGTCCGCGTCTCTCCGTCTGAAATCGATATCGCTGATGCAGATGCCATAACCCCTATCTATATCTCCAAAGGTGGATTCCCGAAAGCTCCTTGCTATGCCAATTTTGATGTCGATGGTCACAAGACGATATTCTCGACTACGGATGCGGAGTTTAGGGCTCCGAGGGCAAAAGCAGTCATGCCTTTGTTTTCCACGAAAAGCATTAGGGATAATGAGATTGCGTTGTATGGATGTGTGGAAAATATGGTGCGGAGAATGAAGGAGGATGCTCAAGGAGGGGAACCTGTCAATTGTCTGAATTTGGCAAGGAGTTTGGCACTCGATGCTATTTCTACACATTTGTTCTCGGAGAATTACAATGGAACCTCTGAAAAAGGAGAAAGACTTTCGGCTTCGGCATTTGTGGATGCGTTTGTAGCTGTGGGAAGATTTTTTTATTTGCCAAATAAAGTCTTTATTTGGTTATCATGGTTTATGGAAATGTTCGTGATGGATTCACATACTGAAAATTCCATAAAGTTGGTGGACCAGTTTGTGGACAATCTTGTGGAATCTACGCCAAAGAAAAGTAAGAATTATCCTGGTCGATTACTCGATATAGGGTTCAGCAAGTCGGAAGTTAAGTCTTCGTGCAAAGATCTTATGTTTGCGGGAACGGATTCGACAGGTATGAATATGGCAACTATTTTTCGATATTTAGTGCTGTGTCCAGAAAAGTAAGTCAACATCCCCTTGACAATCTTAGTGGTAAAGGTGTTCACAAATTCGAAGGTATGAAATCCTTCGCACTGAAATCATGGAAAATGCAAATTCTCCCACCAAACAAGAAATCCAAGCTCTTCCCTATCTCTCCGCTGTCGTCAAAGAAGGTCTACGCACCAGCATGGCAAATCCCACTCGTTTACCTCACGTTGTCCCTATCGGTGGATGGACATTCAAATCCATCTACTTCCCCGCTGGATCTATCGTCGGCTGTTCCGCCTATGAGCTGCACTTCAATCCAGATGTCTTTCCGAATCCGCATGAATTCCAGCCTGAGAGATGGCTGGAGGGAAATATCAACCCGGAAGCGAATAAACATTGGTTTGCTTTTGGTGCGGGTAGTAGAGCGTGTATTGCGAGGAATCTTGCTACGGTGGAACTTTACATGGCGGTGGAAAAAATCGTGGAAAGTGATGCTTTGAGGGGTGCGAGGGTTTGCCAAGAAAAGGTTGAGATTTTTGAGTGGTTTAATTCGAGTGTGAAGGGGGAGAAATTAGAGTTCGTTTGGGACCGGAATGAAAAGTGCTGACCGATTCTAGTAGTTCTGCAGGAGATGTTTATATGCACCAATATTCCGAACCTTTGATATGCTTGAAAATGCCATCCATTATTATTAGCTTTGAAGTCTTGGTACCGGAACCTACCCGAGTACAATATCATTCCTTATCTAACCAACCCGAACTTCTACAACCACAAGCGAACTCTATCTAGACCTCATATTATCAATACCCTTGCCCATTCCATCGCCATTGCTCAACACTCCCCTGTCCTTCCATTAACCACTCCAATCGATCCTCAACTGTTACCCATCCTTTCTTCCCATTTACAACCGCCCTTCCGATAACATTTTTCCACCTAGCAATACCCCTAATTAGCATCTCCAAAAACCCACACCCTAAAGATTCCCCTCCGCCCAAGAAAAATAAAAATAAAACCCAAACTCACTCATCAAACCACTCCTCCTCCCCCATAACAACACACCTTCTCCCCTCCACCCCCCTCCCCACATCCGCAAACGGCCACACACTACTCACAACCTCATATCTCTTCGTCCCCATGAAAACCTTCGCCACGCTACTAAAAAACGAGTTCACTCTATCTGGCGGTCTGACCACAACTTTCGAATGCGTGATTGGAAAACTGATAGTGGTGTGTCCTGGATATCCTGTCTGCGCTATGAGCGCAAGTATCAGACCCTGGAGATGTGTTGTTGGGAAATTGGGGATTTGTCGGGTTAGTATGAATCTATGTATTTTCAACCAGTTAATCATCAATTCTCCAAACATAGACATATCAAATACAATAATAATAAAAACATACTCCTTAACCCCCGCTTCATCCCTACAAAAAGCTCTCACCCACCCTTCCAACCCCTTCCCCTCCTTCTCCCCCAAATCAGGCTCCGTCGCCTCCCTCACACCCCCTCTCCATCCCATCTCGCCTCTCCCAAGAATCTTCATATAATTCATTTTGCGCTCTCCGTCCCCGACAAGCAATCCCATTAAATTAACCCTGATATCGAAATCTGGAGTCGGGGTATGCATACGCTGCCCTAGTATTCTCAACATGGGTTTGGGGGGGATAGTACATAGAGCGGTGATGAGAGGGAGGAGAGTCCCGGGATTAGAGAGATGAGCGGAGGATGATGTGATGGTTGTTTTATCGCTGGAGAGGGTGAATGAAGGGGGGAGATAGAGGTTGTAGGACAGATTTGGGAGGTCTGGGGAGCGGAGATGGGGGTTGCAGCGGAGGGGGGCGGGAGAGGAGAGGGCGGCGGAATAGGCGGGGGGTGTGGAGTCGTCATCGTGGTTGTGATTGTGATTGTGATTGAGGGGATTTGAATCGGATAGTGTATTGAGGTGATGTTGGCGGGAGGTGGAGGGATCGGCTTCAGATGTAAGATTGCTGGGCCCGAATGATCCGGGAGTGTGGTGGGAGGTTGATGGAGATGATTTCTCGTTGGACATTGTGGGGTTTGTATTTGGTGGTTTCTAGTAAGGTTAATGTCTATAAAAACTGCTTAGGTAGATATGAACACACTATCAAGCAATTGCAATTACACTTGTTATGCGTATGCTAATAGATAGTTAAACATTTAAATCACCCAAAAGAAGTTTTGGATGTTTTCTTGCAGTTGTTCGTGGTTTTGAAGATGACTAGCTGAATAGTTGTGGCTTTGCATTTTTTTGTTGCCTGCTAAAACTATTGTTATACGAGGCGGCTTTTCTTTCACTACCTACCTAGGTAGGTAGGTATTCATCACAGTATTTGAAAATAAAGCGCAGGTCTGTTATCCTAAAACGAGAATGGGTCATAGCTCATAGCTCATGGGTAATTGGTATTATCTTCCTTTTTTAATTCCTTGACAAATTAGTCTATCATCATAGTATCATCACCGTCAACAGCTGGTCCTGCTTCTTCAACAACTACACCACGACCACGTCCGGCGAGCAATTCCCTTCTAACCTCAGGTCCAATTTGTGAATGTCCCTTTACATTAATCAAATCTAACAGCGACTCTCTCTGATCTTCTGTAATATCGTTTCTATATCTTTGTGCAAATGCTAGAAGACATTGATGCCAAATGACTGGTAATTTCGCATCCTTGGAACTGGTTACACCTTCCATTCCGGATCCAATATCTTCGGGTCGAACACCGGCTGGGTCGACACTTCTAAATCGTAGGAAATGGAAAACCAACGCATCAATGACTTGGTATGGAAGTGCGTATTTCTTGTCAAGCAAAGCCTTGATAAAAATGTTTGTGGCTCCACCACCTTCGGTCCCGGCTGATGATTCTTGAGCTGCAATATCGCAAAGTCCTTTGATGGCAGCGGCGGAATGTAGGACTGGGATCGAAACTCGCACAAGGACGCCTGATATAATTCTTGCTTCACGTAGTGTGCAGGTACCACTTCCAATCAATGGGAAAAGAAATCCCTTGAAAAACGCGGCTGGCTTGTAGAGTGCCTTCTTCAGGGCTTTGAAAAGATGGACATTCAAGTGATTGGTTTCGAAAATATCCTCCCGAACCTTTTCGAGCAGAACCATTTCCACGAATCTTTGTGCGATAATTGGTGTCCTTGAGACGAATATTCTTGTTGCTTCGTAACAAGCATTTGGTGTCCACTTGTCCGGCCTGGTGATCACGAGAATATCTTCCCAATTTGGTACGGTAGGTAGAATCTTAAATGGTTTCGGCAATTTTCCTGACTTGTATCGCGATAATATCAACCCAATTCTATATTCTTGTTAGTACTTGGGCGGGATAAAGGCGAAGGTACTCCTCACTTTGTGTAAACCTCCATAACCTTAGGATGAACGAAGAATCCATCATCGTTGGGTGCAGCATGTCCAACTCCAGGTTGTGCCGATTGTTTTGCCTCAAACTGAGCAATCCTCTCTAGAATTAATGCGGTCAGATCTGTGCCTTGTCCCTCTCGACTTTCGTCGTTTTCCCCTCCCCAACCAACTTCCTTTAATTTTTGGTCTAGGTCATCCTCGTCATTCTCTGGGAAGAATTTTCCAAACGTATCGCGGTCTTCTGGCGCCAATTCGACTAGTTCTGGAACCTCATCGTCATCTCCCCATTCTTCTCCATCCTCCTCTCCAAATTCTGGCTCGTCTTCCTCAACTTCATTCTCAAATCTTGATTCAAAATTAAAGGCTGCATTCGGTTTTGCTGCTTGGGTTTCGGCTTCGTCTTCATCGGCAAGTTCTTGACCTATCTTTAAAATCCTCCGCGAAGATTTCGAATCCACGAACTTTTCTTCCTCCTCCTCATTTCTAGATTTTCTCTTCCCGGATTTAGTTTTGAGTGGACCACTGGCTGTCAAATCTGCTTCAAGAGGATTATGCCTTCTTCCATTTCTGGCGAGTTCTTTTGGGCTCATTGCTTTGGGCATTTTGTGTTTTGGAGAGATTTGTGAATTTTTGGTGACGGACGGAATTTCTTTTTATGAAATCAATTGATAAAATTGAAAATGTTCAAAAATATTTAGTGGAGGTTGCCGGAGCTAAGATAAGGATTTTCCCCGCCAAAATGTCTAGTGCCTCGAGAAGTGCCTCACGTGCTGCTGAGCATGCCTTAGTAGAAATAGTTCATGCCTGATATAATTGATCAATTATTAATCAGCGTCATCCCATCTATGTTGATCAGGTGAAGGGAAGCAATCATACTTCAATTCATCCTATTGTCCAAAACGAACCATTCGTGCGTGATATATTGAGAGACAAACACCTCACACCAGGTAACTACATATTTATGGAAAAGATGTTATAGTCTTCCCATTGTTCATTGTGAATGACTATCGCTGCTTAGATCGCTGCTTGATGCTTCGGTTGTCAACTTGCACATACTTCACGATACAACGTTCACGATGACCTCTCAAACCTCCATGGGTACTTCTTATCTCATAGTGGGATCAGGAGTCTTTGGTACATCAACCGCTTACCATATCTCACTTACACATCCCAATTCATCAATAACCCTTTTGGATCGTTCATCCTCCTTTCCATGTTCGCTTGCTGCTTCTCATGATTGCAACAAGATTGTTCGTGCTGATTATGAAGATATATTCTATTGCGAGTTAGCCCTCAAAGCCCGTGAAATGTGGAAGAATGATCCATTATATAAGCCATACTATCATGAGTCTGGCTTTGTTATCGTTGATGATACTGGTCTTGGACGCAGAGTCATTGATAATTATGAAAAATTGGGAATTCTCGACCATCAAGCTAGGATTGCTGGACCGGATGAAATGAAAACTTTGTATGGAGGATTATTCAAAGGAACCGATTGGAGAGGCGTGAAAGAAGTCTTCGTCAATGAAGGTAGTGGATGGGCTGAGGCTACAAAAGCAGTTCGCAAGGTGACCGAAATGGCAATGGCGAATGGTGTGAAGTTTATCGAAGGAGACGTGGAAAATCTTATTTTGACAATAGATGGAACATGTCTTGGCGTAATGACGAAGGATGGTAGGACCTTTCGCGCAGACAAGATCATATTGTCAACTGGAGCAGGTACAGCGAAGTTGCTCGCAGATTCCGCACCGCAGATGCACCACATCCTGGCTGAGGATCGAATTACTGCAGCTGCAATTGTGTCTGGCCATGTCCATTTGAGTGAGACCGAGTACGATGGGATCAGAAATACTCCAGTGTTCGATCATGCAGTTGGAAATGTCTTAGGTAAGTGGTGACTAAAATGAAGGTCAAACAACGATATTAAATCTCGAATAGGTGCCGTACTTCCTCCTACGAATGGGATTCTCAAATTCTATCTGGATGTCACTCTCAAACATACAACACTCCATGAACGCTCAGGGCATATGATATCAGCCCCGCCTGACGAAGCTGATCAAGCGCAACGTAACGTTCCCAAAAAGCTTCAGGAGTGCTACCGAGTAATGAGAGGGATTTACAGTGAATTGGCTGAAAATATGAAATTCGATTCTTTTCGCATGTGCTGGTAGGCAGAATCATGGGTCTTTTTTTATTCTCAAAGCTAATCCTGTAATTAGGGATGGAATTACCCCTGATCAAGATTTTATAATCTCGGCACACCCACGATGTCAGAATCTGCATATTGCTACAGGCGGTTCTTTTCATGGGTGGAAATTCCTACCAATTATTGGAGATTATGTTGTGCAGATGCTTGACAACAAATTGGATGCTAATCTTCTCAAACGATGGGCATGGGATCGTGATCAAAAGGGAAGTGTACATAAGAATTTTGTTCCCAAAAGAGAACTGAGGGATTTGATATGACTTGAAAGTACGCTTTTTATTAATGACTAGGATCAAAACCAGGAGATCTAACAATTTATCGCAGAGCTGATGCAGTTCAAGTGCCCGAATGTAATTCCCTCTACGCGGACAAGAAAACATACATTGGGAGACTTCGTTTGTCTAAACAGTAGGAATGATCCAGCTTTGAGTTTTGGCTTCTTCGGGAAATCATCTAAAGGAGGATTTGAGCTTCTCCTGGCTGGATGGTACCGTTTCCGATAGCATAACCATGGGCACGGGCAACTAAAGAGTATGGAACCAAGTATCTATAATATGTTAGTATCGCTTTTCTCCTTGGAGGTGGTGATCTGTTAACTTACTTGTCAAGGTATGGGAGAACCTCTGCAGCACCAGGGGTGTTTCTCCAATCTCTCATCAAATCCATGGTAATTCCAAACAATCCCATGAGATGAACACCAGCTTGCTCCATGCGTCGATTGGCATCCGAAGCCAATTTATCACTGAAAGTACCACTCGCTTCGGTGTTTGCCCAAACATCATAGCCTGCCTCAATAAGTGAGAGAGCAAGGAAAGAAGTACCTGTTTGTTTCCATCAGAATAAGACTCCGAGATATATTTTGAGTCAAGGACAAACTTACAAACTTCGGTGACAATTCCACCAATGATCAATTGTTTCTTGCCAGTGGCTTCAACAGCGGCACGGAATTCAGCGTTGTCCCAGGCATTAACTTCTCCTTGGCGCTTGATGTAAGGGGCAGTTGGATGCATCTATCATCATTAGCATCATTTCGGAACGATGCAGGTCATAGGTACTCACGGCAATGATCTCCTCTGGGAGATTGCTGTTTGGCCCTTGCTCAGCAGAAGTGGTCAAGATGGTTGGAAGATCGAAGAGATTTCCAAGAGCTGCATGACCGAGAAGTGATTGTCTAAAGACAGTTGGATCATAATCTCTTACGAGCTCGGAAAGTCCAATTTGGTGATCAATAACAAGAAGAGCGGCATCACTCTTGTTGAGACGATCGAAGGTAAAACCTGCTGGGTTGTTAGCATTCTGGCTCTGGCTGCAGAATTGAAAATAGCAGTCGATATATGTACCTTCGACGGCAATGGCAGACGCCAAGATCATGGAGGTAGAGAACTTCATGGTGTTGATGGAAAGATCTAGATTTAACTTTAAATTGTTGAAGTGAGTCTATGATGATGGGATGAGTGATGAGGATGATGATCGAAATGGTCGGAAACTCTCTTCCTCTTATACACAACCTCTTGACTACCAAAAGATCTCGAGACGACATTAGCACCTCAATATCTCGATATGTCTCACCGATCTAGATCCACCTATCTCATCACTCGCAAGGAAGTAATCAGAATACCGGATCCCCAGCTGTGCAACTAGACGATTTAACCTCCGGCACAATCTACAATTTTCTAGCAATATCTACGATTTCCACAACTTTACCTAACGGTCAGCCCGACAACCAACGGTAAATTCACCGTCATACAAAACTAGGCGACCACCATCAACGCCCAAAATCAAATATTACCCCTACTTACCTATGGTTTTCCTCCGATACTGTGAAGAAGCTCGCTTCAAACGAGATATTTCCCCTCCGGGCACCTGGTCCGTGGGTATTAATCGTGTGGAGAACTCTCATGCAAGGACCTTACTCAGCGCGGAACAAGCATGCTTCATGCAACGGCATCTCAATGTGTAAGCAGATATTCTCCATCTCCAATCGAGTGTGGAGTATAATGCAATTCAGGACTATTCTTTTATCAATGTACTAGCACGGTAATTTTTCTGTTTTGGGAATAATCAATTTTCCTATCATGGAATGTGGGAGTTGATTGGATAGGATAGGGAATTAGTATGGTGCTAGTGCTCCATAATTTCTGATGAGTAACGAAGGGTAAGCGATGTCAGCATTTGGCAATGATTGATCGTTGTTCATTCATTAACTTATTATTATAATGTAAGGTTAATATGGCTTGGCGAGATTTGATATCGTTTGGTAAGAATCTTCAAATGGGTTACTTAAGTATGGTAAGCAGATTGGTGAATTGAGAGGTGTGTTATTAATCGGGGTGCAGCGGTGCCTAGATCACGGGATGGAGAAATTTTTGGGTGTATACCTAGGTATTGTACTTTGTACTTTATGTAATGATTGGGAAATCGTTAGGGAAATCTTGGGAAGCGGATAGAAGAATGTTATAGGTTGTCTTGGATGGATGAATGTTTGTTGAGAGATTACTTTGGAGGTGGGTCGTTTTACTCATGCATTCGCGATATCAACGGCTACATGGTAATAACTTTTGAAGTGTCAAATAACTTCTTCTGGCCGTGTACGCATATAGTTTGGAGATGACGATTTGGAAATGATGATTTGGAGAATGATGGTTCTGAGCGTTTACCCATGGAAAGCATAAAGTGATGCTCCATCTATAAGTTCTTCAAAGAAACGTTTGTTTTTAGTCGAGGACTTAACAATCCACTGAAATTGAGTGCGCGTTATGGAACTTGTGTGAAGCAAACAAGTACGTGCAGTATCCTCGGTATTGCTTTTTCATCCCACATAGGCATATCTCCGAAGTATGATGCAAGATATTGGTCCATGAAAGGGCTAAGAGTCAGACCGGGAGCTTGTTCAGACTTTTGCTCTACCAGCGGCTTTTTTTGACCGTTCTCATCATGTAAAATTAACCTCTGTGAATACTTCATTTACAAGTATTCCTATTTCAGGTCCGAAGGTCTGTATCTAGTCCCCATTGTTCGACAACTTTCCATACCTGGACATCGAGAAGCAAATGAGTACATCCTCTTCCTACTTCGATACTCAAGTCTCGCCCTAGGCTCTTTGCGTATGGATAAGAAACATGATCATCTCGCTACCTCTCATTTACCCATTTGAATCCCTAGCTAAGAGATACGATACTGTAACAATCATCAAAATTAGCACGAACTTCGAAGTGCGGTCTGCACTGATGAGTCTTGTCACAGACCCACAGACACACGAAACTTCCATATTGCTACAGTCACAATCAGTAGAGATCTAGAAGCAGAGGGATATTTGTGGTTAAGATGGGAGTGAGAAGCGGGTAGTAAGGATTATTACAGAAGTCTACGCGATCTCTGATACCAGGTACTACACTACATCAGATATTACGAAATACTGATTACTCACTGCTCAGTAATATTTAGGATTTACTTGAGAGGAATGAGGTATAGTTATGTATTTAGGTACCATATAATGATTGTGATTCATGTAATTTCTATAATCTATCCTCATATCTCATACATTAAAATACCCCCCCCACCCTTTACATTCTTCAGAGATCGCTTATAAACTACCTATCCCCACGCATGATCCCCTATTCCATACACCATTCCCTCTCCATTCCCATCAAAATCTCATCTCAATATTCTTCTTTTCAACACCAAGGGCTTCTCGATCTTCTGAAAAGCCAGTATATCCTCTTCTATTGTGCAGATTTGCTACCAGTCTTTGTCATCCAAGAATCTAGTCGATGAGCTGATATCAATCAGATATCCTTACACGCATCTATGTCAATTTCTGACATTTTTGATATTATAATGTCATACATACATCGCATCGAGTATTTGAAATGTGATATCTGTGTGACATATTAAGAACTCGAAGAGCCGCAAAGTTATGTGGTCTGATGTGAGTTCTTCTGTGTCAAGTATTGCAATCCAATACTCAAATGAAAGCGAAACAGAAGAAGACGTTCGAACTCCTCTAAGGAAATATAGTCCTTCATACACCCTTGTAACATTAGCACTCTCGATTAACTCAAGAATACAGTCTATACATATTTCAATCCAGGTCCACCAGAGGGGATATTCAATCAGCCCAGTATGTGGTTCAACAGACTTTAAAACCCCCCTCATATTCATATTGGCTACCTAGTAATCCAATCCAGCCCATGACTTGATGAAAGTTAGATATTACTATTCCAGCTAGTGATTCTCGCTACATCGTAGAATCCAGTCCTAAAATAAGAGTATACTTGCTGTATCTATGTTACCGAAACCCAGAACGCTGATTTTTTGACTCCCGGCGATTACTCACGCATTCAAATGACCGCAATCACAACTGATCTATTCCCATCGCGAGTTCCTCTCCATTCCCATTCCACTATCGCTATTTCTATCTCTTTGGGACTTCACAATCGAAATCGAGACCTTCAATGGGGCATCTCTGTAGGATGTACCATCGATAGCTCGCATAGCCTCTTCAGCCTCCTCAGGGCTGACAAAATCAACAAAACAAAAGTTTCATCTATTATCCAGATTATTTTCACGAGGGCTTACCCTCTTGCTTACTCCATCGCTAGAAAAAATTAACATACGGTCGTCCGATTCTAGATACTCAAAATAAACTTACATTTTGAAACCCTCGAAGATTGATCGAATCTCCAATTCATTCTCCGTCTGATCCAGCATTCTAGGCAACCCACCCACATACAACTGTCTACCTTCTCCTTTCGCCTTTGAAACCTGGAAATGTCTCAACGCATCACTTGGTCCGCTCTGTCCCGCAAGTCTATCATATTGCGTGTCTCTAGCCCTGGAATCCCAATTACCCCAGCGATTATAGCTAGAATTGGTATTCTCGCTACCAGTCTCTTGATCCGGACCACCACGTCTAACATTCCCCTTAGGTCGACAAGGACGACATTTAACCAGACGACCAGATATTGTAAGGCCCTCCAGAGTTTGCATAGCCTTATCTGCGACCTCCTTCTCCGCAAACTCAATAAAACAATATCCTGGACAACGGCCCGTGAAAGGATCAATAGATATATGAACATTATTAACAGAAGCTATACCGTTCCTGGTAAGAAACTCATTAATAACATCTGGTGTAGTGGTATAAAGCAAATTCCCCAAATAAACACGACGACCTTCTGCAATAGCCTGGAGAGTTTCAGGCGACTCTTCATTTTGTCGTTCTGGTCTGTGGACTTTCACGTCCTCGGCCCGGCTTCGTTCGGCGAGAGACACGATGGGTTGTCTTTGACGGTGATCATCTCTGGGTGCTTGGTTGGACCAGTTTGTTGGTCTGGATTCAGAGCTTGTGTTTGCTGAAGCGCGAACTCTCCAGTTTGATGAATCGGACATGATTGTGTGGCCGAGTTGAGGAACCTCTGCCTGGGATGCAATGGGAAACAGAAATGGAAAGCGTATTTTGAAGAAGTGATAAATTCGATTCTTATTCTTACCAAAGTGGGAAGCGATTGAAGATGCTAGAAACCAATTCTCTGGAATGAGCTTTGTATGAAATTGGCTTTGTCCTGTACTATTCATTGTGATATCTGAACCTGGAACGGAAGGATCTTATTTGAATAAAAGATTTGTAAAGATTGGAATAATGTGACATTAAGAAGCATTTCCATTTTAGTCAACGAAGTGCTGCACTCCGCAGACCGCATACATAGACTGGAATAGCTACAACAATTTTCAATCATAGCATTCTTAGCACCCATTCCAAGATCCATCTCACATAGCTGAAACTTATCTTTCATTTTAGCACCCAGATGCTCGCCAAATATAGAGTAAAATTCCAAAGTATGTGTTTGTATTCAGAGTCTAGCATTGCTACGTAACATAATCTCGACTTGACGATAATAAACTAAAGTCACAGCGCTCTCTCCAACCCTCTCATGATATACTTCATTATTAAACCCCCGCAACAAAATATACAACAAAATATACACCAAAACAAACACTACTCAACCATAACGTCATCATCGTCTTCCGTAAGATCAACAACGATCGCTTCAGCAGGAACTGTCTGTCCGGTATGCGATGTAGAGACTGGACCACTGGCGGGTTTTTGGTCTAAACCAGGGTTGTCAGTTATGGCCATCGGGGTACCATAAGCATTCCTAGCAATAGATTTGGGTTTCGATGGCAGACCATTGATACCAGTTCCGTGAGAGACAGTGGGATTGTGGATACTAGACCGATCGTTTATGGGTCCATTCGTATCTCCCCTACTGTTTCCACGCATGAACCTAGCATTGTTATCACGCCTAGTACCCCGGTTCGCCATGGGACCACCACCTCTACCCGGCCTATGCGGCGAACCGACTTGTGACAACATAATAAGCTCGCCCGAGAAGTTTTCTGCTGGCTCAGGATTAGGTGCATTCCTGTCGAAATTCAGCGTAAAAGATTTTTCAAGCGATTTGAAATCCCCAAGGTGTTTCATTTCCTCATCGCTGAGTTTGCCGCCATTTTTAGCAAGTTCTATGGTATCAGTTTCACTTATCCCAAGGACTTTATACTCTTGGTGTAGTCGCGCGACTTTCTCTTTTTTTCCCTCAAGTTCCGCGGTGAGCGCAAAAATCTCTTTTTGGAGCTTATCCTGCCAAATCTCATTGTCCTCTTTCATGGCTATGATGGCATCGAGCCGACGGACCATGATTGGCTTACCAGATGCCTTCCGATCAATCTCCAAACAATATTCGAGCTTCTCTTTCCAGAGTTCGAACTCTGGAACGAAAATATCATCTCGAAATATGTGTGCGATTTCCAGAGCATCTTCAATCATTGCCCTGATACTATCGATTGCGACCTGTGTAAGTCTATGTACCGCAAGATGGCGTATCCCGCTCACCCGTAGGAAGAGGGAATCAAGAGAAAAACGTGCTTGACGGCCAATGGCTTCAACTGGTATGTGACACTCGCTCATTGCACCCCACCATAAGTTCAGCTCTACATTCTCGGGACATTCCCATGTATTCGCATTCAGCATATCGGGAAGCCACTTTTGTACGAATCGATAACACATTGACTCCAATGCAGTTTGCAAAGATCGAAGTACTGTTATTTGAAGTATGAAGGGCAAATAAGGGAGGTCGGACTTTTGCTGGGAATAGTGACCATGAGGCTTGTCTTTGAATTTTGGACGGACTAGAATGAGACCGTTCAGATTAGCTTTATACAAAGAGATTTTGAATCAGGGGCCATATGAATCCTACCCTTCGAACGTAAGCTCCTGTCAGAATACCGGGCTCGTTTCAATTCTCTTGATCCATAATATTCAGGTATTTGGCCTCGACCTGATTTATCGTTTTTGCATTGAGGTTTTGGAAGATGAAGTTGATCTGGTCTAGTTGGTACGATTGACGAATCTGGGCGACAGAGAACCATGCTTGGGACACTTGTTGCATCCTGAGATGTCTTTGAGATCTTCCCCCCTTGAACTCTTGGGAAGGATTTTATTGCCCGTCTATCCACAGACCCGTCAACTGGACTCAGGTCATCTGCTTTAGAATGCTGTAACATTCATGATTAATAAAAGGCACTCTACCATTGAATAAATATTGAGCGACGAACACCAACCTTTGAATTATTGATAGGTTTCCTGTCAACACTCTCCTGATCATTATCGCCAATATTTGATTCTTCGAAAGATCCTTCATTTGAAGAAATCTCTAATATTTCTGTAAAGGTGATAGCAGTTTTTGGAGCAGCTGCAGCTTCTTTCAAAACACTTGTGTGACGAACGCATTGTTTGGCAGTATCGTTTGTGTCTTTCATAATCGTGTCCTTCATGATTGTGTCTTTGTCCTTGTCCTTCATAGTTGTGTCCATGATTGCAGGTGTTACCAAACGTCGAGGTAGGTAGGAAATTGAGGTTGGAGGTTGAAAATGGAAGTAGAGTTTATTAGTTGTGGAAGAGAATAAATAAACAATAACCGATATTGGCAAAATAATTGTTGTGGGAGGTCGGGACTCGGAAGTCGGAAGTAAAGAGGTCGGTGTGGTCCGAAATGGACCGAATATTCACTTTCTTATTGAATTTCTCCTTCCTGTCCCGTGATCAAATGAACCTGCTGCTGCGGTCTAGAAAGGAAAGAGTGAATGAGCAAAGAGATAAATTGAGATAAATTGAGATAAATTGAGATAAAATGAGATAAAAGATTCATTAGTTCGAAAACGTTTACATGAATAAAGTGTGAAAATTGTGAGAAATATTTGGCGTCAATTTCGTATACACTTTAATTCCATGGATATATAAAAAGCTTCTGAAAGATATATTTACTGTACTCACACCTATCAGCAAAAGAAACTCTTCATTGCTGTAAAACATTCTTCCCATCGCAGACGTGACTTCTGAACTGACTTTTGAACGATGAACTTGTTATGAGCATATGATATAAACATGAAATAGAATACGCTCTGTGCTTGTCTGCTACTATTGCATTACACAGATCTCTACTAGATCTACAAAGGCTCACCACGGATCTTTGATCAAATTCACTACTCACAAAGTTTTGTGTTATTTGCCTCCACTCTCTACAGCCCTTCAGTCTAATAATCCCATGTCCCTTTTCTCTTTCATCTTTCCTAAAATTCCATATTCCACACCAGAGCCCAAAATGTCTTCATCTACAACAATGGTAGTGAGACTGCTGAGGTTGCTATAGTTTCTGCTAGGGAGACTTGAAGGGTTGTTGGTCCATCAAGTGCCAAAACATAAATCCATTTTATCAAATCGTTTTGATCCATGGATGGCTAGGAGCTTTCTCATGAGTAGTGGTGTGTACCCTTTGATTCGTGAACAAGATACAGAGTCTGTATGATTATTGTCATGTCTGTCATGGTGCAGGATAAGGGGTCTATCTACATGACATGAACAAGATTTTGTGGACAGTCATACAATTATCAAGGCAGCTGACTCGATTCAATACCCAGTGCCATACTTGAAGTGGAAGCTGTCAAGACGACCATATTACCAATCAGTACCCAATACATCAAATAGATTTGTTGGCTTTTTGTTTGCTGTACCAGTTCGATTCGAGTTGTCCCGCTTCCATTTCTTCTTTTGCTTAGATGCTTCCGCAGAAGTGGTAGTAGATATTTCAATCGTTCGACTCAAATCTCCAAGAATCGTTTCTTTCATCTTCCTAAAGATGCAGTCCATTTTTTCGAACCCATTGAGATCACTGAGACATGGCAGGTCTTGAAGCATATCATTTAGTTCCAACAGTGATAAAGGGACTGAGTTACGGCCACCAATCAGGGTCAAAAAGGTTATCATCTGCTTCAAAATTCTGAAAGAGTAATGAGATCCTTGGATTTGGGCCATGACATGTATCATATCCCAATCCCACTCACTTGTCTTACTGATAGTGTCACCTGGGTCTGGGATTTGGAGTCTAGCCAAAACGTTTCTGCCCAGGCTTACTTTGTCTATCGACTCTGACCACTGCACATCTTGTGTAAATGAGATTAAGGTCCAGTGATCAGCAGCGCTTCGTCCCTTGACCCTGGACCGTGTCTCGTGGAGGAAGTTTATAACTTCAGTGCAAGCCTCTGAAATATCTGAAGCACCTGGAATTTCCCACGCCCTCCCGCGCGAAGCATTGGCTTGTCGTTTATTCTCAAAAACAGAGGTCCTCCTCTCTTCGACTGGAAGTACTAGATTGATGCAACCATATGCCAATTGTCGGATGGATGTGGACATCTCCCAAGCATTGGTTCGAGATGGGGAATCAATGAGCAATGGAAGAAAGATGTTGATATTGTTTGCACCATCCTGGGAGCTGCTTGAAGATTGGGAAAGGCCAAGACATTTCATAAAATGAGGAAACTGAAGAACATACTCACAAATACGAGGATCAAGAACTTGCAGAGCAGTCTTCACTACAGAAGGTTTGAGCAGCACCGAACTGAGAGTGGCTACATCAATATCCACTGGTAAATACTCCTTGACAAAGTCTTTATACATTTTTTGGTGCTGATTGATGGCGGTTAACGCAATTGCTTGTTTTAGTAACTTCGAAAAGCTACCATGGCAATCCATGAAAATCTCAAAAGCAAGAGCACGAATACCATGTGAAGATGGAAGGCCTAATCGCTTGATGATGGATCCAGCGTGGAATATCTGGGACTGTAGCATCCATGAATTGGCCTTGGATGAAACTTCAACATCTTGAAAGAAGCTCACAGAGCTGTCGATGCCAATTTCATGAACGAGAAGATCGGAATCGCCAGTGAGAATGATTCCACCATATCGGCTAACATAGCTGGCACAATATGTATCTGCTTCCCCCGGAACGATCGTAACGAGATGTTTGTATTTGTTAGCATTTTGTAAAGCTTCAATTATTGCAGGTACGAGAAAAGATGATGCGGGAAGCTTTGTGAAGTTGGGACGCTGGGGGGAAAATGCGAAAGGAAATGATGCAGGTATAGTTCGGTTTGTCGATGCAAGTCGGTACCTCAAACCAGACGCATATTCTTTGTGATATTTTTCTAGTTGCTGTGTATTTCGATTAAGCCTTTGGTAACGGACATCCAATTTGGCTGGGGGCAGATATCCATCAAAGTATATCCTTTTCCTGCTGCGAGTCAACACAACGAAGAGAAGCCTATAATCCCGTTGAACTCACACAACACTACCACTCCTTTCTAGGCCATCTAACCATGCCAATACAGTATCCCCAAGCTCTCTATACGATGGATTTGCTTCAAAGTAGTTTCCCGCAGACTTTTTGGTACCTAAACATATATGATAGATATGATATGCCAAACCTGGACCGTCAATCACGATATCTTTGCCCTTTAACGAATCGAGAGTTGCATAAGGACGTAAGAATGTTATTAGATGTGGAATCCCCATTGCTTTAATGGCAACAACAATGTTTGGACATTTGTGATATTTTGTTGTATTGATTGATTGATAGACGTGGCTCAAGATGTTTGTGATGAGTGAGGTGAGCCCTGTTCAGAGTGAAGTTTGAGTGAAGTTTGCGTGAAGCAACGATAAATTTTGGTGAAGGGATGAACAATTGATTTCATTGTCATTGATTGATTCTCCAAATTTCAGCCCCAAACCCCCGCTAGCGCAATCAACCCCACTACATATCCTGGATCTCTCGCCAAAACTTTTTCTTTTCTTCTTGACATTGAAAAAGCATCGTCAACCAAAAAAATCATCAACCAAGATGCGCAATACACTCATCTTCGCCGGCAGCTCATGTCCAAAGCTCACAGATCAAATATGTACGAACTTGGGAATGGCTTCGGCCCCAGTCGAGCTTACTCAGTTCGCAAATGTACTGTTTCTCACCTCCCAAAGAAGCAAGCTGTTCAGCTAATAAATTCTAGGGGGAGACGAGCGTCAAGATCATGACAAGCATTCGAGAGAAGGATGTATTCGTCGTTCAATCGGGTAGTTCGAGGATAAATGATAGTATCATGGAGCTTTTGATCATGATATCTGCGTGCAAAGGAGGATCCGCGAACAAAATTACAGGTTCGTGCGCCGATTCTCTATTTCTTACCATCGCAAGACACAATTGCTAACTTTTACAGCTGTTCTGCCCTACTTCCCATATAGTAGGCAGTCGAAAAAGAAGTCACACCGAGGAGCTATCACTGCTCGTATGCTCGCAAATCTTCTACATGTTGCCGGAATCAATCATGTCATCACCGTCGATCTACACGCTTCACAAATGCAAGGCTTCTTCAAATGTCCCGTTGATAATCTTCACGCGGAACCATTGATTGCACGTTGGATTCGGCGCAATGTGCAGGAGTGGAATGAAGCTGTTTGCGTTTCCAAGAATGCTGGTGGCACCAAAAGAGTAACATCTCTAGCAGATTCTCTGAAACTCAATTTCGGAATGGTCACAACAGACAGAAGACGAACCCCCGCGAATATGTCAATGAGTATGATCATGAATCAAATTGAAAACTCTACAGGCGAAGATTTGCATGCAGATATCAATAAGCTACATATCGACGCATCCCCTGCAATGGGAGAAGAGACGGCTGAAGAACCTAAACATGACGGAGAAACAGACCCTATCTCTTCAATGTTACTAGACGGAGATTCAGTCTCACATCAGACAAGAGCCCGTCAAGACAGCCATCCATCTCCACCACAGCGTCTGCACAATGCGCCATCGGCCATCAGATCCGGGCATCGAAATTCTGTTGGAGCATCCTCGCCTTTGATGCGAGCACACACTACCCCCGCACCAAGATCTACACCTGTCGATGAAGCGATAGAAGCACAATATACTGATGAGCGTGCTCGAGAGGTCACCCATGGTCGATTAGTTCAAGGTCATATCGTTTCAGATGACTATCCTTCGCCTACACAATCTGCGATGTCATCTTCCTTAATTCTCGAACGTCCTGAAGATGATCCCATGTCAATTTCTATGGCATCTTCAATCTTTAACCCTGAGCCACACGCACTCGGTGGAACAGCAGACGCTGCTGGTGATGCATCAGACGAGGAAGAAGAAGGATTCAAAGACTCAGGTCTCGAGCAGATGATTACATTGGTAGGAGATGTTCGAAATCGTACTGTCTTCATCGTTGATGATATGATTGATAAAGCTGGCAGCTGGATCGCCGCAGCTGAAACAGTTGTCAAACGTGGTGGTGCCAAAAAGGTCTATTGTATTGCTACGCACGGCCTTTTCGGAGGAGACGCCCTTGAAGAACTTCAAAACTGTGACTGTATCGACACCATTGTCGTTACAAACTCGTTCCCTATCCCGCCAGAGAAAGTAAAAGATGCAAAGAAGTTGCAAATTTTAGATTTATCAAAGCTACTCTCCGAGGCCATCAGAAGGAATCATTATGGAGAATCTATTTCTGCTCTTTTTACACATTCTAGCGATTAGATTTCTGGTTTACGATCGTTTGATTAATATCAAAATCAATCTGCAATTTGCTATATTCGAAGATTTATACCCATAGCGTGGCGTACGGTAGCGGAAAGATGGAAAGGATTATGACTGAATAAATTGCTAATTAGCAAACGGGACGGAATTGCATTCTCTTGGGAAGAGAATTAACGGCGGCGCAAATTCATAGAACCAGGTGTTCTCCATCGTCTCAATCTTGAGTCCTTCAGGTGCAGTGATGAATTTTGATATTATCATCCTAAGTATATCTCTTTTTTCCTCTTCCTTTATCCCGATTTTGTGCTATCACGTTCATTCCGAAGTGTTGATGCTTAACCTACACGGGGATGTTTCCAATCCTTTATCCAAGTTTCCCTATATCTTTTGCCTTATCGTTTTCCTCATTCTCTCTATTCTTGATAGACATTATACCCAGCGATGCGATCTATAGTGGTCGCAGGGGCATACCTTTCCTTTAGAAAGATGTCCTTAACGGAGCGTTGGTAGATTAAACACAAACTTGATATATCTATAGTTGCTTTTGTAACTGGTATGGAGAGACGATATTTGAAGGTGCTTTATTGAAAATATGATCGATAAAGGGCTGAATTTTCTTCGAACATTTTTGAATATACGGCTATTTGTGTGCAATGGATATTGCGTTCGAGATCAGATGGAATTATGTGGGTAGTTTGTATTTAGCACTTATGAGAAATGTCACAAAATAAAATTTCAATATAAATCTGATTGTCACATTCACATCATTGTTAAGAGGGCGTCGAGTTGAATGATCAGTGTACATGCATTTAAATCTAAGTACGTTCTACAGTATATAGTTGCTTATCTACAATATCGTGCATTGCCATGCCTCATCTGAATTCCATACATGCAATACTACCCTTCCACTAAGCTCCAGGACGGGAATAATCTAATGCCTCTACCCTCTTCCATACTTCTCTCACTACACGCTCTTGCTGTTGTCTTCCTGTTTCGGTGGGTGTGTCGCCTGCTGGTCTAGAGATTGGGAGGGAAGATTAGTATTAGCATTTGCTCTGCTAAAGTTATAAAATACAAGGTGGATGAAGGTGGATTTCTTAGGGGGTAGTGAAAGTGTGAACATACCTAATAGCCAAGTACAATCGACTGCCCAATTTCACTTCTCGGATAGGATCTGTCTCAGGATTGGCGGGAGGATTCGCGCTCGTTATTAAACCGCCGGCTTCGCGGAGAATGCAAATGCCTGCTGCTACGTCCCTGGGGTGTTTGTTAGTTGATGCAGAAAGTAGAGATTTGAATGGAAAAGATAAACGAACCATTCCCAGCAACCTCCTTCCCACCAAATGTCGAAAGCTCCGGTTGCTGTGTATGCTAAATCCATTGTTGCACTAAACAATCCAGTAATGTTAGTATTTTGGTGTCTCTTCCCCTCATATCATGAGAGATAGAGATGAGAACAAATGACTCACCTCCCCAAACTCCTGACCCCATGAACCATCCCTCCCTTTCCACCTCTCCCCCCAATCTCCGTAGCCAGATTCACAAAAGTATTGATTTTCTTTCTCAAATTTCCTCCCTCGATATCCCTCCTATCCTTCCCCCACTCACAACTAAACGTACAACCCTTTGGCGCCTCTTTTCCCAGCGGCTTTCCCTTTACATACGGTAACTTTCTCTTTCTCTTCAAACTTCCGTGGCCGAAACTAGAACCCCCAGATGGAACCTCATCACTCGCTCCCACATGATCGTTTTCCCACGCACCGTGTCCGGCTAAAGCAGAATAAGAAACATCGAGAATAGGAGCGTAGATGACTCCGATGATGGGGATGCCATTGATACAAAAGGCGATGGAGATACAGAACATAGGGAATAAATGTGTGTAATTCACTGTTCCGTCAAGAGGGTCGACGATCCAAGTTGGAGAGTCATCAACGAGGTATTGTTTGGAGGATCCGGAGGAATAGGTTTCTTCTCCGATGAATCTGGGGATTGTGAGCTAGCTTTCATAAATGCAAAGAACAGCATTTACTTATGTGAAGGATATCGACTTAATATCGCATGCTAAACAAATGCTTCGACATCTATTCGTTTCACGTGATTAGCATATCTCTTTTTAATCACACCATCTTGACGCATCAGATGGATGGATTTACTCCCCTCTGTACCCAGTGAAAATGACTCCAAGACATACCCAAATCAGTCTGTGTAACAATGTCCACTGCATTCATTTTTTCTTCCTCCTTCCCCCCTTCATCCCCCTCACATCTCTTTTCTACCCCGTCCATCAATATTTTGCCTGCTCTCCTCCCCAGGTCCAACGCAAATGCGTAGATTTCCTGGAGTTCTGCATCTGATATCATATCGGCCATTTTGATGTTTGTGAACCTCTGGGTATCAATTGGTGTATGACATGCACTGGAGGCTGGAGGAAACTTGTTGTTGGATGGCTCACAGTTAAGAGGCTCAGATATGAGTAGGCAGGCCCATGGATGAGCAAGACTTGATAAGTTGATAGGTCTGATAGTGGGGTTGTATTAGAAAGGATTGGATTGGAGGCTGATTATAGGCGTGCTGAAGCGTAGTGGGGTTGCGTAGTGGGGGGTTTTCATGCTGATTAAATACTAGGTAGATGTCTATTATCGAAAGGCCGGTAGATTAGTGATCTTTGTTTGTCTGGAGATTTACAAATACAATTTGAATTTGAATAGGAAGTTTGCTTTCATGAGGAAGTATGAGTTCACTTATGAAGCTTGCGAGAAATTGATATTAATCTTCCAAATTGAGTTCATTGATCGCTACAGTGTAATCGATCTTAATTTTATATATAGCCCGTGCAACCATTTATATTTTAACTATCAAGTTATATCACGTTTCTAAATAGCCAAAATCATCACATCTAATCCTAACGTCTCTCGGAGTTGAGTCCTGCACATACATTTAATCTGGACATCACGAACTCGCGTGCTCCGCCCTGTCACTCGCTAATTTTTCCAAAACAACACTCCTGACCTCCTTTACCGGTAACTGCTCAAGCTCAACTCCCAGCCAAACCTTATCTTGCTCTAACCCTTGGTTAATCATCGCTTCCACACCTCCTACTACCTGCCATCCAGCTTTTGTAGCTAGTGCTGCAATCTGTGTATCCGGACTTGGATGATAACACATTTCCAAGATTACACCCTTCTCACCCTTTTTCTTCAAAAACTCTGTAATGATTCCTCGCGCTCTATGTTCATCGTCGGATATTGGTG
Source organism: Botrytis porri (assembly GCF_014898465.1). Lineage (NCBI taxonomy): Eukaryota > Fungi > Ascomycota > Leotiomycetes > Helotiales > Sclerotiniaceae > Botrytis > Botrytis porri. The sequence continues at coordinate 362,978 of NW_024066093.1, forward strand.
TGAAATCTGGAATTGCAGAAATAATTACTGTCGGTGCTGCTAATGACTTCGCTTGTTCTACCGATTCGATATATAATAGATTGTCTCCGAATCCGTTACTGCTGCATTCGGCAATCACAGCGTCGCACTCGAATTTATCTCGATTGACCATATATACGGTTTCGCAACCGAGGAATTTCTTCAATGCGTAGACGGCTGCCCGACAGGTTCCTCCGCCTCCGATTACCATACCTGCTGACCCTTTTATACTTGATATTGTTGCTGCTGATGCGTTCTGGAGGATAGCTTCGCGGACACCAATACAATCGGTGTTGGTTCCACAGAGGATTTTCTCACCAGTAGGCAATGTGCGGTGGTAGATAGTATTAATGGCACCAATGGCAGCGCCTTCTGGTGTAAGCTGGTCGAGGTATGGGATGATGGCTACTTTGAAGGGCATGGTTACGGAAGCGCCGAGAAATTTGGGGTCTTTGGTGAGTTCGATACAATCTTTGAGAGTTTGGGTCTCATAGAGAAATTGGAGGTAGTTGAGGTTTAATGAGCGGAAGATTGTGCCATGGACTGGTGATGGAATCATTGGTTAGCTGAAGATCTAGAAGAAAGAGGAGGGGGGGCCATTGTGGAAGTTCTAGTAACTGTGCATAGAGCGTGAAGTTTCTAAGGGATAGATGAATGCTCTCTTCAATGCAGCAAGCTCTAGGGGTTTGGGGACATGTCTCCATGGGAGTGATGCTGGATGAAGCAGATGATGTGAAGGATTAGAACTCACATAGAGGGGAGAGAGAATGAGCAATTGGATACCCAAACAGGTACGCAACTCGATCCAGGTGGGTGATTTCCGGGGGCGGGGTCTCCATCATTGCGGAGGGAATGGTGGCGCCAACGGTACTGGTGATTGTTTGTGACATGGCTGCAGATAATATTCAATAAAATGTTGCAACTCGAACCGTATATCCAAAAAGAGATGAGCTCTAATGTGAGTAAGAATATAATGGATTGGAGTTTGGAAAGCTGAGGAGACGAATGGGAGCGGAAAAGTTATTTCGAGAGGCAACCGAGGAAATGGAGCTTTGAAATCGTGGAGATATCTTGTTATCGATGGAGGAGCAAAGATCAAACAAACAAATCAATGGGGAATAATTGTATTCTCTATGAGCTAAGTCTCAGGGTCTAATGACATTAGTTCGAGAGCTGTCTAATCAAACCTATACTTTGTCCAGCTAATTAGTTTGATGACAATTCCACACGTCTTGACCTGTAAGATGCTTTGCAATGCGCGGAAATACATATACGCGTCGCAAATTGACAATCTGGAAGGTTGAAGCAGAACCCCACCAAATTTTGTACATGCAATGTACAGTTTCAGGCTTCCCATAGATTTGTTTTTGGATGAGATCTGATTTGTGAAATCAGAACCCTATTCTTTTGGTCAACCCGCAAATTTCTTTAGCCGTCCGTGAACATTAGGAATGATTCTACACGACATGGGGTATGGTTTGACTCAATTGAACCAATGATTAGCTCGAAGCCCCTTGTCGTGAATATTTTAGCGACGTCACTGTGCTATTCGAGGTTAGCGTTTCCGAAATAATTGTTTCTTAGCTGTGCTTCTATTACAATTTGATCGGAGCTTCTAGTTTCTTGTCTCCGCCATCAACGTCTCAAGGTTTAAGTAAAGCTATAGCTAAGAACCAAAGGCTTGCTTAAATGTCTTGGAGTGGCGGTGTTGGCTACAGAGGAGTGAATTCGTGAAAGAACAAGTGATTCAAAAAGCCATGGCGTTAGTTAGGATATGTCGGGTAAATATTTTGGGAGGTAAACATCTCGATATACTGCCATACTGAAGTAGACAACGAAGAAATTGATCCTTGGGTTGCAAGTTGCAGCACATACTCGTTATCTCGGGGCACCCAGATTGATTCGTGTTTTATAAAGATTACCAGCCTCAACATTCCTTCTTTTATTCTTCATATTTAAATCAGATAGAAGAATAATTTAAAGGGGCAAATTCCCCCGCTCATTCCCCATGGGGAGAACCACCGTGGAAGCCCTTTTCACGTGCTGACCAGGTCGATCGCCAATCATGTTCGTTGATAGCACCCAGAAAAAAAATGGAAAAGGTCTTTTCCCCTCAATTTTGATATTCTTTTCCGGGGAGACACTCACCCACACAATACCATTCTCTCCATCAAGTTTTCCATCTAAGAATCTAGCCTATACCAGAAGTAATCTAGTAAGATCTCAAAAAACTAGCCAAATCCCAATCTTTAGTGCTTATTGACCTTCAAATTCGCGCCTTTGCGCGCCAAATCTTCTTCCCCTTTCCCACCTCATGGCTTTCTAGATGCGGAGGCATACCATTTGCCGCGCACGGAAGATAAAAACGTGCCAAGAAACACACCAAAATGAAGATGAATCTTTCATTCTACCCCAGAATATACTCAGACTTCCTTGCCCAGTCCCAGAAGACGGAGCCGTAAGCGCGGCCAAAAGTAAGTTCTGGATGGCCGTCAAATTTTGAAGATCCACCATACCAAGTGTTATCTGGATTTTCTTCTTATAAAATGGGTGTTCCGTTACGAGTTGTCTTTTTCATCTCATCATCTTTCCTCTTTTCTATCTCTTTTCATATAAACAACTTGATTGTCGAGAGTATCTAGTGATTTTTGGCAATTTCACCAAAGTTGCGATAGTTATCTCAATACCACATTGCAGTTAGGCGGGTCCAAGGGTTCAAGCTTGTGACTCACGTTATCTCGAAGAATTTTTCTTCACCACGCCAAGGAATCTTGAGAAATCAGCAACTTCGAATTTGTGGAAGGATTGAAAGAAAAAATCATTCAAGATGGGTCTTTTGACTTTGGTAGAAGGTATAATATTTTGAGAGTCCTTCAAAAGAGTAGCCATTGACATTCATCAGATCGGCCTACGCCAGCATGTGTCTACAATGCCCGCGTATACTTTTGCGCGACTGTGTCAGTGATCCCGTTAAATATGCATAAATTCATCAAACTAATCTGTTATATAGAGCCGCATTTTGTGCAGTAATGATTGGATATGACTCCGCATTTATCGGAGGAACAATTGCTCTTCCATCTTTCAAGAGCGAATTCAATTGGTCCCAATATTCAGCCGATGAAGCTCTCCTTATCTCCGAAAATATCGTCTCACTCTATCAAGCTGGTGCTTTCTTTGGAGCTCTCTTCGCTTATGCAGCTGGTCACTACTTGGGTCGTAAAATGGGTCTTCAAGTGTTCTCCGGTATCTTCGTTGGTGGCGCTGGAATGATGTTGGGCGCCAATGGCGATAGAGGTCTTGGATTAATTTACGGTGGTAGAGTTTTGGCTGGTATTGGTGTTGGTGGTGCCTCCAATTTGACTCCTATCTACATTTCTGAGCTTTCTCCTCCTGCTATTAGAGGACGCTTGGTCGGACTGTATGAGATGGGATGGCAAGTTGGTGGTGTTGTTGGCTTCTGGATCAACGTAAGTTCTTTCCCAATGTATGCGGACTATTTTATTTATTGACATATGAACAGTATGGAGTCTCAACTACTATGCCCGCAAATCACAGACAATGGATCATCCCATTCGCCGTTCAACTAATCCCCGCTGGTCTCATGTTCGCCGGACTATTCTTGATTAAAGAATCCCCAAGATGGCTCATGAGCCGTGGTGATCGCGCAACCGCCCTCAAGAACCTCTGCTGGATCAGAAAACTTCCTCAAGATGATATCTACATGCTCGAGGAAGTATCCAGTATTGACGCTGCTCTCGAACAACAACAAGCCACCGTTGGACTCGGTTTCTGGCAACCTTTCCGAGCTCTCGGTAACGATCGCAAGGTCATATACCGTTTTGCTCTCGGTTGCTCTCTTTTCTTCTGGCAAAACACATCGGGTATCAACGCCATTAATTACTACTCTCCTACTGTCTTCAAGGAGATCGGTGTCGTCGGTACAAATGCCTCGCTCCTTACTACAGGTATCTTCGGTGTCATCAAGGCACTTGTTACACTCATCTGGCTTTTCTTCCTCATCGACAATTTCGGCCGTAGAAATCTCCTCATGTACGGTGCCTTCGCAGGAGCAATCTGTCTATACTACGTCGGTGGCTACATCGCCGTCGCAAATCCTTCTGCCAACCCCTCTACCACTCTCTCCGCAGGTGGCAAATCCGCCATGGCATTCTTTTATCTCTGGACCGCTTCCTACACTCCTTCATGGAACGGTACCCCATGGGTCATCAACTCCGAGATGTTCCCCCAACACGTCCGTACACTTGGTCAAGCGTTCGCAGCGGCGAGTAACTGGTTCTTCAATTTCTTGGTCGCTCGTTTCACGGCGCAAATGTTCAAAGCAATGGGATGGGGTGTTTTCATCTTCTTTGCTTCTTTGATGATGTGCAGTATCGTGTTCGTCTTCTTCTTGGTCCCTGAAACCAAGGGTATCCCATTAGAAAGTATGGATCGACTCTTCAGCTCCGAAATGAAGGCTAGACATGCCCATGCCGTTGTATTGAGAGAATTGAAGGAAGACGAAGAGACCTTCAGAAGAAACGTGGAAGGAAGTGGAATTGGATTGGACAAGGACGGAAACGGGAAAGGTGCTCATGTCGAAGTGGTCTGAAGTTGAACGGTACCTGGCCTGTTGTCAAAATGTGAAATTGGAAATGGGAAACTCAAAAGTTTGCCCGGGCTTGTGTTTGGTTTTTAGCGCTCAATGTGTTTTGAAGGTCGGCTTTTATTTTTTTATTTTAGGAATCAGATGCATATTTTTGAGGAAGTGCATCTATGATTACCGTTTACCATTATTGCACGCACATACGTATGCATTGATATTAATGAGTTTATGAGTATGATAATATCAAGAATTTAATTACGATTAAGAAAGAAGATCGATGACTTAATGATGACCCTCTTGATACTTACTGTGATTGCTTATTTTGGTGCCATGTCATACCTTATTTTCGTTGTTGACAGGTACAGAAAACTATCAATCTAAACTATGAAGCACAGTAATCTTGAGAAACAAACTAAATGTGAAAGTTTTCGACGTTCGAACAGCTGTGAACACTTAAACACAACGAGTAAAATGCAAGATGGAGCTGGCACCATTACGAAGTATTTCCTCTCTTTCCCGTCCTCAACCTAAGCATCTTCATGAAACTGTCTACCATCTCACCATCCAATTCCTAATGGGGGACCAGTAGGCGGACGAGATGGATTGAGGACGAAGGCTGGCTGCGGTTAATTATGCTGGTTGTGGGTATATGAAATCGGTTCAATCTTTGAATTGCTTGGCTTAGGCGTGAATGTTGCAATTATTGAATGGATTGGACTAAAGCTATAATATTACTAGTAATTACAAAATCAATCATCTTCATCCATTGTCCTTGACGACATAACAATTGAGGTTGCAGGATTATATTCGCACCAATCGATAGGCTAGAATATAGCCCAGCCAATAATACTTCCTGGACTAGAAATTGAAACCTTTGCAAGAGGTATTTCAATAGAATATATGGTGATTGGTACTGCGAGTACTAAATACAACAGACCAGAACAAGAAGTAGATGTTGGGCATCCTGCATTCCCTTACTTCATTTACCCCGTTCTCCTTGACCTCAAAGATCTGTGAAATCTACAGACGTCACATTGAACAACCAGCTTCACTCTGTACAATCTACATGGACAGGTGCTTACTGGCATACTTGTGCCAAATTGAGTTCATCAGCCAGCCCTTATCCCTATACCTGAACCATAACCCCAATACCCAACCAATCTTATTGCTTCTTGGTGTCTCCGCTTTCCATTCTTCACCCACTAAAACTCCACATAGCTAATATAAACAAGAATCCAGTACAACAAGACGCTAAATCATGCACAATTCATATACAATTTCATACCCATTATCATCCCATCCATGCCTGTCCATCATCTTCCCCTTCCCCATATTTATGATAATTTGAATGTACCTCCATTCTCATGCGTCTCTTGGGCGCTTTGATACCAGTCATTAACTCAAATTGAGCGATAGACTGCTCGGGGAGGACTTCAAGACCGTCGACTACTACCCAGGCGGTTTTGGTTTCGGAGCGAAATTGGCGGATTTGAGAGAGGAGAGGAGTTGTGAGTGGAGGTTTGTAGGAAAGCTGTTATGGAATGTTAGTCGGTTTGTAGGATGCATGACGAAAGTGTAGAATGAATGATAATAATTTAAAATGCTGTATCGAATACAAAGAGCATATCGTGCTTAAACAATAATCCCCCCCAAAAAAGGATAGGCTCATTTCAACAAATTAAAATGCTTGTAGATGCAGAAAAAACGTCTTCCATACAGAGTGAAAATCCCTAGGATAGTGTTCTGGAGATGGGCACTAAAGTGAAAAGACAAGAGTAAAATACATACCTCTACAACAACTCCACCAGTAGGACTACCCAGCCATTGTACAGGCATCGTGAAATTTGCTGGTGGCTGATCCCCTACACTTCGTGCCGGGACACAGGAAACAATCATAGTAGGCGGGCTAAAGCCCTCTGGCCATTGCTCCTGCGATGATTGCAACACATGTACAATTTTGCCATGATTACTCAAACTAGTAGCCCACGAGTTGAAGTGATCAGCAACTTTGTGAGCATTCTCTAGTGTTCGATTGAATAAGAATATTTTGCGACAACCGAGTTGAATCATGGCATATACAGCGGCCCGTGCCATACCACCTGCACCGATGACTAGTCCCGTCGTTTTGGATGGCTGGACGACATTTCTTGGAGATATGTTACGGCGGAGACATGTCATTATCCCAATGAAATCGGTGTTGTCGCCATAATAAGCAGTGACGGGTCCAGTTTTACTTCGACGATTTGCGTGTTGGAGTAAGGATTGCGTGGTACTGTCGAGAGAATTGCCGTCTGGGGATGATCGAAGTGGTAAGAGAGTGTTCACAGCCCCAATAGCTTTTGCATGGTAACTTTTGGGGCCAATTCGCGACATGATCTGGACTTTAAATGGCTGTGTGATGGCAGCTCCACCAAAATCAGGTCGCTGACAGATGGTATGAATATCATCAACGGATTTGACTTGTAACGATTGAAAGTCGTTGCTCATACCACACACTTCATAAGCTGTGTTGTGCATCGCTGGAGACAAGCTGTAGGCCACACTGGCTCCAAGATGTACAAAATGGAGTGGATCGAGTATAGACTTTCGGTATAGTTCTTGCCGAGCCTCTGCGGCTGTTGGCAGAAATTGTCGGAGTTGACTCTTACTAACAGTAGAATTCATGACAGGATGCGTTACTGGTGTAAAGATTCGGTTCTCAATTAGCGAACTCCTTCCATGGTCTCCCAGATTATAGGCGATTACTGGAAGATGGCCTGGTATAGATTCGATTCTCCTCAGAAACCCGCGAACAGTCTCATTGTCACTTTCTTTCGAGGTTGCTCGAGCAAACCTGACTATATCACAACCTATCGACTCGGCTCTCCGATATTGTATCATCCTGGACTCGTCATCCCATCCCCATGAGTTTTCGACACGATGAAGATAGTGTCCAATAGTTTTCGTCCTCCCAGAAGACCGAACAAGCTGCATGACACGATCGGATGAATACTTAAGATCGATGACAATATACTCCACCCCCAGCCGGAGCCCGTGCTCAAGTAATGCAAAATAGACATCTTCTTTTTGAGATGAGGACAATGAGAGACCTTCAAATGCATATTCTTCGGCATGGAGGATAACTGGTACCCCAAGTTCTCTTCTTACCGTTGAAACTTGTTTCGCTAAATTTCTTTGGATATCGGGAGACCTCAGGGCATCAACCTTGATTTGAACTGCGTCAGCTCCAGATTCCAACTGTTGAAGATCTAGATCAGGGATTGTCGACATGCGGACAGATAATGCATAGGTATATAGTCTGCACTCGGGTGGCAAAGCCGCGATAGAGAACGGACTCTCTAGACTATTACGAATGACACCTTGCCCCGTGATAAAGTCAAGAAACGCCGAAAAGTCTTCCTTTGCATGTTTCAATTTTGATGAAACATTGGGAAGTCCTTGATCTTTAGGACTCGCCATCCCATCACAACTTCTATCGTGCAAATTATAATATTCATAATTTGAACAAAATCGATGAGCAGCATCGGCGTTTTCGTAACGTGCAGCTTCGAAATCTCCTAAGTTTAGCATTTCTCGAATCCTTTGACTATTTCGTAGAATGTAGATCACGGGATTTGTTTTTGTATATTCTCGACTAACAGATCAATGAAGTTAGTGAATCATTCCAGGATTGACACTTAATTACAATTAGATAGAAAGTTATGTAGACATATTCGAGCATTAATTTATGGTTTAAGTATTGACATAGTCCTAGATTTTGAAACAGATACAAAGATTTGACCGGAGAAAATGGAGAAGAGGATTATGCTTACAGTGTCTTTTGTACCTCTGTTGCGAGACTTGCCATTCCACATTCAATAATACATCCTGTTCGGTTTTCGTATAGCATTTGCCTCGCAACATCAATATTCCTCTTGTGAAAGTGTTGAGCTCCATTCTGTTGGACATAAGCAGCACGAGAAAGGCCTGTGACTTCCTGGAAATAGTGGTCTTCAGTTATTAATCGTCGACCAAGATGTGTTGCTCCAATGAAACCCAAACTTCGTTTTCCCGACCCTCGAGAGCCTATGAGAATGATTGACGCATTGGAAGGGAAAATTCGACCTTTCGTTTGCACTCCTGGTTCCAACTGTATCGCCTTTTCTATATCCATGATTCCATTGTTGGAGATGACTTGGGTTGTTAGAGACATTGTTTTGCTCGCATTCTGGAATTCTTCCAGTAGCACGTGATTGGCTAAAATCCAGGATGAAGGGGCTCCGTTACAGTACAGTCCAGCGTAGCGACAAACTCAAAAATGGTACGGTAAGTGGAATGAGTTGATTACAGTTGACAATGTTTTCTCCCGATTAAGTACAATATAACAAGAGAAAAACCAAGGGAAATTGTACAGAAGTGGTTACTTATCGAACTACATTCTTGGTTCGCTCTTTCGAAAAAGCACCGAGACACACAATCGCAAATGCCGAATGTAGGTCCCTTCAATCAATCACCTAGACCTAGTAGACTAGCCAATGACCATGGTCAGGTATTAATTAATAAGCCGCTGTCGGGTGAGAATTCTTCCACCTCCAGTTGAATTAGCTCGGACTCTTGGCCGTCTGTGGGGTATGGGGAAACGACGAGATGAATTTGAGTCCAATGTCATATTTTGTATGGAGAATGAAGGGCGACTTTAGAATATCCAATTGCTGTTACCTGGGTGAAAATCAATGCAGTAAATCATCGCGATACCGTTGACAGGAATAACGACACCTACCGAGCTGATAAGTAACCTTCGCGCGCCACTCAGAACGACAGTCCATTTGATATGGTACGAAACCAAAGACATTCTTTCTGGTAGAAGTGAGAAACGAATCGGTCGATGGCATACATATGGTTCGCATGCGAAGGTATCTCGGGTTGAAGCGGGCATCGTCCCTTGTTGTATATTATCCATTGTAGCAATGGAACATGGAAACTCTACCCGGAGCTCGAAGTCTGAAGGGTCATCATCGTACAATAAAAAGGAGGCCAAGGCTCTGCAGGGAGGCTCAAAAAAGCAGTTACAGGGCACTCGAAAACGAGTTTCTCAGGCATGCGACAAGTGCCGGAGCCGCAAAGACAAATGCGATGGGAACCGGCCATCATGCTCGACTTGTCTGACCCATAGTAGAGCTTGCTCATACGACGCGAATGTAAAGAAGCGCGGGCTACCAGAAGGTTATGTTCGTGGGATTGAGAAGTTGTGGGGTCTTACAATAAGAGAAGTGGCGGGCGTTGAGGATGAAATTTTGGCAGTATTCAATGGGGAAGAGACAAACGAGGCACTTATTAGCATTTGGAGAAATGAAGATGGTCAGCAATCGGACAGCCTGGCTGAGGTATGGAGGAAGTCTCAATTATCAAGAGAACTGGAAAGATTACTACCGATATTGGAACCGGGGCCTGGATCTAGTACTGGGGACATCATTAAGAGAAAACGTCTCGATTCAGATGTCCAGACCGGCAAACGACCTGTGCTAGGGTGAGCATAATCGGGTTCATTTGCATTCTACATCTCCGGTTGAATTTTTAAAATGAGTTTGGTATCTCCGATTCCGAACTTCCAAGCAGTTGGAATTTGACCTGATTTGACTTTCACATTCAATCGCAAATGCAGTCTGATTAGCTAGATATCCAAATAAATCTGAACATACGGAATCTACTTAGATCGTTCCATACAAATAGAAGCTTAACTTTTGCTGACTCTCGGCTTGTAGTCTAGGCGCTCAATCCGATTCTCCAATATTTGTTCCATATAATGAACCTCCTCCACCGCGGACTTCAATCAGTGGCTGGTCCGATCAGAAAGTCAATTTTCAGATTCACGAGGAGCCGCCTGCGTCTCCAACAGCTGTAAGCGCTGTCGGAGAGTTTTCCAACAGTCTTCCAGAATCCATCACGCATCGCGGCTCGATTTTGAGTCCCGCCCACCCAGCAGCCGCGGTTGGTAGATCAAATCTGCCAGGGCTTCCATCGGAGACCTGGCATCTCCTTGATGTATATTTTTCTTATACTCATTGCTGGCTCCCTGTTATAGAAAAGCACGACTTGTTGAGAATCTCGTATCAATATTCTCAAACAAGGACCAGTGGAGCAGAGATTGTGGGTGGAGATCACGCACTTTTATGGGCTGCAATAGCCTATGCCAAATTTCAACATCGAGCTATCAACAATATACCTCATGCTCAGGGATTGGTATCGCAAGATGTATGGACGGCCGAAAGAATGTATACACACGCAAGAGCTCTTGTTCCAAATGAAGAGGAAAATCTAGACCTTGGCCATGTGCAAGCTCTCCTAATCTTGACTCTCACAAATTTTGGACTTGGGCATTTAAACAGGGCATGGATACTTGTTGGACATGCTGTCAGGATTGCTATTGAGCTTGGTCTTGAGAAACCGTTGGTTGAGGAGCCAAAGTCATCGAGGCATAACTCGAGATCTAAGCACGTATTCCTAGGTTGTTTCGCTTTGGATACCTTAGTCGCAGCACGTCTCCGAAGACGCCCTCATTTAAGATCAGATGATCTGGATTGTATTGGAATGTTAGTCGAAGATGGTTTGGAAGAATGGGATCCTTGGACGGACTGTCTCACTGTTCGAAGGAGTGCTATTGGAAATTCTAGAGTTCCAGCCTCTATTCTAAGCACTTTCAATCGTCTCGTCCAGGTTCTTCGGATTTTGAATGATGCAAGTTGCGCATCTGACAGTTCAAAAACTGTCCAATTTAGTACCGGATTGCTGGAAAGGTTACATATCTGGAGTCGATCCCAATCGCAGCCTTTATATTTCGATTCTACTGCAATGAATAGCGAGCAAGCTTCTTCGCTGCTACCGCATCATTATCATCTTCATATTGCATATTTCACCACGCTTGCGGAATGTCAGCTCTTATCACATGGTCAAAGAAAGGGAAGCCCTGATTTAGAACCTTGCACAAGATCGGCACGTCAAATAGTTCACCTTTTGAAACGACATTCTTATACATTCGGGCTTCTGATAGTTCCACCGACATTTGAGTACTACACCAAGAAAGCATATGACGTAGTTCATGCGGTCCTACGAAGTATTGATAATACACATATTGGTGAGCTTTATTTCATTTTCTTACTTCCCAATGTCCTACTTCTTCCCGGATTCTGCTTCTTCCTTGATGCCTAAAACTCTTTGGTTCTGTCGCGTTCTGTTGTGAGTAATTACTGACAACCTGACTTCGCAGTCCTTGACGATTGGAAGTACAACTTAAATATGTGCGTTTCTACCATGGAACCAGCATGGCCAGTGTTTGAATCCTTCAAAGATGCTGCCGAAATCGCCCTGCTACAAAACCGACGTGAAAGTCAAGCTACGTTTGATCTCATGGTCCCAGCAGCCGTGGAAACGCCTCAATCGGTCCAATCGCCCAACAGTACAGCCAGCTACGAAATAAGTCAACCCTACAGTTCTCAAGTATTTCGATCACAATCAATGAACAGTATGGATACATCACGGCCTAACAGGAGTAATCTTCAATATACGAAGGATTTGGTGTCGTCAACATTACATGTAAGTTCGTTTATTTTTTGATATTGAATTCCTCAGACTGCAACCTTGTGTGAATGTTCTGTTTTCAATGCTCGGTCAAATTTTCGATGTTTAGAACTGCAGTGTGACCTTGCCATCCTCATCTTGCCATAAAGTCTTGTTCCTTACTTTACTCAAGCCTTCCTTCACGGGTAATTGCTGACTCGCTGGTGACGCAGTACAATCACTCTTTTAATGGTTCTCTGACCGAGAACTTTTCTACAAGAATCTCGGAGAGTCCTCAGTCGGTTTATAACAACGGAAATACTACAACTTTAAACTCGTGGGGTGTTCCTCAACAAAACCAGAATCCAAACCGGGCCACTAATCGAATGCCGTTTGGGTTGCTCCAGCAATCTCCCAACTTACAACAAACCGTGCTCCCAAACAACCTAGAAACCGATGGTGATTCAATATTTAACGATTTTGCTGTGATGGATGCAATGGAGTGGTACGTTGATCTTTCGAAACCACAGACAGTGAGAACTTTCTAGTATTAACAGTATGTAGGACGAACAGTATGGATCAGAGTTTAGTAAATCTCGGATTTGAGGATCCCGACAACAGAAATAAGGACTTTTACACTTTCTGCCGGGAACCTGACCCGCTATACTCGAACAATACTATATTCCAACAACTTCTAGCGAGCTCTGCGTCAGATTCATTCGGCATGGATAACCATGGTTTTGGAAGTATAGGAATGGGCATGCCTGGCGATACAGCGTTTGGAGGAGGCATAGATTTTGGACACGGCGATGAAGGAATCGAGGCAGGGCAGATACTCCAATCATTGAGCGCTGCCGAGGAGCAACGAACAAATCCTGGTGGGAATGGTTGATGTGTCTTTGTTTGAAAAAGAAAATATATGAAGAGATAAATGGTTTTGTATGGATTCATGCAAAGTTCAATGCCAATAGTGGAAGATATAATTGCTAACCGAGAATCATACTTGATATGTACAATAAATGTACTATGTGTATTTAACGCCACGATGTATAAATGTCGCCATCCCGCCAAGCGCCGTGTAATGCATATCGTCTATCTACTCCACATCATTCAAATCTTACAAGCGAGCCATAACGTCAGTTCCGATTTCCCCCCTTCTCTCCCTCTCTGCCCTTCTTTCATTCACATTAGCACACACATTTTCCCACCCCATCTCCTCACAAACATATTCCCAACTTCTAAATGCTCTCTCAGCATGTTCTCTGGGAACGTGATCGCCTTTCTCCACCAAGCTTCGATTGAATAATTCGAAACTCACCCATCCCTTATACCCTAAGCCATCACAGATAGCTTTCAGCACATCCATTACGGGAAGATAACCCCCTCTATCCTGCTCTCCCAGAAATAATCTACAATTCCTGCTCCATGACATTCGCGCTTTGATTCCCTCGGTATGAAACTCGTGGCCTTGAACCAGCGGCTCAGCCAGACGCTCAGCATCAACAATCTGGATGTAGAATACTTTTCTGGGATCAATAGTTTGTACCATCTTCTCCAAAATTTTCTTGAACGTCGCTTGAGCATTAGGTACAATGCCCGAAGGAGAAGCCGGGTCAGCAAATTCGCGCCCGGCGATATTAAATGTGTCTAAACATAAACCAAAATTTTCTCTATCAACGCCCTTCACGATTTCCCACGCTCCACTCCACGTATCAATGCGTGCCCCAAAACACAGATTCTCAAACGCGAATCTGAAAGGTGGTTCTTGGGCAGCACCTAGATCGGCGATTTCGCGAAGATCGGAGACCATTTGTGATATGGAAGGGGTGGTGCCGGATGAGGAAGTGAATGTGGAGGGAATTTGAATTATATCTGTGCCTAGAATGCGGCAAACTTGGAACCGGAGGTTCAGTTCTTGAAGTGTAGACTTTTTAGCGGTAGAGGATAGGGATCCTTCTTGGCAAAAGAAAGGCCCGCAGGCTATAATGGGAAGACCATAATATGAGGAGAGGGAGCGCGTATATTGCGCAGCGTGAATATGAGAGAAAGGTGATGGGTGAGAAGGAAGAGTAGAAGCTAGATCAGCTAGATCTTCGTAGACTATGGGAGAGTTTAGTTTTTGTGGTGGTGAGACGGATGGTGTTCTTACACATTTCAATACCAGAGAGACCTGCATCTCTGGCGGCCTTGAATTTTTGTTCGAGACTATGATGGGCAAAACAGCGCCCGAGGGACATGCTTGCAATTGCTGGTTTGAAAGACATTTTGATATTGGGTTTACGGAGGGATGCGATAATGATATGAATATGAATTACTGGTTATATGCAATGCAACGCAACGCGGTACAGCTGAAAGGCGACGATAGTCAAAAGCAATATGACGATATGGAGAGAGTTTCAGTTCAATCAACTAAGAGAACAATTGACCTTGGAAGATATGAGAATAAGAGCAATATATGCAGCAAGTCACAGAGTTACATCAACAACCAAGCAGAGATTGAGATTGACACAGTCAAGTATAGGGCCAGTGCATTCAGCCTCTCTGATAAGGTCCACACCTCATATCTTTTTCCCATTGAGATAGAACTACTATCTATTATTCCCATTCCGAATGGATAAGAATTTTAGAAAAACAAGCGTTGTATCAAAAACATTTGACTGTTTCATGGCTAATTCATGCGTTAAAAGAATTGTCCGTCAATTACGGCTAAAGACATTGCCGCAAAAGCCTCTTGGTTACCAGATTTGTGGGGAGCTGGCATTGATGTGCGATGCTAGCCGATGGTAATGTTCTTATTAGTCAGCTTGGCAGCATATCGGATTTCTCCGCATTTACCTGCGAGAAGAACCACCCCGGCATGTCTTCAATTACCTACATGACCATAGAATGTGGTGGGCAGGTAAACAAGAAAAGACGTAGTCGAACAGGTAGGTAAATGGGTAGGTTTGTAGTTGCTGGTTGAGTCGCATCACATCATTGCTCCGTTTGATAACGATCTCTCAAACTCATAAATAATGACTTCAGAATCCACCGAAAAACCAATCTCCATTGCTATCATAGGCGCCGGTCTAATTGGTCCTCGGCATGCCCAATCGATCCTAGGTCACTCTGCATTCCCTGACAGACCTGCTCCACATGCAATCCAGATTGCGACTTCCCTATCGACCACCTCCCACTCCACGCTCTCCTCCCTTCTCTCATCCACTCCGCTACCAACGACAGTGCTAATTTGCACCCCAAACCATACCCACGTTTCTATAGCCATCTCCTATATCAAAGCCAGCATAAAATATGATCTGGCGGAAAAGCCCGTCTCCACATCCATACAAAAGGGCGCTAAATGATTATCCGTTGCAAGAGAACATGATACTACCATATTAGTTGGTCATCATCGCCGTTTCAACCCCTATCTTATACCTGCCAAAAGCGAGCTTGATTCCGAATACTCGGTCAAATAATTGGTGTGCAAGGTATTTAGGCGTTGAAACAATCCTCAACATATTTTGATAGATTAGGAGAATGGAGAAGAAATGGTGAGAGCGGTGGCGTGGTGCTCATTAATTTCATACATGACCTTGATTTCTACAATACCTATTGGGCAAGATTATTACGGTGTCTGCTATTGAGAGTAAGAAAACTAGAGGCTTTGATGCTGAAGGAGGGGCGATGATATTGCGATTTGAGAGTGGAGTCGTAGGAACATTTTTGCTAAGCGATGCTGTTCCTTCCCCATGGAATTTCGAAGCTGTCAATGGTGGAAATCCAACAGTCCCTCAGTTAGGCAAGGAGAATGGTGCGGGTGGTTTCTATAGAATATTGGGGGCGAGAGGAGGTATAAGTGTGCCTGATTTGATAAGGTGGAGTTATGAAGTTGGGGAAGGAGAAAAGGCGTGGAATGATGAGTTGAGGAAAGATGAGATAGGGATCGATACGGAAAATGTACCTTTTGACGAGCAGATCAAACACTTAGTCCAGGTAGTAAAAGAAGGTAAGGAACCAATGTGTAGTGGGGAAGAGGGTTTGAGTGCGATGGTAGTTTGTGAGGCCGTGAGAGTGGCAATGAAGAGTGGGGAGATGGGTGAGATTGAGTGTCTTCATATTGTAACGAGAATTAGCAAGCATAATTAATGTTTAAATCATATCTAGGGAGCTTATGTCACAAATATTCCATATTTTAACCTTCCTCGGCGTCAATGAGATGCGAAAGTATGACATCGAATTGCGGCAATCCAAGTAGGGTTTGCCTTGCTAAGCGAACTCCTATAGCAATCTCACCCTCTAAATTTTGTTACTACACAAGACTCGTACTAAGTATAGATACCTTTCTTGCTCCATGACATGTTTAGTCTGCTCTTTTGCTCTACTTGACTCCACGTTTTTACTTTGGGAGAAGGGTTATCTAAAACATTGCAACAGAAAATTCCACATCATACTTTCACGGCGAAATCGTTCCTGATTCTCTTCTTTCTCCATATAATCCTTCTGTCTTAAAAGTCCCATAGCTCACTCTTTTGCGAAAATATTCTATTGAGGTCATAAAATTAGTGAAAAGGGCAAAGGAAGCTTCAAATTCGCGAGTGATATTTCTCTTCCGCTTCCATCCGTGGACTTGAATAACCTTTTATAGTATCATTTGTAAGGAAGTGAATTTGATCATTGACTTTCCCAATCACGTGTGTGATACTGCCACAGACTTCTGCGATATAAAAGACTTCAGATGAGATATAATTCTCGAAAGATTTGGAAGTCTTGTGCCAGATCAGATACAAGACACAACCTCAGATCGAATCATGTATCACAGCTCTTCAGTTCCGGTCTTTCCAATAACGTGAAACTCAATATTTAAACTCAATAATTCTCGGGCAAGACGCAAATTAGATCTAGTTGCTGTGTATGAGAACGTCAAGGGATGCTTTGCTTGCCGTCTGAATGAATTTAACGGAACTCCATTCGAGAGCCTCAGCTGAAACTGATTAGATGGACACAAGCTTTTGACCATGGCTCGAAACGTCAAATACAGCTCGTCTAGCTAGAAGTAATATTCACTCGAGGTCTCATAGACAATGCCTCGCCTTCAACGTTGTGAAATAGCGACTAGCTCGCAGGAACTAGTGGCACAAAATCAAGGTCCAGCACGACTTTCTCGCAACCAAAGAACACCCCATGGTCTTGGCGGTTCATTTTTGATAGCAAGTCAAGGAGAGAGAGGCCGCGCGCCAAGACCCGATTCGTCTCGAACGTCGACGCACCACCCCCAGTCCTGAGAGGGTCAACCAGAGAAGAAGGACAACCAATCTCGGTGAGTCTTATCAAGCTCAGAATAGATCCGGTGTTAAAACTGGTTGTGATTATGGTACGTTGCGTCGCTTGAGCTTTTGTTGAGTCTTTTTCCTAAAATTATCTGTGTGTAAAGTCAAGGCTTCAAAAATGCAATCGCCCACTTCGGAATATAAATAAATTGGATCTTATCGCGTACCACGGCAACAAATGGTACATTTTTTCATCTATGACACACAAGCAAATTCTGGATGGCACCCATCATTACATTTTAGTATCATTGTGTAATTGAGCTCAAAGGTACGGTGATGGAAAGCTGTTCTGCGCTTTATTGTGGTACAAAGCGGGCCACGCTGAACTCTAGGAATTTCATAAAGTATTGAGAAATGTTCACATAGACGAAGCTCACCTGACGTTTATCATAGTAGCGTCAAGGAATTCAAGGAGATGCTCTGTAGGATCGCGCAGATAAGACATTGCGCCGTCCACCACGAAGTCGATGCTCCTGTTTCGATTATAAAGAAAATGGTTTATGATTGCATCGAGCTTACGATCATGCTAAGAGATCCAAAGGCAACTGAATTGATGGAGACAATCTGGGAGGACACGACAGAGGAGATATTCTAAAATTCGAACAATCGCACGCTTGACGAAGAACTTCGCGACAGCCTTAGGAGGACGAATAAAAAACTCGACACAGTGGCTGTAACGTACCGTGCCTTGAACTTGCAGAAGGAAGATAATCACTAGCAACTCGACGGTCGACGCTTATAATAACAGTTCCATAACTAACTTGTGATTTTCCACAAGATTGTGCATGCGGATGAACTGGGTCAAGTTATCATACCCAGGGTCAGTGTGCACTTGTTCTGGTGCATGGTCATCGCGGTTGGTGAAAGATGCTTCAGCTGACAGCTATGGATTTGAGTTGGTATCGAAAATGTATGCAGCTGCAAATTCATCTATGTAAAGGATTACAATCCCTTCGTGAGACGTGAGACGTGAGAATACTCGGTCCAAGTGAGGCCACAAGTCATGAAATTTGAGCTCCGATCAGGCGGTTGCAGCAGAGAGTGTGATCATTAACTTGATTGGATATTAAATCATGTGTATTGCTCCTTTCATGCCCTTTTGTTTGGTAAAATAGTTCAAAGTAAAACAAACATACCTACGTCTAAAAGAAACTGTGGTTCTCGGTCTGTGACTTGCTTTGACATGCCAAATAGTGCTTAGTCAGAAAACGGTACCAGTCTATCACTTTTAACCCACCGGGATTGGCTACCTGCTTATGTAAGCTTATATCACGTTAAGCGTCTTGGTAGACATGTATGAGGTGGTTTATGCCTCATTCTCAAGTCTTGTAACAATATTCAAACTTAACACCACTCGTATTTTGATGAAAAGAGAAGCAATTAACAGTACAATAAATTGCTTCGATAATCAGAGGTGTTGCTAAGCTCGAGGCTAGCAAGATGTCCTCGGAAAATCAGCGCAGGCTTCCCATCACCATCCCCCCCAAAAGTGCTACGGAGCCGGCTCAACCAGCTACATTCATATTTTTGCATGGCTATGGTTGGTCTGCCGAACAGTTCAATCAGCATCCTCCTAACAGATTATCTGTCGCATATCATGTCCATAAGTCGCCCATACTTCAAAATGTCAAGGTCGTTATTCCAGAAGGTCTGGCAAATGTTTGGGCTTCCCCTGGAAAGCGGACCTGGTATAATATTGATCAGCCTGTTCCCTCAGCTGGTGATCCCCTGAAAACCGATGAGTTTGGACAGCATAATTCTAATGTGCGCGATATTGAAGTTTCGCTTGATTATTTTGAACATCTCATTGATACGGAGGTTGCAATGGGTACGCCTGCGAATAGAATCGTATTCATGGGAGATAGTCAAGGTTCTTCAATCTTGTATCTTTTTTTGCTCACTCGAAGAAAGGCCGCGGACCTTGCAGCTATCATTACATGGGCCGGGTTCTCCGCGACGCCGCTGGAAACAATAGCACAGATGCAAGAAAGAAATGGACTATTCGAAAGCTGGGCAAAGAAGACACGGTTGTATATGCTACACGGGAAGGAAGATGTCTTCGTTCCTTTGTCGAGATCTGAAGCTCTCGCGGCTGCGCTTGAGCGTTATCGTGCCCGTGGTCAAGGATTCACTACTCTTGAGTGGTTGGTTCTTGATGGTTTGCGTCATTCCTTGGTTGAACCTGTTTGGCCTTACGTTCGAAAGATTCTGGAGCGCCTTTTAATAGAAAGAGGATCAGCATCAAAGCTATGAATCTAAACACTCTTCCGTGGTATTCATATACAATCATACCGGCCCTCACAATTTTTCACCTGCTACATATTTCCATGCTGAGGTTGAGTGTAAAACCAAATTAAGGACGCACATATTTGCGTCATCAAAGTAAGCTGGCCGTATAGATGCATGATGGGGGGCAACAAGAATGAAACCAAAAATCAAAAGAATGGCGAAGCGAAAGTGGTGAAGAGAAGAATAAGGGGCTGAATAATGATAGTAATGGTTTGAACAAAGGTAGTGATTGGATGAATGTTGAAGGATAGTCGATCGATTGTAAAGATCAGTGATAGAAATTTTATTGAACAAAGATTTGAGAATGAGGCAAAGATATAAGGATCCAGACGGGTGCTGAGGATGAGGACGAACGTTTAAATCAACTCCCCCCCCCCCCTAGGGGGCCAACAACATAGTTACCCAAAGGTTCTTAAGGTGTTTAGATTTTTATTCGGTGATGTGCAAGCAACCTTGGAACCTGTTAACTAATTCGGTCAAGGTGCAAGGTTCTTGACTTGGTGTAGAGATGTCTCCACAATTGCGATACATATATTGTTCCAAGTGACTGCGTAGATTATTCACTTTTCAATTGTATAACATAGTTTATCAGTACATATACTATATCAGTATATACACCACTTTTACTTCAATTTACACTCTTCAATCTCAATATATGATTTATCAACTATTTATTATGTAATTGAATAATAAAAAAGGAAGAATACTTTTAGTTATTGAAGCTATCAAAAAAAACAAAAAACTCTCGATTCAAAAGGTTGTTAAGTTATATAATATTATATATATAATACTTATTTAAAGAATAAATGGAACAACTTTTATAATTAAATTTTGATTATAGAATCTAAAACTTATTAAAGTAGAAGAGCAAGTGATTATTTTATATATTCTTGATATAAATTTGAAAGGTTTTTTTTTTAAATTTAAAGGGGTAGAAGATATAACGAACTATATTTTTGAATTAAAAGGAGGAAAAACTATTGGAAAGCTTTAGGTATATTGATTTATAGAATAATATAAAGAATTAAAGATGTATTTTAGTTATGTTTATAATTTTAAAAGAGCTTTTTATAAGGATTCTAAATTTTTTGAAGAATAATTTCAATTAGTTGTAAATATATAAGCGAAATATAATATTTTAAATAAAGATTTCTATAATTTTAATAAAATAGATTTTATAATAGGAATTATATATATAATAATAATTATTATTAGTATTAAAAGACATAACGTGATTTATCAGTGTGCGGGTCATATCAGTGTGCGGGTCATTTTCACCTCAATTCACTCTATTCTCTTTCAATACGCGTTTTTATCAACAATCCACAATGGATTCGAATAATCAAGAAGCCCGTATACTCCTCGCTATCGAAGCTATTCAAAAAGACAAAAAAACAAGTATTCGAAATGTTGCAAAGATATATAATATCTCGAATACAATACTACAGCGTAGAATTAATGGTATTACTTCCTGTTCCGAATATCGACCTAAATCTTATAATCTTTCAGAACTAGAAGAGAATATCATTTCTGAATATATAATTGATATGGATTTGAGAGGATTTCCACCTAAATTAAGAAATGTAGAAGATATGGCGAATCATATTCTTGAATCGAGGGGTGCAAAGCGTGTTGGGAAGCTCTGGGCGCATCGATTCGTAAAGCGTCGAATCGAATTAAAGACGCGTTTTAGTCGTGTTTATGACTTTCAAAGAGCTCTCTGCGAAGATCCTAAGCTTATTGAAGAGTGGTTTCGATTGGTTGCGAATATGCGAGCGAAATACAGCATTTTGGATGGCGATTTCTACAATTTCGATGAGACGGGCTTTATGATGGGTATAATATGCCTCGGAATGGTAGTAACTAGTGCTGAACGGAATGGCAGAAGCAAGGCAATACAACCAGGCAATAGAGAATGGGCTACAGCAATCATATGTGGCAATGGGGAGGGTGAAACTATACCCCCATTTCTAGTGGTTCAAGGACAGGTTCATCTTTCCAATTGGTATACCGAAACCGATTTTCCTGCGGATTGGGCTATTAAACCTACATCTAATAGATGGACAAACAATGAGACAGGTTTAGAATGGTTGAAACACTTCGACAAGCACACTAAGAATCGAAGAAAGGGCAGGTATCGAATGTTGGTACTAGACAGGCATGAAAGCTGTGAATCAAGAGCTTTTCAAGCATATTGCAAAGAGAACAATATTATATGCTTAAGTCTACCATTGCATTCAAGTTATTTAACTCAACCACTTGATGTGGACTGTTTTAGCAATCTGAAACGTTTATATGGTGGTCAAATTGATGGATTTATCAAGGCATATATCAATCATATTTCGAAGGTTGAATTCTTTATAGCTTTTAAAGCTGCATATAAAGAATCAATCATCTCTCAGAATATGAAATCAGGGTTTCGAGGAACAGGTTTAATACCATTTAACCCTGAAGCCGTACTTTCGAAGTTAGATATTCGAATTCGTACACCTATCCCTCCCTCTTTCGATCTAGATCAATGGATCTCTCAAACCCCTCACAACCCAACTGAAGCTCTTTCTCAATCAATTTTAGTGAAATCTCGAATAACCCGACATCAATCAAGCTCCCCTACACCTATATTTGAGACTGTACTAGCTCTAGCTAAAGGTACAGAGAGATTAGCTCATGAGAATACACTTTTGAATGCAGAGATTCGTACACTTCGAAAGGCAAATGAGGCATTAAGCAAGCGTCGACGCGCGAAAAAACCCCAATTACGTCAAGGAGGAGTACTTACTGGGCAAGAAGCTCTTGATATATTATCTCAACAAGAGGTTGATATTCAGATTCAACGCGACGAGCGTCAAAAAGGGAGGAATTCTAATGAAGAAGCATCTTCTAGTCGATGCTGTAGTAAATGCGGAAAGACCGGACATAATGCAAGAACTTGTCAAGATAATATAATAGATCCTAGATTATTATAATTTTCATAGTTTTAATCAATTGATTCAATGGTTGTTGAATAATATGAGTTTGAAAGAGTGAATTGAGGTGAAAATGACCCGCACACTGATATGACCCGCACACTGATAAATCACGTTAGTAGAAGTAAATCAATACAATTAGATAATCAAGAATGAGTTATAACAATAATATATAGAAATAAAAAGAATGAAATTATTCTTTCATTTTTAATAGTTCAAGAACAAATTCATTTTTTCAATTAATATATCGAAATTGATTTTCTTATAGATTAGATCATTAAACCTATATTTAATGAATAAACAAATAATAAAACGAATTTAAAATAATTAAAACATTTCAATAAATATATTAAGAATCAAAAAAAAGGCAAATATTAAATATTAATATTGGATAGGTATAAAAACTATGAATCAATAGTTTTTCAAATATATTATAAAAAGAATGATATTATATATTTATATTTATATTTATTATTATATTTAATTTATTTAATTTAATCATTTAATACTAATTATTTTAGTAACCTAAAATATTCATATAGTAATTAAATTAATAAATTTATTAAAGTATATATCAATTATATTTTGAAGATTGAATTCTTTATAATTTTTAAAACTATATATAAGGAATTAATTGTCTTTCAAAATATAAAATCAAGATTTTAAGGAATAAGTTTAATTTTATTTAATTTTGAAATTATATTCTTGAAATTAGATATTCGAATTCATATATTTACCTTTTTCTTTTTTAATCTAAATTAATAGACTTTTCAAATTTCTTATAATTCAATTGAAATTCTTTCTCAATTAATATTAATTAAATTTATCTATATTAATTTTAATTAAAGGTATAGAATAATTAGCTTATAAAATGTTGTTCTTAATAAATATTAATTAAATCACTTAATATTATTATAATATTAAGGGAACTAATTATAATAATAAAATAATAAAAATTCAATATTATAAGAAAAATTTCTTATATTCTTTATTTTCTTTATATAAGGAAGAATACTATTATAAAATAAAATAAAGAATTCTTTATTCAAAAAGAAATCCTTTATTAGCTCTTTATTCAAAATAATAATTCATTATTTTGAAAAATTTAAAATATCACGTGGAAGCTAGTCCAAATGCGGAATGACAGACGCAATATTAATTTTTCTTTATTATAAAATTGATTTGAAATCAATAAAGAAATTGATTTCAAATCAGAATTTTCATGTACGCCACCTACGTATTATAGGCTGTATAGAGGGCAGGAAAAAAGCATAAATAAGTGGCTTAGGTCCCTGTATTCAGATCTTTTTCTAGAACCCACTTTTATATGTATTCAAGATTATATAATACAATAACAATTCAAGCTTCAATAATAATAGTAATTCTATTTATAAATTCTATAAGCCTAAGCTTCTCATATAGTACTATTATAGTACTATTCCCAATCCAGCCTAGTCAATCCCCTTGTTACGACGGGTAACATTGGATCACGTGATAAGTGTCATGTGATAGGATGTTGGAGCCTTTGGAGTCTAGGATTTAAGGAGCCAGGAGCTTTTGGAGCTTAGGATCCAAGGGATCCAAGTAGGACAGAACTATGGGTTTTGTAGAGCAGGAAGGTCTATATAAAGAAAACAGGTCTCATTATAATACAGAGCTTCGTGCTCAAGAACAATCATTAGTTTCATTATTATAATTATGAGAATTGCAATCAATTACAACCTTATTAAATTCCTACTTGAAGTCTAGTCTAAACCATCTTGAGAGAACTCTAGACACTTCCACATGACCCTAGAGGCAGCTCCCGTAACACCCCTGCTAAGCGCATAACCTACAATATAAAAATATACTTTTAAATATAAAGATTTATATAGTTACTTCAAGTAATAAATGAGATATTAAGTAAATATTAATATATATAAAAAATCCAATTATATTAAGAAGAAATGTTTATTAAATAAAAAGCTTTTAATATATTATCTCAATAAAAGATTAATATTTAAATTTAATATAATAAATATTAAAAAAAGAGTAAATTCAATAAAGAAGTATTTTTTATTTAATATTATAGTAAATTAAAAAGATAGATTATAAAATAAAAATCTATTAAAATAATATAATAGATTCTAGATTATTAAATTCTGAATAGTTTTAATCAATTAATTCAATTATTATTGAATAATATAGATTTGAAAGTATGAATTAAAGTAAAAGTGATGTACACACTAATATAATGTACATACTAATAAACTACGTTAAGTGAATTTCGGTAATAATTGTGCAGCTAAATGGGTTTGAGATAATCAACCACATCTAAACAACAGTTCCCACGTAACTTATCAGCGTTCCTTTTGAAGAGCTGACGACTATTAGGAACCGGGTGTTAAGATACCTGTTGGGCATTCTTGGCTTGTTGAACACTGCCATTTTTCAGTCTAGAGCCTCTACCCGCAGAACGTTTGATTTTTAGACCTGATGGGGTTGATCTGAAAAAAATGTTTGACTAGTACATCCATTCGACGAGGGACTAATTAGCAAATTACATGTAAGTCATCACATCAAGTGAGATGAATCAAGATCTCGCTGATCTAAGAAGCATGAGGATTGTCAAGCTTGATGATAGATGTGGTGTATTGAAACAGTTCCAGAGTTGGAAACCGGCATGGCTTATACCCATAGAATATGCATCACTCGTATAACATGGCACGTTCATTTGTGTCAAAACTCTCCCCGTTTTTGACCCACGTGACGCCTACCTCCTTCCCTGATGTTTTGACGAACGGTCATCACTGCAACCTTTCGTAGATGATGGATCCTTCTTGTATTAGATCTATCGCCAAACTACCCGATCAAATGTTTGATTCGGTGAAAATCACACGCCTAACTTTTCTTTTTCACAGGTTAGAAGTCTGTCATGAGTTTGTTATCTACAGAGCTGTGGGCACGGTGTCGTACTTTCGAAGTTTACCGATTCAGGATTAGATTTCGCTTGCATCATTACCCACCAGTATGTCCATAATCTTATACACTAAATATATAGAAATGCTATTTTAACTCTGATTTATTTATGATTGCAAAGCCGAACATTCGAGAAAGTTTTGGTACTACATGACATCATCAGACCTTGAACAGAGTCAATGATTCAACCACGAATTGAATCTGATTCCCACCCATTTATCAGTCGTTGATACCGTGCTAATCTTAAAACGCGCCTCAATAACTCAAGTGTAGCTCACATCTGCATACTGTCAGCTGACAAGCATTGTATACGACATTCCATACTTTGGAATGATAAATACACTCGAGACGAGAACTCGCTTATCAGGACAAAAAACAATGGGGCTAGAACAAAACTCGAAAACAAAAGAAGAAAACGAAGAAAAATTAATTATAGACTTTTCAAGGAAACTTGGCCGAGGCCAAGAAGGACAGCAGATGCGCACTACCTCTAGGTGTCACTTTTTATTCGATCCGTAGATGTGCAGTCAGCGACGACTCCGTTGAGCCACGGTGACCGATTTTCGTAATGGCGTACGTTGAAGATGTCGTTTAATTCAATACATGTAGCTTGTTTCCTCAAGCGAACTTGAAGAAGGCTTTAGCCTGACTTCCTACTGCCACATTGCTATCATGTGACCAAAGAAAACTCACAATACTGAAGACGGGTTCCAAAGCGCACGATGATATTGCAAATCACGAAACAGCAATGGTCTACTGAATTCCTTGAGATTCATAATACACATCTAATATTTGTGAAACTTATTTTACAAGGTGTATAGTTCTACCCATAAGATTACCTATCGGTAAAAGGGTCGGTCTGAAACCCTTGAGTCACAAATATTCAAGTCTCTCCTTAGCATCCTATTACGAGCATAGAGGCGATCAAGCTCGTCTTCTGCATGAGTAATATCCCGACTAACCTCCCATATTTGGTGCAAATACGGGATCGAACATCATTAAGTTCAGCAGCATCATTAAAAAAAAAGTTGGGTCCTCTAGTCTGACATGATCCCTTATATCCCGCAACTTTTGTGT
Source organism: Botrytis porri (assembly GCF_014898465.1). NCBI lineage: Eukaryota > Fungi > Ascomycota > Leotiomycetes > Helotiales > Sclerotiniaceae > Botrytis > Botrytis porri. Next base: position 389,731 of record NW_024066093.1, read on the forward strand.
GTGTTTCGGATCTCGAACCATAATTGCCAAGCTAACAGCATCCTCCAACATGATATCTAAGAGCTGGATTGGCAGTTCCTTATCATCGTGGATATCGCAATGTCTAATCTGTGCGACAACGTTGAGCAGCGATAAGAAAGTGGAGGTCCTTTGGTTTCCGAGTAAAATCAAGGTGCTCATAGATATCTCCCATTGAACAACATTGCGGTAAAACAAGTGGAGTTGCGCCCTCGAGCGCCGCAACCATTTCATTTCTCGTAGTCTTGTTGGGTGATGCCTGGCACACCACTCGTAACAGGCGGTGGTTAGAGCTTCGTTGGCTTCTTTGAGGATTATACATTGGGTTTCTGGGTCGCAGATCTTGGTATCAGGTTGGCTCATTAATCTCTCGTAGGCCGTTGGTAACCACCAAGATCGTGGGAAGGTAGATTTGGAATGAATTTCTTCCCTGCTAGATGCAAATAATTTTGTCAGATACTGCCCATGTTCTATTATATAATTCTATAAAGGAGTTACCTTCGGATCGAGCCCTTTTTGAACGAAGTTGCCCAAAATCAGGTTCGCTATTTCTGCGACATCTCTTGAATGATTTTTTGATGACCGGAGAGATAGAGATTTCAAATTTTTGAGTATTATTTTGTACCTCGTCACTTATCTGTCGATTGCTACCGAGCACTTCATCCTTATCTCTGCAGGAGTTCGAAGCACTTAAAATCTGGTCTGTATCAGCAGTTCCTTCCAAATTATGACTATATGCCTTGCACTTTTGCTCCTGAACACTCTGGACATCAAACAGTTCCCCTGCATCAGTTGCCGCGTTCTCTGTACCTCCACGGCAGGATTTATCGATTTCATGCGGAGGTTGAAATGCAACAACTGCACCGTCAGTCTTGATGAACCTATTGGTAGAAATATTTCCATTTCTTTCGTTCGTGGTTCTACTTTCTTGCGGCGAACCACTATCTCCATCTTTGCTTTCACAGGTTGTTGTGCCCTCAATTCAATTAGTACAAAATACAACATACGCCGGGATACATACAAATTCCAATGCAAAATTAAATTTTTCAAGCGGAGCATTTGTTATCGTCTTTACGGGATGAATACTGGAAGGAATATGACGAAGTTGTTTTCTGGCGGTTGAATCGGGCTTCAGCCATCAATCTTTCAATATTTCTGCTACCTTTTCTGAGATTTTCTTCGGATTCAAGCCATCGAGATATGCAGATTTTGCTTCAAAATTTTCGTCCACAATCTGTCGGATTTGCTTCTGTGTGGGGTAGGTGGTGTCGTCGCCTGTAAAGACAGACTGTGTCATATTTAAATATCATCGAGATTTCGATTGGGGATTTATGACAAAATTAGAATACATGTGATGCTATAAACAGCAGCAAATTTCATTGTGTGTAAGGAATGAAATACATAGGCGAGGCTTTCTATTTGCAATTTTTGCTCTGAATGGTGTTGCTCACTAGTACAGTAGGCTATGTGAAATAATCTGAAATTGATCAGATAATAGTGAATCAAGGTGCGATACTGTTAGAGAATAGCAATTCATTCCATTTATGTATATCACATCTTCTTATTGAAGGGCCCTAAAATGTTTCTAGAACACCTTTTTGCGCCTTCTATTAGATTGACAATCAGTTCGAGAATTCAATGGTGATAATCAAATCAAATCGTGGTCCAGTAATAGCAGTGAACGCATTCAGAACATTAGAGAAAATGGTGTTATCGAAAGCCAACGGAAACCAAAATGTAAGTCGCAAAATATTCCCTTCATCTGGAGTGATACTTATTAGGGTCATCAAGATAGTATTTCTTCAGCGTAGATCAGGTGTGTAAGGCTATCGAATGATTGAATTGAAGTGGAGACAACATGGATGATTGACAGCGCTCGCTCGCTTATTTGCCAAGCCGATTAGCATCAACTGGATACAATCCATTCACGAATATTGGGGGTGTAGTATGTCCTCTAGACACTTTGAAAGTGGGATAAAATACTCAGAGAAGTATAAGATTAAAGGAGTGACAACAAAGCAATAGCGAGCGTCACTTCGTATGTCTGTCAATTGCCATGTGCCAAGAGTTTGGCCAAAATAGACAAGTGACAGATATTTCTAAATGAGATCTCAACCATTAACATACTCACTAAAATCAAAAGGCATTAATGATAAAAGAATATAAATTCTTCAAACTATGAAGTCTCGCGTTGAAGCACCAAATGCACACCAGTGCTCTCACTAAGTTCCGCCACATCTTTAGTCATTTTTCCTAATCTTGATCAACATCCCCGATATCATCTAAGAATTTGGAAATTTTGTCTCCATTACCTAAGCGATATATTAGCAGATGACTTGCTGAACGTATGAATGGAAGTAAGGATTAAACTGACATGACATATAGTAATCCCAAGCCTGCACAATATCCAATGTGGCTTCCACATCAGCCTCATTGATATCGAAACAACTCTCGTCAAGATAACTACGCAAAATGCTATTTACTTCTTCTGCCGCAAAATTCTTAAAGGTAAGTAGACGTCTGTATTCCTCGGCTACTCTGCATCCTTCTCTGTAGCCGAGTTACTTTTGTTCTTGTGTAATTCGTTCGATCAAAGCCCCACTCAAGAGCGAGCTTTGTGTATTCCCACTGAGCATCGTCGTAAAGTACCTTCATTAATTTGATCACTCTGGGAGGGTATGTTGCGGGCCCCTTTATATCTTCGGCCGCAGAAGGGTGATCGCTCCAGACTGTGTTGACAAAGTCAAGGTGTCGGAGCTCTGCAACGAATGGACGAATAGAGTCATCAAGTTGATCTGCAAAATATTGGTATCAGCAATTTTCATGACAGATCGGGCAGCAAATAATCTTGATTACAAATTTCAAGCTTGGCAATCCTTGCCCCAAATCGTAGAACATCTAATGTCGCATATACATCTTTCTCGTTGATTCGTTGTTCCATAGATGTATATCTTAATCCACCCATCGTTTTTTTTTCAGGTATATCGATTCTGTATGCAAAAGCAGATCCTTACCAATCCTTAACAACTCTGGGGCATTAGGTGTGGTTAAGTATAAATTGAAGATATTTCCAGAGTCAACGACGAAGGTGAGGATTTTCTTTGTAAACCGCCAGTTATCTCCAAAGAGAAATCGGGCAACCTCGATGTAGTCTTTTCGGGCTGTTCTCACTTTTTGTTCGTCGTCTACTGTGAAGGTCACGGGATCGGCTTGTTTTCAACATCAGCTCAAGGTTCTATAAGGTGGTGTTTGAAACTTACATTGTCGAGGAGGAACACTTGCGCCATGGTTGTTAGAGATCATCATTTGAAGGTGCTTAAATCGTGATTTGTGATCTGTTTTCGAGGAAATATGTGTCGAAGTATTAATATGTTTTGAGGATAAATCATGAAAGGTCCCTTCTAAAAAGATGCTACGAAATCTATCAGAAGTGGTTGTACGAAGTCAAAATGTCGTGAAGATCTTGTCCCTGAATATTCAAAGAAAAGGAGGCTTTTTATGTGCACGTCAGACCTGGATATGGAGATTACTCAGTCTCAAGAAAGGCTTCGAAATCGAACGATATGACTCATTGAGTCGAGTAGAATGACTCGATTCGAGGGAGTGAATTACAGCTTCTTCATTGTGATAGAGTTGTGATCTAACTATGATATAGTATCATATTATTATGATCATTCATATGCTAGGTATTATCAAAATATAGTCAAAAAAGGGAGCAACAAGTGAGAACTGTTATTTACCCAAAGGAATATCAGTATAGTTTTACAAATACTGATTCAAAAAGTTCTATAATTGACGTAATCATCAAGCGCTATAGTACTGTATATCACATCATACTTTTCTATAATTTTGATATGACCGTCATATAAAAATAGAACCTTACGTTTTGAACGAAATACAACCTAGGATCCGCAAAGTTCTCCAGATTCATGAGCACCTGCTCTGAATTGCCAGTAAAAAAGAAGATATTACTTTGAAAATGACACAAGGAGAGCGCGTAAGAGCTATATTACTCCAATCGTGGTATGGAATGGCTATGAAAAGAAGTCACTTGAGCAACCGGCCAGATCATGCCACTTGATGACCATGTACATGGCACTAATTACAATCATAGCTTCGAGCACCACATTCAATTAATCAAACACGAGCAGAATAATACCGAGACTAAGAAGCAGAGCTCAGGGAATATTAATGAAAACCATACAAGAACATTTTCCCCAAAACAATGCGTTAAAGGAAAAACGGTACGCTGACACGAAAATACAATCAACCTTTACTCCGCCATTAATTGGCAACCGCAATACCATCTATATGCAACTTCATCTAAATGCAATCCGCAAGCCCCAACTCAAGACGGAAACCCTAGACACCATAAAATGCAAACCCATCCAAACCACCCCCAATTACTCCTCTCCAACTCCTACAGGCAAAACCCCAACATTCCCAATCGCTTGCGGATCTAAACCACACACTCGTTAGAAATTTCTCCTCAAAAACATCATCCGCACCATTATTCCCAGCCCAAAAACGAAAATAAGCAAACGAAAGAAAAAAACTCACTCCAAAAAACAAACCCCCTATCCACCTCCGTCTTAATCCCCAACAACCGATCATACGTCCCATTCCCATAATACCATTCCGCCGCCTCCTCCGCCCCCAAATCCGGATCCACATAATTGACATACCCCGAGAAATTCCCGCTCGGTTGCGCATCCACAACCGCATTCGTCATCCCCTCAATCACATCCGTGATGCGATCATCCCACAGGGGGAGATGATTGGGTGTATATCCATAGTTCTGGAATACCCACAACGCATCCATATCTGCATGACTCGAAGACGATATCTCTCCGCTATCGATGGCGGAGCCCGGGGCGCCGTAGAGATTGATGGTGGAGAAGTAGGGGATGGATGGGGATTGATGAGAGAGGATATATGAGAAAAATGCGAGGACTGCTTCGGGGGTGAGAGGCCTATCATTCTTGGTAACGAGGGATTTGACATAGAAAGTATCGTGTAAATCATAGTTTAAGAGAGGTTGAGCGAGCGGATCGGGTGCGGCAAGCGTAGCGAGTGTATCGATCCAGGACAAATTCGTTATATTCCTCGAATCGATATCGAAACCTGACACGAGTTCAGGGAAAACTACATCTCGGAAATGGGCAAGATCGCAAAAGGTACACATTCCTGTGATGGCCAGACCGCCTGCACTATTGACATTAAATCCAAATGATATATATTCGGTGTAAGTAGCGGACTCTTCAGAACAAAATCTTGAGTTTTCAAAAACGCGGTAGAAACTTTTTCGGCGCTGGAAAGCGTGGATGAGAGATTCGCGGTGAAATATGTGACTTCTGCCGGTGCAGCAAGTGTTTGCATATAAAAATGTGTGACGATGCCAAAAGCATCAGCGGCACCTCGTAACGCGTACCAGAGATCGGGATTTTCAGTTTCGCTTGTGTGAGCAAATGTGCCGTTGGCGAGGACGACGTCGAGTCCGACGATGGTGTCGAGTGCTAGGCCCCAGAGACGGGAATCGTAACCATAGCCTCCATGGGTTGCGTGACCGCCTGATTGCTGGATTAGAATGGGTTCGTGAAAATCTTTTAGTCCTAGCTTGAGTATCTTTCTTACCTATTCCAACACCAGCACATGTTCCATGCGGTAAAGCTCTACCGCCTTGCGCATGAATCCCCAGCGCCACATTACCCAGTCTTTGTCCCGCGCCTATCTTCGCAATATACGTTTCTACACCCCACACATCAGAACCTCATCCCTCCCTCATAAAAGGTATCAACAGAAACTCACCCCTATCCACGAAAATCTCATCAAACCCACTCATATCCACCACTACACTCCCATTCCTCCCGCCCATACTGTAACTCGCATAACTATGTCCCCCACCCCTCGGCTGAACCTTCAACCCCGCCCTCGCTGCACAAACCACACTATTCGCCACCTGTTCCTGCGCCTTCGGGAGCGTAACCGCCGTAGGTGTGTACTGCAGACGTAGATTGAAAGGAGTAGTCAGATTGGCCCAGTTCGGAGAAGTAGCATTCGAATAGGGCACGAAGCGCGCTTGAAGACATTCTTGCAGGTGGGAGGCGTGTGATTCGGGATTGGAGGGGGGAGTTTGAGAGAAGGAGCTGCGGGTAAAGGTGCTGAGAATAAGCGAGGTAAGGGGGAGTCGCAGATACATTGTGATTGGCGATTTTTTTGGAGGCTATTGTGAAATCGATAGGCTGGGAAGGAAGTGCGGGACTTGGAGGGGAATGCTCATTCTATAGTTGCATTGTTTTTCATAATTGCTTCCACTTCATTCCTAGCGGTGGCAATCTTTCGTTTGCGCAAATTCATAGGCCTAATCCGGAATGATTTCGATGCCAAATTACCCGAAACGAAGATTTCCAGCCTCACTTAACAAAAAAACTCCCTAAACCCGAAAACATGTCGAAATAACTATCCAAGAAATGGGGAATGACAAAAAGCAGAATAAATTGGTTGAAAAAAGGTTTATAATTTATAACAAATATCTGATCCGGTATACAAATGTAATGGTCATCTATACCTTCGCGCCACCAAAGACAGCTCCCAAACGCCGTTCTCATCTTATCATACGTTGAAGTATTAATTGTAAGACTGAGATATAATATTATACAATCGCTTTAGCCATACCCGTCGCTTCATCAGTCAATATCGTTACACCTTTTCTCTTCTTGAGAACATTCTCTATGAATGCCTCACCAGCTTTGTATGAACTTCTCACTAGAGGTCCACTGGCACAATACAGGAAACCAAGATCTAATGCGCGTTGACGCCACATCTCGAAAGCTTCGGGTGTAATATATTCCTCTACTTTCATGTGACGCTTGGTTGGACGCATATATTGACCGAAAGTAACGACATCAACATTGACTTCTCGAAGATCTAATCATAAACTATTAGCAATGCATCCTGTGGAAGACGGACATGCATATCATACCTCTCAATGTTTGCCACAAAGCTTCTTCAGTTTCTCCCAACCCAAGCATAATACTTGTCTTCGTAATTAACGAAGGCTTAGCCTTCTTCGCTGCATCTAAAACCTTCAAACTTTGTCTATATTTCGCTCTTCGATCTCGAACAAACGGTGTAAGTTCCTCAGTCGTCTCCATGTTATGCGCATAAACATCCAAACCACTCTCCGCAACCAATTTCACCATTTCCAAATCTCCCGCATAATCACCCGTCAAAGCCTCAACCAATATCGACGACTTCTTCTGCTTAATCTTCATAATAGTCTCTGCGAAATGTCTAGCTCCTCCATCTGCAAGATCATCTCGATCCACAGATGTCAAAACGACATATCCCAGTCCCCATCTCGACAATGCCTCAGCAGTATGTTCAGGTTCGTGAGGATCCAATGGCGCTGGCGTTTTCGCAGTTTTAACACTACAGAACCGACATCCTCTCGTGCAAGTATCTCCCATCAACATAATCGTCGCAGTCGCAGCACTCTTATCACCACCGCCCCAACAGTCCGAAATATTCGGACATCTTGCTTCCTCGCACACAGTATGTAAATTCAAACCTCGCAAATCTTTCTTAATCTTCTTGTAATTCGAATTATCGGGGATGGGCGTCTTCAACCATTCAGGTAATCTGGTGATTTGTCTCTTCTTCCCTAGTGGCCCAACCATCGCAGTCCGCAATTCGAGTGCATCACCGGCGGTTAAAGGTTTCTCTGGCAAGCCCACGAACTCGGAAAACGATGGAGCGGCATTGATCTTGTCTTTGAAGTATGTAGGACGTCTTTTCGTGAGAGGTTCTGGCTTGGATGCGTCTGTCTCAGTGGCGAAGGAGCGTGTAGCTGTGGTGGGAATTGCAAGGATATTTCTTGAGGCCTGTCTCAACGGAGGTGCATTTAAGCATCTGAATCTAGGTACCATCGATGCCATCTTGTATATCCCGACTTGATATGCTGATGATAAGAATGTTCACCGTTGAAATGTTGAGAATTATTTTCTGATAAGGATGCTTGCAAATCGATGTTGCTTACGTAATTCACAAGACCGCTGTTATCCGATTTCATGAATCACAGCTGTGTAATGTTGACATCAAATATTTAGTTGAACGACATTTTAAATCAGTATTCGACTATGAGATGGCTTGATAGATATAATTCGATTGTGCAACTACACATCGGAGGGTTCAGTTGTTGAAACCGCAAGACTCCTGAATATTTAGTAGTAATAAACACCTCCCAGTGATCCTTTATTCACCCCGCCATAAAAATCACTGGGAGTAAATATCCCTGTCACAGCAACCATCGTGTCTTCCAGCGCAAACATCGACAACCTCATTCTACTGCACATCAAGCGCACAAACTCTCGAAACCCCAGAATCCCAGCTTTATTTTCAACTATTCCACTCACAGCATCTTCGAAAATGAATTCGCAAAACTCTGCCGTTCTTCTTTCCTCTTCCGTAGCTTCTCTACGAGCATCCTTAAGTACCCTAGATAACAGTATTTCCATCCTCGATTCCGGTATATCTGATTTTCCCCGTTTGAAATCCGTTTTGAGTACCACAAGAGTATGTCTCCCATCCACTATCCTCATCATTCATACTCCCAATCTCCACCCCCAACAGAAATAAACCCCAACTAACACTCCCCACCCAGCACTTCGAGCTCACCCCCTCCACGACCCTGCACGCCGCCCAACGATCCCTCGCCGAAGAACTCGAGCCCGCCATCGAAACCCTCCTTTCCCGCTCCGAATCCCTGATCTCCCGTCTCCAGCGTAAAGAAGAGCAACTCATCGCACGCTCCCAGCTTCTCTCTGGCCGTCTCGAGTCCTCCGATTCGATGTCCAATCCCACCTCCAAAGCCAGCAAACTAAGTCGCAAGAAGAGTTGGGAAATCGGGCTGAATAAAGGGAATAGAAGTCCGTTTGGGAATGGAGGAGGGAATGAAGAGAAAGCGATGAGGTTGAAGGTTTTAAGACAGAAGAAGGAGAGATTGGGGTATGCGGTGGAGAGATTGGGATTGCAGAGTCAGCAGCGACAGAGACAGTTGAGGATGAGTGTTGCGCCGCCGTCGTTTGATGATGAGTGATTTGCAGAGATTGTGGATGAGTAGATGTAGAAAAGGGATGGACGAGCCCACAGTTGATCGCACACTTGCCACTACGCTGCACGACACAGGCCAAGACTTGGATATCCATTTGGTTTGGGCTGTTAGTCCGGTTGAATCTATCGATATATCTGATCGCTGTCTTTTGCCATAACTTGGTGGAAAGATCATAGTGAGATCCAAGCCAAGGTCGTCATGGCGATTCAATCCGAGCCACCATAGGGGCCAGATACGAGAGTGTAGATTATGAGGGGTCCAGTACTTCTCAGAAGAATAGTTTCAGGCGCCAAAGTGATACGTCCAGCCCAGTGGTTTATACACTATTTATGATGATGATGATGATGGTGATGGAATGCGGATATACCCAGAGTGTTGTGTATAGCAATGGAGATGGAATTTTTTTAGCGAAAAGTCATTAGGTCACTTTTCACTGGCACTTGAGTCCTGAACAAACGGTTGCATTGGAAATTACTAGGAGCATATAGATAGTGAAAATAGCTTCCCAAGTCTAGCTCCACTGAAGATGTTTATGAATGTATAAATGAATTGGTATCAAAAAACCTATGGTATCATGTTTCGTCCCCTCAAACTTTCAATTCCCTTCCAAAACTGTCCCCCTCACTACATCCGGCCTCTCGCCCTCGACACCGCAACTCACAAGCCCTACTTCCCCTAGCCCCAAATCATCCAACCCCTTGAATCCCTCCTCGACAAGCCACTTCCTCCCCTCCTTACTAGAGTTTTGATTGAACAAAACCTCGCATGCAGCTCCAAGTACCAATAATCCAGGCGGTCTACTGCCCACTTCTTCAATGGCATCTATGACCCATTCTAAAGATGTTCTTACAACTCTTTGATCAGGACATGACGCTCTTTCTATTACAGCGCATGGTGTGCTCAGTGGCCATAACTTCCTACTTTGATCAACATTTCCATTCTCATCGACTACTTTTGCGTCTTCGGAATCGTGGGTGGTAAGATCAGCCACTAATCCCTTGATTCTATGAAGAGCCATCAAAAAGACCACAGTTTGGGTCGCCACATATTGCGGCGGCACGGTAGGTTTTCCCTTCCGACCAGTCCCAGTACATATAAGCACTTGATCACTAACACTTCTTTGTGTCGCCGGTATTCCAGCAAAAAGTGGCGCACTCAACGCACTTGTGATGCCAGGCAAAACCACAACTCGATCTCCATATCCCTGCTTTCGGAAAAATTCAAACTCTTCTCCTCCTCTTCCATATATATAGGGGTCACCTTGTTTCAATCGCAAAACGGTTTTGCCAGCCTGAAGGCCAGCTAACCCGAGAGACAATAATTCCTCTTGTGCTAGTTCTGCGTTGCCAGGGAATTTGCGCGCAATGTGGATAGGTGTTCGACGGGGGATTAGGTCGAGAACTCCCGAGGGAACAAGTTTATCGGCGAGGATTATATCGGCAGAAAGAATAGCTTTGTGGGTTGCGCGAGTGAGAAGATCAGGATGGCCAGGTCCAGAGCCGGCCAGGATTATTTGTGGGAGTTTTGAGACGCGGGAATCGAGGGTTGATGTGTCAAGAGGAGCTGAAGTTGATGGGTTGGTGGCGTAAGATTTCAAGACACTGTCGACGTCGGAATCGGTTATTGATGCAAGTCGACGAAGGGGCCAGTATTCACATATTTGAGAAAGCCATCTCATTCGTCTATTTTTGGCAGCATCGAGATCCGCTTCCGTGATAAGTTTGTTGAAACTAGAACTTTGATCCGTTTCTTCCTCGTTATCCAAGTCCCCGGCTGCAGTGAGATGTGCTAAGTGATCTTCTTCCTGTATACGTCTGCGAATTGTACCGAGTCGTACACATGAATCTCCTAGATTTTTAGGAAGCGAGGAGGCTATTTCGCGACGAATTCGAGAAGAGAGTTTACAGCCTCTACCATTGGTTGTTACACCGATTTGAAGTGGTCCATCGGTGTATGTGGAAAGGAGGGAGAATGTGCAGAGATTCGATGCATCTGCTACATTGACTGGTATGCGATTGCGTTTACAAAGTTGTGAAATATGAGCACCTAGACGAATTAGCTCAATGGTCTCACAGAATAAATAACTATACTTACTCAATGGATCTCTAGGTCCAGAGGTAACAAATACTGCATCGACTACTCTCCCAATCTCTTCTCTCCCTAGATTCATAAGATCATCGTCTTCAAATGACTTCTTCAGCCATTGTACTTCCCCATTTTCAATCCGCTTCTGTAACGTATAATGTAACTCGGAGGATTCAGGCGCAATGAGAATTGGGTTTGCCCCTACTTCAATAGATTTCGTACATCTGGCACCGGCTAATGGATTGCATCCAACTACGAGATGAATATGAGATGTTGCATCAATAGCTGTAAGAAGGGATATTGGAGTCATGATGCAACTGTGAACTCCTATCTGATAAAACAGTGTGGGATATGATGAATTATGACAAGAGATCCAAGGGAATAATCTTATCAGATAGATATGATCAAAGGAATGAAGTGTTGATTAGATATGAGAAGGATGAATACATAGATGTATGATATAAATGTGAAATATAACTAACATTCAATGGTAATGGAGAGAGAGAGAGAAAAGACTGAACGCAAAGAACGAACCATCTCCTTACCAATTCCGTCGTCTTGTCGGTGTTTGATTGTATCTTGGGCGACTTTTTGGCTCAGTAACTGTTATTAAGGTTATCGTGAAATAACGCCATCGATAAGAAATTTCACATTGGCCCCTCCATGCGGGATGATGGGGGAGACTAAACTATGAACAGATGTTTCTGGTGCCGCTTTCAAGGGGGATGCTAGAGATTATGATATCTAGATTCTAGATCCCTCGATAGGTATATTGTTGGAGGTCATTATAAGCTCCTAGATTAGTCCCATGTAATTTTGACACCAGTGGAAGACAGAATCCAAGGTGAAGAGATCCCTACTTTCACTCATGTATCCTTTTCGTTCAATTTCATAGAATATTTACCATATTCATGAAACTAAAACACAACATTGCTCGCAAAAATGGATATCAGTTATATATACTTAAAGCAGCAGCCTCCGACGTCGCGCCCCCTTTTTATGGATTGGTGATCCATTCCAACATCATCATATCCAATCATTGCCCTTCAATTAAACATACCTCATTACCCCGCGGACATCCGGAAATGTGTAATTCACCTCGTTTTGTATTGTCAACTGACATTTTTGGAAGAGAGCTATAGATAGCAGATAGTTCTCCTGTTTATATCGAGTAAGTTTGAATTCTTGGTGTCGAAGTCTACACGCGTGAAGAATTCGTGGCAGATGTCTGATCCCTTACGCACGTTATTGTCAGGCGTTTACATTCATGGAAGCTTGTCTATCGTGCCCCATTAGGTGGAAAACATCCACATTGTGAACTCGGAACTACCAGCCAGATGGATACATAGCTGTATACAAAAATTGGCAGCCCCCTTGTTAGCGGTTCTGCGACAAAATTGATATAAGTGTATATCAACCTTACACTGGAGGGAAAGTTTCGTTAATAATGCGACCTTAACTGTGATTTTAGGCTTAGTAGCTTGCAAGCTGACAAATTGTTCAAACAAGCGACTGAATGATCTCAAACTTTATATGTTGATTCCCCCTTTCATACTAGTAGCTGCCATGCCCCCTTTCCCCCTTCTTTTCTTCTAGGCGGAAGCTTTGGATTGTCGATGATGAGAGTGTTATTTTCAACTCTTGAATGATTATAGAATCTCAATGATTACCACACCAGCGAAGCAGTCGGGCGGATATCCTGCTGATCACACCGACAGAGTAGAGGGGCTTCGTACATTAGATGACATGGACGTGGTATATATTTTCCTCATCTTGTGTCAATACGGCTCTGTGTTACCCTTCAATATCTTCAATATTGAAATATTCTTCACCATCATTTGCATACGAAGAATCCAACCAGTGTGCATCTACTCATATCATTCATTCTTGGTACTTACCATAACTTTTATTCTTGTTCATCTGAAGGACAAAAAATAGGCCACATTTGGGCATCTCAGTCTCGGCTATAGAGAATCTCCCAACAATCGAATCAAAACTCGAATTTAACAAGATCAAATGAGAGACTTGGTTGTTTTCACTTGGGATGATATTCCAGACACAATCTCGTATACACCAAAGAGCGTAATCAGATCATTGAAAGGCTTCGCTAGTGTTCAATTGTGGCCTGATTTTCCTCCACCGAAACGCCCGCCTATTTGAATTTACCAGCACGCTGGACGAGTATATTGCCAAGCTACATATATTCCAAGGTAGTCGTGTCCTTAGTAGTTATTGATCTGCAAATATTCCATTGATGCTACCGCGTCAAAGGCATAACATGCCACGACTGAAATTTCGTGAAACCGCCTGACATCTGCTATTTCCTATTAAGATCTTCAAAGTAATCTTCATCATCGGAAAATACCGAGCAATTTACCATATCGTGTTGTCCTTCAAACGCTTGTTACCTTGCTGTGGCAGTTTTGTCAGCTTCGCAGTGCCCACGACTCAACACCGTCGGTTCCCCTTCACTTGACAGACTGGCCAGCGGTGTTTGCGCTCCACTTGAAGATTCTGGTGCTGTGGCAAATGCTTGCAACTGTCTTACTGCCACCAATGCTCCGGGTGCTTGCGGTTCTGGATGTACAGATTCACATGGAATTGGTCCAGGATATGCACTATACACACCATTATCTAGTATCCTCGGAAGCGTAACAAAGCTTGCAAGGGAATCAGTATGCCCAGGAACTACAGGATATTATTGTCCCACGGGTCGAACTTGTAAGACAAGGACTGGGTCTGCACCTTATTGTTGCAATGATAGTACGTTTTTTAATGATCACTACTCACAGATTCAAGCTAACATTTCAAAACTACGGACTGCTACAATTCGCTTGGAAAATGTGCAGATACGTCATGGCAACAATACAGAGTCACAGTCGGTGCTAGTTCTAGCAATTTCTGCTGCGGAAATGGAACATTCGGTGTATACCAAAGCTCAGGTCAAAACAGTGTTGGAATCTGTGCAACGGCTCGTCTTTCACTTTGTACCTCCGTCACTGCTGTCTCATCGGGAAGTTGTTCCTACAGCACCTCCGGTACTGTTCTCTCGATTACTCTTTCTTCAACTACAAGTACGAGATCAAGTTCCTTAAGTTCGCCAATATCGACACTTGTACCAGACACTCAAATCACTTTTACCAGGTCCAGATCTACTTCTACCCCAACCTCAGTACGGACATCTGCTAGCTCCGGTTCGACAACTCAATCGCTTGTCTCACCAATATCAACAGTCTCCTCTAGTACTTCGATATCGATATCGACTCCCACGACGCAAATAATTCAATCGCCTACCTCTTCTCTGTCAACGGTCTCATCCAGTATTTCGTCAAGTGTAATTTCGACTTCCACTTCTGCCTCAGCCGATTCGTCTTCGAGCTCATTAAATTTCCCTACAACTTCGCCTTCCTCATCCGTTGCCAATCAAAATACTCCTTCAGTTTCACAATCTCGTACTTCGATAACATCTTTCTCGTCTTCCATATCCTCACTGAGCATCTCACAATCCCAATCTCCACCCACTGATTCTACCACCTCCTCTTCGCAATCTTCCTCTAGTATAAGCGATTTCATATCTTCATCATTTATCGGACCAGTAACGGCACAATCTTCGATATTGACCAAAGCGGAATCGACTAATAGTACATCGACATCTGCATCGGTTGAAACTCCTACAATACCATATAATGCTATTTTATATTTGTTTAGTTGAGTTATACCTACTTCGCGCGAGCTTTAATTTCCTTATTTGGAGGATGCTAAAGGGGCTTTCATTGAATGGACATGGTCATTGGCGAGCAAAGGAGTGGATGTGATTGGAAAAGGAAAGTGGTTTAGCTTCTTGAGGGAATGGAGTCTGTTGCGATTGTCTGTCGTTACTTGCGAAAGTGTCCTTTTCTTAGTTTTTGTGGGATATTTTGAGATTTATGATGGAGGGCTTATATGTATACATAATCTTATTTATTTCAACAAAAGTCAAGCCTTAGGTTCACAAATCAAATGGTATTGTTACTGTTCTCCTTTAACGGATTTATACTGAATTATTTAATGAATACTTGATTAATTTTCAACCCGCATAGTATCTGTATTTGAAATAGTATTACGCTGTAAAACTGGCGTTGCTATATTGTAGATGCGATAATCAGGCTAAGTTTGCGTTAGTCTTAGTATCGTGGTTTCTTCTTTTGTCTGATGTTTCTGTTGGGGCTGCAATTGCCTTTATGGAATGAGATACTAAAGTTAAGAGAACACCAAGTCTCATACATTATTAGATTAATAACGAATGTTTGAACTGCCCTCAGACTATAACTAGTAAAGAACTGCTCCTTGGTACGGTTGACAATATGTATGAGGATTTTCAATGTCTTCTCTGGGTTTGATTCGAATACCCACATTTTCAATGAGGTCTTTGATATATCACACTCAGCCAAAGACCATCTCTCAAATATAGACGTTTCCAATGTTGCCAAGGCTTGAAAATTTTTTCAATGTTTGATGAAAGAATCTGAATTACCCCGAGCACGAGTACGGCTAATCACTGATTTGGATTCACTTTTGGATAAGAGATGTCATATCCATGGTGTGAACATCACCCGGCAATCAAGCGACACCCTCACTGGAATACGTGAAAGCTTGACCTCGAGGGGCTTTATCCTTCAATATTCACAATTCAACTGTCTACTGTGGGCAAGCTGAACTCAGTCAACAACCTTTCAAGAACAGACAAATAAAATTTTGTAGAATGAGTTCCTTCCCACAGCACCAAAGTTCACACCGAAAAAGCCTCACAATGACGTTAGTCCACCCATCACCAAACCCCTCGGGCTCCCCTATCAAAACCCTACTAACATCTCCACCCCACAGAACCCCCTCCTACGATCCCCGAACCGACGCCCTCGACGCCTGGTCACTCCAATCCAACGCCTTCCCCAGAATCCCATCCGATCCCAGCTATCCCGACTTCCTCGATCCAAATATCATCCAAATCCCCGACCCTCCCATCTTCAACCCGCAGCCCTATTCGCGCCATCCCGTCCTCTCTATCGGAATCCGCTACGCAGAATGGGAGAAGCAGATGAAAGAAAAATTAAAAGCGTATAGTGGCGCACGTTTTGAGATTTGCATGGCGTATGTGTTGTCGAGACTAGGGGAAAAGCCGAGAGCGTATTTGGAAGTGAGGATGAGTGTTCATGAGAGGTTTAGATTTAACGATACTAAGGAGGTGTTTGAGGTGTTGAGGAAGGTTTATGGAGGGGTGAAGGAGAGGGTTATTGAGGGGGTGGTGTATGTAGGTGGAAGTGATGATTAGGGGATTGTGGGATGGAGGGAGAGGGCTTAGACTGTTGTTGTGCGGTTTGAGGAATGGTGATTGGGAGGAGTTGGTGGAGTTTTCTGGCTCTAAGTATACGCATGATTCAATGGCGAGTCAACGCCCTTGCCGCACAGGAATCAAATGGTGTCATTGAGATGTTAGCTGCAGTCTGTCGATTGAGATTCACGAGATGAATTTTTCGGGATTAACATAGGCTAGTCGATGATAATGGGTTCATGATTGGGAAGACTGAATACGGAGACATAACATATTGAGTTCTATGCCCGTCACTTTACGAGTACAGGTACATGCCAAGAACTTCAATGTAATTCTCATATTTCAGGGCGTTGAGAAAGAAATTCTGAGCTTCCGGTATATTAAGATTGATGAAAAGAAAAAATCGAAAGCAAAAACTTCCAATCAGGCACTTGATGTTGTGAAATGAGACCTGAAAATGACGAACTAAGAATGGACTTTTTGGCACTACGTAGATAGAATGGCTGCGTAGGCAAGACCATCCATTTTGCATGCCATGTAGAATTCAACCTATCATCTAGCAATCATTCATCTCTAAGACAACCTTCATAGGACCACGAAGGATCTTCACCACCCATAGACATATGCACATTTTACATGACCGTTATGACGACTGGCTCCCAAGAGGATTTTTTTCTGATCCTTCTTTTACGTGTAGGAAAAATTATTCAAAGAAGCAAACTTTCATTATTGATCCAAATATTCTCTAGGAACTTTGGATTAAACAACTGAATACAATCTAGTTAAACAAATCGCTTTATATATCAGGATATCTGATCGCTGGGGTATTGATTGAAATGTGGTTATGCCTCGAATTGATGGACTTTGCCGTATAAACCACCAAATGTGCCTATGATTCCCTAAAATATCAAAATTCAAAACTCCAATTACTCAAGATAGCTAGAAGCCTAGCTATGCCACACTACGCTGTTTTGAACATGAAATTCTATACATGCTCAAGAAATTGAAGACTCTCTAACCCGGACTGACGCCTTTGTTTTCTAGTATTACTCATTTAGAGCTAGTATCGATGACCAGTTCTGAAAGCTGCGGATTTGAACCGCTTTGAGTCGTTACTGGATTCAATAGCCTCTCTGCGCTCTCCACTCATCCAACTCTCTAAACGATCCATCTTTATCAAGCACCCACGAGCGGACACTGATACTGTGGGTTCGAGTACACGGCTCGCCGATGTCAAATTGATGAAGATGAAATCTGCATCGACTTTGATTTCCCGAGAACCATGCTTGGCGATGTAGATTTACATCCACAGCGATAAATTCATTTTTCAAAAGCTCATCACGATCAGCCTTCGTCAGAAGTTTCAAGTAATTGTTTGGGCGTGTTTCCTCGAGACGTATCCATAGAGAAGCAAAAAGACTGAAGCCACAACGTATAATTCGGTCGTTATATATCTTCTCAATTTGAGCTTTGGTGAATCCGATACCCACAGAAAGGTGTGCTTTTCTCATACAATCCATGATATTGTCGGCGAGAGGTTCCAGATTCAAGGCTGTGGCGAATTTGTACAGTGCTTCGGGGTCGTAACCGAAGTATGTAATGTGGCCCTGTTCCTCGTGGTAAACGCTGTTCAATTCTGGCAATATATCCCCGTGTAGCCATATTGTAAACGCCACGAATGATAAGAGGTCTATGTTCAAGGTGATAGGAAAGCTTTCACCTCGGAAGCGATGAACTTTACGGAAGAGAATTGCTTTGTTAACATGGATCTCTTGATTCTCTATGAGGAAAGAGACAGTTTCTGCGGGCCTGTACTCAATAAAATCTTGTTAGTAATAATTCCAGTTTACATCAGTCGATGCTCATGATTGAATAATTTGTAAAGTCTTCAATTGATTTTATTGAAGCGTGATGTATTGACGAAGAGCTAGACAATTGCATGTATCCAAGCGTGTAAAACATAAAATATATGGGGTGTGGAGAAAGAAATCATGACATACTTTTGTACACTCGAGCCTTTCACCTGTACGTCTTGTGTATTATCCGACATTGTGGAGCTTTCTCGCTTAAATGTTTGTATGTGAAGCGAAAATAGAAGATATAAAATGATATCCAATGTTGTTCAAGTCAATGAGATAATATCAAGATAGAGCCGAGAGATATTATATGTGATCTTTCGAAATCGAGTATACCGTAGTAGGTAGACGGTAATAGCGAAGGTAAATTATGGGTAAACCTGTAAGTTATTGGAGCGAATAGGTATTGGTGATTGAGTTGTCGAAAGGAGTAAATACGATTGTATTATGAGAGATGTAACGAAGGAAGAGATTGTTGTAGATTTGAGGAGAGAGAAGGGGAGGGGAATTCTTCACCTATATATACATTTTGAAAAGTTGTGTAGGAAACGCTAGATTCGTTTTTTTTTCTCTAGCCCCATCAACTATCTACGGTGGTGACAAGCTAGACTTATACTATTTATGATCTATAAAAATTCTGCAAGTTTCAACATTCGAATTCCTCGCGCTAAGTCTGATAAGATCGTTCCTGCAATCGAACTCAAGATTACGGTCAGTCCAAAAGCTTTCAAGTTTTTCCGACCTCACACCTAGCTTAAAGGGGTAACTTATTTTGTCATACATTTCCTTGAACTAAGTAGGTTACTTATCACTGCTCGTTATAGAAAGGGTTGGCTTGAAAAACTTGCAGATCTGGCGGTGATTATTACAAATGTGTCTATCTGTATACACCATGTACTCTAGACGAAGAGTATCTCTTAGACGGGAGAGATTATCTACCTAAGATGCAAATGTTTATTCATGCCTCTTTCTATGACGTTTAATAGACTGCGCTAAATGAAACAGTAATAATTTTAAGTCTTGTTGAAGTTGAAGGAAATCAGTCATGAAATCACTTTCTGGGTGTTAGAGGTTGAAAACATTTGCACTCCTCCCAGCTTCATACAATAGGAAACGATCTGACATCACAAATAATCACTGACTTTCAATTCTCGTGTATTAAAATACAGTTCTGCATAAGATTGTTTGTCGGTGTTGGCTTGATACTCGTGTGTGAGAAGCAATCTTGACTAGCTCATATTCCTCAATAGGTCGGCTGTCTACTTCCTATACCTCGATTTTCTGGAAGGTGACGTATTTGGAGAGATGCTGATATGTCTTAGACCGACTGAAATCCCAATTCGATTCCAAAGTCAAATTGAATAAGGAGAACACGGTGTATACAATAATTTAGTGTGAATGTCATCGCCAATGAACGAAGCTAAAGAGTTTCAGACAATGGTCGTAACTTGGCATCTTTAAGCGCGATGATGACAGCCAGGATGAAAGTTTATTTAGTCAAGACATCTACGTTTTCTGAGAAATAGTTAAGCTCCCCCGCATTTTCTTTTACTAGCGAATGACTACTGTATTTTGTGCTGAAGAGAAACCCGATCTGACGTACAATTTATAAATAACTCAAAATGTCAGCTGTTAATATGAAAGATGGCGTGATAGGACAGTAAACTTTATTCTGTCGTCTCTTGATACAATCTCTCAACTTAAACTATATGACGACACGGGGAAAATGAATTTGACACTGTGAAATATGAACTGAACATACCACAAGCAATAAACCATATCACAAGCAATAAACCATATCACAACTTCTCTATATCTTTATCTCATGATTCATGTATATTTTTCTCATGCGACTAAACTCGAAGTAGAATTATGGCATCTAAGAATTGATGTAAACAATCTTTACTACCTACTAAATGAGAGAACTCAGAGCATCAGAATTTGTGGGAAATTGGAAGCTGTTTCAAGAGCTCTAAAAAAGCTCTAAGAAAGCTCGCCAAATTTGTGACACGTTTGCCGAAGATGTAACCTACCTTTTCCATAAGAATGACATGGTAATGGAATTAAGGCTAATTTAACAATGTCTTTGACCAGGATAAATGAAAGAAATTCGAACTCAATTCATCAAAAGATCTTCGTGTAGGTGACGGTGATGGTATTAAGTGGTGGAAAGGCCTAAGAGAAATGATCTTCAGACTTAGCTCTGAACTAGCTGAACTTCAATTTTCTAGACCGAAGCTGAAGTTTGATTCTTTTTTGGAATTTAAAGCCACGTGGAAGAGAGGGAAATAGAGCCACTTTCCTGCAAGTATATTCAAATTCCTTAAGGTAGTCCTTGCCAAGATGCTTTGGGCCGCGTTGCAAATCATTTCTCCATGTCAGAGTCTGCACACTAATGGTATTGTATCGTATACACTTGGGCACAGAATCCATGTTATTTATTTTTCAATCTCATTAATCGCGAGATCCATTTGTAACTATTGATGGCATCATGTTCTCTTACCACCCGCTAATTACATCGCATCACATCTGCGTACAACAGCTTGATACACATCCTGCTTCGCTTTCGATATACTTCGAGAATCATTTATTGTTGCCCCAATATGTCGGTTCATTTATGTACAATTATACCCGATCCATCTTTATCTGATAGCTAGACCAGAATGGCTGTAATCTTCTTAAGTGTGGTTTAGGAACTACTAGGTTGAGCCTCGACTCAAGGCCTGAAATTCATTGATTGATCCCAAACTCCCAAAATATAAATACGAGCAACGAACTCTCAGATCTTGAGTCTTAGGATAAAGTTACACTATTCTTCCATCATACTTTTATGCATGTCCCTTGAACCCGGGTCTCGACCCAGTCCCAAACTGCACCTATTTTTCTCCAAGTTAATTTCACTTTAGAAGATTAAGCTATAAGCTGTGAATGATTAAGCTACGAATACTTCAGAGTGACTGCGCTTTTGAGTCATGGTGAAGCCTTCGAATGATATTGCACAGCTTAATTTGATTGGAAACCTTCAGAAATGGGCTTTCAAATCTAAGAAAGAAGTTTTGTGTCTATGAAGTGATTGGTTTTGCATGCTTGTGAGCGATAGCTGTGGCCCAATCAAGCCCTGAAAGTGACTTGTCAGTTGTCAGTCAATAGAGAAGACGTAATCAGGAAGAAGGTATCGCAGAAGTATTTTGTCGTTATTTTTAAGCTTGAAGAGCCTGAAGATTGTGGAATAATCCCAACGAATAGTGAATAGTAAATTTCAGGTTACCTAGAATCCGCAACCTGGGTCAGCTATCATGTGATGAATTTGAGACTATCATGCATTTCAACTATGTTATTTTCACTGGGCACTTGGTTGAAAGGCGAGTTTTCAATCTGACTGGCGCTCAGTTTAATGGCTATAAGCTCAATCACATCTATCCTGAGGTTGCTCTTTTGACTTGCTGTAATACTGGTTCATTCTTTCATGAGTACCCATTTACACCATGGATAATGCAGCTGTAAGCTTAGTAATATTTCCCTGGAAACGATGGGAAAATATAGCTCCTAAAATTCCCTGGAGGCTAGAGATATGAGTGCTCCATGTAATAACGTCACAAGGGAGTTCAAGCTCTGTATAACACAAATTTAGTTTCAAGAAAATATTTCATAGGAGTACATCAGGACTAGGTAGTTCCTTGATGGTGGGTTTCCTACTCACTTCTAGATAACCGAGAGCAAACTCCTTATTCTCCATGGCAGAAAATAGCTCGGCAGTTGAAAAGCAGGTTTCCTCGCCGTCATTATGAACCTCACATGCAGTCAATTCTGCAATATATTGTCTCAATTTTGAGTTTTTGTAAGTTCTGTCGTAAGCAAACTTGATGCTGTCAGGCCCATAATAGGTGGGCTGCGAGACATGGCTTGTGAGATTGATGAGGACTCTGCGGAATCTAGCTTTGAAAAATCGAATTATGGTTGTAAGGATTTAGATTGATATTGGAAAGGCCATAGGAATTTTTTTGTGCTCCAGATTCACTACCAAGACACTGAAGTGACCTACCTAGATGCTTAAATAAACATCCAAAGTTGAGCCGTCAAACCTTATAGCTCAAGTCAATTATCCACCCGAGATTAGTCGACTAGGCTGTACTTTGGCTAGTAGCTTCTTGCTGATCAACATAACTCAAAGGCTGTCATCTCATCTTAACTTATACTGCACACATCACAATAGCCAAGAGAAGAGCCAAACTTTAAAATCATCAGCTAAAATTCCGTTCTCTTTCACCCCCATCTTTTCGTTCTATTCATACATAAATTTGACCAACAATGCAACAAGTAATAAGTCCCCACCAAATCCAGCCATGTAAACCAGCCGATCCGATTCAATCCAATTCAACCCCCAAGAAAATAGAAAATAAATATAAGAAATTCCAAAAATCCAATCTATTGATCCTTCCAAAATGCATATATCATTCATATCACATTTAATCTCGTCTTTCATTACCCCCATGCAGAGAATATCATCTAAGCATCAATGAATCGAGCAAGACGACCATTAACAGATCGCTTGTAAGAACCCTTGACTCCAATACAGACAGCTTGTCCAACGGTCAATTTACACTCGCTTCCGAGACCGGGGTTCCAGAGATCAAGGTTGGTGGCGCTGACACCGTAGTAGTTCTCAATGTTGGTGCAAGAACAGTTGTTATCTTCGATGGTGACCCATTTGTCACAGGTGGAGATTGTACCTGTGGCTATTGGTGCTGGGGCAACAGTTCCGGTAGCAGTCTTGGTTGGGATGACGGTTGTGAAGGCTTTGGTTGTGGTAGAGCTTGCTATGATTGTGCTGGAAATATGAGTGGAAGATGCAGCGGTGGAAGAAGCTTTGCTTGTCTCGAGACGAAGAGCGGAAGAAGTGGAAGATCCTCCATAAACTGGAGCACCAGTTGTAGTGGCTGCCTTAGCTGAAGAAGAGGAAGCTTTACTAGTCTCGAGATCAAGAGCGGAAGAAGTGGAGGATCCTCCATAAGCTGGAGCACCGCCTGTAGCTGTTGCCTTAATTGAAGAAGGGGAAACTTTACTAGTCTCAAGACCGAGAGCAGATGATGCAGAAGAACCGATAGCAGTCTTGACTAAGCTAACTCCTGAGGCGGAGATGTAAAGTGAGCTGCTAACCACGACAGTACCCGAAGTCTTGGAAGTTGAAGTACTAGCACCCTTGATGGATGAAGCGGTAGTATCGGGGTGAGTACCATAAGAGGCAGCTGAAGTGACACCAGTACCAGCGACTTTGCTAGAAGAGTATACTCCTGTTCCGGAGAGTTTTGTGGTAGTAGGGTAAGCTGAGGCAGCTCCATATCCAAGTGCAGAGGAAGAAGATGAAGCAGAGCCGTATCCATGAGCAGAGGGAGAAGCTGGAGCAGATCCATACCCGTGTGCAGATGATGAAACGGCAGTTCCAACAATCTTGCTTGAAGAAACGCCAGTTCCAGCGATTTTACTCGCGCCATATCCAGAAATACCAGTGCCAGTTATTTTACTGGAGAAAACTCCAGTACCGGAGACCTTTATGGAAGAAGGTTTAGTGGTTCCAGAGACTTTGATAGATGAAGATACACCGGTTCCAGAAACCTTGATACTAGAAGCTGATACTGATCCTGAAGTCTTATGAGTGGCACTAGCAGAAACGGCTGATGCCTTGGATGAAGAGACAGCACTAATAGGCTTGGCAGAGGTGCTATCAGCCTTGGTGGTAGAAACTGCCTTAGCAGAAGAAACTGGAACGGTGCCGACAGTCTTGATGGAGACCTTGCCACCGGCTGGAAGAGTTGGGCCGAGCGGGAAACATTTGTCAATAGGAGTGATCAAGTTGTTGTTGGTATAGATAGAGGTTTTCGCCTTCCAGCTCTTGTCTCCGCCAGATTCAGTGTAAACACCAAGATTGAGATCGACACCAACAGTTGCACCTAAAGTGACACCGAAAATATCGGCTGATCCAGGGCATACACCTTGAGTATTGAACTCGGCTCCAAGATCAATTTTGACGTCTGGAATTCTGAGGAAAAGTCCACCTCCGAAACCCCACTTGCTGAGAACGGTAAGTCCAACATCAAGACCAATTTCGGTGTACATTTCTAAGCTTCCATCAACCTGAACGCTGACCTTAGGAGTTTGAGGAGTAGCAGTTGGAACCCAGCCGTTGAAGCTAGAATCAACAC
Organism: Botrytis porri; assembly: GCF_014898465.1. Taxonomy (NCBI): domain Eukaryota; kingdom Fungi; phylum Ascomycota; class Leotiomycetes; order Helotiales; family Sclerotiniaceae; genus Botrytis; species Botrytis porri. Next base: position 414,310 of record NW_024066093.1, read on the forward strand.
CACTAATACCAAGAACAGCGGAGGAAGAATCTGGAATGGCAACGTTGACACCAGCGCTGATTGAAGCACTTCCTTCGATACCACTGAGAGCGAAACCGGCATCGACGGTGAATTGAGGACCCAAGTCGATGATCTTTGGAATAGACCATCCTGGAAGACCAACAGTAACCAAGTTCCAGTCTTTGGTCCATCCACTACCTAATGTACCAGAAACAGAAAATCCAAGAGCCAAGTTAGCACCTACACCTTTTGGAGTAGTAGTGATAGAGATAGACTTGACACTGGTTGGAATACCAATGACAGTATTCATAACAATCTTTCCTTGAACATCGATAGCACCGGTGGTAGCACAGCCAGGACAGTCAATAGAGAAGTCAAGTCCACTGTTGGTGGATTTGCTGAAAAAGGTCTGAGGAAGACTGTGGGCCATGTTAAGAGATAGCGTCTTGCTAATGGTGTCGGTTCTCTTTGATGAAGAGGATGTCGACATGGCACCGAATTCAATAACGGCACCAGTCATAACATCATCCCAGTCTGAAAGAGTAGCATTGAAGTTGACAATGAAGTTTTGCTCATCATAGACATCGACTCCGTGAACAACCCATGGCTGTCTACCGGATTCCGATGCAGCAGCGCATGCACCCCAGTTATTGATCATGAAGAATGTGCGGTTTTCATGGAAATTGACCCAGGACCAATCGGCAATGGCATCTTGGAAAGTAGCATTGTCTTTGAAGGTAAGAACAAGGTCACCGTTGCATTGCACATCTGTGAGACTGTCGGAAAAATGTTCGGTGGATATAACAAGTTCGGTTTCGCCTGTGTTAAGGGTTACATTGACAAAAGTTGAACCTATTGTTCGTTAGATCATCATTTCGGAACCGAGATAAAATAGGCAACATACCATTTGATGATCCCCAGATAAGACTGAGTTCATTTTGAAGAGTGACGCTCGGAGGGGCATCTCTTCTCTGAAGACCAATGTCCCTCGGATGATATGGAACTAGAGTTTCCTTGGTACCTTGAGCAGTGCAACTCTGCCATAAAGAAAGAGCCGCAAGAGCAAAGACTGATTGACGCATGATATAGATATTATGATTGGAATCTTGAAGAAAAAGGGCAGAGATGTGGAGATCGGTTGTTCGAATCAAAAAACGGCACTCAATGAATGAATGAAACGGACCAAAAGATCCTAGGAAAGGAAAAAAGAATGACTAGGGAGATGCTGTAAAGAGAATGTGAAATGAGATGGAGAGAGGAAGGTAGGAGTCAGTAACACTCCTCTGTCTTATATACCGACCATCCTCTCTCCCTCGAGCCTTACAAGATGGAATAATCAGATCAATCATCAGGCAATTTACATGATCATAGAAGGATTTCTGTGAACCTGGTGGTGAGAGGTGCCAAGAACTACCTGGAATTCTTGTGTGTGTTTTCGACCCAGCCAAGCGAGTCATGGAGATACATTTTTAGAAGAATTCCTCCAAAAATTCATCATGAACAGTAAAAAAGCAGTATGTTCTGCGTAGGATGCTGACTGAGGAAATTTTGGATACTCCTTCCACAGCATTACCGAGGAGAACATGGTGGTATCCACGTGAGAAGCTAACTTCTCGGGATGATCAAACACATCGGCTTGAACGGCATATCAACCTCAATTCTCGAACAGTTTTGAAGGAACAACTTGATGATCAGGTATTCCCTAAACCGGTAGAAAAATATCAAGAATAGATGCTCATCGTATGAGTACCTAAGCCTCGAATAGAGATGAGGTTACAGAAGGATGTTGAAGGAAGAATATGGGAGACAAGGGACATAACGGGCCAATCTTAATTGAGGCTGTACGTAAAGTGACCAATAAGCAGATCTATGGCAATATCCACAGCGAGTGGAAAATGCTTATAGGCACAAGTAAGAACACAAGGATGATGATGATGAATGGCCCATAACAACTCGCTAGTGCTTATGGTTATATTTCCCTGTAGGCTTGAGACCTCCCCCGCACCCAGGGCTCTTGTCATAGTTTTAAGCACTGGGCTGATCAGCAGCGGCCCATCAATAGGGATAATGATTAGCCACAAATGATAACTGTAATTGGCTGAAACTTTACGATCCAAAAAAAAAGTGGACGCCTAATTCTGTGTTCAGATTGTGAATAATGCCAAATCTGATATACGACAATCACTAATAAATGGACCCAAGCTCCTGCTCAAAAGGTGTGTAAAAGTTTTTGTAGGATTATAAGAGTGATTATATGATTATTTGTTTACTAAACTAGCCGAGTAATCAATCAGAGGTCTACTGACAAGTGGTCCATAGGGTCAACATGGAGAAATCATCTAGTACGATTTAAGAGAGGAGACAAATCCATCCTACTCGTCTCAAATACTATTGGGGAAAAGAAGCAGAAGATAGAAGATTGAAGTTGCTCGTGTTGGGGGCTGTTGGTTTGTAAGACCAGGAAGCTATTTTTGTGCTGACTTAAAATTACTGCGCCTGTAAGATACAGCCACATCAATGTAATGTAGCTAGCTATAGCTACCTAGGTATATTTGTTGAGAATTTTCTGAATAACACAGGCTCTTTCGAGAAATTACATTGGCTGCCAGTTCACTGGAAACAAATAATAAGCTGTTCGGGGGCTTGTACTTGCTGCAGGTACCCGGCCCAGCCTTGATTGCTTATTCCAACCGTTGTATTACAAAAATTGTTCTACCCCAGTAATTAAATCTGACTATCCGGTATTTATAGAATCCTTTCAAACAAGCCTTCAGGATTTTGTAATGTCATACGGAGTACCAAGTGAATATAGAACTTTAAAAGGTCATAAGAATCCTTACAATTTCTGCCAGACAAAGATTTTTTCTCTTGTCAATATTCACTATTTTGCCAAATTCCTTTCAAGTCAACGGAAAATATCATCTGCTTCTTTTTTTTCTTTCGATTAAGATCAATCAAATTACGGCACTAGCGGCTCAGCCACTGCGCCTGCTTCAGTTATCTCATTACTTCCAATCCTTCTCCATTTAAGGGCAACAAGTTTTCAATTTTTACAAACTCAAACCATCAACCACCTTACAAACACACAACTTCCAAACACAACAATAATAAAACCTTCAAACAACTTCAACTCTTCAATTATTAACCGCCAAGATGAGTTGCACTGATCCTTCCGACAATCTCTTCCCCGTTCTCGTGCTCGCCGGCAGCGATGAATATGTCAATGCTTGCACTGCAGGTAACATCACCTCTAACTCTGCCGCCGTGAGCGCCATGACAAAATGTTGCGGTAGTGCCCCCGTCAACGTTATCATGGACGGTTGCTACAGTTACTGCAATGTTACCAGCAGTGCTGATCAACAAGCTTTTGAACAATGCTTCGGTTCAAGTGCTGGTGTTACATCAGATGTTGATTTTGGCTGCACCTTGGATGACAATTCAGGATTTGAAATTCCAGGAAGTGGTACCATCACCCCAAGCTCCACTGGAACATCAGCTGCAATTGCCACTCTGGTTCCCATTACCGTTACTACATCTTCCGGTGCTACTACCACAACTGCAACTTCTGGCCAAGCCACCTCAACAATCGCCGCCAACTCAAGCTCTGTCTCGTCCTCCGTCACCGAAAAGCCTTCAGCCACCAGCAAGACTTCAGCTTCGGCTTCATCTTCCGCTGCTACTGCCTCCACCACTGCCAACGCCGGTCAAATAACCGTCAAGCAATTCTCCAAGGGTGCTATGGCCGTTATCGCACTTGCTTTCGTCCGTCTTTTGGTTTGAGTGTGAAGGGAGATGGAGGAGATTACAGACCAAAAAGAATGATTGATTCTCGTGGTGGGATAGAATAATATGTTGTGGATTTGGGGGCAAATTGACTACGGAAATATTGAATTTGATGGAATGCATTTTCGAAATACGATTGGCGCATTATAGGAGCATAATGGTGGTGCATAGCGTGTTTAACTTTGGGTTTCATGACTATACATTCTAGAATCGAATTTGCTTTTTTCGATTCCATATCTATGTCTCCAACTTTGTTTCCAAGGGATGTGATAACTTTGAACTGAGAATGTTGGAAGCTTCACCGCAATATGTATGGGTGAGGCACAGGATCTAAGCCCCATGTAACACGGACAACGCGAGACAAAATTGAGGAATTGAAGCTAATATAAGCCCTGGGGGCAAGAGCGATGTAACTACACAAGGATGAAGGTGCAACCGTTCGAAAGCCAATGAGATCTCAAGATTATAGCTTCATCCAACAAATACATATGTGATTGCCAAATATCAAAGAAGACTTACAGCCACTTAATTACCTACCTGTAAGCATCATCCATAACAATAAATCACATTTGTTGCAACGATTCTTGATTAGCCTGTGAGCGGTTTTGATTGTAAATATTTATAAGAGAACGAAAAGGAGGGATGAGACGAGATTAAAAGATAGGGTGATGATTACTAATACGCTAGTCCCAATCAAGTTTGAAGGAATACAGGGGTGATTTATGTGCTCTAACCATAAAAGAATGATCATGACTAGCACGTGAGTACTTTGCAGAAAAGACTTTGTCCCACGACAAAGATTCAAGACGAGGGTTATCTATCTTTGAGTGCATTTTGAAGACACAAAAGCTTATATGGAATAATCCGTTATGCCTTAAGTTGGCCCAATACGCAATGCTGATATCGATTGCCGCATCCTCATCTTCATAGGTGGGGGTGAAAGTAATCATCCAAATGGGAAGAGAAAGGAATCATCGCGAAAGGCGTTGTACATGCTGTGTTTCTTCGAGCCATCTTACCAAGATATTATCATTTAGTAGGTGAATTAACCGATCCTCAAATCGCCATGACAGACGCTCCAACCTGGAGTTCATTGCTCTACCGACCTTTGGATGCCGATGAAGTTCGAGTCTTATGTATCGAGCCAAGTTCTCGTTCAGATCCTGATGATTCTGATATGATATCATGCCAAATGCGTTCGATAAAACTTAAAGAATTAGGTGTATCTCATGAATTGGTCGAAAAAGAAACGGCTTCCGAGCGGGAGTGGAAAGGTCTTCGTCAAAAGCCATGCGATTATACGACGCTATTTAAACCTAGAAGGGGACTTCTCGACCGACCTTTAAAAGCATATATCAAGTCCTTGAAAGAGATACAAAGCAAATCTGATGAAGCTTTTGCGCCCACTAAAAGTTTACCCAATCTCTCAGATAGATATGTTGCCTTATCATATGTCTGGGGATCTCCGGCAGACAAAATGACAATATTAGTCAATGGGATTGAGATGCAAGTCACCCAGAATCTGCATACTGCTTTGATATCATTGCGAAAGTCTACTTGGGTGAGAAGACGTGTTAACCTGTGGATCGATGCGTTATGTATCAATCAAGATGATCTAGATGAGCGCGAGCAGCAAGTAAAGCTAATGCGAGATATATATGCTATGGCATGGCAGGTGGTAGGCTCCCTTGGTTCAAGTACTTCACATACGACCATAGCATATACAGCATTACAATGGCTATCTCATGAAATAGGGTCGGAAGAAAAGCTGAGAAAATTCGCTGTCAAATACGGAAACTTGCATCACAATACCGCCAATGCAGCGGAGTCAGCCCCCTACACTTTGCCATGGCATGAATTTGCGTATGAATCCATTCGTTCGTTTTTTGCATGCCAATATTGGCATCGTCTTTGGATTTTGCAAGAGTTGGCCATGGCTAGAATGGATGCACCTGTTATCTGGGGAGATCACTCGATGTGTCTAAGCGAGATATGGAAAGCTTGCCAGATGATAGAAATACAAGAAGATATTGTTCTGCAAGATATCACGACACATACAAAGGATGCTGATCGGCATACAACCATAGCTACGATAGACCGACGATTGGAAGATCGCGAGGGAACTCCTGGGCAACAGTGGAAACATCTTATACGTATTCAAAACATGCGTGAGTTGAACCAAGGGGGTGTTAGTAGCGCCCTGCCGGCCCTTAAATTGGCAAAGCAAGCGCAAGCTACAGATGCACGGGATAAGGTCTATGGGATTCTTGCTGTACCTTGCGTGAAAGGACTGACGAATGTATCGCCCAATTACCGAATCGAGCTCCCTGAAATATTTACCAATTTCACACGTGAAATAATCTCGAATAATGAACACGGTTTGGACATTCTCAGATTGGTTCACTCTCCTGTTGATAAAATCATGCTATCATCAATAACTGCGAACAATCCTCGTTGGATGCGTAAAATGATAGGAGGTCGGTTCATGGAGGTTGCAACACCTTGTATACACAAATTACCCTCTTGGGTGGTTTGCTGGTCATGCTCGGCCGCACCAGTGATGTTTCTTCCCGGTACTCATAAAGCAGATCGAGGCTTCACACACCCTTCACCTCCAGTATTTCTTCGTGATAATATTGTATCACTACATGCCGTCTTTATTGACTCCATAGCTACCCTTTCAGCATTCAGCGCTCACGAGAACGACGAAACGTTCCCAAAGAACCACATCAGTGCAATCTCCATCCGAAATGCATATGGCACCATCGATGGTCTCAAAGAAGCATTTTGGAGAACTATTGTAGCGGATACCACGCCTAACGGCGAGAAACCTCCTCCTTCCTGGGCGGTCCTTCGTCTACCACGATTATGGACTGTATATGGTACAACAGAAGGTGGCGGTTCAGGTCTCGATTTCAGTCTGCATGGCTTCGCGCAACGCAATGAGGAACTGATCATTTGTGGAACACGTCTCAAAGATCTTCTAGCCGATGCTAAAACCATCAAGGAAAGAAATGTTATCAGGGATCAAGAAAGAAGCACAAGTAATGATGACTTGCGAGATTCTTCGACGTGGGCTGCCAATGTTCTTGCGTGGAGGCGATTAGTTGGAAGTCAAAATGGTCGAGTCGGTCTTACGGTCGCAGCTGCTATGATAGGCGATTCAATCGTAGTTCTACCTGGATGTAGTGTTCCTCTAGTCTTGAGAAGAACTAGAATGGGTTGGAGACTGATAGGGGAGTGCTTTGTTTATCGGATGATGAATGGAGAAGTTGCTGACTTAGTGGGAAGCGGGGCGGTATCAATTGAAGAGATAAAACTTCATTGAAAGCACTAAAGATCGAGACTCAATTTTCTTATTCAATGTAGTCTGACTTTCTGGCTACGAACTTAATATCTGCCAAAAGGCAGCCATTCCCTTATATTTTTGAAAGGTCATGATAAGTAAATAAAAGAACGAGGTGCTTTAGCATTAAATTCAAAGAAAACAATCGAGCAAGCCATCGAGAATGAAGCACCTTGCTCACCATTCCGTCGTATTTTTCCTAAACATACAGTTACTTCGAAATATAAACTGCTTCCAAATTGTTTCCATCTATATCCGAGACAAAAGCCGCATAGTACAGCTGCCTGCTCATCTCCTTTCGAATTCCCGGCGGTCCGTTATCACATCCGCCGTTTTGTCTGAAACATGTTCAGTTATACACGGGATAAACTCTTTAATAAGTAACAAGAGAAAGATCAAAAGGAGATTAATAGCTTATCTTGGTATACATATCCAACTTACAAAGCAATCTCATAAAACCGATCTACCGCCTCTCGACCTATATGTATTTCATCAGCTTGCTTCATATATTTCAATCCTTAGTATTCTTACTCGGAGCATCAAACGCCACATGCGTTGGCATCGGCGCTTGCCCTTCAGCCAATTTCTTCAGCCAAAAATAAGGGTAATCGCTACCATAGCCGATAAGACCGTCGTTGTTTGTACAGACCATTTCGGTATAACCTATGGGTTTCAATACGACTTCGCAGAAGGCTCGTAAAGCTTGAAACTTGGCTGCGGAAGCATTGAAGAAGATGTGGTTGATTGTCATTTTGAAGATGATGGATCTGTGAATGGCGAGCTCTTTGGGTAAATGGACCGGAGTTCCGAGTATTGGTAACACGCAACGTCATTCCGGATATTGTGCTTTTTACCTCAACTTCAACGCCGTGGCAGGACTAAAACCCAAAGCTTGGTAAGTGTGATATTTGAACTCGGCGATATCTAAAACGTGAAAAAGTTATATAAAACCATTGAAATATGTCACCATGAGACCATATCTCTCAAACATTACACACAGCTTTTCAACAAGAAGAATAAAATAAAAAGCATGGCACCACTCATCATATATGGCGCAACAGGGTACTCCGGTCGATTAGCTAGCGAATATGCAAAAAGTCTCAACCTCGACTTCTCAATTGCCGGCAGGACAGAGCATAAGCTCAAGAGCCTAGCACTTCTACTCAACGTCTCTTATTCAGTCTTCGATGTCACTCAACATGATTTAACCGATTCAATACTAAGAGAATCTTCCGTTCTCCTCAACTGCGCCGGTCCCTTCGCGCACACTTCCAAACCGCTTATCGAAGCATGCATCCGAAATAAAGTGCATTACCTCGATATCGCAGCAGAATTAGACAGTTACCAACACGCGCAGAAGCATGACAAAGATGCAAAAGATGCCAACATTATGCTTATGCCCGGATGTGGAGGAAGCGTCGTGATGTTAGGTTGTCTCGCTACTCATGTTATCGAGAAAGTCAAAACCCCGATCAAAATCGAAATTGCCTTGCGTATCGCTGGAACGATATCACGAGGATCAGCAAAAAGCGCAGCAGAGAGTATAACAAGCCAGTGTCTTCAGCTTGTAGACGGATCATTGGTTGGACAAGATGTTAGCAACACGGCGGAGTTCGATTTCGATGATGGAAGTGGAATTGTTACGTCGGTTCCGGTGACATTTCCTGATCTTCTGACTATACGGAAATCTACAAATGTGCTTAATATTGCAACATATGTAAACATCTCTGATGCGACCTTTCCGACTGGAGATCTTGCTTTGTTGCCGGAGGGTCCGACGGCCGCGGAGAGGAAGATAACACCATATCATGCAGCAGTGAGTGTCACATCTGAAGACGGGGTTATACGAAAAGCTGCTCTTCATATAGTCAATGGCTATACCTTTACCTCAATGGCATCGGTACAAGCTGCGAAGCGAGTGATGGATCATCAGGCTATACCAGGCTTTCAGACACCCGTTGAAGTATTTGGGAAGGAGTTTGTTCTCACTATACCGGGCTCTGAGATCGTGGATCTCTGATGTCTAAATGAATAGTTGTTTGTATAATCGAGATACTTAGCTTAATTTTGTCATTAATGTAATGGCTTTCCAGGATGTAATTTGAAGGATTTGAGTAGTTTTTCTCATCGCTAGAAATGAAAACGAACGAGAGATATCCCATAAATCTTTTTGCTGTGAATCAACACCAAAGCTTCTATATCTAAATATGCATGTTGATTAAATGGGAGCCCATAAATTCCCTATCTCCTTCTCTTAACTACTCCACCGATCTGGAGGTAGTGATTTGCAGTTTGTTAGGATATTGTTCAATTCGGGAATCTTTGTAAAACAGAGAACTCCGGATTCCAGATTGCTGATCTATCATTTGGGAGATGATATCGTCATGTCAACTTCTTTCAAGCATTGATAATCAATATTTCAGAATTGATGACTGTATACTACGATTAGGGAAATAGATGATCATGAGCAAATATATAAGACAAAAGACTTTCTGATGTTAACCTATGTTTGAATTGCAATCAATCAGGCAAATATCAATATTCTTCTCTACATCACTTCACGCTCTACTTCACACATGTCAAAAGGCCAACAAATTCTATACAGACGTCCTCTCATCACATCTCATATCATAGCAATGGATACTATCACGTCCGATCACGAACTCATCAGAAATGCAATCGCAAACGTTGCAATTTCATTCGACATGAACACCTTTGAGAATCTTCGCAATTCATTTACAAAAGACTGTGTAGCGGATTATACAGGTTCTCTCGGTCTGATGAATGGCATTGCCACTGTAATCCAGCAATTGCAGAAGACTATCGGGCACGTCAGTACTTTCCATAGCTTGAGCACACAAGTGATTCGGCTCACTGGAGATAACACGGCTGAAGCTACCACGTACGTCACAGCAAGCCACTTTGCCGACGACAAGTCGTTTTTTGCCGAAGCCAGATATCTCGATAAACTTGTGAAGGTGACTGAGGGGGTAAATGTGAAGTGGCTGATTGATCATCGATTGACTACCATGATGGGTGTTCCGAGGGGTGATGTCTCTATATTCAACATGGACTTGGAGGGGTGGGCAGCCAGCCTAAAGGCTTGAGAAAAATTCGAGTCTATGAGCGGAGTGGTTATTTGCCCAAGTAAGTTCCACTTTATCACAGGTGATCGAACTTGACTGACATAGAACGAAGATCGCGAAGTCAGTTGGTTCTAAGTATTAAATGGTGGCAAATGTTGGGAAATTAGATGGAGCAACGAGGTCCTGAAATCAAATGTATAGAAATTTTATCTACGCGTTAGAATTTCCTCTATAGAAATTGAGAATATGATGCATTGTCCCAAGTATTATATATGATTACTGGATTAAGACTTTGAGTGATGGTGGGTCAAATTCTGTAGCGTTGACTTCAGAAATGTTAGTGTAGTAAAATGTCAGATTTTTGTTGGTGACTTACCGATTGAAGCCATAATAAATCCAAACTCATCAACCTCTCCAAACCACTTCTCTGCTCTATTATTCAAAGTAGTACCGGGCAGGATATCTCCAATCTCGGCTTGAAGGTAAATTCGACCACTCCATCTCGAAAGCCAATGGATGTATTTTGTGTTCCACTCTTGTTCAGTGTTTGCTTGCCAGAGTGCCTTTGGGGCCGGTGCAGGCATAAACCCAAGGTCTTTACAGTCAAAACATTGAACTTTGTGCAACACCGAGTATGCCCAATGAAGAAGATATAAAGTAAGCACTGCTCTACGTTTGGATGCAACATGTATCCAAGCTTCCCAACACGGTCGTGTCTGTGCTCTTTCTTCTTTAAAGAAAAGGCCATCACGCACAACGTGCCACACAAGTGACTCGACTTTTTGAAAGACGATTTCGTTATCATCTGCTGAGTTTTGTGGGGCTCTTGATGGTGAGAGGAGGATAATGGAATATATCACTACAGCTTGTAGAACTGCTAAAAGCATCGTTTCGTCAAGTTCTTCTGGCTATTTTAGGCGACCAATTAGACGGTCTCGTACAAAGATGTGCATAAGACTTACTTGATCGACAATAAGATTCAACTCTGAAATTATTGTCTTCCTCACAATCTCTTCAGCTCCAACGCTTTGTCCATGCCACATTTTGACTAAAGTTGTGCAAGTCGCCAATGGCCGGGGCAAAACATCAAGCTGAGCAAAATGTGTGGAATGGAATATTGGAGGTAGTTGGAATCCCTCAGCCAGCATCTGAGGCCAAGTACGAAAAACACGGAATATAAGTTCCATGCTGTGATTTGCTAAAGCAACCGATTTTGATTCTGTAGACGGTGGAAGCTCAATAGAAGGAACGTTGTCGAGTCGGCCAGGCTCGGAAATACTTCCGTCTTCACGGCCAAAAGATAGCAGCCCTGAGTGATCCATATTTTGCGGATATAAATCAAGATCTAATGGTGGCATTGAAGACCAGTTTCCTGCATCCGAGAAAAAGGTGTCGAATAGATTAGGATCAAACGTTGACTGTAAAAATTGTGGTCGAAATGTAGGTGAGATATCTGAAAGCGTGGTGCTTGTCGGATTCTTCTCAATTTCTAAAAGGTCGTGTCTCACATTCGCCGGAGTGTTCAGGTTCTCAGGAATAGCGTATTCGCAGGGAATATTACGCGCATGACATCGTGAGCAAGTAGGCCGTTTTAAGCTACACCTTGTTTTATGTGTAACACATTGACGACAAGCCTTACGCCTTCGTGATAGATTTTTGTTACACTGGTTTTTCAAATGACGACTGAGCGATGATTCTGCGATGTTGTAAGGTTTCAACGTCAACGTAAATGGATTGAGAAAGTCTCGTGACTTACGGTGGTTGAACTTAGCTCCACAAGACAGGCAGCCCGGCTTTCCTTCCATAGTATCTAGTTCCATGTCTTCGCGGCGGAGATTGAGTTGTTACTTGTGAAAAACTTTTTGATGAGAAGAAGGAGAATATGGATAAAATGCATGCGGTGATCTCAATTCCCAATTAGCTCGGAATTCCGAGCTGCTTATGCAGCAAAACAGGCCGAAAGGCTGACTTTCATCCGATTTTGTACATTCTTGTATGTTTTCTGAAAGGAAAACATTTGACAGTCACATTTCAACTATGGATTATGTTACAGGCCAAGTATTCTTCAATAGAGAATTCGGGTGGTTGCTTTGCAATATACGGTAGCGAGGTTAATCGCCAAACGCTTTTTTGTTTTGAGGTGGTTCGCCTTTTTGCGTTCACATGTTTGCAGTCAAAAATAGAAGCTCTTCTATCAATAACAGAAAATCTCAGGGTTAATAAGAGTATGTATCTGATCAAACAATGAAGACGCGATGAGAAAAGATAGAGCTAGCGCACACGTGTATCTGAGCGCTTACTTTTGGCGCCGACCAAACATTTTCCGCCGACGCAGATACATAAAGCGGTGAAGAATCCTCATTCTGAAATCTTTCATACTTGATGATTTATTTACCCAACCTCACTACACATTGGAAAAATTCTGGCTTCATTCACGGTTGGTACAGCCGAACTCGGTGTGAATTCAGAGTCTGCTTTATCTCGTGACAGATGAGAAGATGCATTCGCCCTATGGAAGCCAGCACATCTATTTAGCCTCGTGGGTTCATGAGTGATTGTTTCATTCTATGGAGGCTCATAGCTGCTACAGATCTTCAAGTGAAGATCATTCTTCCCCTCCATGTGGTAGGGTCGCTTCGCGTCTACCATATTTGGCAAGCTTTTACTAAATAAGCACATCCTTCAGCAAATCCTTGCAATGATCTGGTTCCTGATTTGCACTCTGTCAATGTGGCGCAATCTTTAAACAGTTGACACCAATCACGTTGCGTATAAAAACAACCACGCTGCAGAGTATCTGCAGGATATATATTGATTCTTGCGCAACTGCGCCCCAGAACCGATAGATGGAAGTTTGCTATTTCGAAAAATGGTTCTAGACAAAAGCTAGAACTGGATACAAGTACAAGTGAAGCATTCCCATGTAATCTATCTTTATTCCTGATTTTCAACCATGCAATTCCTGTCAGTCCTTCGTTAACACAATTTGAATGTCATCATCAAATCGCCAAAATGGTGTACCAAATTAGACCCTTGCACATATCAAGTGAGGCGCCAGAAGTTGTTCCCAAGGAACAATCTCCGTACTTATCAACCTCGCCCGATAAATATTTCGTTCGTTCATACTCCGTGAGAAGAGCCTCGAATCATATAATATCGCCACTAAGTAAACAATGTGATAATATTCCGCTCCAAGAAGTCTCATTTCCTCCACCGAAAAGAGCATACGATCTTGCGCGTTATCTACCACCTCCAAAAGAAAAGAAAAAATTCGGGCTGGTACCAATTTTCTTTATAGCTGTGGTGTCTTTCTTAATCGGAGGGGGTATTGGTGGTGGCATTGGAGGATGGATTGGGAAGCATAACAACCCCTCGAGGTATTTCTGCATACGACAATAAGAAAGGACAAAACTGATTACAAGTGTTTCCAGCAAGACCTCCAAATCCGAATCAACAGGAACATTTTCAGGATGTGCTCCAACAGTCACAGAATTTGTAGACTCGGCTGGCTGTCCCAACGTCAACAACACCACCTACACAACACCTGTACCAAGTACAGAGTTTCGTATAGCTTGTGCTATCGACTTGACTTCTTCACCAGGAGAAGATATCGAACTAACCAACGTCACTACTCCTACCCTGAATAATTGTCTGGAATCATGCGCACAATATAACAATCGACAGTGCTTGGCAGCTACTTGGATACAGTTTTCTCCAAATCATCCAGAGATGAACTCGAAGTGTTTCTTTAAAGCGAATTCAGGAGTTCGCATACCCATGAATTCTACGGGGACAATAGCCACGAGTGGGTTTCGGATTTCCTGACACGAAATCGATTCAGAATATAAGTTCTCGGAATACCTTATATATTTTAACTTGATACCTCGAGGTACTGGAAAAGCGCTCATGGTTCGCTCACTTGATATCAATGGTTTTGCATGGTCAAGGCGTTTCTAAGATGGTGAATTATTTTTGCGTTCTTCACAACCGGATTGCGACGGGATGCTTGGAGTATCTAAAAATCTGTACATTCACTCACGAGATATGAAGAGATGATGGAGAATTTGCTTTGCTTGCGGCCACTTTAATTTTTAATTGCTATTTTTATTGTTCTTTTATTGTTGCAATTACGTTGAAGCTAATGTTGGCGGCTTGCGGGCGAGGTGTAATTATAGATTTTGTGTTGAATCAAGAAGCTCGTGGATATGAAATCAAACGGGGGACTCATTGCAAATCTGGATACAAAGTGATAACCACCGATCGCGTTAGCAATGAATCATTTCGAAGGAACTCCTGCCACATTGAAATATCTCGCAGCGTCGTTCTTCTGCTTGTGGGGAATATAACATTTCGCGTGTTTACTTTCTTCCTCAAGATAAATTGTCTGAAGAGTTGCCAGTGTCACTTCATCTAATAATATAACTTGGCTCATGTCGCAGGGCATTGATGTAGTGTAGGAGATAAGTCAGAAGGTCATTCCTGGTGCACTCTTTCAAAAGATCTTTTGATTCGATGTTTGCAGAGCGAATACTCGTAGAAGCATAGATGGCTAGCACTTTAGACAACGATTGTATGGGACTCGGCGGTGGTGATGAGGTTAAATGAGCCTAGCGTGGTTACGGAGTATTGACCCCCTCTTTCCCAAAATAGTTAGACCCAGGTATGATCGCGTCGCGTAGTACTTTACTTTTATTCTTCCTCTTTACAACACGCCAAAAGATCGCGACCCACGACTACCCATTCATTTTCATATTTTATGGTGGGTAGTGATTGTCACACTTCTATACACAATTGCCTTTATTTATATATCCTAATTGAGTCGTGTTTGCGCGATAGATGTTGACCTTCGAGGGATCTACACAAATCGCGTCAATTTTTCAGATCTCTCCCACCCATCTTTCTACCTGTGCCTCGCTCGACCGAACAACCTCCAACCTGAGCTCTCGGAGTCTTGATAGAAGAAATTCGCCGGCAGCTAAGAAGGTCTCGTTACCCACAACTTCTAGGATATCATTACAATGACGCGTTGATCAACTTACAAGTCCCATAAGATCGAAGCAATATCACCGGGTCTCTACAATCTATACTTCGGAGAGCAGTGCTTTTGATATGTATTATTATGAAATGAAGACACACGAAAATCTGTCGGTGGATGATAGTCATGGATGGCTGGTCCTATTAGCATTTCTAAAATGTTCCTCCATGTTTCCATTGGAAGCCTTGCGAAGGGAAAAGAACTCTACTCTGCGTCATCAGAAGTTACCATCTTCTTCCCTACGTCGGAATTTGATCTCAAGTCCCATGGCTACTAAAAAGCTTTGAACCCGACGATTCTCCTACTCTAGCATTAATCTTGCTTTTCGAGTACTCTATACAAGTGTGAATAGTGGATCTGTACTTGATGGATGATCATAACGAAAAGTCTCATCATTCAGTATATAACGTCTTGCAAATGCCGACTTTAGCTGCTTTGGTTCATCCCTAGCCGATGCATCTTTCCTGGGCTATTCGCAGATACTGAACCTTCTCGATACTTCCGATACCTCACGAGTCGAAGTGTCGAACTGAACGAAAACTCTCAAATAGTATGAATCTTGACGTCGCTATTTTCCTACGACATCGACTGCTTATTAAAATTTCCATGGTTCGCATGCCAATGTTAGGGTCTTAGTATCGGTGATATATATCTATCATGCTTATTCGCCATAACTGCTGATAAACACAACTTGTACAGTCGTGCCGTCCCGTCGCGAAAGGAAGGTAAGCACTTGCCAAATATGCGTTTATTTCAATGAGCCTCCTGGATATTTTCGATACGACTCATGATCTCTCTAATCATTATCAGAGATCGAAATCGAAATCAGTAGTTTGGCGAGTTGTGTAACTTTCAACAGATTCTGTCGTCTGCGAGTGGATAATTTGAGGTATCTTGTTTGTTCATTTTGCTTTCTTCGAAAATGCCTCAAGATATTTCAATCACAACATTTATTAATATGCATACTTTGCAATTTCCTTCTTTTGCATATCATCAAATCGGCTTGGGCGCTGGTCCCAAAATTGATGTTTATACCACTCATGTCGGATTTGCCTGTCTGCCCATCAACCCCAACAGACTCTGTGCCTTCCTTACTCGTGTAAATCTACCTCGACATCTCATAGCTCGGCTTTACTCGGAGCATTAGTTTCTCGGAGCCCGGTTCATTTCTCCTGAAGCCAACGGGCGCTCCGCGAAAGTACCTCCCCTTGCTCTTTATTTACATGGGGGAGAAGGAAGCTGAGGGATGGCATCAGGGATGGAATCCTACCCCACGTGTTTATTGTGCTTATTTCAAATGCTTTTATTTGTCATGACACATTCTAATATCCCTATAATCTTCTATCTCCCAGAATTAATATACTCGAATAATTTTACGACAAAAGTATCTGAGGAGTCGTCAAAATATCCCATCTTCTTTCTCCCAACAAGTCGCACGAATTACGCAGTACAATATATGGATATGAACATAGAACATAACTTTAAAGTTGGACACGAATCGGAATTAATTATTGCATCATTTTTCGAATCCCAAAGGTGTCGCCGAAATTCATCTGATGTCAATTAATCGTCTAGACTTTCGTTCAGTGCATGTTTGCTTTTAAGGTACCATGAGAATTCCTGTCAATTGCCCCTGGATCATTTACTTGTTCTTCGAGTAGTAACCTTACTGCAGGATTATACGATCTAGATGGTTGAAAGAATTCTTTCACCCCATCTAGAAAGCGCCATGCATGGAATGGTTTGTTTCATCGCGAACAAAATCCTTTGCCAATAACCAATTAATGGCTTCTGCTTAATCTTTCTTAGTCATTCGTACTATGTCAACCAGTGGCACAAGAAACACTTTTGTTTGCCAAGAAGCTTTTTGGCCGGATCATAATGTGATTGGAGTTCCTGAATTACTAAATTGGGCTACACAACCATTGGAATATGGAAAATACCCCCTTGAAACATTAATACTCCAAAATCCTATCAGATTTCTATCTGTTCCTCATTTTTGAAGTTCTTGAATCGGCGAATTCAAAGCTTAGACTCAGATCCTTTCGACCCACAGCCAAGGATATGATGTGAGTAGAGCCCTAAGGGGGGGCGGCTAGACATCAATATGCCCGACGAATGAATGGTTTCCGCGCGTTTGTAAGGAGATCTTTTTTTCTTGGGGCTGCCTGCCTAGAGGTTCAATTTAATCAATCTCAAATCAGCCCTGGCCCACTCTCCCCGCGTCCAAAAAATGCGGGTGATGTAAATTAAGGAGATCAGCATGGCCCACATCGAGTACCTACACTGCAATTCACATTATATATATTAAGACTACTTTCCTTCGAGGTTTGTACCCCATTATCTTTTCTCACGATAAGTCTTCTTTCTTTCTCCAGTCGCTCTCTACCATATTCAATTCTTTCAATCTTTTCGATCTCTACGATCTTGTCAATCCTTACCAGAGTCTGGACACTCTTTGATTTTATATACACTCATTCATACATTTACTCACGTTTTTACTTCTTCCTTCCAAACTCGCAAAATGGTTCTCGCTACTTCTATTCTTCTTCCTCTTTACCTTTATCCTACTCAAGGTGCTTGGACCTGGGCCACCAATGCAATTGCAGCTTACCCCTCTCTTGCATTCACCGTCATTGTCAATCCAGAATCTGGACCAGGAAATCTCAATGGCTACCCAGAAGATGAATACATCTCTGGTATCACCAACTTGACAAAGCATGACAACGTCAAACTTTTGGGATATGTAGATACCCAATACATGGCCAAGAGTACTTCTGAGGTTGACCAAGAAGTCGAGACTTGTGAGTAACACCTTCCTAAAAACAGATGAGCTGAGAAAATTCTAATCATAAAATAGACAAATACTGGTCCACCTACACTAAAGCAAACATCGCCGTCGATGGAATCTTCTTCGACGACGCAGTCAACGAATGGACATCCGACTCTTCCAGCTACATGACCACCATTGCAGAAAACGCTCACGCTCTAAATCTCACCGTCCACTTCAACCCTGGTACCATCGCCGATCCCGAATTCTTCACCATCGCCGACAAAGTTGTTATGATTGAAGATGACTATCCGGCCTATTCCTCCAAGAAAGGCGATTCGTTGAAAAAAATCGCAAACACCCAACAAGAGCAAAGTTCGGTCATTATTTACGACTTCAGTGGTTCTCAATCTCAGCAGGCTAATACCGTTAACTCGATTGTTGCTTCTGGGGTTTCGGAGGTGTATATTACGACGGTGGAATATACGAGTCAGAGTAAGATGTGGACTCAATTTGTAGCTGCGGTCAATAGTGCAGTGGGCAATTAGGGTGTTAGTTTGGAAGGTCGGTTGTGGGGTTTAGTGAAGCGGGCAAGGCCGGCGGGGCGGGAGATAGGGAGGAGACAATGTCTCTCTGGCAGATTGACGAAAAGTTGTGTTTGGATGCTGGGGGAAATCCTTCTATTCTTGTTTTTACTTTTGATGAAAGTGTGACTTCTTGGAAACAGGTGCGAGAAAAATCTATATGTATTGATATGATGGAAAATGAAAATAGCAGAGTGAAGTGCGGAATTGGCGACTTCTTTCTCGTACGCCCTTATGTTTTTTAAAACTATATGCAAATTTCGAGTTCATAAATCTGCCTTGGTCTTTTCCATGGAGTATTCCTCTCTAGATTCCAAGTATACTGCAAATCCTCAATCTTATTAAAATCTTCGATATTGCAAAGTGCAGTAGCATCATCTCCACATCATTGAATAAATAGGAGAAATCTGAAAATCGCAATAATTTCTTCAAAGGAAACCCTCACTTTCCATGTTTGTTTCATCTCTAACTTTCAATCACTTCAACTGATTTGTATCATATCCTGCCACTGTCTCCAAAACCTAAGTCTCAGAAAAATGCCAAGAGCCTCCGCAATGAAATTCCCATCAGCGGCAAAACTTGGCAACGAATATCCAGCTTTTCAGAGGAGTTTCTCTATATTGCTATCCTCTTACGTCTCCCTCGAAATATATCACTCATAAAACAAAAAATCTACAACTACCTAGCTCGGGAGAACAGAATGTATACCCAGACTTAAAATTCCAGAACGCATACACCCACTTCTCAGGCCATTCCATCATCAGCATCTCCAACCTACCCATCCCATCATCTCCAGCCTGTATCGCTTCTTAGATTCAACCCCCTTTCTTCCTGAAAAAGAGCTCCAATTTTTATGCTATAGGGTAGTCCTCTTACTTCGATTCTCTAGATACACAAAAAATCCAACAAACATATCCAACATTTAATTTCGCATCCCCAGATTTCCTCTTCCATTAATACCTACCTACTCAAGTAGTTCCACAGCAATCCCCACATCTCCATCCTCATCTCATTTCCTATCCTCATCAACATTCACAATCCCACCCATCCACACACAACCCCATCTCCATCTGCCTCGC
Source organism: Botrytis porri (assembly GCF_014898465.1). Lineage (NCBI taxonomy): Eukaryota > Fungi > Ascomycota > Leotiomycetes > Helotiales > Sclerotiniaceae > Botrytis > Botrytis porri. The sequence goes on from NW_024066093.1 coordinate 433,993, forward strand.
CATCTCCCTACTCCAATCTCCATGCATACACCAACAACTTTCGCTATAGCCATACTTTCCCAAAGTTCCCGACTATCGATAAAATCGAAACGTAATCATGTCTCCCAATAATTTTGTCCTGCGGATAAAGTTTTAACTTTTTCATTCATACACTATCTAGGGCCCTAGAGAATTAAGATACTACCATGATATAATTTGATTTCAATATGTTTCTCATGACGCAATCACATTACGACAAGGGCTGAAATGTTATATAGTAGAGTGTTTTTTTTTTTTGAGTTATGATTTTAAGTTCGATGCGCTTGGTGCTTGATGAGCTTTTGTGTTAGCTCGACTAGGTAGATAGGTAGGTAGGTGGGTATGGATAGATGTGCTAGCGTACGATATAATCATACATTTCTCGTCGGGAATTTTAATCCTAGTGAAGTATTAGTTTTCCCCAGGAACGAGAAACTAGTTGACCGACTGTTAGAGTTGGATTACTGATATTATGATTTGATTTGATTTGATTAGATTTCTTATATTACACCATGTTACGATGGTGAAACATATCAAATGAATCCCATGAAAAAACACTTACACATGAAACATTTCAACGACTTGAGAGATCTAGATTTGAATGAAACATATTATTCATCGAAATGGCGATCGAGAATCTAATGACTAGCTAGTGAGAGAGAGGAATGCTACCTGAGCTTATCTACTCATTTATCTCTTTGATGATCAATAATCATTTGATGGAAACACCAGATTTCCAAACTAGTGATTTGAGTTATTGATGATGCTTTTTTGATGATTGTTCACAATCATTCATTCATGATTATTTTTCTTCTTTCTTTCTTTCTTTCTTCATCTCACCGCCTCTCTCCTAAATACATTTTCTTAAGAAAAACTTGTATCTGCGGATACAGCAGCAAGAAATTGTGTCCAGAGATCACTTGGACTAATATAATCCTTGGTAGTGATGTATAGCGAATCAATCCCCTTTTTCAGAATTTCCCCAACAAAAATCGATTGATCGGCTGCCGAGCCGGGGAATTGATGGAATATAACTGAAGATTTGGAACGTTTGTCTGGGGGAACTATTTTTATGAATTTGTTAGTAGATTAACTACCTACTGAATAATAACTCAAAACTTTAAAGTTCAGGAAAAGGGAAGGAGAGAGGAAGAGAAAAACTCACTAGATTCGATACTGGGTAATGCTTCAGAATTATTATATGTGTCTTCAATCATCAAAATATTATCTGCGAGAGAGAAAAATGCGGGATCGGCAAGAACACCGGGATTAAATGTTACGCTGAGATTTGCTTGATGGGTGAAGGTAGCGATGGCAGACATGAATTGAGCGGTGCTGCTGTTCCAGTTGGAGACGCAGTCGTCGAAGAAGATGCCGTGCATGTGGATGTTTTTTGAGGGGTTGGCTTGCCAGTGGTTGTCTAGTTGAGAGCGGATGTTAGTGTGTGGATTTGATTGTGTGGTTGTGAGGGACAGAGGAGAAGATGAAGAAGTATGGGAGATTTGGGATTCGAGACTCGAGACTCGAGATTCAATTCTCAAGATTCAGAATTAGGAAAGGAGAAAAATACATACAAGTTTCTACCTCAGCAAGTACATCCTCAACAGATCGATGCATATACGCCGTATCTACATATCCCAATAACTTCACATTATCGAATGCATTCAAAGAGGCAATGGCATCGATATAGACAGAATCGGGGAAGGAATTGAAAGCACCGGGTCCGGTGGATGGGTTGATGACGAGAGTGTATGTTATAGAGGGGTAGAGGGGGATGGTTGTTAAGAGCCAGTTCCAGGCGAAAGGAAGGGGGTAGATGTAGAGGGGAAGGAGGATAGAGATGGGGAGCATTTTAGAGTTGGCTGGTGAGTGATGAGTGAGTCTGGGTATAAAGTGGTGTTTGTTCCGAGATACTGAGGGAGTTTTCCTGAGAATGGTATGCTAAATGTGTGTTTAGAGAGATGTATTGGATTGACTTGTGAGCATATGTACTTGAAGACGTATACCGGAAATTCGAAGGATATGAATATGAGAATCAATCAAACATGTTCCAGTCACCTACCTACTAACTGTATTCACCTGAATATCCTACCTAGGTAGGTAAGTAATAGTGATTAACTAAATCCGAATCATCATCTTGTAGTTCTCATTCATTACCTAACGAGACAAATTTGATAGTAAGGCATGTTACGATATGGGGTTGGGAATCATATTGGGATATATTAGGTTTGTTCACTTTCTTGTTGTTCGTGCGGAGGAACTCGAAGCAGATTTTGATGAGTATGAGGAAATTGAGACTGTTACAAGATCTTTGATACTTGATGAATGGAGAAAATGAAAGCAGTTCAGAATATTGAGATACAATGAAGTGTAGTGTAGTAAACGACAGTGAAGTCATCTCGAAGTAATTAATCCCCATGCGAAGAACTTGACAAAACATACCTAGGTACCCGCCTATTCATTCATACTCCGAATCTTAAAGAAACATTGTATCTCCCAGATCACCAATCTCCTCTTTTATTAAGAAGTTATGAGATTATATCATCTTTCCAAAATCAATAAATCTGTACACTGTCAAATATACAGATTAATTCGACTAGACCCATACCCACCCATACCTACCCACACAAATCCCACCCCTAGCCGCTAATCCCCTCCCGCTTCCAAGCCAAACTCTCCGATCTTTGTTCCTCCCCACGGGGAATATAAACTCAATTTAATTCTAGCTTATAACTTTACTCTAAGTGGAATTTCTGATTTCATTTGGTTTACTCACCTAGGTCTTCGATATTGATTATCCGCTTATTAATCTAACTATGTCGAATTAAGAGAATAATAAACTACTTGAAAAATTCGAGATTGTTAGATATATACCTTACCTTACTCATCTATCTACCTATCTATCTACTCATCCATCTACAAACTCAATCACTCCCTCACCAATCCATCTATCTATTCAATCATCCCCATCCCAAATCATATCAACACCCCTCCGGATCTCCCATCAAGATATCTAATTTCCTTTAGAGCTAGTTTAGATGCACAAATCCGGTCAGATCCGTCGAATAATCCAATCATTTTGACAACGAATTCTTGATTTCTGTTTGAATATCAAATCACAGATTCTATTGAATAATTCTGCTTTCAATATATTTAGTATATCAAATAAAGTTAAGGATTTAATTTTCGAAAGATGTATTAAATAATCTATTAGATAATTCAGCTATCTATATAATGTTACGAACAACGCAACATAGGCACGGGACTGGGCACTAAGTCACGTGGTTGGCTCAGTCTGCCTCAACGGGATAGATACTGAGCCATGAAAGTACAAACAAATTAGTATTGAGCTGTACTAATTATATTGAGCAAGAAGGTTTATATAAGGGAATGGGTTTCATTATAATGTAGAGCTTTGTACTCAAGAATAATTATTAGTCTTATTATTATAGTTATGAGAATTGTAATTAATTATAACCTTATTAAATTCCTACTTGAAATTTAATCTAAATCACCTCGAGAGATCTCTAGACACTTCCACGTGACCCTAGAGGCAGCTCCCGTAACATATAAGTAGATTGAAAACAATAATTAGAAAAAGTAGTTAATATAACTAGTTTATTAGTACGTGTATTATATTAGTACGTATATTACTTTAAAAATATATAAAAATCAAGCTTTTCTTAATATTTATATTTTGATAATAATAAAAAATTAAATATTCAAAGATCTAATTTTTATTTAAATATTCTTATTATATTTTAAAAAAAGTTAAAATTGTTATGATTTTTATTGTAAAAAAAATCTTTTTATAATAACTACTATAATCATTTAAATTTTTAATTTATTATTAGAAATTAATAATATTTATATATTTAATTTTCAGAAAATTCTATTTTTAAATAAAGAAGTTATACGATTACGTACAGACGAATTTTATATATAAAAGAAGTAATATACGTACTAATAAACTACGTTAACATAGTTTATCAGTGGGTCAATTATATCAATGGATTGATCACTTTTACCTCGAATTATCATTTCAAAGCTATATTATTCAATAACAATTAAATCAATTGATTAAAACTATTAAGAATCTAATAATTTAGGATTTATTATATTATTTTAATAGATTCTTGTATTATAATCTATCTTTCTGTATTTATTATAATATCAATTAAAAGATACTTCCCCATTAGAATTTCCCCTTTTTTAATATTCATTATATTAAATCTAAATATCAACCTTTTACTAAAATAATATATTAAAAGCCTTTTATTCAATAAATACTCCTCCTTAATATAATTAAGTTTTTTTATACATTAATATTTACTTAATACTTTATTTACTACTCAAAGTATACAATTCTGTTACGGGAGCTGCCTCTAGGGTCACGTGGAAGTGTCTAGAGATCTCTCGAGGTGGTTTAGACTAGACTTCAAGTAGGAATTCAATAAGGTTGTAACTGGTTGCAATTCTCGTAACTATAGTAATGAAACTAATGATTGTTCTTGAGCACGAAGCTCTACATTATAATGAAACCCATTCCCTTATATAGATCTTCGTACCTTATGAATCGACAAGTCGATTACCGTAAAGCCGATTTCGACAAGTCGGTTTCTTGATCACGTGATGTCCATCCCGTGACTGGTAATGATGCCACCGCTTATCTAACCTGTGCTCTCTAGCCGACCTGTGACTGCTGCTTACCCTGTGCCCACTGTAGGGTAGGTAACAACAAAAGATAGGTACCTATCTTTTAATCACTGATTACTTATCTGGTTACCGCTATCTTTCGTTACCCTTCAATTCAACTATCCCTACAGTGCTGTTTTCGTAGGTTCCAACACCAAGGCCTTAGGTTTATCTTATAATCCATGTTGCGGTGCGGGTACCTCCGTAACAAATTCTCTATATTTAAAAGTGTATTTTTATAAGCTAATCTTTTTATACCTTTAACTAAAACTAATACAATTTCAAATATAAATATAGAGAAGCTTACTTAATAACAAATTATTCGAGATTTAATTAATATTGATTAAAAAAGAGCTTTAATTGAATTACAAAGGGTTTGAGAGATTTATTAATCTAGATTAAAAAAAGAAAGAATAGATATACAAATTCGAATATTTAATTTCGAGAATACAGCTTCAAGATTAAATGGAATTAAACTTGTTCTTTAGAATTCTAATTTTATATTCTAAAAGGTAATTGATTCCTTATATACAACTTTAAAAACTATAAAGAATTTAACCTTCAAAATATAATTAATATATACCTTAATAAATCCATTAATTTAATTATCATATAAACATTTTAGATTATTAAAACAGTTAATATTAAATAATTAAATTAAATAACTTAAATACAATAATAAATGTAAATATATAATATCATTCTTTTTATAGTATATTTGAAAAGCTATTAATTTGTAACTTTTATACCTATTCAGTATTAACATTCGATATTTACCCTTTCTTCAATTCTTAATATACTTATCGAAATATTTCAATTGTTTTAAACCTGTTTTATTATTTGTTTATTTATTAGATATAGATTTAATAGCTCATTCTATAAAAAGATCGATTTCGATATACCAATTAGAGAGATAAACTTATCCCTGAATTACTAGAAATGAGGGAATAGTTTCGCCCTTTTCATTTTCATATATTATTGCTATAGCCCATTCTCAATTGCCTAGTTATATAAATTTACTTTTGCTATATCTCTCAGTATTAATAATCATTACTATACATATAATTCTTATTATAAAGCCTATTTCATCGAAATTATAGAAATCTCCATCCAAAATGCTATATTTCGCTTATATATTTACAACTAATCAAAACCATTCTTTAATAAGCTTAGAATTCTTATAAAAAACTCTTTGAAAATCATAAACATAACTAAAATATATCTTTAATTCAATTCAATACTTTACAAATCAATATACCCAAAGCTTCTCAATGCATTTCGTATTCTTCAATTTGAAAATATAATTCATTATATCTTTCACATTCTTAAATTTAAATAGAAAACCTTTCAAATCCATATCAAAAATATATTAAATAAATATCTCCTCTTTTAATTCAATCAAATTATAACTTTTTAATTAACTTTCAACTATATTAGATTTACCTCAAATTCTATTATTTAATATAGTTCGAAATATATAATAAAATTAAGCTACCTTTCAAATTGATAATTTTTTATCTAATTCAATAGCTTGATGTTACGGGAGCTGCCTCTAGGGTCACGTGGAAGTGTCTAGAGATCTCTCGAGGTGGTTTAGACTAGACTTCAAGTAGGAATTCAATAAGGTTGTAACTGGTTGCAATTCTCGTAACTATAGTAATGAAACTAATGATTGTTCTTGAGCACGAAGCTCTACATTGTAATGAAATCTGTTCTCTTATATAGACCTTCCTGCTCTGCAGAACCTACAGTTCTGTCTTGTCTGGATCCTCTGGATCCTATGGATCTAGATGTTTATTCTTCGATCCCCTAGATCCTCTAGGTCCATCACGTGACTTCCTGACCATGTGACGCGGTATATTGGATGCCGTCGTAACACTTGAATAATTAAGATTATATATACTTCTTTAGAATAAATTTTTATAATTAATTATAAAGAAAACACATATTAAATATAGAATAATAATTCGAGGTAAAAGTGGCCGATTCACTAATATAACCGACCCACTGATAAACTACGTTATATCTTTAATAATTTTATCGAGTATATATTATATATATACTCTATTTTCTCTCATTTTCATAAATTTCAATAGATTTTATAGTAAAATCAATATATAAATAGAAAAATGAAAAAAAATCTATCTTTTTCAAAGCAGAAAAATACTATCACGAAATCTATTAAAATAAAAAAAGACAGACAATTCAACGGATTCTCATCAGAATTATCATCTAAACTAGCCCTTAATATCTATATACCTAACAACCACCTACTACTCATATCTAATCAATCATCTGATCTATGAATCTCTCCCTCCTCCCATCATATGAATATCTCCACCCACACTCTACATACCACCTTCAGAGCTAGATAACCCGAGCTAACCCAAGCTAACCCAAGCTAACCTCGTCAACATAACCCAATCTATTTAACATCATCTAACCTAACATCATCTAATCTAACCTAACCCAGCCCAACCTAATCTAATCTAATCTAACCCAACCACCAAAATTCATTCAACCTTATATATACCTAGGTAGCCTCAAATCTCAAATCTCAAATCTTATTAAAAACTCTACACAACTATATAATTATACAACCTTACACAAACCATCTATAATACACATCCCATCATACAAACCAACCTCGTCCATCCATCCATCTATCCCCATCTATCCATCCACCCCCATCCATTCCCAACCTCATTCGTCCCCCTCACACAATCCATCCATCCCCCTCACACAATCCAACTATCTACCTAACAATCCTCTAACAAATCTCAATACAACTACCAACTACCAACCACCAACTACCAACCTAACATAACAAACTTAAATCCATAATCAATAGAGACAATATACATACATACATTCATTTAAAACTCCCACGCCTATCTATCTATCTATCTATCTATCTAACCCTCCCCCTCAAAATTTAATATTCTTTTCACTCTCCTTATAGATACTAATTAATTAGTGTTGGTATCACCATGAGGATGGTGAAATCAATATAGTACTATGATTCACACTATTGTAATATTGCTTGAGGTTCTAAAAGCTAAGGCTACGAAACGTATTACTGTAGTGTCGGAAGACGCTAGCGTTAACGCTAGCATGGTCACGTGGTCCCTATCCCAACAGTTAGATATATAATACAATGTAATATAATACAATATAGTTCAATTTAATTCAATAGAGATATACATTTGTATACATAGAGATATAGAAAGAATATGAATGAATAAATATTAAATAAATATAAAATAAATACAAGAATCAACAATTAAAAAGTAAGTATCTAGGTATCTAATTCCACTCTGTCCCATCCCATCCCATCTTATCCCATTTAATTCTTCCCATCCCACCCCATCCCTATCTCCCCATCTTCCCATCAATCGAAAATCATACTGTACGTACATGTAAACATAGGTACTCATAACAAACCTCCCAATAATCAGCCGCGCTCCCAAAACCCAAACGCCTCGCTTGCTAAGTGACAGATAAAGACGACGATGATGATGGATATAAATAAACAAATACAAAAACAGATAGAAACAGAAAACACAAAGGAAAAAGAAAAACGACAGTAACGATGACGATGACGATAAATGAATAGCCTGGCCTAGATATCCTATCTCATCCCGTTCCATTCCATTCCTTGCTACCATGGTATTTCAGAGGTATATCATAAGATACCATAAATCCTATCCTATCCTTCCTACCCACTGGATATCAATCCCTACCCTCAATCCCTTTCCTCCCATCCCAAAACAATAAGAACAAGAACAAACTACACAAAAGAAACATAAAAAATATCACCAAAGAATGGAAAAACCATCCCACTAAATCCCCTCACATCCCCTCACAACCTCGACCAAACTTCTCAAAACCCATCCTTCCACTTCCTTTCCATTTCCATCTACATCTACACCTCCCTGCATACCCTTCAATAATTTGCCTATGCAATTCTTGAGATTGAATTCGATCTTCTTGTTTTGCGATGCTCCTCCTCCCAGATTTCCGTGGCGACGAATGGATGTTGAGGCGGAGAGGCCGAGGGTGGATGCTGCTTTGGCGGGGATACCAACGAGAGATGTATTGTTGTATGTGTAAGATGAAAAGGTAGTATTGTGGAAAGAAGATTTGCGAAGACTGTGGGAAGCGGAGTGAGAATGTTTGATAGTGGTGGTACGAGCGAGAGGAGTACTGGGTGGAGGGGTTGAGGAGGAGGGAAGCGATTGTAGGAAGATGTAAGCGAGAATATGGGCGTAGAGAGCGGATCGAAGGAAGTCGGAAGAGACGGGGAAGATAGCGTGGAGAGGTTGGAGATTGGCGGCTGCGAGTTGATAGGCGAAAGTTGGGAGAATGGGGGAAGGACCGGCGTTGGTGGTGCTGGCTGTGTTGCCGGGTGCGAGAGAGGAGAAGGAGAAATCGGGACTGAAAGGAGGAGTGACGGGTGGAGTGGTGGGAATGGAAAAGTTGAAGGATTTGGTCTCGGTTGGGGAGAGACAGATTGTTTGAGGACGATTGCGACGGTTGATACCTTTTTGATGGGGTGGGGTAAGTGTTGTCGTTGATGGTGCTGGTGGTGGTTGTTTTGATCGCTGAAATGATTTAAAAGAGGCAGTTGATGTAGCTTTAAGATGCGAACGAATGGATGATATACATGGAGTATCAGCCAATAACATTTTTGTAGGAAAGTTCGAAGTGCATTCTTCGATTGCGGCTACGATATCAAGTATCGTATCTGGAGAAGCAGGTGTTGGAGAAAGATCTGCTGGTGAACGAGAGATTTTTCGTTGACTAAAGTTAGAAAATGTGTGTGATTCTGGCTCGTCGGGTGAAGTTGGAGGACTGGACATGGCTAGATCATCCATTGGGGGTGTCTCGACTGGGGAACGTGAAGTTAATCTTCGAAGAGCAGATGAATCGGAATGCTTCAAGATTCCAGTTGGTATTGTCCTTTCTGGAATAGTAATAGACAAGCTTTGAGATTTTTTATGATTCACGTGAATGACTTGTGCTTTGGCTGGTGCAAGAGCTGTTGCGCATGCCTAGAAAATGTTAGGATTTGTCATGTTGATTGAAATGAATAACCTACAAAAAAGTCATCAGATTCATCATCATCTGAACTCTCACACATGCTACTTTCACTATCGTCGAGCCATTCTTCAATATCCAAAGTCGACAGTCTAGGAGCGGTTCGTCGTTTGATCGAACCCGCAAACCACGAAGATTCAGATTGTTCGCCTTCTTCAGCATCTTCATTATCTTCGCCCAAACATTTGAAAGACAACTCTGAATCTGCTCGATGACGTCTTCTTGGGGACATAGGTGGTAATGTCACACTTTGTGTTTCATGTGTGTCATGATTTGAATCATCCCAACCGCATCCTTTGCTTGAGCTCGAATCACTCAATCCTTCATACGCATCGATGATACTAGATGTAGTACATTCAATCTCATCCCACTTGGTGCCACTCTCTTGATACAGAGGACTTCCGATCAAAGGCGATCCATCTGTTGAAATGATGGGAGTGTCTCGATATTTCTCTGGACGAATCGCTAACAGTGATGTACCGTGTAATCTCCGTTGCGAGATATTTGCCAGATCCGATAAATCTCCCAAACGTTCGAGTTGTCCAAAAGTTGACCTCTTGGAAGGTGTTGATACGGAGTGTGAATCTGAATCTTCCGAATCTTCTGAAAGTGGTGGAGTAGCAAGTCTGAGGGGTAAAAGTCGTTTCATGCCAGACACTGCTCTTTTAGATGTATGTGCAGATGAAGGTCTCAACAGAGCCGAAGTGGCATTTGCTTGCTTGAACATGGTGGTGTGCAAACTCGGTAGAGAAGCTCTCGTAGAAAGTGTTCGTGATTCCGTGTATTCATTTTCCTGGTGGGCAAAGGGTGGGTTGGAGAGTGCTTGATATGTTTTGCGCAGCACATGTACCTTGGGTAGAATGGAAGAAGTCGAATTTTGATAGGTATGGGATTGTCTTTGACTGATGTTTGGTGTGGTTGATGAACCCATGGTGATGTTTTAAAAGGAGTGACGATGATTGGAATATGTATCACTCAATCAATGGAAAAGGGTCTAAGGAGTGTATATTGTATACCACAGTGTAGATTAAAAGATGATGATGAAAAACGATATCATATTATAGTCTGATGGTAATGTGATGAGAACCACGAGATGTAGGAAGTGTTTATATGATCGTTCCCTTCCCCGGGGTGGAAAATCATCGAAAAACAAAGCAAGGTAAATTATGTGGAACCTTATGAGCTCCCCCTTGGGATGATTTGATTTGTACCAGGGACTGAAGATCATGGATCTTTGGATTTCCCTGTCGATGATTTTTTTGACATGGCGGTGCATTTGTATTGTACGGAGTATACCTACTTGGTCACCGACGGGAGCCCGAGAATGAGGTAAAGCATGGCAAAAGTAAAAACAGAACACTTTTTTCTTTTGTGACCCATGTACGAGGATAAGTATAGACCTAGGTAGGTAGGTCGTGATTAATAAATGATAAATAGTTAATGAATGATACATGATGGTGATAAATAATAGATAATAACTAATGAATAATAACTAATGAATAATAAATAATAACTAATAACTAATAAGTTAATAATCAATAAATAATAACTAATAGATCATAACTAATAAATTATAACTAATAGATCATAACTAATAAATTATAACTAACAAATCATAACTAATAGATCATAACTAATAATTTATAACTAATAATTTATAAGTAATAAATCATAACTAATAGATCATAACTAATAATTTATAACTAATAATTTATAAGTAATAAATCATAACTAACAAATCATAACTAATAGATCATAACTAATAATTTATAAGTAATAAATCATAACTAACAAATTATAACTAATAAATTATAACTAATAAATTATAACTAATAAATTATAACTAATAAATTATAACTAATAAATTATAACTAATAAATTATAACTAATAAATCATAATTATTAATGAACTAATTAGTATTTCTAACTACTGAGTACTAAATTTGTAATCTCACCTACCCCCCCACCGCCCCCCCCCATCTACCTACCCACCTAGCCGTCGAGCCATCAGAACCACAACATTCAAAATTCGTGATCTGTGTTATGTACAGGACTGGGGTAAAAGTGGAATCATCTACTTACAAAAAGACCCGGCTATGCCTTTCTCCCTCTAGGCGTCATTGTTTTTATCTTATTTTTTTCTAGACCAGGGGGCACGGAAGGTGAAGGGGTAATAAGTACACATACAAGGTTAAGAAAGGTTCAGGATAAAATCCCTCGGGAGAAGCTCTGGCCAGTGGGAACGAATTGATCGTGTTCCAATGCTGGTGATAATCTTACAAGAGCTAAGGAAAGTCCCGGTAGTTGAGACACAAATAATTTAGACCGAATGAGGCAGAATAGAACGAGAGAGATCCATTCCAACATGCGTCAGAAGTATGTGCTTACTTTTGTTGGGGAGGGCCTGGGTCGGGACATTGTAGATCAATCCATAAGGTTATTGGTGTGCATAAGGGTAGAAGTGCATGAATATGTACCGGAGTATAAGGCGACTGTGAGGGGAGGACAGCATTGCGATTGGTTGAGGGATGAGATGGGAAGGAAGTTGAAAGGGGAGATCATACTTGCTTTTTTTTTTTTTTTTTTTCATAGACTGCGTACACGTACACGTTGAGAATGAATCTCAGATGATGATGATGATGATGATAATGATGATAATGATGAATATGGGGACAAGCCCCCAAACCCCCGTTCTCGCTGCGCTCGAGAGAATATCGGAAAGTTTATCAGGATTACTGAGATGAGTTCGAGCGCAACGGACTTGCCCTATTGATAGTAGTATGTAATGGTATGGAATGTATGTGATGGTATGTGATGGTATGTGATTGTATGTAATCATGGTTGTAAACATACATTGTTCGATTAAGCTTTTGCTTAGTGGAAACTAAGTTTGCTTAATGAAGGTTGTTTGTTCTTTTCACATACGCACAGAACATTCATTCTATGAACCTCTCCCTTCCCCTACCCATGATTCCGTCTTTGGTATATGCTTGATCGGGTCGGATGGTTTGATGCTCCTTTCGGTCTGGGGAATCAAGATGACTTTGATGAGTTTGGGTCGTGGTATGATTACCGATGTTTCATGGATAATATGTAAATGATGTACGACTGGCCATGGGTGACAATAATGAAAAGAAGAAGAAGAAGAAGTCTTTTAGAAGGAAGAAGTGGAGAATTATACCTAGCGAATACCTAGGTAGGTGCTCACTGCTCACTGCCCAGGTAATTGATTCGAGTGGATTCATTACACTTTTCCAGCTGGTCATGTGTAACAAACGGATTTGCTAGTTACAACCACTTGGGCCATGATAGGACGCCGGCCACCCATCAAAAAAAGTTCAGCCTCACTAGTTTGTTTCGTTGGTTCATCTGTTCAATCTAATGATTACATTCAATCACAAATTCATCATATTCATCACGTACTAGCAGCTAGCAGCTAGCTACTACATACGAGCTACTACATACGAGCTACTCCTCCGTAGATACCTCCTACCAGCTACCTCCTACCAGCTACTAGACATTGCATCGATCAACAAAAGCTCCGTTCGTTTGACTTCTACAGCTCATTTACTCCTCAAGCCCTGCTATACTGCAATAGCCCTGTGGAAAAAGGTAAAGCCCGAAGCCGAAAGTGTAATGGATCCCCGATGATGATTCCATTGGTCAGGGACGCGAAAATTAGAGGATGAGATGGACTAGGGATTCTCAATCAGTCCTCAATTTCATACCCAAGCTGTAACTTTTGGGAGATATTCAAAACTCAATTCGCTGCTGTTGCCCTATTCATGATAGCTGCGCCCTCTGCTTGCTGTGGAGCTGGGTGACTGGGTCCAACCGTCAACTGACTTTATTACTTGTCCTCTGCTATATTGGGTAATTAAAGTTGTCCGATGTATGAAAGCGATGTACTTAGGATGCTTTGGTCAGCAATGAACGAATCGTGGTAAGGGCATGAATAAATTAATGAATGTATAAATGGAATTAGTGAGAGGATCTTAATGTTGTTTTATTCTTATTCTGAAAGAAGAAAAGCCAATGGAATTAATAGAAGTGAGAGTATAACCCTTAACTCTCCTCAAGCTCGAATAGATCACCAATTGGATGTGAAGATAGATTCTGCCATGTTGAAGAGAATGGACCAACCAGCCAAACAACCCAACAGCTAAGCTTCCGGTACCTGAACTCGAAAAATGTCCTAAAATTCTAAAAGGGCGATCATTGGCGCGAGTGATTGGAGAAAAGGGGAAGGGAAAAAGGAAAAAGGAAAAAGGAAAAAGGCAATTCCGAGATCAAGAAACGAGAAATGTCTCGATTCGGTACCTAGATACTGATGAGTTCCTCCATGTTTGTTGGTGTTTGGTGTTTAGTGTGATCAAAGTACAGATGGATGGTGTCTTGATCTCAGCTTCTTGAATCCTTTTACATCATACTGGTTTGCTTGTTTGGCTGCTTGCGTGGTTGATGAGTCGACGGCGATGACCTGGCCCATCGTGCCATCATCGACTCGTCACTGGCTAGACTACGAGAAGAGTAGTCTACTCGAGTCGAGTAACAAGGTCCATGATACCCATGAGATTCATAAGTTTCTCTGGGAGGAATAATTGACAGATCGTTTGACAGATCCAGACTAATAAGAGGTAAGACATCCAGGATGTGAAGAGGTGCTCATGCTCATGCTCATGCTCATGCTCATGCTCATGCCCTATCCAACTATTCGGAAATGCCCTTTTTTCCGTATTCGTTGCGTTACTTTTGACTCAAATGATGATATCCGGCATTTACCATTCACCGAGCATGGACGATGTTGATCGTTTTCCCAGAATCTGGCTGAACTTCGAATTCTGGCTGAGCATGCTGGGCGTCTCCAAGGTTGCATTGGAATTTGGAATAATATCCAGGGCGACCAGGGCGGCGACCAGGGCGATGACTGGGTAACGCATCCAATGGAGTAGTTTCGGGTTCAGTAAGATTGTTCATGCTACCAGATAATGTCACGATACGCGAAGAAGATGGCGAGTAGATCCATTCACTCACTCCTTCATGCTATTGATGCCATGGGGTTTGGTTCTGTTGCCTCAGATCTACTTCTTTTTCTCTCATCTTCCTTGACGGTCAGCTTTGATTGATATGCATCGCTTCATCCACGCACACACCAATAGCATACCTCATGACATAGCAATACCATATTACCCAATACTTGAACCCATACGCAGATTGATTCATTGATCTTCCTTCACCCCCATGTTTACCAGCGAAGCGGGAATTCGGAATCGGAACTGACGTCGATATAGATATTGATATTGATATTGGCATTGATTTTCAGGTATCAACATTGGCATGGTCATTGGCATGGTCATCTGTATTATTATAATTAAATCCCAACAAAAGTTGAGGAAACCTAACCTCCCCCTCCCCTGGTCCTTGAACGGATATCTCGATTTTATTTTAGGATTCATCAGGTTCTGCAGCCTCTTTTTACCCTTTAGCAGCTTTCTGCAGCCTCCTGTAGCCTCCTGCAGCCTTTTCATCCTCTTCTCGTCTTTGATTGGTTCATTACACTCTTACCCCAGAAACATCAAATTTAATCTTCATTATGCAAATTTACATTCTCGTGCCTTTTTCACGCAAATTCTAAAGCATCTACGACACCACCACAGATCAAACACGGTTCCATCCGTCCCATCTCTTCCCTGCTTGATTTGTCGATCAATTTTACAAGCCTGCCAGTAACAGGAAAAACAAAAATTTCCAAATTTTGGCGCCCGTTCCGTTGAACTATACTGGTTGGCTGGCAACTGGCGAGGGGCAATTGGCAACTGGCAATTGGCAACTGGTCACTGACTGCTGAATACTAGCTACTGCCTACTGCCTACTACCTGCTGCCTACTGCCTACTCACTACTCACTACTCACTACTCACTACTCACTACTCACTACTCACTACTCACTACTCACCACTGGTTCCTGCCCTTCACCAAAAAAGGCGTCGTGGAAAAGATTCCGACAGGTCAAGACATCCATTACATTTGAATCTCCCCAAGGTCATCTTAAAACACGACGAATCTACGAGAGCAAGAGCTTCATACCCACAATTTACCGGTGTCTCCGATAAGAATCGAAACACAAAATAAAAGATCCATTTCATAATTTCATAATTTCGAATACTCAATCTCAATCACGACTAATCAAATATCTTGTCAATCAATCGATCAAAGGAGAAAAGAAGACATCCATCGGCAATCATGTTATCCGAACAATTCATCTCATCCATTCGCGCTCAGCCAAGAACGGCGAATACTGCCATCGCAAAAGATATCGGCATTTACATTCACACATTACACCCTTCCCCAAAAATCGAATCAAATTTTAAGAAAAGTTCGACCGCAGTTAATGCCCTCGCGGCAAATTCAACTCATGTTTTCGCGGCACAGGCTGATAAGGCGGTTGTTCATGTTTATTCAAGGGAACGCGGGAATCAAGAAGCTTTAATTTCGTTTCCAGAAAGGTTACACACTTTGACTTTGGTCGGCGATGATCTTTTGGTACTGGGTACAGCCGAGGGGCGGGTCATACTATGGGAGGTGAGTTATTTCGCCCATTCGATTATCTGCAGCTTACGTCGTGTCGTCTTGTGCCGTTTGGCATTGCTACCGTTACCACATGGCTACATTGATGGCGACACGATGGCGAATGCATCGAGTCATTTGTGTTAATTCTTTCTGGGTCTAGGTCTGTACAGGCAGACAAGTCTCAACATCAGCTGCACATCTACAACCGGTTTCATGTATGGCCTCAACTTCAACAAATATCATTACGGGGTCCGAAGATTCAAATCTCCACGTTTGGTCAATTCCACAGCTTTTATCATTACAGACAAATACGAATGAACCGCATGAGCCCACCCGAACCTTGTCAAACCATCGAGCCGCCATAACTTCCGTTGTCATGGGTCATAGTTCCAGCACATCAAATATATGCATATCTGCGAGTAAGGACAATTCAATAATTGTTTGGAATTACCGCACGGGTGATCTTCTAAGAACGTTCTTACTTCCATCCACTCCATTATGCATGGCACTGGACCCATGCGATCGAGCTGTGTATACGGGCTTCGAAGACGGTTCATTACAAATGATTGAGCTCATTCAACCAAATTCAGCAATCAATCCATTGTATGATACCCGACTGCAAAACACCCCAGTCCAAATCAACTCGCCGGTTTGGTCCCCGCCATCAGAGAATCTTGGTGCTGTACATTGTTTAGGGCTGAGTTACGATGGAACAAGTATTTTTTCGGGACATTCTTCTGGAAAGATTGCACACTGGGATACTGGCAGACGTGCTTTCTTGGTAGAGCTTTCGGATTTGAACGCGCCCGTAACAAACCTTGTCATGCAATCTCCTTTTCCAAAGACACCAAAGACCAAATCAACAAACGTAGTCAAGCCTAAATTGGCCGAGGGTAATTATGCATTCATAGCTCAATTAAATGGTATCAAAAAGTCAACAACGTTTGATCAAGCCATGGAGTATCAAGGATTTCCTAAGGGTATGCTAGAGAAAGCATTACTTGATTTTGCTCAACCTCAGATTACAGCTACACCTTCGTATTCATCTTCGTCCTCCAGCGAGGAAGAAAAGTTACGACAAGAAAATGCGGAATTATGGAAGGTTATTAATGAGCAACGTGCTCTTCAGAAGAAGACCTTTGAGAAGTATTCCGAATTAAAAACTGGTGGTGTTTGAACTTTGAATCTTGATTGTTTCAAAGTTCATTACTTTCAATGGTTTGAAGTCCGTGTTGTTATTACAAGCTTTTGGTATCCACTGATCTCGAACTCACCACGTCAGCTTATTGGTACAATGAATCGTTGATACAAGAAGGGAATCCACTATCTCAACCATTCATTTCATCTTTGGTAGTAACATTTCGCAAGCTCGTCCTTTGATCATTATTAGATCCGTGCAAGTCAGTGGTTTGATCTTGACCACGAAGATACCCTCATCAGCCTCACCCAAGACCTTGGATCTCTTGGATCTCGGGGAATTTGGTGCATTGCACGTGTAAGACATGGTTCCCATGAGAATGTTGGAAACCATCTTTGTGTGGGTTTTTACCAAATCCTTGCCAATCTCGAAAGTCTAAGCTTTTGCTTGTCTTTTTATTGGTCTTGAGCTTTCGCTTCAAAACTTCGAATCCATATTTATCATCAAAAGGGTCCCCTTATACCCGTGGAAGCCTTATATGTTGTGGATATGGCATGTAGTGCGCAGGAGCTTAATCACTTGGTTTGCATCTATAATAACAATGCACTTTCGATCTGAGTATCGAATTTATCCATAGTTTCAGTATGCAGAATTTATAGCCAATGCAAACACTAGCGTAATGCAATTTTGCTAAATCAATGAATGTGCCGTCGTGATACTTGTGGGTGAATTCTTTTGTCGTTCCTTTTTTTTTTTTTTTTTTTTTTTTTTTTTGTAGTCAGATGCTCTGGGTTTAGCATCGAAGGGAAATAATGAGGTTTCATTTTGGGATTGGGATGGGTGTTTTCGCTACCCTGGTGGTAGCGATTTGTGCATCGCCCGTTTCGTCGGAGGGAACGACGTTGTTAGTTGGGGGTGAGGGGGGGAATGGGAATGGGAATGGAAAGGGGGAGGCGGAGGGCATGAATTTTTACGAAGCGAAAGCGAGTGGGAGGAGTGTTGGTGGGGTGAAGGGTGAAAGGAAACAGAAAGCGAGAGCCCAAGGAAGGGAAGAAAAACCGCATGTGGTGCATGAAAAAAGATCCTCCCCGCCTCCCAAATGGAAAAGATCCGCACGTCTCCATCCTCAAGCCGTTATCCCCGTCCGCATAGGTCTCACGCAACAAAACCTCCACCGCGCCGAGGAATTTATAAATCAGGTCTCGCATCCTGAATCCCCTCTGTACGGTCAACATTGGAGCGCATCCAAAATCGCAAATATGTTTGCTCCGTCTTGGGAAACGGTGGAGGTTGTGCGGACGTGGCTGCATGAGGCGGGGATTGCAGCGGAGAGGGTGAGGGTTAGTAAGGGGAGGGCGTGGATTAGTTTTAATGCGACGACGGAGGAGGCGGAGGGGTTGTTGAGGACGGAGTATTTTGTGTGGGAACATGAGGAGGGGGGGAGACATGTGGCGTGTGGTGAGTATAGTGTGCCGAGGGGGGTGAGCGCGCATGTGGATTTTGTGACGCCTGGGGTGGCGTTTGATGGGAGGGTAGGGGGGGGAGGAGGGAGGAAGCAGGTGAGTCGGCAGAGGGATTTGCCGGAGCCGTTGAGAGTGTTGAATAGGAGGGCGGAGGAGGTGAAGAGGAGGAAGAGGGATGGAATGGGTGCTGAAATTGGCATGGGTGTGGGAGACACGAACCCTGTTGGAAAAATGGGAAGTCCGGAAGATGCGTCGAATCCTAAGCAAGGAGCCGATGTCAAGAATGCACTCATGACGCTCGAAAATTGCGATACAATGATCACAACTGCCTGTCTCCAAGCTCTGTATAATTTTCCTCCGGGTTCGAAATCCGCGACGAATAATACGCTGGGGGTAGTCGAATACACACCGCAGGCATTTCTCCAAACCGATTTAAACATGTGGTTTGACCAATTCTCACCCAGTCAAGCGAATAAAGTACCGATTGTGGATTTAATCGACGGAGCCATCGTGCAACAAACGAACCAATCGTTCGCGTTCAACGGGGAAAGTGCACTGGATCTCGAATTCGCCATGGCGCTCATCAACCCGCAACAAGTGACCGTCTTCCAAGTCGGCGATGTGGTCGAGGGAGGAAGTTTCAACAATTTCCTCGAAGCAATCGATGCTTCCTACTGCACAGCCGAAGGCGGCGACTCCAAAGATCCCAACGTCGATGGTCAATATCCGGATCCCAAACCCGGGGGGTTCCCCGGGGAGCTCCAGTGCGGACGCTATCAAAGCACCAAAGTTATCTCAACCTCGTATTCAGCCAACGAAGCGGATCTCGGCGCAAAATATGAAATGCGTCAGTGTAATGAGTATATGAAACTTGGGCTTCAGGGCGTCTCGGTGCTGTACTCCTCGGGCGATTTTGGCGTCGCGGGAAATGGGGGACAGTGTATTGATTCGAAGACGGGAGCGTATAATAATGGATCTTCGGGGATGTTCAATCCGAGTTTTCCCGGGACTTGTCCTTATGTGACGAGTGTGGGGGCGACGCAGATTCTGAATGGGAGTACGGTGCACAGTCCTGAGAGTGCGGCGTCGAAGGTTATTTTCAGCGGGGGAGGCTTCTCGAATGTTTTCCCGATTCCGGAGTATCAGAAAGACGTCATGGCGACTTATTATGCGCAGTCGCCGCCGGGGTATGGGGCGGACAGATTCAATAATTCGAGAGCGGTAAGAGGGTATCCGGATGTGAGTGCCAATGGAGTGAATTATGTGACGGCGGTCAATGGACAGTTTTCGTTGGCGTTTGGAACGAGTGCGAGTTGTCCGGCGTTTGCGGCAATGCTGAATTTGGTGAATGAGGAGAGGATTGCGGGGGGGAAGGGGACGGTGGGATTTGTGAATCCGGTGTTGTATGGGAATGTGGGGGCGATGAATGATATTACGACGGGGAGGAATCCGGGGTGTGGGACGGAGGGGTTTGAGGCGGTGAGGGGGTGGGATCCGGTGACGGGGCTGGGGACCCCGGATTATGGGAAGTTGGTGAAGGTGTTCATGGGGTTGCCTTAGGGTGGGAGGAGGGGAGGTTATCTTGACATTCTTCATCTATCCACCCATCTATCTTCAAGTATTCTCCTACTAGCTTCGGGAAAGAATATGTACGACTATCACTACTACATCTCAAGTAAGCAGATCATAAAATAAGATCACGTCATACGGAAAAGTAGATTGGGGTTGGTTTGGTGTGGTTTGATGGGTCTGGTATGGTATACTGTGGTTTGGTTTGGTTTAGTTTGGGGAATTTGACTTGGTTTGATTTGGGAAATCTAGTTTAGCGTGGTGTGATTGATTTAGGGAATTTTTATACAGGAATTTCATATCATTTGTGTGTATATTATGAATATACTAGGAATAGGAAAACTACGATTTAATATTCACTTTTTTTGTGGGAGGGTGTGGGTTCTTGTGTTATGTTGTGAGGTTGAATTGTATTGTGTTGTTTTGCTATGTGAAGTTGTGTTTGTGTTTGTGAGGTGGGTTGGTTTGAGGAGAGGGGGAGATTGAAATTATGAATTCTAATTTTTAATTTTAATTTTAATTTCTATTTTCTATTTTTGAGATGAGGAAAAAATAGAAGAAAGAGGAATGAAAAGATGATATGATTTCAAGACTCTAGAGATGATGTGGTTGGTGTGGTGTGTAGATAGATAGGTTTGTTTTATTCGGAAGTGATGTACATTTTTTTATGAGAAGGAATAAATTAGATCGAATCAAATCAGATCAAAGTAGAATAGTGTAGACTATTATATCTAAAAGAATGAGAAATACAAAATAGTAGAAGATACGATAGGATGAAAACAAATGTAAGTGTAATTCAGATGTGAATATGAATAGATATGAACATCTAATATCGAATACTTTAGTTCCATTCAAGTGAACATCTTACTTATATGGTTACCTACCTACCTATTGAAGTATCTCAATAACAATAATCTCAATATTGAACACCTACTCCAGTCTCCAGGTGAGTATAAAACAAGAGCTCTACTAGTTACTAATACAAAATAGTACTAGGTACCTAGCTCCTCTACATTCATTCACTACACTACTACAAGAATCACTTTGGATCCTGAATGTAACTTACCTACCCATAGTTATTCAAAATTCCAGATATCTCTAGCTTATGATTCGAAGAAATGAGCTGAAGTTGAGTTGAAGTCGAAGGAGCATCCTCGTCGCGTGAGGGAGCGAAATGAGTGGATAATGGAGATGAATTGAGTCAAGATCAATACAAGATTAATACAAGATCAATACCCAAAAACATTGTCATCCCTCCTTCCTCGAATTAGATAACCCATCAACATATACTCAATCTCAAATCTCAAGAATCGTCTAGATACCTGGTAGATAGTAGAGACTCCTACTCCCACCATAAAACTTCGTTTAGATACCTAAGAGTAATACGGATATACTACATTCAGTATATCTCTCAACCTGCAAGGAGAACTCTTGATTCGAATTCTAATTCCATATCTTCCCAACAATATCGATTACATAGAGTGAGCGGGTGCAATCCAGGAGGATTGTGTATATCGTACGAACTATCATGTATAAATAACGATAAACATAATAAGAAAGGAAGAGATAAAATATGATTCTACAGATAATCATACCCCCCCTTCTATCCCTATACAAAACAAATAAACGAACAAACTGACACGAGGAATTGAGTTTTTCCAACTCAAAGGACTCGGAATAATATTCACCTATCCATATTCCCGAAGTGGAAGGAAACCCCCCTTCCATCGAATTTCTACCCCGAATCATCCTCATACCATTCTCTCGTATCTCTCAACTCACTAACTAAAAGAAAATAGACAACTCTCTCATCATACAGCCACTCCAACCCCCTCTCCCTTCCATTCTTCCAAACCACGAAAGTTCCCTCAATCTGCCTCAGACTTCTTCTCGCTGTATATTAGCACCCGCTCCCTGTGAAGTACAAGCAATAACTGATAAAGGTTCCTATGCCAGTATTGATAAAGGCCTTGAAAAGTACACTTGAATATTCCAATAATGATCGAAATTCTTTATCAAACACGGTATTGAACAGAAAGAGAAGGAAAAAAAGTAAGAATAATACAATTTTTGAATAAAAAAGTAATTAAAACAAACTCAATATCAAAATCCCAAAGAAACGCGTCTGCGTTCACCAACGTGAATCTTCACAACCTCGCCCCGCCCTTATCAATCAATTATGGCGGCTAATAACACTGAAACTATCACCACAAAAAGTTCGAGGCCCAAGAAAATCATTCTTGATATCTCAGCATCATTTTCGCTATCTGACATTTCGACCTCGAAGGTTGAGGAATCTGAAGGCTTGAAATTTGGATTTAATAGTACATCGGCGATACGAAGAGTGAGTAAGAAGAAAGCATCTCCATCGACGAAATCGAATATCGGAACATCTGCCTTTGCAGCCGCGATTGCGTCTGCGCCTACGACGACTGAGGAATCAAAAGGTATCGCCATACCTGCGACCTCTACTGCGATTGTCCCCATACCCGCTACTATCGATAAAGAAAGCGACTGGAAATCGGAGGCAGTTATAGATTCATTGGATCCGAATATGCCGGGCATACCAAGCGCAGAAAATCGATCTTCTCTGGTCGCAAACGCAACCACGATGATAGCTTCTCCGATCCTGGCACAGGTGCAGCGTATGCAAAGTGTACGTTCTGCATCTACTCAGGAAACTCCTGCTTCATCTTCATCTCAATCTCCCAAACCAAAACCCTCCCAATCGCAACCCAAACCTGCTCGCACAGCGACGAAATCCACGAAATCTGAGCTTCCCCTCAAAGCCCTAAACCAGTCTATAACCTCGCGTTTGACCACGCCGGCTGGCGCGCGCTCGATGGGTAGAGGAAAGGGAGAGAAACCTTTGCCGGGAAATTATCAGAGTGTAGCGAGGAGAGTGACGATGACGATTGTAGCGTTGCCTATATTGTTTGTTACGAGCTGGGTGCTTTGGGATAGATGTGAGTTGTTTTTGTTTATTTGATTTGGTGTGATTCTTGCGGGGTTCAGAGGTGCAAAGGGAGAGAGAGGGGAGGATAGTGAATGAATGAATCAATGAATATGTGCTAATGAATATGCGACAATAGTAGTTCTAGGTCAGGAGAAAAAATCACTTCTCCGCGAACCGCCTATGGTACCTGGACCACCAATGGCTGCGGAGATGGAAGCGCGGAATAATAGGGAATAATCGAGTGTGGGTTTAACTGTGAGTAGAGGATATCATGCAATGGTTTGTCGTTTTATGAAGGGTGAATGTGATGAATACATGTATTGTGGTGATGGAAGGCCCATCTCCCAATGAAAAGTCTGGTTATTTATGGATGAATGGACAATGGGATGGGAGTTTATTTTCGGATGAAATGGCATGAAAATGGCATGAAAATGGCATGAAATAATGTTTGATACCCCCTTCATCAGAGATTAGAATCATTGTTTGAAGCAGTTGCATGTATCCTAGTGGATGCGCGTTTAGATCACTGAAAACTTGGAGGTTGGATGCACCGGTCTGATCATTCGATGAGGTCTAATTTTTCGTTTGAATATTTGTAGTATGCTCACTATGCGTATAGCATAATACACTCAGTTGGAGTGTCTTCGTTCTATTATACATCCACAGCTACCCCGCTCGAAAGACCCCTAGAGAGACCTTATAAGAATCCATAAATACCCCTTTCTAGAGTATGTGAAATTCCACCCATCTTCTTTTCCTTCATTATCTCCTTTCTCAAAGTCTTAAAACATAGGGAATCTTACGCTCCGGTTCTAAACTCTAAGAAATGTGACGAATCATCTATCCAAAACCTAAACTCCTGACGTAAATGCTAGTGCAAATGTCCTCATAAAATATACCATATTATAACATTAAAGAATTCATCCCTGTTTAAAGAATTCATCCATGAAGCTCTCAAATTAAATCCGTTCCCTTCTTTTCTTCTGCAATGACTTCATCGTAATCGACAAATCCGGCTCCTTCACCATCGCGATCAACCATGTATCCGAATTTGGATCGGTGATCTTTGATATAGCTTGGGATGTCGTTGTTGTTATCTATTCTTTTGTACCACTGTTGATGATCGAAGGTTAGTGTATTTCTCTTTTGGTGGTAGGAGACGAATAACGGAAAATGTGAAAGGGTGAGTGGACTTGACAAGGTTCACTCGAGACCTCTTGGATTCGTGAAGATGGATTGAATCTTCAACTATCATTTCAAGATGCACCTAGCAACCCCATTTCCCCATCCCAAATTGCGGAGAAAGAAACATCATTCACGTACCTGACCAAATCTATCCCATAAATCCTTTCCCCTTCCCACTCTGTCCACAATCCTATCTGTCATTCTGAACTCCTGCTTATTCAAGTTCGTATGACTGAAACTCTCCATCTTCCTTCGCATCTCCTTGAGTGTACTAAAACAACTACTACAATGCCAAGCCGCATTCCACAAATTTCCGATACTTTTACTATCTCTTTCATCCACCTGTACGTGTCCTCCGTGGCGACTACGCAAACTATGAGGTTTAATAGTGTTTTCCAGACCCCGATAGAACGTCGCTTGAGGATGTGCCCACTGTTCTCCTCGGTGTCGAAATTGGAAGGAATAGTAGTAGAATTGCGAGCGCAGTGTAAGGATCACGGGGAATACGCAATTACGTAGGACTTGAAGAGAAGCCGGTCGAATTACCTCGTCAATATCGGAGACGAGTATCACATCTCCTTCGTTGGGTTTCTGTTCGTCCACCAGCTTGGGGAATACCTGGGTAAACATGGCGTCCCGTTGAAATTTTTCTTGGATCCATGCATTGGCTTCGTATTCTTTGGAGCCGGGTAACGTGGTGTTGGAGACTGGGGGAGGAGCATCGGTCAAAACGTGATAGATAATTTTATCCTCGAAAGCAGAGAATTTGGCTCGGTGTTCTTGAAAGGTCATGTTTTTTGCAAGACCGGTAAAGGTAGTTGGCGCTTCGAGGATGACGAAATAATCCACTTCAGTGTTCATTTCATTGAGTCGGATTTCGAGCCAATCCAGCTCGGAATTGACCATGAAGAGATCATATATCTTACGTTTTTGCGAACGATCGGGATAGGATGTGAGGGAGTGAGAAGCACATAGTTGGTCGGCGCTAGCGGCGGGAAGGAAGTTGTTGCCGATGTGAGCGGTTCGTTCTTCGAAGGATATATCTTCCTCGGTGATGGTGAGAGGAGTGGATTGGATTCGAGGTAAAAGGAAATACGTGCAGATGTAGAAGAAGACAATGATGGAGAGTATTTTGATGATACGAGTCGTTTGGTTCTGAAGGGAATATCTTGCTTTGGAGAATTGTATCGCCATCTTGGATAGCAAAATATTATGAAATTCTGGAAGATGATCCAGAAGAAAAAAAGTAGAAGAGAATGATAAAAGAGGAGGATCAAAGCTAAATTTCACAGCCTTGTCATATCTGAGTGAGATTCCTTGCAAAACAAATACAATGCCATACCTGAACCCATTTGAGGAAAACCCTAAGAAACTTCACCGAGGAGCTTCGGTGGCACAGTGTTTGCATTTGCTTAATTTTATCCCACTATTACTTGCTGAGGTTTTTACCCCTAAACTCGCTAGGCTGCTACATTGGGAAAGCATCGAAGCGCTCCGTTATTCGTTGAAAGAGTGGCCTGCGCTCCTAGGAAATTGACTCGGTAACCACTAACCTAATTAAACACCGCTATTATTCTGTCAAACATCTGCCCAATAGAAAGAATAGCACTACATTCAGATTGCCTTAATTCATGAAGGATTTACTAATTAGAATATTATATAAACATAATAAACTGAGATTCTATTTAACTAAATTCAACCTAGTATGTTATTATCCTCTTTAGTTGAACTTATTAAGATGTAAAATTTTTAATTTTTTTTGAATAATATATATATACTCTTATTGTGATTTAATTATTGAATTCAATTTTTTATAATTCTAAATTTTGTAATTTTTCTTAGTTAGATTCTATTTCTATTATTAAATACTAAAAAAGCCTTCGACTCTAGAACAAAATATTAATTTAGATTTAATAATGATTTATTGAAAATATTTAAAATTGTTTCTTTTATTTTAGTTTGTAGGGTACGACTTGCACACTAGACTAAATGCGGTTAAATATAATCTCAGTTTGTTAAGTTTATACGGTACAAGTATGAAATTCCTTAAGATGAAATTTTATTTTTTACAGGCTACCTCGTATTACCAGCATCATGTAAGCATTAGCCTCCAACAACTAACTCGCTTAGTGCCAATCTGTATAAACTTTATTTTCAGGTATCCTTATTCTTGCTTTACTTGTGAGCCTGTCATGGAGATCGTGGGTGTGATTTCTGGGTTATATCCGTACAAATGCATGAATGAGGATGAGATTGACATTGACAGTCCACATGTAATTCTGAAAGACTAATAAAAGGAAATAGTTGCCGAGGTTGCCCATTGGTTCGCATTGTGCAAGTCTACTGGCTTTCTTGCTCAGCCCCGTATCTCAATATTCACAACGTTTGGACGGTTGAAACATGCTTGAATCCTTCGTAGTAGGAATAACCCTGAATAAATTATCAAAGCTTTGTTGGGGAAAACTGTGTTCCTTCGAAAAAGATTAAAATCAGAATTGGGCTTTAAATGATTTGCATTGAAATTACCATCAAATTCTTTAGATTTCAAGGAGGCTCGATGCAAACCCAGGATTTTGACTCCTTCCCAAATACCAATCTGATGGACGAGTCTGGTGTACAAAGTATTATCAGGGACTGCAAGGACCAAGTACTGGGTAATCTTCAAGGGGTTCGTTCTCTCGTGTGAGAACCCACTCTGTAGCCATTCTCGCGAGTCGCGACTGACAGGAAAAATCATACAACAAACCCACACAATTGAACAAGAATCTTAAAATGCATCTTTTTCAGAATTGAGGTAGAAATCGATTCCATATTTTGTATTCTTTCAAATTGTATATCAAGCATGATTTTGCAGTAAGTAATGATCACTAGGAATTTTAAAAGATTACGTTGATCTATTGTAGTGATGACACATTTCGATCGAAGTGTAGATTCTTAATGATCGGCTTCTTCCCTCATTGCCTCTCAAGTCTTAAGTTTTAACTTTTAACATTCAAATGAACCTCAATGTAACCCTCGCGAAGAATCAAATCCATCAGTGACATCCACCGTCCGCATGGGCAGTAGAAGAGGAAGGCAACGGTGAAGAATACCAGTTTACCATGTGCTAACTCGGTAATATTACTAAAGTCGACTCCACAGCACTAATCAAACGGGACCTGATCATCTAAACCAACGGGTAAAGACATTCCAGAAGAAAGTAATTGGGGCTCAAAGCTCCCGAGTAGATTAATGGCCCAATAAGATGATCGCCGTCTGTCACAGTCAACTTATTCAGTATTCATGGATAAATGAATGACAACCCCCTCATCTACTCCAGTGAACTGTGTTTTTATGCTTATTGAATCAAGTTTGATTATTTGGAAAAGTCAGTAGAGACGTCAAGGCATTAGCGTGAGTCTAACACGATCAAGATCAAATAATGAATGTACGGTGTATTTCGGTGGAGGCAAGTGGTTTTGCATGTTCGGCCAAATGCGAAGGGAAAACATCCAGTTTGGGAATCATCTCTCGCAGATCTGCAACAGATGTCTGCTGATTCTGCTCTGGTCAATACTTCGTAGTCAACGTACCAGAAACGGGAGATCCAAGGCAACATAACGACTGCATTGAGCGATTGGGAAAGGGATTTCTTGAGTCGTTCATCCTCTCATCTTCATTCTTTCCAGCCCTCCCTCTCCAACCACCCATCAGCCATTACACTGGGCTATTTGGAACACATGAACATTGATAATGGGCAATTCTCAAGCTAAGGAAGAACAGTGAAATCGTACATCAAAATTTGAGTAATCTCATTACCCGTAGCAGCACCAAAACTCTGCAAAATTACCCCTTTAAAACTAGTTGAAATGGCAACTTTAGTCCTTTCGGTCGTATATAACCCGGTTCCAGTACCTACTCATATCGTTTCGCTCCTTTCCAATCCGTTCTTATTTACATAGCGATGTAAGGAATTCGGCAGGTAGATAATCGAGAAGCGTTTGCTTTTGTTGATTGGAGAATAATAGGAGACGATCAGCGGTTCAAAACTCCCATCTCCATCCTCTCCCATCCTACCCTAGGCCCAGGATGGAACTCCTATCTCCTGTAGATTTTCATGAATATCCTATCTTGCCTATCCTTTGATTCAAAACCAACCTTCCTATCCTACAGGTAAGGGGAGGATAGGATGGGTGTTTGAATACGCTGGAGAGGACCAGATTCTTCATTTTTGCAAGCTGAAAACTTCGTCAGAATTCAGCACCCTGTTAAGTATCTTGGCCTAGTGCTGAAGAGAGTATCATCGTCACCCATCATGGATGATATAGTGAGGTTACTGAGGTATGAATTCTTGTCCCGGTGAAATTTAAAGAAAGCAGTGAACGAGATGACGTAAAAAAGACTCAAGCTTGATTGAACATTCTCATCTTGTACTGAGAGCGGATAGAACATAAGCAGCAGCCAGAAGGAATTGAGAAGAAAGCCGATCGATTTGGTTTCAGCTAGGGGATATCATTAGCTTAAGAGAGGAAGCTTATAAACCCAGGCGTTTCCTAGTTGTATCTGCACTAATCGGCTACGAAACCTGGAGATGAACAGTTTTGCGCTTTCGCAGTACTTTCATAACCGATTCTTCAAGGGCCGTGTATTAATACCAAGGCAGCAGGACGGTATTTCCTTTCCAGCCAATGGGCCGGGGAGTGAAGACTGGCCATCATAAATGCTGCACCAGCTGGCTACAGTTATTGCTTCGACCTTTCCAGACAAGTCATTTTAGGCCCTAGGAATGTCATACTGATTACGATAGCGATGAATGCTCTGTTCATAGCTGGCTTTTCGTTCCGAACTTACCTTGAGGCATGCACACTCTTTTGCTTGTCTCCAAAATACATCCAGGTTGCAGTTTCTTTCATGGAGCATCCAGTTTTCAATATTTTGCAGTCACTCAATACCGGGAGCCAAGTGCACATCTCTCTTTGACTTTCGGAACTCCAACGGTATCAAAGAAGATGCGGGCTAGCCAAGCAGGCGAGAGCATGGTGGGTGAACATGAAGAAAGTAAGAATGACAACTCTCCAGCTTGCCATAAAACTACAAACTCCTCAAGTTCAACGCTGTATCACAAAATGCTTACCTAGTTAATAAGACTAGTGGTTTTGTCTGATTGAGTATGAAGCAATGAAACTTTGTTCTAAATTTCAAGTGAATGTAGATCTGGTTTTTTGGTGTCTCGGTTTCGCGCTGGATAGATTCGATGGCTGTTGTAGGTATGGCTGAGCCACAATTCCACACAACCTCTAATAAACCCAGAATCTTGAATTCACCAACATTGACTATCCTTTCCGCTTTACAAAAGTTCGAGGCAATTTGGTTGATGATTGCAACCCAACTAGTACTCTCAAGCGTCGCTATCAGCACGGTTAGCTTTGAATTCATTGCTCCCATCGAAAACAGTCAGTCATCATGGCTGTATCTGCAAAGCATCTCGTCGACCTACCCGACGACATTTTAGCAATTATGTTTGATCAGATACTAGTAACAATCGGAGTCTGGAAGAGCATGAACTTACGAGTTCTTGCGGTATGTTCTAGTCATGTCAAACCTATGATATTTCCATCATATTAACCTACCATCAGAACTCGTCAATACAATAATCACGAAAACATTATGCCTCAACTACATGGCAAACTCACAAGGCCCAGTTGGTGAGGCTCTTGAAATACGTCTCAAATATCCCGATAGCAATTGACCCGGCGTTACACATCTCTTCATTCATTTGGAGATGAACTAACCCCCAACATACGATACTCTCTCCTGTCTATCAAGCTATTCATTCTTTGAAGACGTGTAGTAACAACATCCACACGAGAGACGAGCAAACAGCTTTCGAGATCAAAGTTTGCATGCGATGGAAGAACGCTTGAAGTGTGGCCCAAGCAATGACCGAGATCCAGATGCATGTGGTCGAAGGAGATTATAATTTTGTAACGCTGCTATCGGTGAAGATGACGACGCAAGGCTAGACACCCAAACTACTCCCAGTGTAGCCATTATTGCTGGGGATATTTCCATTGTACGAGAACTACTTGAAAATTGTAGCGCTGATGCCGATTTAGACAACAGATATTTTGGAAGACCTTTACATCTTGCCGCGAGTTACGGAAGGATCAAAATCATTGAAATTTTGCTTGATTGATACAGATGTGGGTTCAATTCGGCTATATCTAATCCCTCAGCCGAAGAAGTTCACAATGCACCTACAGAAATTCATTTGCACTTTGGAAGGCCTTTACGAATAGTAACATTGAACGGGCACCTCGAAAATGACGCGAATCGAGATGGCTTTGCCACCGCCATACGTGTACGTTAGAACAAGATGGATGCCATAGGATTTGCCGTTACCAAGGGCCATGAAAATGTCGTTCATATTCTTTTGAATCACGGTGTTTCATTAGCCAGAGACAGAGGATACAACGCTGCACTGATTGAAATAGCCTCATTTTGGAGCCAGCATTCTATCATGAGCCTACTGTTGAGGGATACGGCGGATTCCGATACACACATCAACAGAACGGCTGAACTATATGCTATTGAAAATGGAGATCTCCTAACTCTGCGTCTCCTGGTAGAAGCCGGATACCCTGTCGAGACCTTCAAAGACCTTAAACCTATTAATTACAGCTCTTCTCCAGTCCTTTTAGTAATGAAATGTGGGTGGCCACATAATCTAGAGTCCTTTTTCAGTGTCAGCAATGGAAAGATTGGTCCGTTGGATGAAGAGCAATTTCCCCTTGGCTCGACTGTCAGAAACGATTTTGCGAGTGGTCAATATCCGCGTAGACATGCAAAAGAACCATATCAGCTTTGGTATGCACAGGGCAGACAGTGAACCACCATAGACATTAAATCCTATTGGCTTACACTCCCTAGCAGATCGTTTCATGAGCGTAGGTTTGGAAAGTTTATGCTACTTGAAGGGGGGAGGAGAGAAAAAAATTCAACCAAAACTTCGAAATGTTGATTGCAACCAGAAGTAGCACAGTAATCAAAAGATTGATACATTGAGATCACATTAAAAAACATGACCATTATACCCTAGAAGACATAGTTTTTCCTTTAAGAAGTACACATACAACTACCTGTACGGTACAGTATGGTGCCGCCTGCATAGTTCAATAAAAACAAGAAAAAAAAACGGGATCCTAAAGAACGAACAAATACAGAAAAAAAGTTTTGAGGGAAGAGAAGAAACAGTAAGGACTTCAAACATCAAAACTTCAAAGTGCAATCCTTACGTTGTTCTTTGATACGAATGATAGGGTTAATGATGCGCAGAAACTCAATTGACTTGTTTAAAAGTTGTATAGACAGAAGATGGGGGAAAACGGATGCTCCTCGAGCTTTTACCGACACCTCTGGAGTCATGAGTAAATCTTGGACTTTGGGGAATGCATGGTCACTCTATCACCTATGCTTGGTATATTTTGGTAGATGAGTGGGATACCAGCATCGCATTGTTTGTAAAAATTTTCATGCTGTAGATGATATCTTTTGAATCTCTTCAAGCGTATAGACTTCATGATGTCTGAGAAATGTAATATAGTTGCGGAGACCCGATCTCCTGGGACACGTCTCTGCATTGAGATCCATAGTTACTAGACTGCCAATAACTAAAAGTCCGTATGACAAGAGCTCACTACATTGAACGTGAAATGCAGACTGTCATTCACCCACCTCACAAATCTGGCTGAGTAACGTGCACATATATGTTGATCGATTTCCATGACCCGCTTGGGCACAAAAGAGTTAGAGAATTTTAACGTATCCGTATATAGGTTGCGAGCCAGAAGTCGAGGGTGGATTAGCATATTTGTGATGGCCTTGATGATTGAAACTTTCGAGTTTGAGGACTTATTTGTCTGGAGTGAAGTTGCATATATTCGGGACGTCAATTCAGTTGGTGATTAGCAATATGACCAGGAGACTCGACCTTTTTTTGAACCTATGTTTGACTTATGCTTTATAAATTACAGTGACTCTTTTTCTTGAACCTTGGATAAATATCTTCCAGTGCTAGAAGGGCACTCCATTTTCTTAAATATGTCATTCAACGATGGAGATTCCGTCTGTGAATGTGAGCAATTGATTGCAACCCAGACTTGAAGAAATATATTTTGGGCTCTTGAGGAATGTCCCTTTTTCATGACTGTAATTGTGTTTGGTCATGGGGAACTTCGTGTAAGCTTCCTACACAACGCCGTAGACCGTCGGATTATTCCTTCCCATAAACTGTTGTACATTTCGTTCCACCAAAATCCTTCATGGTTTCTGACCAGGTGCTCCCGCCCCTATAACTCCTGGCATTTGTTGTGCCCCTTCAGCCTTCAATTTTTGCAATGTTTGTTCGCGCTGGTATTCCATCACTCTTCGTTTCTTGAAGTATTGAACCTGACGAAGGGGGCGAAGATCAGTAATGAGCCAATCCATAACAGCAGTCTATAATCTTTCTGCGGCGAAAAAAAACTTACCCAACTAGTAGCACAGTTTTGTTCGAATACTCTCGCCTCTGTTCCGCACGACTTTTCGGCTTTGGTGTTCTCCGTGAGGCTATCGATGATTTCATTTTTATCCAGACACTTGAAGTATGCATCTCTTGCTTCCCAGCATTGTGATCTTTGACTTCGGTCCGGGGCTATGGGCGCACCATCTGCGCCAATCTTTGGAGGGGGCAGAGAAGCTTGCGAAGGGCTGAAAAGTCCCATGATAAATTGATGAATAGATTTAGCAGTTAGACTTCTGAGAATTGAAACCTTTACTACTATGCCTCGAGCATGCTATGTTGCTATGCGGGGCGGCAGAATAATTTGAGCTAGGCCTAATTGACTTCTCCGCTTTTACCTCCTCCCGGTGAGCTTGACAACTTTATCATCTCAAAGAAGCATCTTTGAATTCTCTCCCAGTGAGCTCATTGTATGCTCGAGCAATTCGATGTCTCAACGTACCAGCCGATGACAAGACTTACATCGAACTGAATTCTAAGACAATGATATTGACTTGCTTAGAACTCCTCCCACTTATTAAACGATAAGCTTCGGAAAAGGGATTGTTTATCTGAATCCGGATAGCTCTATCTACCCAGAATAGAATATGCCCAGCGCCTTCAAAGCCATTGCTCTTAGTATTCATTCCCAAAATAGTGGAAGACAAACATTACTGGGTATATTAATAGTAAAGAACCAGATAACGTCCCATTCCAAGATCTAATACACTTCCGCCTTCATTGGCACCATACGCTACAGATGTTGATCTTTACCTGGTGTATTCACACACCTTACGATGTATGCAGATCTACGAGCCATACGCGATAGCATTCTCTCATACTGCTATCGCGTCTGTAACAAGCTTTATTAGTGCAATTGCGCAGCTATTTTTTGTAGAGCACAGCATCGTGGTATCTTCGACGAGTCTGATACTGCTGAACAACGCATCCTAAATAACACCATCACGGAGTACTCATTGGAGCTCACCAGCGACAACTCCCCACTGTCCAGGTGCCTTAGCCGAATAATGTCATGGCCTTGGCCTCTTTTCCCACGCATAATATTTCCATATGAGGAACATTTCTCCCTCTCACCAATTTTCAACGACACAAGGAAGATCTCTCCCACGTCATGCTTGCACAATATTTGCTATTTGACTGATGAGTCCACTAACCTGAACGATTTCACTAACACTCTTATTCCGAGATCGAAGCAACGCTCGACTACAGAAACCATGCCTTTCCCGAT
Source organism: Botrytis porri (assembly GCF_014898465.1). Taxonomy (NCBI): domain Eukaryota; kingdom Fungi; phylum Ascomycota; class Leotiomycetes; order Helotiales; family Sclerotiniaceae; genus Botrytis; species Botrytis porri. The sequence goes on from NW_024066093.1 coordinate 468,452, forward strand.
ACCTTTGTACTTCAAAACACCTTGATTCTTTTGGATGTGCATTCTACACAGATAAATTGTTTTGCAGACTTACATGGTCCTGATCCCCTCTACACTATTTGAGAGCCGAGTGCGGCTGTTTCCAATTCATTATTTCGATCTGATGTCGTGGGCATGGTCATGGTTATGAATGGTTTGATCCCGGCCCCAAAAGGTCGAGTTCGAACAAAAGTTGGGCATAGATATCTGGAGGCTTTACAATCGAAGGTAAATGGAAGTTACCAAAGTTCAAGCTCGTCATCTTCAGATGATGGCGTGCCAAATTCTGTGGGGTTGAATCTATTGGTTCTCGGTATCACGTCTGGAACTGCTATGGATGACATTGATTTTGCACTCTGTCGTTATACACAAGAGTCTCCAGAAGCACCACTGCACTTGGATCTTATTCAGGTATACAGCAACATTTATTCTACAAAATAAATAAGCTAATACTCCATAGTATGATTCAGTCGTCATGCCTTCGAAGATTCGATCCGAGATCCTGTCGATGTTACGGGAAGATGCCGCTCCGCCAAGTATGTTATCGCAAATGGACGCAGAAATGGGACATACTTTTGCCAACGCTATTCATATATTCGCACATAAGCATAGAATTTCAGTGGATGACATTGATTTGATTGGATCTGGTGGACAGCTCGTTACCTTAACAGGTGCTCCACCACGGGGACAACATCGATCGAACATGTGTCTAGGAGAAGGGGCTGTGATATCTGCAAAAACGGGTGTCACAACTGTTTCCGACTATCGAACGGCAGAGCAAGCAGTCGGCAGACAAGGTGCTCCTTTATTTGCATACTTGGTCGGACTTTTGCTGCACCATCCTACTAGATTACAGATTTGCATAACAATTGGAGGCATCACAACTATATGTTTCATTCCATCGGATAAAAAGGGCGGAATAGACGCAATGTACGATTGGGATACAGGGCCAGGCACTTGTATGATTGACGCAGCCTATCGTCACTTTGGCCTCGACCCTCAGAAGGACCAATCCTCTTTCTTACACGGTACAATATGTCACGAGGTAGTCGAGCAACTTCTTACCAATGATGAATACCTCAGCACACGACCACCGAAAACCACAGCTAGAGAAATTTATGGCGATGCTATGGCTTTCAAAATCATAGGCATGTGCGCTTATCGAGGTTGTTCGCCCGCAGATACAATATCTACCATTACACGATTCACCTCCGCCAGTATTGCCCAGCAAATTCTTCTTTTTGGTCCCGGTCGCGACGCTGTTAACGCAGCTGATATAACTGTCGATGGTCGAGGCATGTCCCACACTCCCCTCATCTCGGACCTTCAAGCAGAATTTCCAGGAGCCCATTTTGACAGCTTCGATAAAACCGGTATTCCTTTAAATGCACGAAAAGCAGTAGGCTTTGCGATGCAAGCAATGGAAGCATTGTTGGGAAGAGCATTGCCAGTTCCGACAAATGCTGATGTAAGAAGACCAAATACTATTACTGGAAAGTTGGCGCCTGGACTTAGGTGGAGAGAAGTCATGGAGAAGAGCGTTAGATTTGGAGGGAATGGAAGAGGGTGGGAAGGACTTCCAGAGGTCAAGGAGTTGATTGTTAGACAGAGAGATAGGAGTAATGTCTCGGGTATGGAAAACGAGAAGGGGGGGGTTGTTTGTTAGGTCGATATAGATTCCGTGGTAGTTTCATTTTACTTACTTTCTTGGTAGATAGTTTTAGTGGGCAAATATATATTTAATTTATAATCCCAAATTACCTGCGCCTCGCAAAGGATATATGCGATGTTGGCACAGTCACATCATACTACACTCTACAACATTGAACTTTCGTCAAGAGTCTTAACTTCGATCAGTTTCAGAATAGGTGAATACAAAGTACCTCAGAGATAGCAACTCTAATACAAGACACACCCGCAGCTCACGGTAATTATAGATCCTGAAGCAAACAACACAAATCATAAGATATGCACTTCCTTACCACATATATGATCCTACCTTCGGCATTAGTTATCTCACGTAATCCGGCATGACACTACAGCGGCAGCCGGAAGCACCAAGGGGATCCGGAAATGCCCTGTAGATACTCAAAATAGAAGGTTACGACAGATCCAATCATTCTCGAGGCTTGATTTCTACAGATCTTGGGTACCGGAATTTGTGGTGTACCGTGAGTGGCTACACCAAGACGTCTCTGGAGCTTCTCGATCGTGATCACTCACGATGACTATGGCTATGAGCATGACCACTTTTTCTTCCCTTCAAGACTTAAGCAGAGTAGACAATTCAGAGACCGTCTTGAAAGCAGTGGCAGGTCGCCTCTCGATTCTTCTAGCATTTTTGGAGTGTAGTAAGAGTTCTGGAACCTCCTCACCGCACAGATTTCGATTTCCCCGCTAAAACCATTGATTTTTCAGCTTTTAAGACCCCTGTTTCTTTACTAAAACTTCATATAAAATGATTAAAAGAATTCAGAGTTGATTGAAAATTAATTTAATTATATATAAAAAGAGCTAGTTTATTTTTAAATATTTTATATATAAAGTTATAAGCTATTGAAAATAAGAATTATAAATTTTCTAAAAAAATCATTTATTTTGTATAGGAAAAGTGTTACAAATTAAAAATTTCAATTTTTTCAATTTCAAATCTATATAATTTATGAACAAAAATAACTAAAAATAAAATATATATTTTTTTCAATAAAGAATAATATTAATTACTTATTCTAAAGTTTTGAAAATAAAATTCCTTAAATTGAAAAAGTTATCAATTTTTTTAATTTGTATAAAAAAACATCATTTTTGTAGGGATTTTGTTATAAAATTTATAGGATGCGGTAAGTAAATTTGATAACTCTTACAATTCACGTCAGGCGTCTTATCGAATGGGAACTACAATATACGCGTTTTACAAATCCTTCCTTCACCTGGTTCTTATTCATCTGGCAACGCAAAGTTAGTCAATATAAATATGGGAGAACCTGAGCCATATGAAGCATTATCATATTGTTGGGGTGATGCCATTTGCAAGGTTCCAATAACGGTCAATGGCAAGAGATTCGATGTCATCACCAATCTCTTTGCTGCCATGCAGAAGCTGAAGGAGACGGATGTCATCCGAAGAAAATGGAATGATGGAATATGTATCAATTAGAACGATAATGACGAGAAGAAGAGTAAAGAGATGCTAGTCATGCGTGATGTCTATAAGAAGACTGAAAGGTGTTTGTTCTGGCTTGGGGAGTTCGAGGATACCAAACCTGTGGCCACTATCTTCGATCTGATACGGAAGGGCAAAGAATTACAGTGTGCATCTGACATCAATAATTTGCCACCTAAGGATAAATATCGCTTCTGGGAGAGTCTTGGACTTCTAGGTATAGATATTTCTGCATGGGGAATAGTGGATAACATCATGGCTGCTCCATGGTGGAAGAGAGTGTGGGTTATTCAGAAAATCACATTCTTGAAAGAAGTCGTGGCAATCTGCAGAAGTGAGAAGTAGGACTGTGACGAGATGATTGAGCGCCAGAGATTTATGATCGGGTCAAACTAATGATATCGTTTGATGATGGAAATCTAGGTATAAACATACAGTGGGGTGGATTCAAGCAGTTAAGTAGCATGAGACGTGAAAAAGATTAGCCACCACATCTACTGCTGTTAGCATTTAGGGGTCGAAGCGCTACGCATCCGAGAGACAATACGTTTGCGTGGTTGAGCATGGATTTTAATCAAGGGGAAATTACTGTATCCTTACGCGCAGCACATCTATGGCTGAATCATATGGAGAACTCAAAAGATTCGGACGAGTTCCGCGACAAATTCTTAAATACTCCGCGGGAAGGTCATTCTGTAAGAGATTTTAGTATGTCTTTCCGTGCGTTGAAGGTGCTTTCCGTGCGCAAGAGGCTTATAGGAAGTATAGTTCTACGTATGGTATAGACCTTGTTGCAGAAGGAAGCGCATTAAGGAGAGAACAGAATTCTTCGCTTTTAGTTGAATCACTAAACAATCGTCGGTTTCAAGGAAATGAGCTGAGGAGAAAAATCAGTCACTCGGACTCGATCGACTCAATTCGACTACCTGGTAATGGTACTCGATCGAATTCAGATGACAACCCCAGTGAAGGGCAAAGACTGCTCGCTGACTATAACATGGATATCGCGAGAGTCTACCTCGTGACAATGCAGAGATTACTCTATAGTGGTTCTGATCTGGATTTGCTCGTAGAGATTGACCACTATCTAGCAAACACCAATGGACTTTCCTTCCTGGGTAGTTGATTGGAACGTATCCAATAAAGGTTGCGGGAGAGATAATGAAGATGACCACTCCGCAACACGCAACTCGGAACTTATGGGACCTCCTGAAATTAATGGTACTCAAATCCGACTCGGGAGGGTTTTCTACCAAACAATTTTAGGACGTACCCAGCTCAGCTCAGATCGAATAAACAGATTTGAAAAAGTTGTGCGGGTCATAATGGAAGCAGAGAGCCATCTTCTCCAAATCCAGAAATTTCCTCTACAGAGACACCGCGTCCTCACATCATTGTTGTAAATGTGGTTATAGATTTATATACCAATATATGAGCCCGTGCCCTCTGAATAGCATCTTCCCACCTGGGTTGTTACTAAATCAATAAATCCTCTTCTTTGTAACCACTAACACGATGGCATTCTCTTTGACAAACACGCTATATCGAGAAGAAAAGGACACCGGCGCAATGGCTTAGCGATTGAGAGCATCACACCGGGTCATTCGAAGCCCCTCATCTCAAGGGGTTCCCTCCCGCCCCTCGTGATGGGAGGCATGGTTTTGCCATTTTTCTCAACTTTTATTTTTGAGATCTTTGTGACTTTGCTGTTGTAATTTCGGTTTGATAGGATGGAAAGGTAGAAGAAAATTAAATTAAGCGTGGCCTCTGTTTGTCTACTCCTGAGACGAGAGTTATGACCACCGGAATGATGTCTGAAGCGAAGAAAATACTTACATGTTGATAATCTAGGAGGATAGAAAGGGCAACGAAAAGATGCAAGACCACACGTAAGCTTACCAGGTTGCTGCGCATCTGATGAACTTTTGTAGCTTTTTTGAAGGAGTTGACCACAATTTTGGTCGCTAAGGTTCACATGGGTACGATGCCACAGAATGTACTCATCCAATGTGATCGCAATGAAAGCCATCCCAAACGTTACCGTTAGAGATACTTTGTCATCAAAGACGTACCTAGTACAGGTACTCAAGCTTATTGTCGTGTTGTTTCTCGATTGAAGATCGAGTCAAAAAAATTGGTGAAACAAAAAGCCATGCCTCGTGGGACTCCACCAAACCATGATTTACAAGGCTCGGAGCTTTTCATTGATCTTGTGATCGTACATGAATCGATGCAGATGTCCATCTCCTGTTCCTGCAGCCCTTCTGCAAAGTACAGGCCACAGCATGTGACAAACTAAGCCTCCATGTGTGTAAATTTCCTATACATGTGCCGTGTAGCAGTACACATGTCATATCAATGTGCTCTCCGGCGAGAATTGAAGTCTTTGACTTATGGAAAAATATGTCATGAATCAGCGGATACAATTACTTATGCAGCAGACTGTAGTGCTTAGATCGGGACACCCTAAATTTCTAATAATTGAATGTAAATTAAACTGAGACTTAGGAGGTTGCCCCTCGATGTGTTCCTCAGGGGCAGGAAATCAAAATCCGAATCCAGATTCTCCGGGTGCTACCAGTGTTGTGAAGAATTCCAACTGAGATCTTGCAACTCGCAAGGCATGCTACCCACATGTGGATTTCTGATCTAGATCACATCCATGAAAGAATAATTCATTCGGTCCGCCCACCAAAATGTGGAACATTGGCTCGTCCCCAGAAAAGCCTGAGGCGATCTACGTACAAGGTGCTCAAGTTTATCATTGAATTTCAAGAGACCCTGATGTGATCAATGCCTTGTGGGCCTTTGAGAAACCAAGATTGAAATATGAGTGAGTTCTTGCTGCCAGAACAGAGATGTAAACTTCTCTCTAATTTTGCCAAGATATGCAATGCTGTTTTATTTCCTTCCGGCCTTCCGGTAGAGAAATATTTGAAGAACTACCTGCCGCTTTCAGAGAAGTAAAACGTTGTAAGCTGTGGGGATTGCCTTATCATGGGAAGTATGGAGGGCACTGCCAATAGGGGAAGTGACATCGCTCACAACTGACGCACTTACATGGTAAGCTAGGCCCGCTAAGAAGAACTTGTAGGTCTTACGCGTATAGCGGCGGGGCAAAACGACTCTTTTTGGATGAATGGCTTGATAATAAGCTGGCAGATGAACGCATAGGGAAACTCATGCTGTATAACGTTGAATTGAGATTCAATTCCTTGATTCTTCAACGCAAGCAATTGATGATGGGATGAGCTGAGACTTGATAGATGGAGGATTAGATGAGTGAATGCCTGAAAACGTGTAACGGATAACGAGTGTACATTGTGTTGACCATGCAGAGCGGATACGAATGCTGACGTGCAGTACCTGGTACAAATGTAACAAGTCCCTCATACGATGATGATAGAAAGGGGAATGAGGCTCCGAGAGTGTTTGCTCTCAATTGTTTGACAATTGACGGGTTTGACCCTGCCATCCATGATATTCTCCTAGATCCGGGTCTGGATACCGAGATAACAAGCAACATGAATGAACCCGGACAACCGTCGGATTTGAATACTTTGCTGGGGTTTGTCCGAAGACAGAAGATGCTGTAATATAAGCCCAGTACACGGAAATTTCGGTAACAAATGTTAAATAAATGAAAGTCGAAACACAATGAGTTGAATTAATTAGTCCAACAGTTGGAACTTGGGAGGGAAACTTTCCGGCGTGAACTTCTTATCATCGACGATAAAGAGACCTGATTGGATTAGGTCGATCGTGCCATGAGATTCAGGTAGGCATGTAGGTAGATACCGGTAGAGAAGGCGCTCTCCTCGATCATTCGTTTGAGCCTGGGTTGCTAAAGTACAGGAGGTGTAATTGCTACCACTTCGCTTCCTCAATGGAACGCTGCACAATGGAACGCTGCAAACAGTCAATGAAACCATCAAGCCATAGAGGCACGAAGTCATGTCCAATTTCGTCGGATTAATTGTGAAGTTGTCCTTGCGAAGACTGTAAGCACATGAGATAAGATGAAGCATATAGAAGATACCTTCGATTCATTGTCCCCCAGGCCTTCCTGATTCCCTCGGGATGTTTCATGCAATAGAAGCCCTAAAAGGTTCTAAACCCATAAACAATCCAGGGCAGGCAGTGGGGCCGGGTGTAGCGTGCATACCCTGTTGCCATGGTGGAGATGGTAAATGCAAACATCATGGATAAATCGAGACAAACCCACTGAAATTGACATAGATAACGGATAAGTCTTACGAGGTGCGGCCTGGGAAGCGATTTGAAATTGCATTGAGTAAGAAAAGTAATGATGCTCGCCAACTTCAAGATTTCGAAATTTTAGACAAACAATGAAAAAAGGCAATTGTGATAAGTGGTGGTAAAGGAAAAAGTCTAGTATGAAGATTCTCGTAGAGAAAGCTCGGGAGTCCACACCTAGGTAGACTGAACTGTGCCATCGGCCGGCACCTCTCGCCTTATGCTTACTTTTTGCACACCTACACGGAGTAGTTGTCTGGCTTCCTTCACATGCCTCTTTCTTGGCCCCCCCCTTACCTCCCCAGACCACACAGAACCAACGAATCCTTCCTTCATATCGGTGGATATGTGTGTGCTTCACTGTATCCTTGAATACATACCTCGTACATGAATTACTTACCCATTGGATATAAACGAAAGCGTCTGGAAGAAAGCAGCTAAACGCCAAGCCCCTTATCGATCTTTAAAAAATCCGTTAAACCATGTTCGGTAACAACATCATAATGATGTGTATAATCGAATCAATTCTGTTGAATAATATAGCTAGCATACCTTTCAACTACTTAATTATACTCAAGATTACCAATTACTTAAGCTTCATATATTATAGTTTAGCTTTAAATGTTATACCTAAGCTCCAAATGTTATACCCAAGCTTTCAAATGTTATACCCAAGCTTCAAATGTTATACTGGAAGACTTCAGAATAGCTTTGATTGATTCAAATCCAAATGATTCTTGTAATTAATAAGTTACTGAGTTTATCGAAATTGCAAAAGCCCTAAAGACCCTATAGTCTGTTTAGGTGCTGATCTGAAAGATAATCTGTAGAGTGTTCTTAGTGCGAAGAAAAGCAAAAAACTTCTGAGTTTCCATTTCAGACATTCCCATATAAACCAATAAAGGTTGCAAGGTCTCATATTCTAGCCTTGAGTCGACCGTTAGCTTCCCAGAATGCGTGGTATTCCGTCTTCCGTTTTGAATCAATCTAACCAATCCAGACTCTTCCGTCAGATGAAGGATACCCAAGGGGACGGGAAGCAGAGAGGGGTGCCATACCAATGTTGCGGGGGACTCCCAATATCGAGAAACTCCACCAGAGAATCCAGTCAAAAAGTTTCCTTCTTCGTGCTACTAGCTCGACTACGAGTGCAACAGATGTATCTTGACCCCCAGTTCATATGCAAGAGCATATCATTCATGTCAAATCTCACACATTGCATGGGGAAAAGAAGGCCCTCTCCTGGTAGTACATTGTCAGCCTTGAAAGAAAAAAGCAATAGACTAAGAGCAATCATCATCCTGATCCTGGTGTCATTCCCCAGTACAACTTACCTCCCTTCCCCACCATCTCTTCCAGTTGGAAAAGTTTCAACATTGACTTCACTTGTTTCGTTTCTTCTCGTTCGGTATCATTATCTTTTAGTTCTTGGAGCATCACAACATCTTCAGATTGTTGAGAAGTCGTCTAACCCTAATTATACCGGCTGTTCTTCAACGTATATATATTTAGATCTTGGTATGGTAGCTGAGTGTCTTCACTTGGGAAGTTCCTTGGAAGTGTGTTCTGGTCGCCCTTGTCTGGAGTGAATGGCGACAGTGAAGTCTAATTTTCATCCGAATAACTTCTTATTTCGGAACAACCATATGTCCGGACCGCACAACACCCACTCGACAAAATAATTCATCGAGAAACAATACCAACTGGCTCTTCTGACTCGATCATCCCTTTTTACTTTGGTCTTGCGCAAATTCTTTTCATCTACAAATCCTGTAGACCGGAAAGATATTGCTCTGTTCCCTCCCTGTGAATAGCAATTCGACTTCATCTGACAATCCATTTACCTCATATTCACTACATTCAATTCTTTTTTTGCAGGGCTCATTCCCTGTGCTGCCTTTGCTTTCGAAATTTGCTGGATGATTCACATGCCAATACCAACCACTTCAGTTCCACTCGAAGCTCTTAAACTTCTCAAACTTCAAACTCAACTCTCACCACCCACCGATTGAACAGTACACACATCTTTCCACAAACCACCAGTCATCATGTCGGGGCGCTCAGCCTATGTTAGGAAGGTAAAGGTGGACAAGAACAACAAAGCAGGATATGACTACCTGAATAAAGATGATACACTCAAAGGAAAAGAGCGTACTCCCTCCTTCAAGTCCGATCCATCAATTTCAGATTTTCATGGAATGGATAATGGCACTTCAATAAATTTATCAGATCATGATTTTATGAAATCAGATGAGCCTTCAGCGAGATCACTCAACAGTGTTCACTACGAGCCCGAATATAATCCTGGATATGCTCGAATCAGGAGACCTGAAATGCCGATTATTGAAACCTCTGGGATCGAAAAATCGGCTTTTCGTTCAAAGATGGAGAAGAGCAGCGAGAGTTTTCGTCACAACTTCGCAAACGTCTTCAAAAAGAAGAAAGGCAAAGAAGTACCAAGTGAAACCCCACCCACAACACCAAATGGAGAAGAGAAGCATGAGTTAGCAGCAGAAGGAATGCCCTATCCAAATCAACGACCTGTCAGCCCCTTACGACGAGCGCCCAGCCATGAAAGCCAGCCATCCTACAAACGAGGAAGAACTCTCAAGGGAGATATTCCGCCAATACCTCAAAAAATGAAGTTGTGGAGACGAAAGGGACAACCAGTTATGTTATGGGATAAAATGGATGTCAGAGATCCAGATCTTTGGGACACCAAAGGAGACGCTCTGGTATTCTACGCCAATGAGGCAGGAGACAATGAGATGCCGCAACCCGCTTTTAGACTGGGGTCTCATTTGATTGAAACCATAGGATCACCATTAGTAGATGAACTACTTCGCGACGGTTTGACGGACGATATGGACAACATGAGCATCTCTGAATCTTACCGAAATGGTCCCCCACGACCTCGACAACCGTCTCCTCCTGGATCCGAATCCAGCAAAAGTTTCGATTCCTCCCAGATCTCCTATAGATTTGTATTGCCACCTGCTGGAAATGTCTCAAAACAGGATTTACTAAGATACAAGCTGTCCTGGAGAAACGTCTTTGCGGTATGTTCGGGCAAAGGAATTGTTGGATATACCTTACATCAAGCAATCACCGATGTATACGAGCGCTTCTTGGCAATCATGCCTCGAAACCAGAATCTGTCACACATTCCTGTCAATTACACCAAAGCAATGGGATGGCACGATCTCCGGGATGATCCGGAGTTAGCTTGTAGTACTTTAATTTGGAGCGAGCACAAGAAAATACACTGGCAACAAGGATGGCACGAGGCATTTGTACACTGTGCAGGGATGTACAACCAAGTTGCTTCCTTACCCAGCTGGAAGAACGTTTCACCGGCTACAAAGTTGATGCTTGATAAGGCCAGCGTCGAAACTTTAAGTCAGGTAGCTTATTGTGAGGATTTGTTGGCTAGGTTTGACTACGGATCTTACTGGCCAGAAGCTTTGGGTCATCATGGCGTAAGCTCTCGTGAAGCTTTTGTCAGACTTCAGGGATTCTTTCGCGACCATTACTCAGATATGTTTGGGACATGGCCTCCTATGCCACCGGATTCTAGGAACGTCGATGGGTGGCTTACAAGACTTATCGTCAAAACTCTCTCGGCCGATTTCTATGCACTTTATGATTATTTAGTGGATCGAAAAGTTGTCTGGAATGGTTCATCAAAAATGAACAGTCGCAGGTCCAACATTGTTCGTCTTGGCACTCCAGAGTTTCGTCCTAATAGCCATGACTGTGATTTCGTCGGTCTGATCGAGCGATTTGACAGTCATCACAACATTCCTTCCATTCCTCACCCTTATGCTCAACTGCCACAATCGTGTCCACCTACTCTAGGGAGGATTACACAATTGGAAGCTAGAAAATCCGCTCTTGCATATACCGAGGCAACAAATATTTTTCTTCTTGGAGACGAGTACGAGGGTAACGAGATGGTGGAAGCGTATATGCAATGGGAGAAGACAGACAGAATCGGCGAATATGATCCGAGAAGCGCTCGTAGAGCCCGCTGGGTTCTTGTTTATTTTATCTTGCAGACTTTATCAACACTTGTTGTTGACACGCCAGGATTGGATTACTCTGACGGAGTCGAATACTTCCTGTCTGGTAGAATAGAGCAACAACCTGCATGGATTGAAGATCAATCACTCAGACAGCAAGCCGAACACAGTCGAAGTCATTGCTGGACCGTATCTTCGGCATGGCGAAAACAGTCAAATTTTGAAAACAATGGACTTGATTCTGTACCAGAGAGACTCGAACCAACTGCCACAGGTAGATCTTTGTCTTCCGTCTCTAGCTACGAGAGTATGGCTAGAACAACCACATTTTCTGAAGCAGAAACTGCCAATGACATGGATACCGCTCGTACCTCAACTGCAGTATCTGTCGCCGAAAGCAAAGCAAGTTATCATACTATTCAACGAGCAGAAAACTTGAGTATCCGCACACGAGATATCTCTCCCAAGTCCAGACAATCACCAACACCGAAGACCATTTCACTTTTTCCCGCCCCTCCAAAACAAGTCATCGATCCGCAATATTCCTCGCGATCATCCGACAAATACTATTCCACACACAACAACTACCCACCATCTCTCCCTCCCAAATCACCTCTTCCGCAAACCCCCTCTTCCTCTTATGGATCTACACGCAACTACCCAAGCTCCAGCCGCAATGGTTCATCAAATCACCAATCCCGTGCTAAAACACCCACCCATCAAAATCCTTCTTATTTCGCACCCTCTGGTAGCGAAGGCGAAATCATGGGATTGCGAATCCATAAAAGCGCTTCTTCGACCCCAGTTGCCTCTCCCACCCTTTCTTCTCATCCTACTGGTCTTCCACAACGAAGCAATACCGGCTACGCGCCCGGAATCGAGAAATTAGAAGACCCGATTTGGAGCAGTAGTGGAAATAGCAGTCCGGTTGAAAACTACAAGAGCCATCAAAAAGGAAGAAATGCACAACTTTCTGGTCAGCAAGAAATGCACGCTAAACATATTCGGGATTTCGACGAGCTGCCTTGAGGAACGTCCCATATTGGAACATCAACTTCTCTTCTTCCATTTTTTCTTCTTTTGTTTCTTACTATTTTGTTCTTCTATTCCGATCTGATTCAATGCGTTCTGATCAGATTCGGTAGATCATTCTATGGATACCCAAAATTCAATGGTTGGTTGCTTTGGGGGTGTCATGGTGGATTTTTTCTTCATTCTTCCTTATTGTTCTTCTGTTTTCCCAGACTTTTTTTTCTTTTCCTGGGGAACGAACTTTCCTGTTTATATTCATCAGCTTCATCAACTTGATTCTTTTTTCTGGTGCGAAGAAAATGAGAGATAGAGATATCTGGAACTTTGAAATTTAGAACTTGTAGATGGAAAGATTTGGCGTCTATTTCTTTAATCTTGGCTGCGGTTGGGAGGGTATGTTGCTTAGGAATGCTTGATGAATGGATATTCTTGGAAGGGGAGGGGAGGAAGGAATGGTCATGGATGATGACGAATAGATGCGAAATGTATTTACATGAATGCAATCTATAAACATAAGATTCTTGAATGTGGTGTGATGTGCAAGATATCGTGAGATGCATGATCTCCTAGGAATCACAGGAAAGCGTAAGATGGATGATTGTAAATTTCGCGACGGATGTAGTCCACAAATGATGGCAAGAGATTCTTACTTCTTGAGTGATATTAGAGAATTGTAATTATTCCATTCGGGTCTTGCATTCATATAGAATATTGAATCTTTCTGCAAAAATGTACCCATCCTAATAACCTAAACGAATCTCAAAGCAGAGAAGATATACTCAGCCATATTTACACCGTAAACTATTTGAAATCATCGCTTCAGGGTTCAGACATACAAACACTACTCATATCGAAACAGTCCCAGTTATTAATTCTGACTTTTTATCATCCCCTTAACAAGATTTGATGTCAGCCAAGTACACATGTAGTAGAGCTTGTGGCGCTTGATTTAAGGATTTATGCGGGAGTCAATGGATCAAATAATGGCATATAGGAACTCACTTGGGTTAGGAAAAAAGTGGAGCCTTGTTTATTCTAGCCTGTTTGTACCGCAAATGTCGACTTAGTATTCATTTTAAATCAGGAAATGGCATGCATATTGTTATGAGACTATCCAATTTGTACTAACTGACGAGAACTTCCAGCAGTGAGGATGCCAAAGCGGAAACTTTTTTTAGCCCCTCTATTCCTTGCTTTATTTATAATAAAAAACTATCATTAAGATGCAGCCCCTCAAGACTTATATCCCTAGAGATATCTCGTTCTGTATTGAATATATCATCCAGACTGATATCAAATCGAGCTTCACCCTCCCTATCTTCCTCCTGGTAAATATCATTACCCTCTAACTCTGTGTCTTCTAAGCATGCTTCTTCCTCGCCGTCGTCACCTTCATGGCTACCCTCGTCGTGCTCCTTAATCCATCCTCTTATCTCATAATTCCTATCTTCAATCTCCTTGATCCATACTTTGATCGGCGATCCTTTCTCCACAAACATTTTCCATTTTCGTAAAAGCTTCTCGTAAATTTCCAATACTTCATCATAGCGTGAAAGTCCTTCACAGCACCTTACAATTCTCCTGAAAAGCAAATATACAATTACATAGTCCCATCCATACAATTCGACTATTAACTTGAGAGATTCTTGAGGTAAACTATAGCTTCCCCGAAGTTCCCCTGTTCCTGAAGAGCGCAACCTAATAAGGCCAAGAAATCCAGAAATATTGGCTGCCCTTCAAATGCGTAAGAATAATCCTGAGCCCCTCTGAGCATGTCCACTGCCTTTGAAGCTTCATCTTGTTTTAAGAGGGCTCTGGCTATTTGCATGCGATGAAGAAGGAATGCATGCTCTCTGCAATCAAAGATTTCGACCGATAATTTGAATAGGTGATGGGACAGATTGATACTCTCGTTGCAGAGGCCCTGGATTTCTAATATAGGCATAAGTGCTCCTGCGCTTTCGAACCAAGTCGCACCCAAGTCTGATTTGATCGGCCATCTGAAGGCTATACCTAGCAAGCCTATTGGCCTCCACCAGATGAAACCTTCTTCGCAAAATTAAAGACAACGTATTCATTAGTCCAATAGTCAACAAGTGGTTGTGCCCTAATGTGGCTAGAACTATCTGCATCACAGGGCGGATTATATCTTCAGCTTCGCGATACTGATGAAGTTGGTATAAGATTTCGGCTTTCAAATACGTTGAATGAATACGTAATGGATGTTGTAGATCCACAGCATTTTCTATCCTCGGGTGCAAAATGGCATGTATATTCAGCCCAATCTTCAGTTCCCCCAATGCAAGGCAGGAATCTACAATCCAAAGACATGATTCTACCATTTTATGCGTATTGGGGGATTTTTCCTTTTGTCTTGCATGCAAGAGCTTTCTACATGTCATCACGACTTGTTTGCTCTCGCGGCTTCGGTGGTACACAAATGCCAAGCATTCTAGGGTCGAAATGATTGCTGTAGAACTCGCTGGCAGGACTCTTTCTAATTTCGACAATT
Organism: Botrytis porri; assembly: GCF_014898465.1. Taxonomy (NCBI): domain Eukaryota; kingdom Fungi; phylum Ascomycota; class Leotiomycetes; order Helotiales; family Sclerotiniaceae; genus Botrytis; species Botrytis porri. Next base: position 483,456 of record NW_024066093.1, read on the forward strand.
TTGCCTCTAAATCTAATGCAATCCTTTTGAATGGTGCAAACGAATGGATCCATTTATCCTGTGCGCGATTGTTGGAGTTTTTATATGGGGGGAAGATGTCAATCTCGAACAGAGGACTGCAGTGACATCGATGTATCCCTGGGTTATGGGCTTGTAGCGAGGCACTTCTAGCGAAAATGTAATATGGGGAATGGTTCTGCCTTTGAGCCTGGAAAGACCCGCCGCATACTGAATCGCTGTCAGATGGGTTGATAAGCTCCTTCAGTGCTGTTCCAGATATAAATCGTGCTTCTTCGACATCTCCCTGCTTCTCAGGCTCAAAACTTGTGAGTGCAATGACTTCTGCAATCTCCAGTTGCACAAAAAACTCAGCCAACCATGGAAGTCCGGAATTATCTCCAGCAAACTTATTGAAAGGCCATTGATCCCCGGTGTCGAGTGTGACTATGTCGTGCCGAAAGTCTGATCTAGGTATCTCTTCAATAATCATATCGCGGTCTTTAAGTGCCGCGTTCTGATTCCCCATCATGCTATTGCAGGGCGTAAGATCCAATGAAGTTTCCTTGATTGCCTTGGGTTTTTGAGAAAATTCCAGGTTCTGTACGAGAGATCTTTCAATATCTTCGCTTTCGACTCCAACACCCATGCGTACGGTATTTCTTTTCTGCAAGCGCTCCACCCTTTTTTGGTTAATTCGTGAGTCGTGTAAAAATCTTTGAGGAATTTTCCCGCTCTTCACAATCTCATCTCTTTCATTTTTCCTAAAATTCTTTTTGAAGCCCCAGGTTTCGACTTTTCGAGTAAACTGTCGTTTCCTATTTTCATCAGATCGTAGTTCTGAAATTTAATGAACGGGAACCAAGTCAAATTCCAATCAAACTTACGTGATATTGAATCCGAACTCCAAGTTGAGCGCCTCCTTAACTTTGAGGAATGTCAAATTATCAATGATGTACAGACGATGAATGATTGGCTTTAGAGCTGGCCAATCTGCATCGGTAATAACTTTCCCACCACGGTGTGGGTGATGATTTGGGGGTTCTGGTGCGAAGCAATGAGTTTCAGGAGTCTTAGATTCATCAATGGCATAGGCAGATATTGATGATGCTTTGAGATCCCCGGTTGAGAATGATTTTGAATAATTCATGAGCGCAAAGATTTAAATTAAGGAATTATGATCGAATAAATGGAAAAGAGTGATCAATCAACTCACAGGGGATGGGGATAAGATGAAGAATAAATATCTGAATCATTTTTCATGTATCCCGACTATTTGCGCGTGAACGCAGGCTGAGCAGAATTACCTTGCATGAGAAAGGCTTTTTACTGCCACCGGGCATGGGATTACCTAAATTCCCCCGCATCAACACCAATAAGGCTCAAATGCGCCTTCATTGCATATCATCCAGATGACATTCATCGACAGCCTTGCCACACAGTGAACCAATTGGATGATGCTAGCACTGGCTCGCAGACAATTCCATTTAAGGATGCGTGGTACATCTGATATACTTGATCGCCACAGCAGGAGACCAAAAGCAGTATCAAAATTCCACAAAAGACTCGAAGCTCACTTCTACATCTTTATCAGTATTGATGTTTCAAGAATGTTTATGGTCGGGTATAGACATTTTATTGCCAGCACTTGCAAGACTATCTTCGCTGTCAATAGAGCTTCCCTAGATCGCATTTATTGACTTTGAGTTTTAGATCAATGACACTTGACATTGTAAACAAATCCGACGTCTGGGTCCACCAAGAGAAAGAAGATAGAAAAGGGAAAACAGGAGAAAAGAGTTGAGATTTGTCGACATTGAGAGTGTAGAATAGATGGAATGAGAATGAGAGCGAGTGGATTCTTTGGTAAGATATATTGCCATGTTCACCGCCCTGCCTTCCCCGCGGAGAAAACGGCAATATAATTTCAACCCCGCCATATGAATTTTCTTTGACATACGGATATAATGATGGAACAACTAACCACCGCCCCAGTTCTATCGACCCCAGAAGTACATATATTCGAAGATCCTACACCTTCAATCAAGAAAGATGACCTCCCTAAACTTTCAGACGAAGAGTTATACGATGTTTACGAGATTTCGCGGACGGTGAATGAGATTCGAGAAGGAGGATGGAAGAAAATAGCTCTACAGTTTTCGGATGGGATGTTGTCAGATGCACCTAGAATTTTTCAGGAATTGGAGAGTAGACTTCGAAAATCACCTACAGAACCAAGTTTGAGTGAAATCGCAAAGGATGAAGGCTCGAGCCTAGAAACAGACTTCAGCAATCCACCCGCGAATATCACGACATCGAATATTCGACATAAACTATACATACTGGCAGATACATCTTATGGATCTTGTTGTGTTGATGAAATCGCCGCCGAGCACGTCGATGCGCAAGTCGTCGTTCATTATGGCCGCGCCTGTCTATCTCCTACTGCACGACTACCAGTAATCTACGTCTTCACATCTCGCCCACTGAACCTTGAATCGGTCATTCAAGCTTTCGAAAACACATACAAGGAGAAGTCTGACAAAATTGTCATTATGGCTGACATCACATACCACTCGCATATTTCACCTTTAGTCGCGCAATTACGAGACAGAGGCTTTGAAAATATACTCGCGCCGGAAATCACACACAATCCCAGTGCCACAATACCAAACCGAAAGTTAGATGAAGGGGTAGATATGAAGGATTATAGTTTATTCCACATTAGCGAGCCACCATCTGCGTTACTACTTACGTTGTCGAGTAGAGTTAAGGAGATGCATATCTATTCTACAGATTCTACGACCGGAAACGAAACGACGAAAACGAATACAGCAAGAGCACTCATGCGGAGATATGCCTTACTGACATCACAGTCTTCCTCTTCAGTATTTGGTATTCTGATAAACACCCTAAGTGTAACGAATTATTTACCTACTGTCAATTCCCTGGCATCACTCATACGATCAAAGGGAAAGAAATCCTACACGTTTGTGGTGGGTAAGGTCAATGCTGCGAAGTTGGCAAATTTCAGTGAAATAGATGGATGGGTAGTGGTAGGATGTTGGGAGAGTAGTTTGGTAGAAGGGGAAGCGTTATTCAAACCAGTCATCACACCCTTCGAATTGGCATTGGCCTTACAGAGTGATGATGAGCGGGTTTGGGGTGGTGATTGGGTTGCAGACTTCAATGCTTTGAATCTGCAATCTGATACTGTCCCTACTTTGGCGGTGGAACCTACTGAATCAAATAATCAGTATTCCGAAACAGCAATTCCAACCGAGGATGCAGACGACTCTGAGGAAGAATCGATGCCTCCTGAATTCGATCTTCGAACTGGCCGATACGTCTCACATTCTCGACCTATGTGCTCTTCTCAGACAACTTCTTCAGAGCCCAAGAAAACGTTGGAGAACGGGTTACAGCGCAACGCATCAAATAAACTGGTCAAGAGAGCAAAGATGGAAATGGCGACCGTTAATGGAGAGATTAGTCCTGGTGCAGAATATCTGAGAGAGAAGAGAACCTGGACAGGTTTGGGTAGTGACTACGATAAAGAGGCTATTGATGAAGGCAAAGAAAGAGAAGTCGCTGCGGTTGTTGAAGAAGGGAGAAGTGGTGTAGCAAGAGGTTATACTGTTGGTGAAGACGCTTCACGGAGTTGAGCAATTGCTTTCTAGATGCAATTTTGAAACGGCCAAAAGCGAACAGAAATTGGCCAAAGACTGGACTAAAATGTTGATACCCTTTTTTCTCAATTCAAACATGACTCGTGCGAAATACTGGACCTAAAAAATGATCTAGCGGTACGGGCCTGACCTGCAGCATGTACTAAACCCTCGAAATGTACTTTTCGGGTAATTGAAACATCAGGAGAAGAAACTCGGCGAAGAATGGAGTCAACAACAAGTTATGGAAGCTCTTGACGATTCACCGCCGATGAAGTAATAAGTTTCATCAACTCGGCGAACAGGTACAACGAATAGGTACATATGATATTCTCCACCACTGTACCTGTCGGTACATCGGTACCTGGAAAAGTCGAGAATAATCGAATCATCTTGTTGAGCTGGCCAAAAAATATAATGAAACTTTAGACTCTCCAACCAATTGATCCTAGATTAAAATGTAATACCAGATTTTATACCAACTACCCAGATCTCCTTCCAAGATGATAATCTCGGTGCCTTTTCTTCTTTCTTTTTATTCTTCTCTTCTCTTTTCGTTTGACATCTGGATTCTGGATTTTGTTTCGAGTTCATCGGATACTAAAAACAGATGTTGTCACCCTGCATTGACCTAATCGTCCAGGATCTTTGGGCGCCAATAACCTGCCACTTCTTTAATTTTGATACACTAAACCCAACCCCGCCATTTTTTGGATCGCAACGAAATTGAGTTTGGGGGGGGGGGGGGGTACTGTCAGTTACTTGGTCGTAAATATGTGATATAAAACGGGATGCAGCTCGTAAATCTAGGTATACTCCGTAGGTAATCTCATTACATAAAATACTGTCTAACCTAGTATCTAGGATTATATTCCTATTATATTCCAGCCATCTCTTTATTTGATGTTTTGATCGGAAGGTCTGTAGATACTGTGTAATAAATATATCAACGTGTATATCGTAGAAAAGGAGACGAGGCCAGACGAGACCAGACGAGACGAGATAATCATAACCACTACGCAATTCCAACCAGCAAACAAGCAAGATTCAACTATCGATAAGAATCTAATCAACCAGTTCTTCACCGACGTCATATAAAACCTCACATATACTCCGTAGCGAGGTATTTCACACACCGTTACCCTTACCGTTACACCCGCCCCATCTATCCCTCCACTCCACCAGCAACGAAAAGCAAAGAAACTTAACTTTCCCCAAAGCGAGCCTGGTCACTTTTGTCGTCAGCATTTACCCAGCGCATCGCATATCCATCCTGCTCTCCACATTCTTGTTTTCATCCTTGTAACGCTTCACTTTGAAGGAATTAGACAAGTAAAGTTTGAGGCAAGCAGCAAGTAACCAAGCACGCAAATCCCACCATCCACATCCTGTCCCATTTCACATCCAAGATCCCATATCCACCAACATATCCTTATTCCTTTCCCAAACGACTAGCTAGGTATCTAGATGGGTAAATAAACAAGGCTGCATCATATCATACATACCCAAAAGCAGGGCAAATCCATCCATCCCAACCTCTATTCATTCAATCTATGTCTGTGGGTATCTCGAACTGAACAGAATTAGAACTTGATAAGAAGAGCTAGCTTCGCATCTTGTCGACGAAGGGTTTCTCATCTTCTTCTTTCTTTTTATTTATCAAGTATCTACCTATCTAGTATTCACTGCTTTAATTCAGCGAGATTTTCTTTCTCGTGTCTTGCGATTGGAGCAAGCAAGCACACACATCATTCATTGTGTGGAAGTGAATTTGATTCGTACGTTTGGACTCGGCTTTCATCATCATCATCGTCGTTGTTGTCGCATAAGATAAGCCGACTTTAGCTCCAAGTTATTTTCCACAATCGTTAATAATCACACACATACACATAAAATAATCGCAAAGATTTGCTGCTCGCTGTCTGTAGCATCAATAATATACTTCTCTCACACTCCAACCAAAATCTGAAGAGACAAAAAAAACTCACAATGCTTTTCGGCATGTTCTTCGCCTTTTGGCGATTCTGCGAGATCATTACTCTGGTATGCGATTCCTCGTTATGATATCCCAATTCCTCACTTACATTCAACTAATACTTTCTTTCTTGTTCGTTAGATCCCAACCCTAGGCATGCTCGCCTTCTTCGTCAACATCTACGCATCCAACAACGCTCTCACCCCCAACTACATCCTCGTGCTCTTCATCGTCTCCGTGCTCGCCTGCGCCTGGGCCATCGCAACCCTCTTCACCTACCACCGCACCCGCTCCAACGCCCTCTTCGTTTCTTTCATCGATCTCTGTTTCGTAGGCGCTTTCATCGCCGGCGTCTACGAGCTCCGCTTCATCACCAATTCCGACTGTTCGCATCTCACAAACACCCCCGGATACTACATCAATTTCGGAGCCTTTGGAAATGCGAATATTAATGGAGTGAGTGTCAAAGTGGATAAAACGTGTGCGATGCTCAAAGCCTGTTTTGCGTTTGGAATCATGAATTGTATTTTCTTTTTCATAACGAGTTTGTTGGCTTGTATGGTGGGGAAGGGGCAGGAGAGGGGGGGGAGGAGAGATGAGAAGGTTTATGTGAGGGAGACGCATGTGACGAGACATGGACATAGGAGAAGTGGAAGTCATAGGAGTAGAAGGAGTGGGAGTCACAGGAGGACGTATGTTTAGGGGTGCGTGGGAAGGAGGAGTGTGTTTTGATGGGATTGGGATGGATGGGTGGGAGGGAGTTACGGCCGATTTTAATGTTTTACTTTTGGGGAATGAACGGTGGATAGATGGGATGGGGAATGGGATGGAAGGAATGAGAAAACGGCTGGAGTGGCTTGGATTGGATTCGATCGGATCAATAAGTAAGATATGTCATTGTGCATCTTTGATACAAGGACGAAATGAATGAAATAGGAAATGAAAGGAAACGATAGGATAGGATAATGAATCAATGCGATAATCTACACACACACTGCTTTTTTCCACCTACGCTGCTCCCTTCCTTTACATTCCTCATGTGAGAAATACCATCTCATCGGCGCTTACAGTGTCTGATTTACTCAAGGCAAGCGCCAAGCGATCTACTGTAGCAAATATCTCTTTCCCTTGTTTCTTTCTTACCCAGTATTTAGTAATTCCATCCACCTATCTACTCTGCTAAACCACATCTCATAAATCACTCCCTCTTTCCTCTTCCCTCTATACGAGGGAAATCGTTTTTCCTCTTTAGCATTCTTATCATTGATATATATCGACGAGGCCATCATAGTTCTAAGTAGATCTCCATGACGAGGCCACCTAAGTATTAATAATATCACCATCATTTTCTGGGGAACACAATACCAATTGGGGAGTTGAATTGTGATAATCTAGTCGATTTGTTCATGTCATCCTCTTGGGATTTGGCTCTCGAGGGATATTCTTGGGTTTTGTTGTGTAGAGTATGGAGTTGGGGATGGGGTTAATGATAGGGATGGATGGGGATGGATAGCTTGTTTCATGTTTTGTAAGAGGAGGATATCTTGTAGTGGGGAATATGGAGAGGGGGTGATGGGGAATGGGTGCAGGGGTTTTGGTATTTTTATGTGCTGTGTATTTTGTGACTTGTTCATACCTTGGAAAAGAAATTTCGTGATTCTTTGTGTCGGGGATATGTAGACGTGGGAAAATGGGAAGATTGGAGGTTTATTGGATGGGTGTGGTGTTGAGATGGGGGTTGTGGGTTCTGGGGAGATTTGATCTGGAGTGAGACTTTTGTACTGTTTGTGAGGAGCTTTTGATACTTCACGGGTGTGGAATTCTACTCTAATTATTTGCTATGTAGAGACTGGTAGGCTTGGATACATGTATGTATTATCCAACGAAGAATCACGCGATCAAACTTCGATGAATCTTTCATATAGAGATTTTACGGGTCATAATCTATACACATTCCGCATCCATCCTCCCATCAAACAAACATAACCCCTAAACCCCGATCCTCTTCTCCTCAACAACATGTTCTCCCTCCTCGCTCCTCCCCAACCCACCGAAACTCATCTCTCTAATTCTATGTCCCTTCCACACCAACAACACGATACACAACAGACCGGCCACCTCCAAAAAGGCCATCGTCCCATACGTCCACCCTACATTCACATCCGCCACCCAAGGTTTAATATAAAACGCCACACTGAGGCCGAATCCCACCCTGTAAAAATTAACAGCAATAGACGCTTCTGCCGGATTACCGATGAAACATTCATTGATATAGTTCACGGTGATAGGTGTAATACACAAGGAGCCAAAAGTAACGAGGACGGTAGCGAGAGCGAGAACAACCCAATGGAGATGATAGAGAAGACCTGCGCCGAAGAGACCGAGTCCGATAGGGTTGAGGAGGCCCGGAAACCAGAGAGCGTGGAGACGGTATTCGGGGACCCAGATACCGTTGTTGTATTTTTTGGCGATGTAGAGAGGAAGTCGATCGGAGAGGTATTGGCCGTAGAAGAGGGCGAAGAAAATACCGATCCAATGGGTGAAGGAGACTGATGTATGTGTTAATTAATCCTAGATGGGGATGGGGAGGGAAAGACTGCTTACATTCAGCATTTTGCCAGGTTGTAAAACCATATCCGCCGGCTGCAACTGGCTTTTGCAGGAATGTGGGAGAAAGCGAATTCATGGCGACGTAGAAGCCAAAGTTGGTTAATGTGAAGATACTGAGGACTAGACAAACTGGGGAGATGGCAATAAGAAATGGGGTTTTTGCGATTTTGAGCTATTCGGAGTTAGTATTGTTGATGGGTTGATAGATACCAATGTATGTGTTATGACTTACAGTCTGCGAGAAAGATGTCTTTGGTGTGACTTTGGTACCAGGAAGAAATGTTGCAATTCTGTTTGCAATCAAAGAAGAAGGTGGATCGGGGTTAACGGCTCCAGGTGTTCTATCCCAAGAGGTTTCATGGAGAAATAAGAATACCAAAATGACAGCCAAACCAACCAATCCTGCTGTCCATCGATACGCATTCATCCATACCGACTTTGCAGAAATGAGAGCCGACAAAGTTGGTCCCGCTACTGTTCCAAAATCAAAACACCAATGAAAAACAGTGAAAGCTCTTCCTCTTTGGTGTAGGAAAAATAAATCAACCAAAATTCGTGGACCTAATACTCCAGTAATGGCACCGAAGAATGCACCGAAGAATCGAGAGACGATGAATGCATTGTATTGATTCTCGTGTGTCATAAGCGCTGCCCATACATTACTTAATATGGCACCAATCAATGACCAAAAGATAGCAGAACTACGTCCGATGACATGTGATAATGGGAAGAAAAAGAATCCTCCTGCTGCCATACCAGCCGAACCAGCGGAATTCTAGAGAATCATTTAGTTTGTGCCTTTCTCAAGAGAAACGTTGTGATATCTTACTTGATAAGCGATCTGCGTCGTAGTTTTATGGTATAGTTTGGCCTGTGGCTCAACTTGAAGCTGACCAGCAAGACATGCTGAAAATCCCGCAAACGTCGCAAAACTAATGACGGCGAGAATCTTCAATTTCTTTTGCATAGGCCAATTCTATGATTGTTATCACTATTCAATGTTTTTGACTTTTTGGTACCGAAACTTTGAAGTTATTGGCAGAAAGTACACACTAATGGATCTCTTGGATCATCACTTGGATGAGGAATAAGCACGACTCCATCTTGATTCTTTTTCATGGCAGGACTGAGTTGACTACCATCATCTTCCTGCTTTGAGTTTATCTCCGCATTAGAGAATACAGTGTTGCTGTTTTTGGCTTGTTGAGGAGTATCCATATCTGCAACAGCTGATAAAGTCAATGGACATCGAGCAAGTATAGAAGACCTGTCTTAACTGAATGAAATTGGGATCATCGTCGAGGTTTTGAAAGGATTTTGAAGGAGATCGAGAAGTGGACCTGACCTATACTCTCCAATCATCGACAATGAGGTCTTCCAAAATCAGATACTTCCCTGGTGTACGATATAGTGTGGATGTATCGTTCCATTTGAGTGGAGTTTCAGTTGGAATCATGGAGATGGGATGGAGATGGGATTAGATTGGAGGTGCATATTGCCGGTGAACTTCATGCTGGATTTACATGGGAACAAAATATCGCGGTAAGGGATAAATATCAATAAGAAAGAGATTGAGATTTCAAATCAGACTTGTCATATTAGCCACCTGGTAAAAAAATATATAAAAATGATTTATTTATCTGGAGAAGCTGACGCCGCGCCGGGAGATTACCGTTGCCGAGCCTATAGACCCTGTAATTTTCTTGAAGTTTGGAGCTTGAAACCCTAAATGCGCTCGATGCCCCAATGAATTTTTTAAACTTCAGGCTTATTACATGGAAAAGCCACGAAGCTTATTTTGACCAAAAAAACAAACTCAATCCCCGCATATTGGGGTAGTGCGACGCTATTATTTAGTATGGAATATATCATCGAAAATTCTGATACACAGGTAGACTTCATATCAAGTTGATACAAATGTCGATATTTTGATTTCATTGCCCGCTACGCATAAAGGCACACATTGAGCTGAAGAGCATCGCAAAATATGCTGCTTGCAGTTAAGGGGAAAACCTTCCCTGCAATCACAGAAATATCGAGGGAATTACGACAACTTGACTTCAAGCCACACACAGAGTCGGATAAACCTGTCACAAGTGATTCTACGCCAAAAGAGTGATGATCTTTTCTCTTCTCCTGGCCTTGTCATTCTTACCCTGGTATAATATCCCAGGGCACCCTATCTCATACAAGGAAAAAACATGTTCTCGGGAATCCCGCTACCTATTCCCATATCCATGAATTGCCCATTTCCACCAATGGCTCGGAAGATCGTGGGGCATCAGGATTCGAAGACCAATCTCTACCGAATCTAGAGTGTGTTGTGTGAACTGCTAAATCTATCCTTATGATAGGCACCAATGATTTTGCTCCCGAGATCTAGATGAAGAGTAAATGAATCAAAGGAGCAACAATACAGCTACTTTATACTCAAACTCTGTGGTTTCGCACTCTTAACAGCTACTAATCTCGGCTAGATTAATCTTCATTATATCGAATCAGGAAGGACATGCATCCTGTTTGTTCCCATGCATATAACCTCCTGTATGATGCAGTAGACCATTCCATAGAACTATACAGGTAGATCATAGAAAGCATGGTCTATATCCTGATACATAGATGCTTTATAGTATCCAAGACTTTCAACGTCGAACGAACCATCGAATCATGATCTTCCCCTAAGGTTCTACTCTCACTGGCAAAACTACATTAGTTTCTGTCTACGAGAAAGTTTTGGAAATCAATCAAGCCCACATCCTTGCTTCGCACTCCACTAAATGCATTGCGTCAAACGCGCTCTTTACTCTTGGACTACACACCGAAGTTTCGCACAATGGGTACGCCGCATCTCGATGACCTTGGAGTGCAAGGCAAGAGGTCACTCGTATTGGTTTCAACAGTTTTCCTTCTTGTCTTGTCGATTGCCTCTTTTGTGTTGAGAGTATTTGCAAAACTTTATACCGTTGCTAGAATACAATGCGAAGTTTGGTTTATGGGTGTTGCATTACTATTTAGTCTGGGTACTCCTATTTGTGAATTATATGGTATGTAGTCTTCTATCTCATTCGAAATTGAGAGACATGTGTGTCTTGGTACTATCATCATGTGCTAATGATCAATAGGATTGAGTGTAGGACTGGGAGATCATCAAAAGAATGTTTCTGTAGACAATCGGAAACGTCTGAGTTTTGTTCGTACTCCCTTCTTCATAATATCTAAGCCGCAGCTAATACTTGTCAAGTCAATATGGATGATTCAAAGACTCCAACCATTTTGTCTTTTCTGCCTCAAGACTTCCCTAATCCTTCTCTACGTCCGTTTATTTCCTACAACAAATTTCAGAAAATTCGCTTGGGCTATCTGGATCTATACACTATTATGGACGATTGCAGCTTTGGGAGCATCGACTTTTGAATGCACACCAGTTTCTTATTTCTGGAATAAAGACCAAAAAGGCCATTGTATTCCAAATGCATTAAGAACGATATCTTTCACGAATGGTCTTTTGACTTTTCTTGGGGATTGTGTGATTCTCTGTATGCCAATACCTATGATTTGGAAGTTGCAGATGAATGTAAGAAGGAAGATTGCGCTTATAGGAATTTTTGCAGTTTGCTTTTTGTAAGTTTTGTCATCATCTACTGTCATGTAAAGAAGTGAGTATCATATGCTGACATTGTTGAAATTTCTTCTAGTGTTATAATAACCAGCATTATCCGTCTCGTTGCCCTCTTTGCTATAGATACCGAGGACCTCACTTGTAAGTCTCCATTCTGTATACTGTAAATTCCCTCAAGAACGTGATGGACAACCATCAAATAACTCATTCACTTCACATAGCACAGCTATTCCACACAACCCCATTCAAAACAACTCACTAACACACCCCCAGTCTCCCAAGTCGAAGGAGGAGTCTGGACCTACATGGAAGAAGCCATCGGCATCACCTGCGGCAATCTCGCTCTCCTCCAACCCCTCTTCCGCCGTTTCTTCTCCAACAAAAATTCCCGCCTCCCAGATCGTCTTTCCACCCCCCCTTCATACAGTTTCTCCGCCACCATCAAACCCAACTCCCACAACGCCACTTCTGCAAAAATAATCCTCCCGTCTTCTCGGCTCGCTTCCAAAACAGCCCGTATATCAGGCTTATACACGCGTATGAGCGAAGATCTCGGATCGGCCGATCGACCCCGCAGGAGAAGTATTGTAGAAAGTAATACGGAAGCGGGGAGTGCGGATATAGAAATGCAGGATTGGGGAAGTTCGACGAGGGAATTGGAAGATGATAAAGGGAGAGAGGGAATTTTTATATTGGTGCAGACGGATGTGACGGTGGAGAAGGAGAGGAGTAGAAATGACGAAGCGTATAGGTTGAAGCGAGATTTTATCGATCCGTTGAGAGAACCGCGCGCGAAGGCGAGTTGTAAGACGAATAATGTGGGGTGGGAAGAGGAAACTCGGAATTCGCGGGGGGAGTTTAGGGTGGTGAGGGAGAGGGTGGTTGGGTATAGTCGGGGAGATAGGGGGAAGGTGGGAAATGGGGATTAGGTGTTAGATATGGGAATGAGATAAAATGAAGGGAAATATCACTAGGTTAGAAGAGATCAGGACAGTTTACATGATGTTAGATACCAAAATACTAATTTCGCATCGATCATGTGTTTGCTTATTTGACTCCCTCTCAATGTCATGCTTCGTGGTCACTTTCAATAGGATGTCAAACAAGTTCCTACCTCTAAGAAATGAATGAATGAATGAATATATAAATGAACGATATATTTATTTAAAAACATCCCTAAAATGTACCACTAATAGAACGAGTGTTAGGTACTGATACAAAATGAAATATGTTTCCTCACATTCAACGAATGATAGATATATATGGTAAAAGAATGATAAACCGGGTATAAACGAATGACGGCGCCCCAATGCCCGTATTTCATCCCATCCCCGATGTCGTATACATCACCAATTCGACCCAACCCAAACATGAATAAAAGAGTGAGATTTCTATTGGAAATCTCTGGACTCGGATGTCTCGATCAACCCTGTAGGAAGAGAATCGCTGTTCCAGAATTCCATTTTCTCAAATCGAATCAGCCTGTCCCGTCATCATTTCCTCGGCTTCTCATCGCATCATTTCCAATACTCCTCGAAGTGATACTCATATTAAATCTTCACCCAATAACAACCCATAAATCTCCAACTCATTCTTCTTGATCCTCCTCATCCCCGTCCATCCCCCCAACAAAAACCACCTTTGACCTCGGCTCCCCCGGCGCTTTCGGCGCTGATCTCTTTGGAATGAAAAATCCGGGTCTCTCATAGAAGTAATGAGGTTTAGGACTATCCGGCATGCGTCTATAGATGAGTTCACTCGGATGTCTCGATTCATATCGCGAATGCGGTTCGAGGAATGGTGACGAGGGTTGGGAAGTACGGGATTGTGTTGAGGAGATGGAGGAGGTGGAGGATGCGGAGAAGGAACGCATGAGGATGAGTGGTTTGGGGGGTGATTGGAAGGTATGAGATGAGGGTGAGGGTGAGGATGTTGTAGAGGAAGCTGAGGAGGAACGAATCGGTGTTCTGGTTTTGGGTGTGAAAGGAGGGTTGGAGGTGAGATCGTAGGAGGGGGTTGAAGAAGACATTTTGTGTGATGTTATGTTTATGACGTATAGTAATCGAATTTGATATTCGGAATAAGTGTTAATGATAGTTTCTCCGAGTCGTGGAGTGTGAGATATAAGTAAAGAATGTGTATCCGAAAGGCCTCTCACAATCCAATAAAGATCCAACAGCAAAAAGAACAACAAACACGCACGTCATTCACAAATGCCAAGTACCTAAAGTGACTGAAAATCAAACGAATGAGAGGGATTAAAGAAAGACAATAAAGAACGAAAGAGTGGCCGTACACTTATCGGTATCCAGAATGAAAAATGTGAATGAAAACTGTGAGAGATGTCCAGTACATAAAGACCTAGAAGGAGGCTCATCGACCTTCTTACATCAATCTTCCCTGATTCCTTTCCTCGACTTCCTTCGATATCACATATTAAAATGGAGGAACAGATTACTCCATAGACTTATTCCTACAGACCACATGGCATCCATGCACTCCATATTTCGTGCGCATATGATGGTGTTGATAAGGAAATCCCGTTGAATATGCATGAATTTTTGTGGGGAAGTGTATTCTTTTCATCCATAGTTCATGCATGGGAACTCTAAAAACCTTTGACGCTGGGAGCAGAATGGCATTGTCCAATCAGAATAGTGGGAGGGTTCAGATGGATGTTGTGCCTAGTGCGGGGTGAGATATGGCGCAGTAATCTATGAGTGATGGGATAGATGTGATGATGTTGGTCGGATGAAGATTGATAGATGGTGAAGGTGGATGGAAAGTGTAATGTTAGTCGTTAATTCTTGGCAGTTGTCCCTGTTGTCACGGTTTAACTTCAGATTCGAATTTCAATATAAATTTATCAAGAACAAAGGAAGTTTCTAGTAAAAAAGCAGATGAAATAGACCTCTAGGCTTTCACATCCCATTCCTCCATGTTCTTTTCATCAAGTGCATGATCAATCCGCCTATTGCGAATTTGCGACGCGCTTCCAAACTTTAGTTGGTGGTCCCATCATCAAACACCAGACCCACATCTGAAAATAGAAACAAAATCAGCACAGAACATCTTTAGGCCTTTGCTCAGTCCTTTTAACATTGAGCCTCCCAACATTATATTATTTTTGTGTATCAAGTGCAACAACAATCCTCAGTTAATCATTACCAGAACTACGGGGTAATTCCGGACTGAAGGTGATTATATACTTCGGTGGGATATTTTCCGAGTGTGGTAGGAAATCCAGTAGGGTATTAAGGAAGTGCCAAGCTGCTAGAGGGCTACGTTAGGCTTCTAAATTCCAATGCGGATTATACATAATTTGTAAGGTTTGAGGACTAGGGAGAACGGCAGGAGTAGAGAAAATGATTGAGTATTATAGGAAAAACGGGGTTGCATGACTGAAAGTTAGTATATGATATCGTAAATTATATGTGATGAGATGAGTTAGTCCGAATTTAGGGATTGGCTCCAGTCAAAGACATGACAGAGAGTGTTGAAGTTGTGAAGATGGATCCGTATTTTTAGGTTTCAATGACTCTCATTGTCTGGATCCGCAATAGTTTTCCGGCTGCCTGTCGCATCGACCCTCAAAGTGGCTGCCGGCCTGTTTTGAGGCAACACGATAGAGAATATACAATTGCATCACGAGCCGCATCTGGAACGCATCTTTAGAAATGAACAACTCCAAGTGGTATTGCAATTGGCCATTGCCGTGGTATCCCCGGATTGAGGAGGCAGTACAACAGAAATAAGCGAGCCCCTTCATTTTGGATGTCATTACAATAGAGTTCACTTGGCATGCTGCCTAGGTTTGAAAGATGGGTTTTGTATATCTAAAACTGATGCAATATGTAGGGTAATGATTAATGGAATAATCTCTATTCGATTGAGATCATTCAAACATATTCAACAAACGGTAATCCAGTTTGCTCTTGAATAATCTCCAAAGCCTGAATAACCTTCTCATCTTCAAATCTATAAATCAAAATGTATTAGTCAGAATTCTCTACAATTGAACTCACAACTAACCGTCTTCCTATCAACTGTAAGCTGATAGGTGCATCTTTATAACCTTCAGCTCCATGTTGTTCCCAAAGATCCCAATTGTATTTGTCCTTGTCGTTTCTTGGAGTGTATGTCTCTTTAGTACTGTCCTTTTCCACATCAACCTTGTCAACTGGAAAGACTAAAGCAGGATAATCTAACAAATTCCACTGCGAAGTGTAGCCCCACCATTTACTGGTGTCTAGTTTTGGTGCACTTCCTGGCCCAACTGGAGACAGTATGACGTCGACCATACCTTCCAGCTCACCATTTGCACCTTTCGAAGTTGCTGTTTCGTTCCAAACACTTGCATACTCGGTACGATAAATATCCCGTTGAACTTGAGAGTTCCACATCGATGCGATGCTATGAGATTGTAGATGCTTGTTCTGAGTAATAATGTGCTCAGTGAGGGGGCGAAGGGGCTCCCCGGATTCCTTTATCGCATCGAGTTCTTGTGAACCACCATCGGAGAAATACAAATTGGCCTAAATTAAATTAGTGATGATTGCATGTTGGAAGACGCCACTCTTACAATTATCTCCCAAGCCAGGTCATGCTTATATGGCTTCCACTCAACCACCTCTATATTTTTATTCGTCTTAAGTTTGTCCACGACTTGTTTCAAAGCTCTTGTGATTGGGGGATGTGGTCTAACAACCCCATCATCCCATAAAATTGCAACTTTGATTTTTTTGCTTGGAAAGAAATTCTCCTCTCGCCAAGGGAAGGGCAAAAGAGATGGCTCCTTAAACCATGGTTTTGCATCAATGAGTGCTTTCATGAAGACTTTACAGCCATCTAAGCTTGTTGATAATGGTCCGATCGTGGGAACGATGTGCTCGGCCCCAGCCATAGTTGCAGTCCATCCATCTACTGGTAAACGACGAGCTGTTGGCTTCATGCCATATACACCTACGTAAAGGTGAGCATATTTCGACTTAACGGCCTCGCTCTTAGTTACCATTATTTGCTGCCGGTGAACGGATTGAGCCACCAATATCAGTACCGATACCAAGACACGAACCCCTAAATCCAACTAACGCCCCTTCACCACCCGAAGAGCCACCACAAGTCAAACTAGTATTGAATGGGTTTACAGTCACTCTAAGAAACAAATTAGCAGTGTCAATGTAAGTTGCTTGTCAGATTTACCCATATATGTTATTACTCGTCTCTAAATGCATTAAAGTTTGAGGTTGTGTGGTCCTGGCATATAATATGGCACCTGCATTCAACAGAATTTCCAAGATATGGGAATCAACTGGACTTGTTCTGCCAACCCAAGCAACGAAGCCCGCATTATGGTCTAGGTCTTTGATACCGATATGCTCTTTTACGCTTATCGGTATACCGTGAAGAGGGCCAATAGTCTTTCCATTCGTTTTCAAGTATTCGTCAATGAATTTTGCACGAGAAAGTGCTCGCTCGGGAAGTAATTCAGTGATGCAATTGGTCTGAGTTTGATTAGTCTATAGTAAAAGTGTCTACTAAGATGAACATACCACTTTTTGGGCTAGCCCAGCTCTTCTCAAGAATGCTTTCGCAACCTCGGTTGAACTCAACTCTCCTTTTGCAAGTTTAGCCACTAGATATTCAACTGTAGCTTCTGTAATTTTAATCTCCTCGGATGTAAGTACTTTTCTTGCAACTGACAATGTGTTTAATGGAACATTTGTGACATCCGGAATAGCTGGCTCGATAACTGCGATAGTCTCATCTCGATATCTTTGTCTATCTTTGGCAACCTCTTGCCAAGATGCACCGGATGCTGTTGTTACTGTTGCAGGTGCCATGCTAACGAAAGACAACCATTTGAAAAACGAAAAAGGAAGAGAGTAAGTCAAGGGGGTTTCGAACTTTGTAGACTATTTGAACGGAAATTGGTACACAAACCTAGTGTATGTCGTATATACTTTTATTAATCAGAGTTTACCTTGACATCATCAGTGGATATGATAAGGAATGAGAAGCTTCAGATGATAAATGTGTTATCATACTCCGTACATCCTCGGACAACGGCGGGGTAGATACTAGATAGTAAGGAACTCGTAGGTGGGTAGTTGAAAGTGCCATCCCCAAATTGGAAAGTCCTCGCGATGTGTGGGAGGTGGCTCGGTGTCAATTGACAAGAGATGTTGGAGGTTTGAGTTTGTAAATAATTGTATTCTAATCTATTAGAAACAATCTTTCGGGGGCCGCTTCTTTCAAACCGTTATCCTATCTCCAAATCATGTTCAAACTGTAGATTTCAAACCCCAAACCCCAAACTCCCATTTCCGTTTCCATAAGCCGGGTATAATTCCACTATTGTCCTCCCTTACTTCTGAACTGTACGATTGTCGGCATTCGATTGAGCCGTCTTAAAATGGGTGACCCCAATTGAATGCAAAACCAACAGCAATAATTGTTAAAGTAATCAAAATCATGCTAACCAGCCATTTGCAGATATCCTCCGCGTGGCTTATATCCGGATCTATCTCCTCGTTCAATATCTCTAATTCTCTCTGTGTTTGTATATATAAAGCCTCGTAAGATGGTGGAGGAGGTTGATTTGGATCTATCGTGATGATGAAGGGGTCATCTCGGTAAGGTTCTTGATGCTGAAGTGGTATGTCGTGTGTATGGTCCGGCGACGATAATTCATATTCGGGAGGCCTCATTTGTGCTAATCGACGTACTCTACTGACCAAATAATCGTGCATTGGCTCATACCCAGGAGGTTCGTTGATATCGATATGGTTTCCTCCCATCCCTCCTGTTACCCCCGCATCTTCATCATCTGCTGGATCATCATGGTAAGGTCCGATAGGTACTGCATCTTCTTCGGGTAATGGTGGTAACGATTGCGTGAGTCGTGCTCGAGAAATCGAAGTCAATGGGTGATGGTTGGACATGTCGAATATCGCAATATCTTGGTATAAGTCGTGCCCGATTCGCAGATCCTCAGATCCTTTCACGACTGTCGCCCGAGTTCCCTGTCGAATATCCAGACACAGCAGTGGATTGAAGAAAAGGTAACCACATGAAAAGTTAGATGGGCATGGCAGCCTGTTATGATTTTACTACGCCGCTCTGTTCACGATGATTTTAGTGGCTATGAGTTATCCCCTGCACTGTAAGACCCGCCAAGCTTCCCTATAGCCTTGAGACCCCTGATGCTCTAACACAAGGCATATTTGCAACCACAACTCTGAAAATTGGTGTTTCATAATGTTCTACAAACGAACAACATCAATGCCAATGGTGTCGCAAGTGTTGCACCTATTGTGTTCGGATAGATTGGCTTGATTCGAATTTGAGTCAATCCTTTTTTTAAGCTCTAGATCCCGTCAGATTTTCACTTCACAATATCCTCTCATTTCGTTCTAGAAGCATGCATAATTCTCTCTTATTCATTCGTTATTAACCCTGGCTTTCGAAATCCTACTGGACCCCTATGACAGCAAGTACTTCTCCACCCAATTATGAGTTGTAAATGCATGGCATGATGTTTTGATGCTGAACTCACATTTCTTGAAGTCTTGCTTATGACAAAAGAATCTTGAACAATCATTCAGCCAGTAATTGAAAGGTTATTGTTATTCGCTGGATGACGACCTGTGGTAGTTCCGCCGAGTCACGACAAAACGATGTTCCAGAAACAAAGAAGATTTCCCAATCATTTCCATTGTTCTTTGTATTTTATTGATTGATCTAGTCGCTGCTGCTGGATTGTTATACAACTATGATAGAGATCAAGAACAATCCCAATTGTCCGAGTACATATGCCTCGATGACTCTCTATCTTTCTTATCATCACCAACCACACTCCTGAAATCAACCTCAATCTCAAGATGCTTTCTGAACACATTGCCATCGTTGCCTTCTGCATGATTGTTCTTGCTGCCATGCTCGCATGGGCTTTCTGCTGGCCTCACAAACATCACAGATATGGCATGGATGACTCTAGAAAAGCAGCAAAGAAACGCTCGCGTACCGCTGGCCGGTCACATCGCGACGTCGAGATGCATCCGAGGAATTGGAATAAGGTTGAGAGTCATTCCAGGATTGGAAAGGCAAGAAACATGCCTGTGCATGATGAATCCGAAAAGTACGAGGCATGGGTGTGATTGTGCTAAGGCATAACTGGAGAAACTTGAGACGACATCATGCATTCTTCAAGCGAACTCTCAGTCGAATATGACAAGTCTATATTTGTTTTTGCCAGAGAATAAATCAATTAGTCAATCGAGACTTTACACAAATTTACCTTCACTTATTTCCTACACCTACTTATCCTTATTGAATTGTGACCCAAAACTTGACAACTCCGAACTTTCCCCCTTGAACTATTCACACTTGTCGAGGAACTGCAAGCGCCATTACTGTATAACCACATACTAGGATAGATCTTCAGTATTTGTAGAAAAGATAAGAATTAAAATTACTTTTGAGAATCGAGAACCAAAATGGCTTTACCCCATCATCGCTCCATCGAAAAGGCGTCGCCTTGCCAAAAGAAGCTTGTTTTGGCCATTCATACATGATGTGACATGTGCATGTGGTATAATAAATATACATACACAATAGACTAATTTGGCTCTCGATCAAACCTTAACTGAGGCGGTACCTTCAATACATTCATCACACGTCGGTCTCAGATTAATTCGTTCAAATATAGGATGGAGTCATGAAATTGTGAAACACTGTCATCGTGATAGCTGTCAAAGGGTCCTTGTGTAAGTAAGAGCAGGACTCCGCATAAGTTCGATTTTGACATAAGACATTTCCTAAGACATTTTCTATAGATCAAACTTTCTGATCTTGCCATTCAGTCTTCATATTTTAAAGGCTGTCTAGACTATGAAAGAACAAAAAAGACGTTGTATTCATGGTTTTCTTCAAATTCGTTGCCAGATCCATGAAGATCAGGGTGCGTCTGATGATAGTGGGACATGTCTTGAAGTCAAGTACGCTTAAACGACTAAGATACTGGCTAATATTCTTCTCATATTTCTAATTTCTGTGTTATTGTGTTGTTATTGTCACTCCAATATCATTATATAGATTTATCTAAAATTTTTAAAAGGAAAGCTTTTTTTATTTTAATTATCCTCCTCTGGGGAATACCACCACCAAATTTCAAACACCCTCTGAAGAGAAAGGCGAAATCAGGGAAGGCTCATGTTATGATCATCGATATCAAACTCCGCTTCAGAACTAGAATCATCGACGACTGCTGGAGGGGCAACGACTCGCCCATTGTTAGCCGCACGATTCGCAGTCCACTCGTGTAACTCAAGAAGAAAACCGCGATACTGAGCAATTTGAGATTCTCTCCCCATCATGATCTCATGACGCGAAACGATCCGCGCTCGTCTTGCTTGTGGTAGTTCATCACTCGGAATGTCTCTTGCGCCAGGCAATTCTTCGGGAAGCCGCTGGGCGATCCGTCTTCTTTGCTCTACATTCGCACGCTCCAAGAACTCACCATTTCGAAAAAGTCTAAGAAGCTCACCCGGATTATTCGGAATCTTGCGAAAGATAAGAAATACTGGCAAGAGGACTATGGAGATGAAGCATGCATAGATGAGTGCGACTAATAAGCCGATGGCTTGAGTTAGTATTCTCGGCATGATGTTTTCGGAGCTTTGTCTGTGGAGTTTGGGTTTGTTGGGTTGGTGGATCTGTTTGTAATATTCACTTGGTTCTTTGAGGAATCGAGGATTGTTACAGACAGAAGTGGCTTGAGGAAGGAAGAAATTAATATGGAACGGGGATGAGATGCCTCTCATAAATATTTTAGAGCTGGCAATAGATTTGTTCTGGATATGTTCGAGAGTACTTGAAGTATACTTTCGAGTTGTTGAAGTATGTAATTTGGGCAATACCTGTATTGTATGTTAGGGGGAAACAGTAAAGAAACAATGATCACATTACCTCGCTGTGAGTATCGCCCATCCATAACCTACGTCTATTAGTTCCCTGTGTGTAACCACGAATTGTCTTGTGTAACTAGCTGATCAGAGCATGATTTCTTGATAGACATAACGTAGTTTATTAGTACATGCACTATATTAGTGCATGCACTACTTTTACCTTAATTTACACTCTTCAATTTCAATATACGATTTATCAACTATTTATTATGTAATCGAATAATAAAGAAGGGAGAATACTCTTAACTATTGAAGCTATCGAAAAAGATAAAAAACTCTTGATTTAAAAGGCTGTTAAGCTATATAATATTATATATATAATATTTATTCAAAAAATAAATAGAAAAACTCTTATAATTAAATTTTGATTATAAAATCTAAAATTTATTAAAGTAAAAGAGCAAATAATTATTTCATATATTCTTAATATAAATCCAAAAGATTTTTCTTTTAAATTTAAAAAGATAGAAGATATAATAAATTATATTTTCGAATTGAAAAAAGGAAAAGCTATTAGAAAGCTCTAAGTATAGCGATTTATAAAATAATATAAAGAATTAAAGATATATTTTAATTATATTTATAACTTTTAAAAAGCTTTTTATAAAGGTTTTAAGCTTTTTAAAGAATAATTTCGATTAGTTATAAATATATAAGTAAAATATAACATTTTAGATGAAGATTTTTATAATTTCAATGAAATAGACTTTATAATAGGAATTATATATATAATAATAATTATTATTAATATTAAGAGATATAATAGAAGTAAATCAGTATAGTTAGATAATTAAAAATGAGCTATAATAATAATATATAGAAATAAAGAGAATGAAATTATTTTCTTATTTTTAGTAATTTAAGGATAGGTTTATTTCTTTAATTAATATACTAAAATCAATTTTCCTATGGACTAAGCTATTAAACCTATATTTAATGAATAAATAAATAAATAATAAGATAGGTTTAGAGTAATCGAAACACTTTAATAAGTATATTAAGAATTAAAGAAAGAGTAAATATCGAATGTTAATATTGAATAGATATAAAAGTTATAAATTAGTAGCTTTTCAAATATATTATAAAGAGAATAATATTATATATTTATATTTACTATTATATTCAAATCATTTAATTCAACTATTGATATTAATTGTTTTAACAATCTAAAATGTTCATATAATAATTAAATTAATGGATTTATTAAAGTATATATTAATTATATTTTGAAGATTAAATTCTTTATAGCTTTTAAAATTATATACAAAAAATCAATCATTTCTCAGAATATAAAATCAAAATTCTAAAGAATATATTTAATCCTA
The DNA here is from genome assembly GCF_014898465.1 of Botrytis porri. Lineage (NCBI taxonomy): Eukaryota > Fungi > Ascomycota > Leotiomycetes > Helotiales > Sclerotiniaceae > Botrytis > Botrytis porri. The sequence continues at coordinate 506,618 of NW_024066093.1, forward strand.
TTTAATTCTAAAACTATATTTTCGAAATTAGATATTCAAATTCACATATCTACCCTCCTTTCTTTCGATTTAAATTAATAAATCTCTTAAACCTCTTACAACTTAATTAAAGCTCTTTCTTAATTAACATTAATTAAGTTTATTTATATCTATATTTAAGATTATATTAGCTTTAACTAAAGGTATAAAGTAATTAGCTTATAAAAACACATTTTTAAATATAGGAATTTGTATATTTCGAATAATAAATAAAATATTAAACAAATAGTAATATATAAAAAAAACCTAATTATATTAAGAAGGAATATTCACTAAATAAAAAACTTTTAATATATTATCTTAATAAAAAATTGATATTCAGATTTAATATAATAAATATCAAAAAAAGAATAAATTTAATAAAAAAGCATTTTCTATTTAATATTATAATAAATATAGAAAGACAGATTACAATATAAGAATCTATTAAAATAATAAAATAAATTCTAAATTGTTAAATTCTGAATAATTTTAATTAATTGATTTAATTATTGTTGAATAATATGGGTTTGAAAGTGTAAATTAAGATAAAAGTGGTGCACGTACTGATATAGTGTACGCACTGATAAACTACGTTATATCTGAACTAACAATTGTACTAGTAATCGCAAATCTGTGTTTCCATCAACACAACATAATGAGTTATATACTTGGCTACTCTTTCAGCTTGAGCGATATATTCTGAAACCTTCCACGATCTATAGACATCATCAACTTCTCTATGCAATTTTGAATCGGAAGATTTGAGATAGAATACTTAGAGCCGTTTTCGCAGCTAATTCTTTGGCTCTAGATTTCTGTTCTTCTTTGGCAATACCTTCTCATATTTGTTCCATTCACCCAATTAATTTATTGGTCTGGAAAATATACAGTATTCTTTTCTGTTTTCTCCTGTTAACACAAGTATTCCTGCTTCGCTACTTCATTGAAACAGCAAGTCAGCAACATCTTAGCGACCGATCAATATCCTTCAAATTCCTAGTCTCGAGCCTTGTTGAACTCACCGAGAGCTTCACATTAGAAAATTGGAATCTAATCAAAGAATCACATCTATGGATAGTCGCACGGTTTCTTGCATGTGAGTTCTACGGACTTGTCTTCAATTTATTCGGAGTGTGTTCTTCGCTTTTTTTTTTTCTTCAAAAAATCTGGGCGTCAATTCACGGTCACTATTTTGAAGTCTCTAATTAAAAAAAAAGCATTAGGGTGGTATTACAATATTATCTATCATTTTCACCACCAAGAATCCAAGCCAAACTTCCCCCTTCCCCTCCCCCTCCCCCTCCCCCACCCCACCCAAAACAATGCTACGCTCCTAATACCATCACCTCATCACCCCTCCCTCAAACATCCAAACCTCACCATCCCATCCCAAACCCACTCCACTCACCACCACCCAATTCCACAATTATCTCCTAATCCTCGCGTCGCACCTCCCATCCAACCTCATACACAATAACCGACTCTACAACCCACAACCACAAAGCCAAACAAAGCAATAACAAATCATAAAACCAATCAACATCGAAACTACTATACTCCAGAAGCCACAAATGATCAAATCACACACATATAGACAAGAAACTACTTACTCACCTCCCTTTCCACTTCATACATAACGCTCTTCTTTCTAATAAAATGAATAATTAGTGTGACTATTGATGATTTTATCAGGAGTAGTGGAGTGGTGGAGAAAGGAGGGACGCATAGGAAGGAGAACATTCACTTATTAGCTTACATTTAGGACGTGGATTATAATATCTCTTCAGATGTTGTTTCTGTTTCGAAGTTTTGGGATTGATTGAGGGATAAAGAAAATTGCTGAGACTCGCTTAACTTGGTGCTTTTTTTCTTTCTTTATAAGTTTTGTGACTTTGTTGAGGGTTTGTATCTTGTTATATACTATATATTGTATGCATTATGTTTTATATATTATATTCGACAAATTACTCTCATGCTCCTTAGAATCTATAATACTTCAGACTAGATTCTATCTATTTAGAATAGATTCTATAACGAAAGGGGGTATATATTCTATAATAGGAGAGTAAAAACAGATATGAATTTTAGGGCATGAGAGTGATTTGTTGTGTTATGTTATATATATTATATTATATGTATTATATGAATTGTATTATATATATTGAATTATTAAATTACATTATAGTACTTTATATATCTTAAATCAATTAATCAAATTTAGATCTCAACGATTATATTACTATGAAATTAATTCTTTAGATAGATACCTAGATAGACAATAAACATCAACTTAACTTAGTTCTAAATTACATCAAAATGTCTTTATATAACTCTTATCTTACTCTCACTATTATACATCCCAGAAAACGAATAAGTATTCTCACGCGAAGTCTCTATATCAACTTCTATCTATCAACTCAGAATATAATGATATAATACAAATAACTCTTTAAGAACTCTCCGAGTTATTTTACTAAAATTCCGAGTTCAATAGACGCGGAGCCAAGCCGTATATAAAATAAAAATATAATCAATAGACTAATAAAGACAAAGGTCGTGTCTTTAGGATGTCTGTTATCTTGATTAAAATCTTTAAAATGATTATTATTATTCTAAATCTAAGGATTAAAGACTCAAGTCAAAATAAGTTACTCGCTTGATCAACTTCTAAAATTCACATTTAGATTCTCATTATTCAATTCTATTTACAATAAATATCACAATAACGTACACTCAATTTTATATATAATTTTTATCTTATTTTAAAGTTATTCTAGTACAACTACAACCGCCTTAATAAGGAGTTCAAGGAATTAAATAAAGTAAGAAAGTAAGAAAGTAAGAAAGTAAGAAAGAAAGTAAGAAACCCCCAACTCACACCCTCTGCCACCCCACCGCTCTCATCTCTTTTCAACCTATCTGTTAGCATCCCCAACAACTCCTCCCCAAATCCGCGCATAGAAAAGAATGCGAGAGAAAACGAGTAAAATTGCATCCCAGAGACTCCAAACGACCATAAGAACGAGTAGAGAAGCAAAAGCGATCGCGAAGCCATCGAGGAAACCCCCCACGATTAAGGCGACGAGGAGTTGCGGGTCGAAAGGAGTAAAGAGAAAGTTGTAGAAAGAGTATAAGATCCCGAAGATGGAGCCGATGTTGATGCTGATGATGAAGGCTTGGAGGTAGAATTTTAAGAGACAGGAGCCGTGGTTGTGAGCGTGTGCGTGCTCTTCAGCGTGCTGTTGGTCCATGGTGAAATGGAGTCAGTCGTCTGTGTGTTTGTGGCTTGTCTTGTAAGTTCTTAAGTGGTGTAGTAGATCTCAGAGAGAGCGCTGGGTCCGGAGAAGAGAAGAGAAAAACTTGGAGGATCAAGTGTGCATTATATATACGCAATAATTGAGATTGTTATGATACTGCCTAAACATTGTCCACATGTTGTTTTCGTATCAGTCTGTCACCAAGTTATTCATAGAGCCTATTGGACTTCTGTTCTGATACCAATTCCTTGAGCATTTTAAGAGCACAGTGACGCACTATGAACATTCTTAGAAAAACTGCAAAGCGAAGCGATCAAAATCAATGAGTCTTCTCTACTAATGAAGGCGATTTTGGGAAAGTCCCACCATCAGAGGTTCTACAGTTGACATGAACCTTTTCTCAGGGTTAGGGTTAGCTCGTACACTGGGTTGCTCGCCCAAAGCAAGCCGGCGTTTTAATACATTCACGTAAGCAAGGCAGTGGGCCAGATGATAAGATCTTTTTGAATATAAACAGCAGAAAAGTAGATGTCCACTCAAAAACCTAAATCTACATAATTTTCCTCGCATCGGGCCAAACTACTCATTCAGCTCTTAAGACAAGTCATCCCTTTCTAGGAGAATGTAGGATACCTAGCTAGTAGTACTACAACAATCCTAAAACAAAGATCATACCAAAATTTACAAAGCGTGATCATGCATCACCAGCCATAGAAAAGAACTTTCAGAAGTACAGGTGCGATCTTATAACTGCAATGACAGCCAACTCCGACTAACTCAAGACTCACAAAGAGGTGCGAAAAGAATGAAGTGAAAGGTAATCCCAAACAGTTGAGCATAACCACTTAAGCAGATAGGTTTTATTAAAAAAAGAATTAAGAAAAATTGGCCCATTTGCACATGAAGAATAAATCAACATGTACCTCAGTGGGTCTTGTAAGGACTTATTATTCACCAGCCGGTAACAGCTGTCCAGCTATACTATCATTATTTTCATTTTCTCATATCTCATACACATCGATTGATTTATTCGATTCTTGAATGCAAACGCCTTGCCTCGCAGGTGTGTAAAGCCCACACCACAAAATGCAAAAGATTTCCTGATCCCCTGTAAACTACCCTTTTCATAGAGAGATTATGCTCCTTCAGAAACCAGTCTGATGCCAATGTTCATGCACTCCAAGTCTTCCATTACACATGCCAGGTCCAAGCCAATCAAACAATTCCACTACCATGAAATGAAATGCCAAAAGACCGCCAGATATACCCCAACTTAATTTGATTCCGAGCCCTAGTTCAACGGCGGCTATTACGACGAGAGGATACCAGATCCATCGTCTAGCGAGAGAAGAAAGACATGGTTTTGTTATCATGAAAACTTTGAAAAGAAAAATTGACACTCTTGCTAATAAAGTAAGGGATTGCTTATTGTGAAGAGCCCACGTTTCGCCAAAGTGACGGTAGAGAGATATACGATTCTTAAAGGAGGATACAAGCGTGGTGGGTGGTGGCATCAATAATGGAGTGGTAATGTGAGGTTTTGTAACAGGCAAAGCAGTGCGGCTTCGACTGATTTCCAATGCGAGCTGGGAGGTTGGTGTGGGAGAGGATGAACGAGATGAGGTCTCAGATGAAGGATCTTCGATATATGCTCTTGAGCGCACTCGCTTCGGTTCCCGTTCGTTGACTGGTGTTGCGGGTGGCATAGGTGAGTCAATTGATTGAATTCTTCCACGAATTCCTGATGAACTACCATGCCGTACTCGTGTTGGATTCTGTAAACCTCTCCCGTTTCTGATCGCTTCTAAGATCTCATTTGCACTAGGTCGATCATTAGGGTTGACAGCAAGTAGTCTCTTGAGAAAGTTGTATAGCTGATTAGGTAATTCTGGTCGCTCTCGTCGTTCGTCTTGGAATCCCGACCATGTACTAATTTCAGCCCTAAGTAGATCCATGTCTTCAAAGTCTTCCTCGAAGCTGTCTGCACTCTTGTATGGAAGTCGTCGGAAACACATGAAATAAAGTATCATTCCCAAGCTGAAAATGTCAGACTTCGTGGTGAAGTTTCCATACCGACCAAACTGATCCTGCTTCAAGACTTCAGGAGCGCAATATGATATTGTGCCTGTAGATCCTGTCGATTTCCTCACAACGTTTTCCGCTTGTACTTCTCCAAAGTCGCTTATGAGGCATCTCATGTCACTTCCATCTTGATGTAGCAAGCAGTTGCTTGGTTTCAAGTCCCGATGAATATAATTCGAAGCGTGTAGATGTGCAAGGCCCGACGTAATATCTTTGAAGAACGAATAAATCTCCTCAAACTGTAATTTCCGCTGCGATGATCTCAAATTTGGTCGTTCGGCGCCCCCCCTCGATCTTCTTCGCATTTGCTCTTTCAATTGTTCATTTGTTGTCTGCATGTTTGGTGTAGGTCCAGCGATATAACGTAGTAGGTCTCCGGAGTTGCAATACTGCTGAAGAATGTAGGCACATGGTACTGAGGGACTGAACCGATTCAATTGAACGTCTTCCAGCCAGACATGTCGATAGGATACGAGGTTTGGGTGAGAAAGCCCCTGCAAGAGTTGAACCTCGATGAGAACTGTAGAAGTTAGTACCGGAATCGCGAGTAAAGAGAGTTATAATACCTTTCTCTAACCACGCATGATCATCTCCAACTGGTACTCTTTTGCACGCAAATTGACCTACAACCCGTCAGCACTTCGTTGCGTAAATTCCTGGATTTCCATACCTAGAGACACTCCATCAAGCTCATGGCGGACCAACAGAACTACTCCCTTTCCTCCACGGCCTAATTCCTTTTCTTCAATGAAGAATCTCTTGAAGTAGTTTGGGCTAAAAGCTTCCTTCTTTATGGTATGACCTGTTTCCACTGCTGGAGTGCTTGCCACAAATTCTACATGGTCTTCTGCATCATCTACATAGTTCGCAGATGGCGAAGCAGGTTGTACGAGTCTGCGTATCGGACTGGAGGGTGGTTGCTCATTCGGACCACTATTTGCAGCATGAAGCATGCGAAAGTATTCTGGAGCTATGAAAGCATTTGCACGAGCGGAAGGAGTAGGCTGCTGTCGTTCGGGAGAGGGTGTGCGCAACGGTCGGTGACATGTCGGACAATCATTCAAGACGAGACCAGGAGGGGCACTTCGCAGAACTAATTGTTGAGTATTGGGATCTCTTATCACGATCGCATCATCATGGCGACTGTAACATTAAATATTAGCATGTATGCGCTTGCTAGCTAGCTTCCAGCTTCCGCCTCTTCAAATGATCTATATGGGAAAAAAATGAGGTATAACTTACAGTACAATTTCTCGACTGTCTCGAGATGAATATGGGACCAAAGACATGGTAGAGAGTTGGAGCTTGTGAAGTCAAGTCAAGCCAAGCAATTGGTTGATGTTATAGAACAAGATCTTTTTCGATCTCTTATGTCGCATTGTTCATTGTTGAGTGATGCTTTATAAAGATAATTAAGTCAAGTGTGAATACCAGAGAGGTAGGTGTAGATGCATGCAGCAATTGCAGCAATGTGAAGATACACAATATTATTCAACATCCAATTCCCATTTCCCAATAAACATTTTAACATTCATAACCTTAACCATGTCACAATGACCATCTCATGTTAACCTTATCCAACTTATCGGGGGTCGGTCGGTCGGGGCGATCATTCTAGTGACTGCCATTGTTGTCCAGGCGTTTCCCTTTCCCCACACTCTTGACCTCAGCCTCACTAAAAATGTTTATTTTAGAGGTCTCCGACACTAATAAGGTGGTCACTAAGGTGGCCACTAAGGTGATACTACCGACATGGGCCGATCCACCAGATCCTAAATATCCAACAAACCTCCCTCACTCACACCCCTCTGTACCCAATTGTATATCCAATCTTCAATCTTCAATCTTCATTCTTCATCCTTTACACCTGCATCCAACCATGACTTTGAACTTACGAGGCCTTCAGGTGACAAGACCCTCACCAATTACCATAAGCTACGTGTGCTGTTGAGCTTTGAAGATTCAATCAACTTTCGATGACTTGATGGATGAGTTTGTGACCCCGTTTACGAAGCAAAACCCTCAAAGTAACAGCAACGGCTGGCACGAGGCGGGTACCTACATCGATCCATCCTGCTTAAATCAAACATTCCGCATCACTACATTATCATTGCTGATCATTCACACGTGGGCAGATAGTATGGAAGTCGTCTCAAAGAATGATCTCCATAATCTACAACCTCTCAATGCTAGACAGCATTAAAGCCATCTGATATTGATGCTCGGGATTGAACGTCATTCCTATTTTATTCCTGCTTACGTGAAGTCTCCAAACAGTGACAACGGATGCAACATTGTACTGCTGTCAGGGGAGATTGTTACGAAATCCACGCCGAAGATAATCGGCGAGGATTGTTTCAATGTCTTAATTACTGTACCACATGATTCCCTCGACAAAATCCGCCAAAGATTATCCTGTGCCGCATACAAAATTGGCCATTCCGCTTTGACATATGCTGGGCCCAATAATACATCTCGCGCACATGGCAACGCGATTATGTACGGGTCTCGCATGCTTTGTCCTGTCTGTGGAGATCAATGTGCAGCCTACCGTGTCAAGCAAACACGGGATATTCTTCTCGAAGGCGGAAGCTTGCAGAGAAAGATTTCGGATGAGGTTAATCATCTCGACGACTGCGAGTTTGATCAGACATCTTATGACCATCGAGCGATTGTGCGCCAGATCGCTTGTAAATATTGGTTGATTCAAGATTTATTTAGCTTCCGAGGAATCACTAGCCGTTCAAAGTCACGAAGCCCATTTTGAAACGACGAAGTTCTTTGTTTCTACTCCGGCTTGTACCTCAACTAGTTTGAGGTCACGAACGAGAATATCTATTGGATCATATACAGGTCTGATTTTGCCAAGGAACAAAATCCCCCATAGAAGAAAGAGAGAAGTTTACATTGTTCCATTGCGGCTTCTAGAAACTTATCTTTATTGGATGGGGTTGTTTCACTGCTTCAATCTTTTAAGTCGACCACCCTACTTTCGGGCCACCCCTGTTTTGGGCCACCCTTTTACACCAAAAATCGCTTTTTTAGTCTATTAATATCTCTATCAATATATAATCTAATTTAATAAAAATTTGAATATATATAATTTAAGTCATTTTAGGCTTATTCTGAAATTTTTAGATTTTTAGGATTTTTTTATATTGAGATCTAGAGCTTTAAAATATCGATTTTTTAATTTGTATAGGAATTACATATAAATTTAAAACTTTTATAAAAACTTTAATAACTTTTTAACAATAATTATTAAAAGAAAACTATATATCTTTTTGAAAGTTTTGAACTTAAATTTATATAGAAATTAAAAAAAAAATTAAAAAAAATTAACAGATATAGAGATATAGTATATAGTGAGTTTAGAATAGTTCAAATAATCCCTATAATTTTGAGGGTATTCTTTTAAATATTTATTTACAAGAAGTTTTCTATTTTTTTTAATCTTTTAAAGTAAATACACTATAAACTTATAATAAAACTTTTTAGGTTATTTTTAGCAATTTTTATTAAAAAGTTATTAAAGATTTTATAAAAGTTTTAAATTTATATGTGATTCTGTTACGACGGGTAACATTGGATCACGTGACGAGTGTCATGTGACAGGACGTTGGAGCCTTTGGAGCTTAGGATCCAAGGGATCCAAGTAGAACAGAACCATGGGTTTCGTAGAGCAGGAAGGTCTATATAAAGGAATGAGTTTCATTATAATGTAGAGCTTCGTGCTCAAGATCAATCATTAGTTTCATACTATAGTTACGAGAATTGCAACCAGTTACAACCTTATTGAATTCCTACTTGAAGTCTAGTCTAAACCACCTCGAGAGATCTCTAGACACTTCCACGTGACCCTAGAGGCAGCTCCCGTAACAGATTCTCATATAAATTTAAAAATCGATATTTTAAAGCTCTAGATTTCAATACAGAAAAATCCTAAAAATTTAAAAATTTCAGATTAGATTCAAAACGATCTGAATTATATATATATAAATTTTCAATAAATTCTATTCATAAATAAGAAAGTTAAAAATTCCATTTTTGGTGTAAAAAGTGGCCCGAAAGTAGGGTACCCGACTTAGATGAAGGGTGACATACGAAATCCAAGGTCAGAGCCGATAGAATGGATCTCCAAGTGCAGGCGGTATGGGTAATGAAAATTTAATCATCGGTGTGATCATCATTGTTGTTACGGTCATTGGGGGTGCAGTTGGCTTATTCGTATGGTAAGATTACCAATTACGGAGGTCAAGACTGTACAATGGAGAAATGCAGATGAACCCTCTACAAGAACGCCGTCCAGATGGTCGACGTGGACGAGTACATGAAGAAGATCGCCGCACACAAAATCCTAATCAAGGTAGCCCGGGTTTGGCCGACATTATTGGCAATTCACTTGACCGTCCTAGGGATAGAACAGAGAGTGATGATGGCCGAAGTCTAGCAGAAATTGTGATTCCACCACCCAACGACGTGGAAAGGTATGTTCAGCTCGTTTGAAGAAAGTGAAGAAACCAAATATCACCGAGGAACCTCAAGATGAGCCAATTACAGCTAATGCTGCAGATCGGTCATCAAATCGCGTTCGTCTATTTACTACACATGATGATCACTTTACAGTAGGAATTGGAGTAAAGGGCAACGGGAAACCAACCCCACAAAAGTTTCAAAGACCAGTCGTCTCTCCTGAGAACATGGATACTCTGCTCATTAAGGTCGAATCTACTCCAAGCTGGCTGTTCTCAAAAAGAGGGCAGTCTTGAATTGGAGTCTTGATCGATCGAACAAACAAAGATGGGGGCAGCTCCTTTGCTGATGAATCATGTCAATTTGTAATCTCGGGAAATAATAACTTTGAATTTACCGAACCCTGCATTAGCAATTGCTGTAAACAAAACAAGGGGAAATTGCTTGTGGATCGAAATGTAAGATTCTCCCCATAAATATCAATTTACAGTTGAGATATTGAAAAACATTTGGAGTATGGAAAATGATCAAGTCCGAACCTAGTGGATATTTGTCAGTGCAGAGAGGGCGGCTGTTTATACAGAATACATAATATCCTGAGGTGGCAGACTGGAGTTTCTTGTGATATTATCTCTCACTCCAATCATCGCGCAATATTTAGCGAAGGGGAGACAAATCACCTTGCTAAAATATGTCGAAACTTATTGTTATAACGAGTGTCACCGGTACCCAAGTGCTTATCCTACCAACTTCTGGATGTACGAATACTAATCAAAGATAGGGATCATCAATTGCCGAGACATTTCTCCGCTTCCCTGAATGGCGAGTTCGAGGCACAACACGCAATCCAGCAAGTGTAACTGCTCAAGCATTAGCAGAAAAAGGAGTCGAAATCGTTCAAGCGGACTTTGACGACAAGATATCACTATCTTCAGCTTTCCAAGGAGCTACTGTGATTTACTCCAATACCGATTTCTTCGTGCATCTCTTCACAGGAATATCCGAAGGCGCTCCTCTTGGCCGCACAGTCCTCGAACACGCATATGATCGGGAAATCGCTCAAGGTCTCAACATCGCAGAAGCAGCCGCTTCATCTAGCGTTCTTGAAACATTAGATTATTTCATATATTCCTCCTTGAGCGACGCAACGAAATGGAGTGGAGGCAAATATTCTACGGTATATCATTTTGACTCCAAAGCAGAAACGATCCGGCAGATTGAATCTCGATTTCCGGAGTTGGCGAAGAGAATGAGTACCCTCCAAATGGGATATTATGTCACGAATTGGAAAGCTTTCCCACCAATGGCACCACAGAAACAGGATGATGGGAGTTTTTTATTCGAGAGACCTTTGAGTCCGGATAGTGTGGTGCAGTTTGTGGTTACGCAGAGGGATACAGGAGCGTTTGTTAAAGCCTTGATTGAGATGCCGCCGGGCAAACATTTAATAGGTGTTTCGGAGAGAATGACTTGGAGAGAGTGGACGAAGATTTGGGGAGAGGTTTTGGGGGTTAAGGCGGGGTTCAAACGGGTTTCGGAAGAAGTTTTTTGGGAAGGGACACCGGATGCTATGTTATCGGAGTTGCAGGTTGCTTGGGATTACGCAGATGAGTTTGGTCATGCGGGTGGGGATTTGGATGTGCTGAGGCCAGAAGAGGTGAGTGTGATCCTGTCTTTGTGATATTGCTAGTGCTGATTTGTAATTTCTAGCTTTCGTTCAAGATTTCGCTCACGTCGATGGAGGAGTATATCAAGAGTGAAGATTGGTCAGCTGTTTTGAGTTCTTGAAGAAGAAACTCTCTATTCGCAGGAGCAATCAAATTTCCATATTCTATTGATCGAGAGGACTCAAGAGATATGAAATGTTTCGGAACAGTAATTTTATTATATAATTCAACTGGAACCATCTTCTTTCTGGCGATTCCCAAACCCTTCTTCCATTAACTTTCTTGTCTTGTCTTGTAACATGCAAGAAAATTCTAGGAGGCGTAGATAATAATGACTTGGGTTGAGATAGTAGTCCCGCTCCAGTTTGTAGTACTTCTCTTGCTATATTTCTTGGGTAGGTAGCTAAAGTCAAGAATTGACATCGGTGATTCAGTAGTCGAAGTATGATAATCCTATAACTAGCTTATTTTAATTTTTAAGGGTTTTTTGTGATACTATCGATTATTCGGACTTGATGAGTAGGAATGGGGTTGCAGTTTCGAGTAGTGCTCACGATAATTGGGAGGGGTGATGGAGTTGAGTTGGATAGACTATTGATTGGTGTGGTTTAGTTTGGAATGGAATGGATGGTGTGGAGTAGTAAGTTGTGGATTGGGTTGAGGGGGGTTAGATGGAGAGTTGGTGGGTTGGTGGGTTTGAAGGGTATTAAAAGGAGTAGTAGTAGTAGTAGTAGTAGTAGTAGTAAACTCTTAACTTAATTGATACAGCCCATCTATAGTTAATATTATATTAGCTATGCGATGCACCAATGTATGTCTCCTCGAATAACCTAAATGAAAAACATAAACCCCCACCCCTTGAATACCATCCGTCTGTTAGCATAAGGCTATCTGTCAAACACTTATAGTGCATAATAGGGACCTACGTATACTTTCGAAGATGAATATTATATTCCTTGAAGGCTTTTTTGGAAGTTGGTAATTTGATGGGTGATCTGCTGCCCATTTGCCCAGCCGCCGAAAAGGTATTTATTAGAATTCCTGGGTATCGGTCTTGATTCCAGATTTCTTTCGATTTTGTACGCTTAAGTATTCCAGGTTTTGATTTCATCAATAGTTCATCAATGTTTATTATTAATACGTAGTGATAGGCAATTTTAACTCAATTAACGCGTAAACTCTTGAGTAACCAAATAGCCTCTTCGAAGTAATAGCAGAAAGAATACGAAGCCCACATAATGTAAGTACAGATATCGACTTCACTGATCTCGAAAATGCAAGTTTTAGCTTGGCTATCTGTTGGTATCACCCTAGTATTAATTGTGTTGTTTTCATAGTAATGGGGTTGTTATGATTTTGTGTGATTGTCTATTCCAAGTTTAGAACTACAGATACAGAAGCTATCTGCTACATACGAATTGCATACATGAATACTCATTCGTATTGTAATAGTATCAGGGATATATGTCAGATTAGATAGATGGTTCCTCCAAGAAGGAATCATACTGAACACGAAACAATGAATCTGGATAATTGAATATCAAGATCAGCATTCTATCATACCAAAATATGCTCTAATACGGTTTATTCTGTATTCTCGCTTCGTTTGAGATTAGCCGCAGTAGCGAAGATTTATTACAATCCATCTATTCTATATAACCTACAACTATAACCAACCAAATACAAACTCACCCTTCATCACCATTCTCACACCATCATAATCTCAAATCTCAACACTCTACTTAATTTATCTGAACAACAAAATGTCCACCAATACCTCCCAGCTCCTGGATTCTCACGAATCAAGCCCAATATCCTACACCCCAGAAGATAGCGGCAGCGATACGAGTAATACCGGCACGCAGAGTCCTGTAGTCCTCGATACAGTTTCGAAGCTTCGTGTTCGGAATGCTGAGCTCCGGGATAAAAATACTGAGCTTCGTGCTCAAAACATCCAGCTCCAAGAAAAGAACACACAACTCCAGAACAAAAATACCCAACTGGAGGATAAAAATACCCAGCTCCAAAACAAAAATATAGACCTCCGCATTCAAAATGCTCAGCTACAAGCTGAAGTTGAAAAGCATATTGCTATTTCGAAAATGCGAGAGAGACTATTGCTGCCGGTGAAAGAGGTTCAACAGGATAAACAGGGGTGCAAATGGCATTTTTGGATTATTTGCGCTTTGATTATTTTTGTGCGTTGAGGATTCATACAGATTTAGCTAGGTATAGGGATATTTGAGGGATGAAGGGAGGAGAGGGGAGGTGTGTGGATTTTGGGAAGTTGATGCTGATTTTCGATTGGGTTGTTGGCTTATTTAATGTTCGGTTGGAGAGTTGATAGGATCAATTTTAGATTGATACGGGGATCAACTCAGTTTTGGCGAAAGTTTGTTCTGTTTGTTCTGTTTGTTAGGGTTGGGTTGGGTTGGATGGATATAAATGATGATTCATTTGGAGAAATGTTTTCTTTATTCGATATGTACTCGTAGCTTGTCAATCACAAGAAAAGTGATAGACTAGGCATCATAGATAGCTAATTATCATCTGTCTTTTCTCAACATATTCTTGATGCTAGAGGAATAATGAGTTTATTTGTATGATTGGTCACAATTTGTGTAGTATATTGCAAGTTTATATGAAGACGATGGTGTTATATGCGTGTGAGTATGACACTATAACATGATATTCAATGGCACTATGAATTTGGTACTTTAGCAGCAAGATATTGAGAGCAGATAGGGGAATAGGGGGTGCTGGATTGAGCCATCTTTGATCTTAATGAAAGATCGTTGAGCGATTTAAACGGCCATTAGAATTTTTTAACCATGGTTGGATAATCTCAAAAGATAAAATCGAGATTCTTTGATCTTTTATGTCACTTAAGGATGACCAATAATGATTCAGTACAACGAGGTTGATACATCATCCTCAAGTGTCCCTTTGAGGGATCACAGCCTGTGTCTTTCCTGATCTCCATGTGACATGACTGCTCGATTCCCCTGAGACAGTTCTTTTTGTCAGGATAGTGACATGTTCGTGAGCCTCGCAGGTGAAGTTCCAGCATTTAATTGTCTTCAGAATGTCATTAGACTTGCGTAGAAATTGGTTGTTTTTCGAGGAGGCAAATAAAGACTCAAAGTTGTGAAATATTACTGCCAGAGAAAAACAAACAAGCTTATTTGTTGATTGTTAAAGGAAATCTCACCTACATATTGATCTCAACACATGGTGGGAAAGTTATGTGACTGATCCAAATCGTCGTCTTCTTCAGCATACCAGCCTTGAGGTATCGTCCCTTCGAGCATCCGCAATCTGATGCCGCCTCAATTTGAAGTTATTCGGCATTGGATACTGAACAGCTTAGGATTTGATGTCAGTTTCAACTGACTGGTACCAATCTGGTCTCGTTTCGAACTTATATTCTCTGGTATCATTCAAGTAGGTATCCGTTGGGGTCTACCTCGAAAGCTTACGGAGAACAGTGAAGAAACGGCGCGGCATGCCAATCACACGAATGATGAGGAATTTGATGGCAATAACTTAATCAGCGTGATGGACAGTCGAAGACATAGCAGTTCAGATAGCGCTAGTTCAACGACTACAGCGGGTACAAACCACAAATCGGCACTCACATTAGCAAAAGAGCTATTGACCATTCTAGAACAAGGAAATTGAGCCCCGAGAACAGACGGGATAGATCCCACGGCCTCAGGCGATACTGAATAGACAACCCATACGGATCAAGATACGAAAATACGTTGCACATGTCAGCCTTCTATTCTTTGGGCCGATCTCAAAATCGCTTCAGTTTGCTAACATCATCTCTTGTCGAGATTAATACCTTGGCAGCAAGTTGTTCCTCTAAGAAACGAGAAGAATATCGACAAAAAGCTCTCGAGGACTTCAACGTTGTTTTTGGGATTAATTATTGCAAAAGATTGGAGGAGATTTACGAAAGTCCTGGAGGTTCAAATGCTTCGCTGAGTGAGACAAGCATTCAAGAATTTCATTCACCTGGGAGGAGGAGATAAGGATAAATTCTTTTTTACTTCCATTTGTTCTAGAATTTAAACAAAGGGACACACAACAGAGAAATTTTCATTAGATGCATCAATGCTGAAAAATGTTCTTGAAGTTGCGTAGATATAGAGTATCTTGAGGATTCCACCAGAAGCTTCGATTTATAGGGCATTCAGTGTGTACTAGTCACTGCTGGAAGGAAGAGAATTTGAAGGAAAGATGTGTATTGTTTTGTAAATCCTTCCAACAACTTGCAGGACAAGAGCAAAAACTGATTTAAGAAGACAGCAGTCAGCTATTCAGATTTCTTATTTATATTCTCAAAACCAAAATGCCAACCGGAATGTCCGATTTAAGCAGGAAACACGCTGTCGTCCTGTCTTTCGGACTAGGAATAGCCTCCACCATTGCCTCGAATTTTATCCTCACTCGCGTTTCCACTCGCGAGTTGTCTCAAAGTGCCCATGAGAGAAGTAGAAAGAGGACCGAAGATAACGCAGGTGACGAGCATCAAAAGGACCGTTCAAGAAGCCGCAGCAGTGAATCGACGATTCGCCAACATGAAGGCCTGGATATATCTTGTACATGTCTACCAGTCGGTTCCGAGAAGATCAACTTCCAAGAAGTCAAAGAGATCATTTCAGCATTTGAAGAGGCAGGCGAAACTGACTGTAATGGATCTCAACGACGCGTATATCGGAACATGATAATCGGAAGGTTCCGTTCGGGTATCGAGAAATTGTCTTGTGAGACACTCCAAGAGATTTACGAAAGCATCATTGAGAAGACTTGCCAGAAGAACGGAGCACGAATAAGCAAATCGCAGTGAGGAGATAGATGGGAGAGAAGCTGAGATGTTCCATATGCAGCCGAGGATCATGTACATTGTGAAACGTCCTGCACTAGCTGGTCTAACTTACTTGTTAGTGAGCAGGAAAGAAGTGAAGAGGTGCAGAAGAATAGCAGGTTGCCAGAGTAAACACTCCTAGAGGAAATAAAAATAAATCCATACTAGATAAACATATTGAGCAAGTAGAGAGTGTTCATTCAAAAATTTCTTCAGTAGCCCATGAAGCGTGAATCAATGATGAATCTAGAAGTTTCATTTCAAGAGCTCACTAAGAACCCATTATATTGATTTCAGACAGAAATCACTTGAGCTATCAAATTTCCAATCCACAAGATCGTCTTGTTCCCAGTCGATGAAGATTCATGTCTGTTCTATGAAAAAAAAAGGATGCAGGAAAGAAGCCGCCCGCACACATTCTGATAAGTAGAAAGGATTCACCGCCATCGTGGCAGAATTTTGGAGAATTTTGGAGAAATTTCGCAAAACTTCCCATCTATCTCCAGAGTGATCCACTGGAATATATTCACGACAGTCATGGTATTTTGTCTTGGATATTTCTGATATCAAACTTCTTACATAAACATGCAGATATTGATCAAAATCTGTCAACATCAATGTCTTCTTTCAAGGTTAGCAACGGCTTCAACAATGCTAAAACTCGACATGAACACCAGCTCACCTGCTTCAATATAGCATAACCACTCATTGAGCCCAATTCTGGCAGTCGAATTTTACCATACTTCTACTGGTAAATTGTTGATTCTTGCGGCTGAGGGTTATTTTCTAAAGATATATGATGCCAAAACTTCCAGCCAGATTGGTCAATGTAGAGTCTTCGACTCACAGGCGATTCACGGTATCATTATCAGAGAATCGAAGAATAATTCCATAGACGATTTACAGGTAGTTATTTGGGGTGGTCAATGTTTGACCTTACTCCGAAAATCGCAACTTGAAGAGATCATATCTCAATATGTGACTAGTATCACGAAAACTGCGACAGCAGCCAGTGACTGGGTTCTCAGTGTTGCTTTTTGTCCTTGGGAAAATGATGGCTGTGTCATGGTCACTGCTCACAATGCAATGGTTCAAGCGACGCTCTCAACAGAAGACAAAACCATAAGATTGCGTCAACTGCAGCCTTCTTCGCGATCTATGTTGTACTCTGCAAGTCTCGTTTGCGAGAACCAAGATACGGTCATAGTTGCAGCAGGAACTATCTTCGGTGAGGTCATTGTTTGGAAATGTGTTGCTGCTGAAGATAACTCCGCATTCCACAATGAAGCACTTTTCGTTTTCACTGGTCACGAGGGTTCCATTTTTGGGGTTGATATATCTCCTCCGATCATGGGCCATGATGGAAAGACTACACAATTGCTAGCAAGCTGTAGCGATGATCGTACAATACGGATATGGAATCTTGCGGAAGGCTCACAAAATGATGCAGATGCCATGAAGTTAGCTGCCGACTTGTTGCCAAGAGAGACAGGCTTTGGAGAGACAGCAAAACCTCAACAAGACTCCAATGGCTTCAACCGATGTATTGCGGTAACAATGGGTCATGCTTCTCGTATATGGGGTGTCAAATTTCACTGTCCTGATAAATCAACATTTGGCACCTCGTCAATCACCATTCTTTCTTTTGGAGAAGATTCAACAGCTCAACAATGGATACTAGAGCTTGAGAGTGAGCTTCAAAATGGAAGCAAAACCTCTGAAGTTTTAGACCCTGCTGTTTCCAAACCTAGCTCAAATAGTCTTGCTAAGTTAACAAACATCAAAACTTTTGCATTCCACACTGGAAAGCACATTTGGTCAGCAGCTATTACTCAAATGGAAAACAATCAAACTTTGCTTGTCACTGGTGGAGCAGATGGAAAAATTTCAACATACTGTTTTGAAGAGGAGAGAAGGACAAATCCAAAGCCTATTGATAAGTTGAGCAATAATGCCGTGGAAGACTCAGCAATGGACAATTCTGTCGAAGGTTCATATTACTCGGTAGCTTTTGAGCTCGAAGATGTGTTGAAGTCTCTTAATTCGACGGAATCCTATTATGAGGAGGAACAAGATCAAGAATACGTCGTATCAAAGAAGAACAAAAAGGTGCCCAAAGATGCTTTCAATCGCTATGCATTCGTATCTGAGAGTGATTTTCTGATCACGACAACATTCGGAAGAATTCTGAAGGCGACTGTTGGAAACTTGGTCAAGTTCGAAGAAGTTTCCCTACCCGAATCCAGTACTCAAGATCTGAGATCATATTCTATTCTGAAGGGAAACTCAACTCTCGGATTATGTGTTTTGGCGGGTACTAACGGGAAAATATTCTTGTATCAACCAGGACTGCCCATTGTCCAAGTAGGACAAGTTGAGCGAAAACCATCGGATATTTTCATCGTCCCAGGAAATGATAATCGATCAGTCGAATTATTTGTTACGTTATTGGGAACCCAAGAACTGACAATATTCTCTTTCAATCTGGAATCTTCCGGGTTACAACCTTTTATCGACAGAAGGACGCTCTCATTACCCCCGAAATTTATAGTCACAGGTGCTGGTACATGTAACAGCCATCTCATCATTGGCTCTAGAGAAGGTCAAATCTTGGTACACGACACGAAAACCAATACTATGAGTATCTGGAACTCCCCCGGTAAGAAGGATGCTATTACTTCCATTGTTGCTGTACCCAGTACCAATTCTCAGCAAACCACAAGCTATTTCGCAATCACGAGTCGAGATGGGTTATATGCGATATTTTCATACAACGATGAAGACACGCCTGAAATTTCACGCGTACATTCTGCTGCACCACCATTCGGACCAATGATTGAAGCATGTTGGTTTCAAGGTTCTGATCTAATTCTATATGGATTCAAAAGCAAGAGTCTCATCGTATGGAACGAGACGAAACAATCTGAGATTATGCGTATCGACTGCGGAGGTGCACATCGAGCTTTTGCATATTCGCCGTTCGAAGGGGCTCAGGCAGGTGGTAGTGGTCACTTGATATATACAAAAGCATCACAACTATTCCTTCATTCCCAAAAAGTTCCTTCTCATCGTACCATTAAAACCGGCGGCCACGGGCGGGAAATAAAAACTTGTGCAATGGGAGGCTCACCACAAATGATAGCCACCGGCGCCGAAGATACCAATATCCGAATCTGGCGCTACGAGAACAACGACACCCATCCCCAAAACCAGGATAAAACCCCCAACTCACAAACCCTGACCTGCCTCTCTACCATTCAAAAACACACAGCAGGTCTCCAACACCTTCACTGGCACAAATCACACTATCTCTTCAGCAGCGGCGGCGTCGAAGAATTCTACATCTGGCGCATCCGACCGATCCCCGGCTTCGGTCTCGGAGTCATCTGCGAAGCGTCCTGTCCCGATCCCACTGCTGAACAAGACTTACGTATTATGTCTTTCGACGTATCTGATATTCCTGGAAGCGATCACGAAGAAATGATCATCACGCTTGTGTATTCGGATTCGACTATGCGTACTTATCTTTATTCGCGAATCGGTGGATGGAAATTACTAGTCAGGGGTCAATATACATCTGCGTGTTTGATGCAAATCGCCCATCTACACGTTTCTCGCGAACATATCACTTTCCTGACTGCGGCTACGGATGGAAGTCTCTGTATCTGGAACGCTCCTCTCCATATTTCCAATCACGATCTCGCACAAATCTCCACCCCCGCCCTCACATCCCACACCAAAATCCATCAAAACGCCATCAAAACCCTCGCGTTCAAATACATCTCTTCTTCCTCTTCTTCCGCATCTACTTCTAACACCACCACTCCATACCTAGTGATCATCACCGGCGGCGACGATAACGCAATCGGTGTGACGCTCTATCCCATCTCTATCTCCTCTTCTGACCTCAATGCAAAGTCAAATACTTTCCAGAACCCAATAAGGATTCTCCTTCCTAACGCGCACGCTGCCGCTGTCACGGGATTGGTGTTTATTCCCGATCCTACTTCTCGTTCTCGTTCTGCATTTATTACCAAAGAAGGGGAAAAGGAGGAACAGGAGGAAAGAGAAATGTACATCTTATCCTCTAGTACCGATCAGCGGGTAAAGACGTGGCGAATCAGTGTCTCTTCTTCACCATCTTCTTCTCCTTCTACATCTACATCTACATCCACAGCCCCAAGTCGAGAAGAAGAAGAAGAAACATGTCCGATAGACATCGAGATGATCGGTGACGAATTTACAGCGGTAAGTGATATCGGGGATGTGAGATTAATTCCTGGGATTGCTGGGAATGAGCATGAGAATGAGAATGGGAATGGGACAAAAGCGATTATTGTAGGGAATGGAATGGAGATATGGGGATTTGGTGAGATGAGGTAGAGGTTTGAGATTAAGATTAGGAATGATGGACGGGAAGGATAGTGTAGCATGGGACAGCAAAGTATGATATGATATCATGCAAAAATAGATATGAAAAAGGAAAAAGATTCTTCAAGAATTCATTAAATCATTATTCTAAAAAGCGACTAAGAGAGCTAACTATGATAAATGCCAATCAATTAAGTAGCCATTCTACTCCTCTTCCTCCATGCTTTAATTTCCTTCAGCACATTCATAACCAGCGGTACACCCACTGGCCCCAACAATGGCATGTAAACCGCGACTTTATGTTCGTCTGGGAAATAGACCTGGCCCACCATACTCTTTTCGAAGAATGCTTTCTCTGCCGCCTCTTCCGCGATACGTGCATGAACTAATCCATCATTACCTCCTAGACCATCACATGCTTTTCTGAGATGTTCGATGGTTGTGTAGACGCCATCTTGCACGGATTCGGGTATACTGATCGAAGGGAGCGCTTTAGTTAATCGCGCTAGACTTCCTAGTGTTCCGCTTGCTTTCAGGAGAAGACCTGCGCTACGCACGCGCACTAGTGTCATGAGGCGTAGAGGAAGAGATCCGGTTTCGGGGGCACCCATTAGGGACATTAGTTGATTTGAAAAAGTAAGCATTGCGGGGCGTAAATCTGAGATATTAGATTGAATTACTACGCCACCCCATTGAGGGATCAACCAGCTCTTGCCACCTCCTTCGACTTCCATATCGCCTGCATAGAGAATGAAATTGATTGTTGGGGCGCCGCCAATGCTCGGACTTAGGGGCCATTCTGCGGCATTGATGAAACCACTTAGATCTTCTTTTCGTAAGACATTCCCGCTAACACCGGGGGTGGCGTATAGTTGGACTTGGGTATCGATTGTGAAATTGCTGATTGCAGTGAAGCTTTCCAGTAATGGTTTCATATGTTCTTCTAGCGCAGCTTCAATATCCCAAGACGAAGGGGTGGCAGTTGGAGTAAAGAGGGAGAAAGTCAAGTGATAAGTTCCAGAGTATTTTAATGAACGCGTCGTCCATTTGGCTAGAGTATCTGCCACTTCTGGCGCCAATGCTTTTGGACTTCTTTCTGGTGGGGCGGAACTGGTAGAAAGTAGATATGCAATCATAGCTTGTTCTTCGGCGAACACGCCCCTCAATGTATTCGCAATATACGTCGCTAAAGAAGATGATGATGATGAACTTGAAGGGATTTGATTTGGAGGATAGTAGATATCTAAAATGGGCGCATATGCTTGTAGATTCGCTGATGATGCTGTTCCAGGTAAAAGTCTAATAGTCAAAGCAACATCCTCTCCGATCCCCCCATGTGAAAATCCATTTATAGTCGCGGAAGCATTGCTGGACGGGGAGAGTTGTAATCGTAAATGGTGTGCGGAGAAATCGTTCAAATCATCCAAAGCATGTTGTGTGGTCCGTAGAAGATTTTGAGCTTCATTCTCTTGTAATGATTCGGCTTCTATTGAGATTGTGAGTGGAAATACTGGTCGACATGCCTACGTTCTTCGATTAGTTTAAGCTATCTATGTAGATGATATTAACAAACCCTTCCTTCAGCCCAATCTGTCATCTGATCTAATGGTAATGGCGCTCTATAAATTGTAGTTGTCCTCCACCATATTGGCACACCAAGGAGTAATATAATAGCCCAGAATGAAATTAAAACTTGGATTCGCATGCGAGCATTTTCGGGCTTCTCAGGAGGTGGTTCCTTTCTTTTCTTCACTGCTGTCACCACATTTTCGGGTGGTTTATCATCAAAGATTTTCACATCTTCATCTATATTGGCTGTCGGACCTGAGGATGCAGGTTCATTTGTTGATATTGACATTATGAAGTATAGATGTCCATGTGTTCACCAGTAGGTAGCTAGGTATGGATTGATATCGATGGGAAGTTCCGAGTTGTGCAAGTTTTAGCGATAAGAAGGCTGACATGGAATGAAATGGCAAGGCTGGATTGAAGTGACAAGGCTGAACCGTTACTTCCATTAAAATAAAGCGCGAGCCCGATAAAGTTAAAGTTTCGTTCTAATAAGTTCTAAGCCTCTAATAGCGGGGACCAGCATAACACTTTTTCACTAATACTACCTAGGCACGTGCTAGACAGTCCACGACCCCTACTCTCTGGTATTCAAGGGGGTTTTCCGTCATATGTCAAACTTCGTTTGGTAAGAGATGCGAAGATCCCTTAAAAACCGTTAATTGATCAGGTTTTGATTTACGGAGTATCCAACCAAATACATGAAATCAATTAATAGTGAATCCACCATCGAGGGTCTCTCATGTCATCCGTCCATATCATATCCATCTACGAAGTATATCCATCCATATCCATCCATATCCATACGATGTCCAGTACGAAGTACACAAGGACTACACCCATACAAACGAATCAAGAGAACGGGGAAGATATCTTTCTGTGAACTCCAACTGAATCGCATAAATCGCCAAGTTGTGCTGTGATTGGTCGGAAGAGGAAGGAAAACACGGTACAATGACCCTCGAATCCTGACTCTGCACTGAATATTATCGTCGGATATGGAACCTCTTTCGCATCATCTGCAGCTTATTCGTTCCAGTGTTCCGAGTGTAATGCCTCAGAAGAAGCCATTCTCCGTGCCGAGGTATGTGTCACCATCTGAGGAATGAGAGTCCCCAAAAAGGGTCCAACGGCGAGATGTACGCATGCATATTACCCAGACTTCGCCCATATTAATACATGTACGGTAAGTTTCCAAGGTACAGTATTTCTCAACTATCTTACCTGCTGTCGTCCCTCTCTTCATCCAAGATACTTTCTTCGTCTTGAATCCACCCTGTGAATTCATGAATCTGGGGTTTTATTACTGCATGAATATCGAATCTCTTATCTAGGCAATCAATCTTACAGGATTGCTACCCTATCTTCACTTGAAAGCTGGACTGTCTCTTGAGCAGCCAAAGGTTAATTGACTACCAGATCCCGTATTTCTACGGAGCTCCAACAGTGTTCATCTGACGGCTGTAAATACTTCTACCACATTGTTATCAAAATGCCAAGTCAGTTCACATCGCTCCGGCCAACAGAATGAGTTCGGAATACTAACAATTCAATAGTCCCATTAGCTTTAGCAGCTTCAGCAGCTTCAGCAGCTTTAGCTGGTTTGGCATACGCTAATGCGAAACTTTCTTTAAGCTACGATTATCAATTATTGGGTGCCGCATTGAAAGCATACTCCGTTACCAGTAGAAGAGAAAAGGATGATCGCCTCAATATGTTTTACATACTCGAAGAGCATGCGAAAGGAAAATTCGCAAACGATACATTCATGATATTCGAAGGCAAGAAATGGACATTCAAGGAGACGTACGATATGGTCTTGAAATATGGAACATGGTTGAAGAATACCCATGATGTTAAGCCGGAGGAAATTGTTGCTATGGATTTCACCAATTCAGATAATTACTTCTTTCTATGGTTTGGATTATGGAGTATAGGTGCCAAACCAGCCTTCATTAACTACAACTTGACAGGCAAAGCATTATCCCATTGTGTCAAAGTCTCCACTGCAAGGTTATGTATCGTGGATCCAATGGTCGAAGAGAAATTGACGCAGGAAGTTCGGGATGAGCTTCCGGATATCTCATTTCAAATTCTTACTCCCGATGTAGAGGCTACGATCATTTCCACTGAAGGTGTTCGAGAGCCGGATTCTACTAGATCTAAGCAAACAAAGTCAATGATCGGAATGTTGATATACACTAGTGGTACTACAGGTTTACCTAAACCCGCAGTCCTGGCTTGGGGAAAGGCAAACTTCGGATCGACTATCATGCCGAAATGGAGTGGATACAAACGACCTGATGTCTTGTACACTGTGCGTCTACCCCTTCTTCTTTTGCATGTTAAAATGCTAATTTCTGTTAGTGCATGCCTATGTACCATTCTGCTGCTAGTGTTCTTGCTGTTTTAGCAGCTTTGGACATGGGTGCAACAATATGTATCGGCAGGAAATTTTCCACAAAAACGTTTTGGAAGGATGTTCGAGAATCCAATGCGAATGTTATTCAATATGTGGGGGAAGTTTGTCGTTACCTCTTATCCGCACCTCCTCAATACGATTCTGTGACAGGCGAGAACCTAGATAAGAAAAATAATGTTAGGATGGCATTTGGTAATGGCCTAAGACCTGATGTATGGAACAAATTCAAGGAGCGATTTGACATCAAAACTATCGCCGAGTTTTACTCCGCTACTGAAGGTGCAGGAGCTGGTTGGAACTATTCTAATAACGAGTTTAGCAGGGGCGCAGTAGGTCGTAACGGATTTATTTACTGGCTCGTATTGAGGAAAAGTTGGGCCGTCGTCGAATTGGACGTTGAAACCGAACAACCCTATCGATCGAAAAGTACCGGATTTTGCACCAAAGTACCCTATGGAACTCCAGGAGAAATGCTGTACAAACTTGATCCCGCCGATATAAGTGCAGGGTATCAAGGGTATTTTAACAATGAAAGCGCCTCCGATAGTAAAGTATTACGAAACGTTTTCGAAAAGGGTGATGCATGGTTCCGAACAGGCGATATTATGACCTGGGAGAATGGTGAAAATGTCTTCTTCAATGATCGAATCGGTGATACATTCCGATGGAAATCAGAGAATGTATCAACAAATGAAGTCGCAGAAGCGTTATCCTCTCATCCGGCTATTCAGGAGGCAAATGTCTATGGAGTTTCCCTGCCCCATCATGATGGACGAGTAGGTTGTGCAGCTGTGATTCTAAAAGATCACAATCCGAATATTCTGAGGGATTTGGCGATCCATGCAAAAAAGTCACTGCCGAGTTATGCGGTCCCGGTGTTTTTGAGAGTTAAGAGAGAGGGAGAGGAGATGGAGATTACGGGAACGGTAAAGATGGTTAAACATGTGATTCGGAAACAGGGGGTGGATCCGAAGGCGATGGAGGAGAGTGGTGATCAGATGTGGTGGTTGAGGGGGGATGAATATGTCAAGTTTGGAGAGAAGGAGTGGAATGAATTGAATGGGGGGAAGGTTAAACTTTAGGAGGGTTTTTTGTTTTAAGCTGCGAGTTTTGGATTTTGGGATGCGTACAGGCGTTTGAGTGATGGGATGGGGTTGGAGTTAGAATCGGATCAATGGGAATGGGCTCAGCAGTGGTTGCACGGATTCACAGACAGCTTGTAAGTAAAGCACAATTTCACACTAAAAAAGGCGATTTTGATAATTCAATTAAAATTTTATTTATTGATAGATGTGTTTAAAAACAAGACGTATAATTCTGAAGCATAAGCATTCTAGATGAAGAGAAAATTGAATTAAAAGAAATTGAAATTGAGGTTTCTATGATCAAATATGTAATTTCCCACCAAAATATTTTGGTGAGAAGGTGTAATATTGATATTTTTGAGCTCAAATCCGATTTTTTTGTGTTTAATCTGAATTATACTATTTTCCAATGCTTAATAAAATCGAGATATCATTTTAAATAGAATTTGACTGAGTTCTGAGTTTTGATTGAATTTTGAAGTTGTTGAATTTTGGTGTGAAATTGTGCTTTTTTCATAAGTGTCCTGTGAATCCGTGCACCCACTGGTAGGTTGATGTTCGGTGTTGGACAGGAACTGCTTGTTCTTACTGCATGCACTGTTTGATGCGGAAGAGCGAGGAAGATTTATGGAAATTTGGGTTATCTAATATATGCGTTGTGCGAATGACAAGTAGTTCCGACCGAGATCACGAGAAATTATGTTCAGACCTCATCGTTGAAGGTTAATGTTAATTATGTTTGTCTATACGAGTATCGGCTTGAAAGTTGATATTATCAATGCGTTCCCTGTTGAGATGATTACCCATAACAATAACTAGGATGGGAAAATACATAGGGGAAAGAGAAAGAGATGGAGAAGGAAAGGAAAGGAAAGGAAAGGAAAGGAAAGGAAAGGAAAGGAAAGGAAAGGAAAGGAAAGGAAAGGAAAGGAAAGGAAAGGAAAGGAAAGGAAAGGAAAGGAAAGGAAAGGAAAGGAAAGGGAAAAGAAAACCAAAAGAAATCAGTTTTGCCAGTATTCGCACACGGTTCGGAAACCCAAATCTCTTCGCTAATTCCCCTCAGCCATTATGATCTGTTACTTGACAGAACTAGATTCTCAGACCCAAATATTAGATTTTGTTACTAACCCTGCTTCCAATCCAATCCACCCCTCCCACACAAAACTACCCATCCAACCCTCACCCTCACCCTCACCCTCACCCCGTCCCCCTCACCCCGTCCCCCTTAACCACCCCCCTTTTTTCCACTTGGACCCCTCCCTCCCATACACCAACCTATCCCTTATTTCCTCATCCTCCACCCCCTTCAGCAACTCTTCCAACACCCGAAAATCAATCGGTTTGAGAATCCAGCCGTCAAAACCGCAATTTACATATTCATCTCTTTTTGATTCTTCCAGAGAAGCCGAGACGGCGATGATGGGGAGACGGCCGTAGATTTTTGCTCGTGGGGAAAGGGGAAGGGAGGGGAGTGTGCTGGAGCTGGTACTGGTGGTGTTGATGGTGCTGAAGAAGGAGCGAATGCGGGTTGTGGAAAGGAAACCGTTGAGGATGGGCATCTAGGGTGGGAAGGGAAAGTTAGTTGGGTTGGGTTTATTGGGGGGAGAAGACGAACCTGTATATCCATCAAAACAATATCAAAACCATCGGGTGTCGCCATCACCGCCTCCGCACACGCTTGCCCATTAATCTTCACCGTAACCACATGTCCTCTTTTTCTAAGCCGTTCTTCCAACAGTCGACTATTCAGCGGATTATCTTCTGCGACGAGGACATTGAGATTGCGGATCTCGGGTTGGGGAGGCAACTCCATGATAGGGAAGGGATATTGCAGTTGGTAATCGGGATTGGTGGTTACGGATTTAGTGGAGAGGGAGAGAGAGCGAGAGAGAGAGGAGTGCGAGCAGGTGCAGGGTGTGGGAATTGAGGTGGGGGAATCGATGACTTCGGTTGTAGAGGTGAGGAAGGGGTCTTTGATGGGGGTGGGAGGAGGGACTTGGAAGTTTTCGGGGGTATCGCATTGGATACCATTTTCGGAAATGGGACTTTCGGTGCTGAGGGATGGAGCGGAAGCATCTACGCGGGGAGCTCTGGCGGTAAAGTGATGTCCCCCTTCGGATTTGCGGAACGGGATTGAAATTGTGACGGTGGTTCCGTGGCCGGATTGGGTGTTAATTACTATTTTGCCGTCGTTGAGTCGGACGAATCGGGCTGCGACGGCGAGACCGAGACCGATGGAGGATTTTTCTTCGTTGAGACATGGTGCTTCGTCTACATCCTCGTCGTCGTCGAGGACTTTTTCAAAGTCTTGGAATATACCGTCAAGTTCGGGTCTAGGGAGATGAAGAATTAGTCTTTCGTCGTAAGGAAAGTTGAGCATTATAATTTCCATGATTAGAAACTTACTCGGTAAATCCAGACCCATTGTCGGTAAAGAACATCTCGACTCGGGTCTTATCATCATCTGATTCAACATTTTTCAACCCAACAACCACATCACCAGCAGTTGAGTGTTTCACGGTGTTTGATAGTAAATTAGTAATCGTTTGTCTCAAACGCACGCCATCACATTTTACCACGGGAGGAGTATCCGTACTTTCGGCAAATCTGATATTTAGGCTCTTCTTTTGACATTCATCACCGAAATCATTGATAACATCGCTCATCATTTCTGCCAAAACAACATTATCATGGGACATTTCAGGATCTTCTCCTTCTGCTTCTGTCAAATTGAGAAGATCATTTACAACAAAGATAAGTGATCTTGATGCACCTAAAGACTTCTCTAGGTGTAGACGGGCTTGGTCGTCGAGAACTTCTTCGAGTGCTATTTCGAGATAGCCAATTATAGCATTTAAAGGGTTTCGAACTTGAAGATATCAGTAATACTCAGAGGCTTCCATATTTTGAACACGTACCTTCAGCTCCAGCTTGTCTGATCAACAATCGTGTCATCCGGTTTTGTTGCACAATAGCCTCTTTTTGTCTCCAGACTTCAATGAACCTTCCATACAATGCACTTAAGACGCCTGCGGACTCAACTGAGAAAGTTCAGATTAGACATCATCAGACAGAATTAGGATAAACCAACCTTGTTCTCGTGTCCATTCTCGACTAGTGCCTATCACATGCTGGCTCCATCTTTTGAAACTTGCCCTCGGCTCAAGATATTGTGTGCCAGGCTTATATATTTTCTCATTTGGATTTCCAGCCCACTTGACCTCTTTCAGTTGTCCCTTACGAAAAAAGACTAGAAAATCTGATCCTGACAAAGACAATGGAATCACAAGGAATCCTGAAATCAAAACAAAATGCGCGGGAAACATGATATCAGTACAGTCCGCAGAAATGTTCTGAGTGTGGAAGACAAATGTATGCGACTTCTTGCGAATATATTGAAGCAGAGAGATACTTTCATTATATGCATACAAGCGCCCGATTGTTCTTGCTTCATCTTTGATGGCCAAGAACCCAAAATCTGCTTCAAACATTTGCAATAAATCTCTGGATGAAGCAGCAACATATTGTGATGGCGAGGTTTTAGGTGGTGCTTTTCCCAAATGCCGTCGTGCTTGTATCCGAGAGAGGTAGATTAATTTCTCAATGTTGTTGCTTGTACAGTCTCCTAGACTTCGGCAAAGCTCCCTCATTGGGAATGAAACCCTTTTGCCTTCCAGACCATAATCATGACAAGAGATCAAACCCCATAATCGACCTTCCACAATCAAAGAGATGGAGAATGAAGCCCGTACACCCATATTTTTTAGATATTTGATGTGAACGGGTGACATGGCCCTTAAATATGCTGATGAGAGGTTGAGACTTTTAGGATTATATTCCTTGGTTGAAGACATAAGCCTGGCTGTCTTTTCAGTTCGATCGTAGAGTAACCTGATTTTGTTGAGCGCATAGAGTTGCCGAGCCTGGATCGGAATATCGGTATTCGGAAACTTGAGGCCACGATAGAGGTCCAACGATGCTCTTTCATCAATGTACTCTGCTCTAACCAACCCTGCGTCATCTTCATCAAATTGATAAGCCATAACTCGGTGAAACCCAGTCAGATCAAAGACAAGACCAACAACTATGTCGAGTAGAGATGATATTGAAGTGGCTGAATTCAGCTGCTCCTGAACTTCACAGCCAAGATGAAACATTTCCATCTCGCCGAGTCTGTTCTTGGTCCTTTGTATCGTGCGAAATGGCTCACTATATTTTGTCGTCGATATGATTCGCTCCTCTTCTGTAGCTTGATTATCGATAATATTGACCTGTTCTCCAGGCAGATTCCAATTCTCCGGAGGAACGTCGGTCATCAAATCATTCTTCGCCTCAAATTCGCATATGAATAAGCCCGCATCCTCACGAAAATTTAAAGCGCAGTACATAGGAATATAAGGAATTGACTCCAGTATCGTCGTAAAAATATCTGGATATGCTTTGAGATGTTCCTTTTGATGCCAGAGCTTTCTGGATTCAATTCGGGCTCTAAAGTCCAATTCGTACACTGGACTTAGCAATTGAGTGAAGCAAGGAAGTGCGAAAAGATCTTCGGGCTTGCGGCCAATGATACTTTCTGAGTTCTCACTTGCGATTCGGACCAAGAACCGACCGTCGTCTTTTTCCTCGAGAGCTAATAATGCACCGAAGCTTTGAATAGATCCAGGAATTTGAATGGGCTCATCTTCACAACGACGAACAATCTCATTAATAGCATGATTGGGAGTGGGCTTACTGTCAGAGATCAGATGATGGGTTGAAGTTGTGATGAAAGTGTGTTGAGAGGGCGATAATGGCTGGCAGGATTCTGCTAAAACCACATTTGGGTGCCTTTGATTAATGCAACCTTCAGTCTCGGGTGCTTCAACAGGAACATTTGTAGAAGCCGTATCATCTGGCACTTCCTGAGCTTTTGCAACGCCAGAGTCATGGGATTTTTTGTCGACTACTATGTTCGTCGTTAATTAACATTCTAACCAAGACCTGGATGGCCGATCTCTACCTGAATCTGTTTCGATACGGATAGGAAACACCCTCTCAATTCTGAGTGATCCATCCGCATGCTTCTGCCCATTTTTAATGATGCCAATCTTTCCTGAGCCATTGACTACGACAGGCGAAGGTTGCTGCGTCATGTCGAACTAATCCAGTTGCTGACCCAAAAATAGATACTTTTGAGACTATCGCGGACATAGGTATTGTTTCGAAGCATTCAAGTATTCAGTAAATGGTCATCAGATGTGATTTGTCATGATCGCGATTATGCTTTCTTTATATCTACCGTATCCGCACATGCGTTGTTGGGGGAGAAGAACAAACCATCTTGGCGGCCGAACAAAATGGCGTTCTATGATTTTCAACATCATATATTCGAGACCATACTAGTGAATAACAAAGGAATTTTCAAGACTCGAATGTTCAGTAATCCTCGATTTTCACAGGGATAAATCATTCTCGTGAAAATCTACTCGAGGAAAGGGAAAAAGAATGGCAATGAAAGATCCATAGAGACGACTTCGGCGTGCAAGTGAATCAAGACATATTGCCAAACTTCTATGAAGGGAGCAATGAGGGCCGTGTCCAGTCACCAAAGATGACACTCGTGTTTTGCGAAGAATCGATAGGCAGCCACTCTACCCCGATGTGCAAACTGTAAACACACCAATCATCTTCAGGATGTAACTTGATGACATCCGGAAAAGCAAATTTGAAACACATTGGTGTATCAACCCCATCACTGTACCAAACGGTCTTGTAAGCGCAACAGTTCCGGCAACTTTGAATTTCCTTTTGAGTGCACGCTCGCCTCCCAGGAAAGGATAATTCGAAGTTGGAAGTTATGTATTGACAACACAACAGCCACTGAATTGGCAGGCTGTTAATTTCCAAGGGTTTCCACGAACTGGCGTGAGCTGAATAATTGTTTATCCGTGCTACTGTGGACAGGAACTTTGAACCTATCGAATCGTATTTTGGGAGTGAGAAAGAGGGTGAGAAAGAGGGAGATGGAAAAAAAGCCAAATAAATGTAATAAGTGTGACTTCAAGTGATAAAGGTTGCAGCTCGCCGGTCTGAGCGGCTTGACTAATTTGGATGGCTGCAGTCAGACAGTCGAGCCGTGCCGAGTTCGGTACAATCAAGTTAAGGTTAATTAGTGCCTAAGGCATTAGATTAATAAATTCTTGTCGCTTGAGGTGCGCTAGTAAGATTAAAGTACTTCAAGCCGTTTGTGTGATCTGCTCCTACCAATTCTCTGAACTTGAAGCTATCCCCATATTTTGATCGACCTCCGTATCATTTAGACGTGCCAACACATTTTAAACTCCAGCTGAGGCCTTCTCGTGCATTTTGAATACCTACAATCGTATACAAACATGCGCCTTTCGCAATTTTCTATATTGCTGCCATGCAAGTCTATCAATAGAGCACATAGTTTCTTCTTCCCCGCATCCAAATGGGCGACCGACTTGTGAAGGCGTCACTGAACTACACGCCCATGACTTCATAAATATGAGGGGAATGAGGGGGAGATCTTCTCTCATATCTCTTTGCCATCTCCCAATACATAAACTCTCGATATCTGCAAATAATTGAAATAATTCAATACTCATCAACTAATTTATAATACTCTCTCGATGAAAATGGAGCGACTTATCAGTGCCATTCGTAACACTCCATTAATTGACAGCCGCGCACGCCCATTACTGATTCCTTCATCTAAGACCAGACATTCCCTACTAGGCTCTACTACCAAAACCAATGGAGATGCTCTAAAAGCTGCTCGTTCAACTTTGGCACACATTCGAGCGACAAATCAACTTGCAGATATTCTTGGTTGTCCCCCAACATGGAATGACGTCTTGAAAGCCATTGCAAAAGAGAGCGAAAAGCCAGGCTATGCGTGGATCCAACAATGTCTGCGAGGGATTGAGACAATTATTCTTGATTGTTTGAGTACGGAATATCAAACTTTCGACTATCTTTGGCATGACAACTCAACAAGAAGTCAGTATCTCTATATTTCTCCGCTCTCGTATAGACGCTGTGTTACCTCGATACGGCACCTATCTGCCTGTCCAACGCTCAGCTAATCTTGGCTGTCATAGTTAAGTGCAGGAGGATGGTAAGAATCGAAAAGCTTGCAGCAGACATAGTAATTCGGAACATGAGATTGTTCGCTATCTCTGAAGATAAATTCTTCGACTCAGTAGTCGAGGAGCTTCAAAAGGGTATAAATGATGCGCTTTCTGATACCGATGTTGTCGGCTTTACATCAGCCATCTATTATAAACCAAGGCTTGATATCCCTTGGGCCTGTCCTCTCGAACTGGTGAAATCGACCTTGATGCAATGTATTTGGCAACCACAGACCGAAGGTCATATTCGCTTTAAAGGGTTCGATTGCCAAATTTTGAACTCCTGGATTCTTCACATAACAGCTGTACTCATCCGACAATCCAAAAGTTCCCACAAGAAGCCAATTCAATTCCACACTAGTTGGGGCGACGATGAAATACCTCTCACTCGCTCTTTGCCATCACATCTAGAAGACTTCATTCGTGAGTATTCAGATGTTCCAATCGTTTTAGTACATTCTTGTTATCCATGGACGAAGGAAGCGGGATACTTAGCTACCGTACACTCAAATGTGTATGTTGATATTGGTGAAGTGTTTCCTTGTATAAACAAGGATGGCCAAGAAGGTGTTATTCGCGATCTTCTGGAGCTTTGTCCCACGAAGAAGATTGTGTGGAGCTCAGATGGGCATGATTTCCCAGAAACTTATTTACTCGCACAAATTCAGTTTCGCCAAGCTTTTGAAAAAGTAAGATTTCCCACCGTCAGTTAAGAATATGTCATATATTCAATGATACTGATAGTCTCCAGGTCCTCGTAGAATATGTCAATGAGAAAGCATTGACTATTCAACAAGCTATTGAAGTCGTTGAAAATGTATTCTTCAACACATCCAATCAGCTGTATGCCCTCCAGTCAAAATTGAGGCCTATGGAAATACAGGCTGTTGATCGATCTCTGAATGGATTGGACGGGACTACAATGAACAATGGGGTTAATGGCACCAAAGACGTCTACCACACAAACGGCATCAGCACCATTAACAAAATCCATGGAACCAATGAGGTTAATGGAAGCAATGGAATTAACGAGATAAATGAGAGCAACGGGATCAAGAGTACCAGTCATGCCGATGTTTCAAAAGATCCATCCGACCTCGAAATCTTTGAATCATTCATAGCCCGACACCCGGGTATCAAATTTTTGCGTGTGCAATATGTCGACTACTGCTCCATTACTCGATTACGGATTTTATCAATCAAACGTGTCCGTAATCTTCTTTGCGACGAAAAGGTTGATGTTTCTATTGGTATCACCAATAGTAGTTTAACTCTCACGCCAGTCGATCATCGGATTGATTCAGTTTCTCCCAGAGGTGTATCTAGGCTTTTAACCGCAGTCCCCTCTTCTATGCGACCCGGTCCATGTCAGGGGTATGCTTCGGCACAAGGAGAGCTTCGCAATTCTGACAATTCGCCACTTGATGTATGCCCGCGAACTAATCTTCGGAACATTGTGAATAGAGCGAAGAATCACGGTCTTGAATTTCTTGTCGGCTTTGAGATTGAGATTATATTCATGAAAGGCACACTTAACGAGGATAATACCCACGTTTATGCTCCTCTTCCCGGTTCAGACTCTCATTGTTGGGGATCAAATAATGCACTCTCTCCCGCTGTTATAAATGTAATGGATGAGATAATGGAGAAGCTTTCCGACGCTGGTATTGATCTCGAGCAGTGGCATCCAGAATCAGCAACTGGTCAATTTGAGTTTGTCCTACCTGCATGCGCGCCCATCGAGGCTGCAGATATACTTTTACATACTCGAGAAATCATCGCCGCAGTTGCACAAACTCATGGATGGCGTGCAACATTGCACCCAAAACCTCTTCCCAACAAGATGGGCACGGGAGCACATGTTCACCTATCCATACCAACCCCGGAAGGAGAGAAGGAACAAACGTATACTCATTTCTATGCGGGAATACTGAAACATCTTCGCGCAATCACGGCCTTCACCTATGGTAATCCTGCCAGCTATGATCGTATGCTTGCAGCTGGTGGTTGGGCCGGCAGTACATGGGTGACTTGGGGTACCCAAAATCGAGAAACCGCCCTACGTAAGATCGACGGATCGCATTGGGAGTTGAGATGTATGGATGGCCTTGCCAATATCTACTTGGCTTTAGCAGCTATCATTGGTGCAGGTGTAGAAGGCGTAGTTTCAAAAGACAAGATGGCATGGCTCGACTGCGACATGAACCCTGCTAAATTGAGCCAAGCAGACAGAGATGTCTACAACATCGAAGAAATGCTGCCTTGTACTTTGGAGGAGGCACTTGCCGCTCTCAAAATCGACCAAGGTATGTATAAGATACTTGGTGAGGCCGTGGTGGTCACATATATTGCGATGAAACGAGGTGAGCTGGAGCTTATGAATAGCATGAAGGATGAGCAGAGAAGAAATTGGATAATCGAGAGGTATTGAATTGGTGATCCCACAGCTGGGCTACATGCAACGGACTCAGCGGTCATTTTCTAGCGCTTCTCGGGCACGTCTGGATTTCAATGTGATGATCGAGGGGCTGAGCCCGCTTCAATGACAGTAATCATAAGGCGATTTATGTTTAGGCGTTGTACCTTTTCCATTGAAGGATCGCAGAGGGAAATACTTTTCAAGTCAACGCAATAATTTATCCTTTTTGAAGTATGGAATCGAGATTCATCTCCCAGGCCTTTAATGGTCTAACACTTTGAGCAAACCCAGTATCTTTTTTGTACACTTGTTGAACTCCCACAAATGATCATGCTCTGTAATTTTACACATTTTCTTGATCATCAACACTTATACGACTCTGCATAAAAGCATACCGCCCACCCTCCTTTCTACACATTCTCTTGCTTCCAGGATTCCATTCGATGTGCTGATATAGATACACTCTCCCGGTCTTCTCAAACCCTGCACAAAGTTCGCGTCCTTACCCCTCACAATCTTTGAAAGCCCTTCCACATCCATCCAAATTCTTTTTGTAGGTTTACTGATCATCGACATTTCACTCAACACCGGCTCATTATTCCAGTACTTCATTCCTAGCCACAACCTCCTTGTTGAGATATTTCGCTGCGTAACAGGTTCTGGTACATATGTAGATAATTCATCCATAGGAGGAGGAGTGAGGCCACCGCGGGTGACCGAAGAGAGGAATCCAGAGGATTGGAGACCGAGCATGAGAGTGAGGATCATGTTCGAAGAGGGCACAGAAGTAAGCCCAAGTCGGGCTTTAGAGGCATTTTGAAGATGTGATGCTACGTGAGAGAGTGTGACGAGAGACATGATGAGGATTGGGAGTCTCTAAGACGAATTCGCAAGCCCGCGCGGGCACAATTGGTGCGAGTTATCGGGGGCGTATTCTTCAAAGTGGAGAGTGGATGAGATGCTGAGATGGATGTTAGCTACTTGCCGTGAAAATATAGTTGAATTGCTACTGTCAGATTTTCGCAGGACTCACATTCGCAGATTCAGTAATTGTACTCTCGGAATATTTTCATATAATCTTGGATCACCTTGAAATTGTTCGACTCGCTCGTTCAATTTCCTAATGAAGCCAAAAACCAAAATAATTTATTTTTGCCTCATCTAATCGCGATAAGGTTCTAAGGCATGAACTTTCCATCACCTCAATTCCACCCTTCATTGGTTCTCACTTCATGCAGCTTGCCGCCGACATGGCACTCAACCCCCCATGCCGCAGGTCGATAGCTTGGTATGAAATATTGTAATAATATTAATAAGTCGAATCTCTTTCTCTTTCTGTTCCTCTTTCTTTTCTCTTCTGCTAAGTATAATATTTTTCTCTTTCTTTTTTGTATTGTCTTCTCGTCGCGCAAGAAAGCGTTCGACTTCACTTCTGTAGTGTCTCTTAAGCTATCAATAATCGCAGGTCGATAAAATGGCAGTAAGACCAGGGGAAGATCTCGCAGCTACTTTGTAAGTAAAGCTCTGAAATGTCTAAGGACAAGTCGTTGATCCAACCCTCGATAGGTTCGCAGATATACATTATTACTATGGTCCACCAACAGTCAAACCTCCGCATCACAGATTTGATAAAGGTTCATATGTCTATCTTTTCGAAAATGCAGGACAGAGAAGAGCTCGACTTGAAATAGCCAATAATGCCGGTACTTCGGATCAAGATGCTTTCACTGGTCGTGAGTTATACATATGCAAAATAAATGCGAAAGTCACATACACTAATACCACAATCACCAGATCTTGATTCTGCTCATGTCAAATATTCCTATAAGCATACCACATTAGTTACTTTGACTATAGATGGACCAAATGGACAACAAAGAAATAGTCCCATTGGTGCCCAAGAATGGCATTTACCAACTTTTGATCCTCGAAACGAGACTAAGTACATGTACAGACTTCATACTATTGATTTGTACTTTTGGAATAAAGAAGATGCACTTAATTTTGTGAATGGGGTGCGGAGGGTTCTACCTCAACATCAAATCACAATTGAGGATGAGCCAGCGCCACCACCATCTCACGCAGACGATATGAGTCCAATAGTTCAGCAATTGGAAAATGTAGCTATCTTGGACCCTTCATATCATCATGGTAGAACCAAGACATCTCGAACTTCTCCTCCAGCTGCTATCAACGTTTCATTTCCTGGGCCGCCAAATCCCCCCAGTCAACCATCACAAGCTCCTGCTACTTTTGCGCCAATGGCATATAACCCAGCTGCACCAGCTGCTCCCGAAGCTATTCAGCATCGAGAAAAGACACCTCCGCCAGAAGATGGGGCGGGAAATCCACTTGTTCACGCTGCAACTTCTGATCATGGACAATTTTCTCCACTGTCACAATTTCAGCAACACCAAGGCTTTTCAACTCCTGCTCCACCACCACAACTCCAAAGACAGCAAACTTTCCCTATGATGTCTCCACCTCAACAGTCGGCGCACGGACAAGGAAACTTCGCTGGAGTAACTCCACCACAACATACTATTACCCCTCCGAATTCCAACTATGTCCCCGGCTCCGTTCAACCTACATCCGGACTTCGCTCTCCATTCTCTCAACAATTCGCAATCCAAACCCCTTCATTCGCACCTCCACCCACCGCAAACTCGCCAAACACATTTGCACCACCCCCTACCGACCACACTCCACCCCTCCCAACTCCAACTGGCCCTTCTCCTCCCGCCTACTCCTCTCCCCCTATTTCTCCCAACCAACCTACAACTCAATATGCGACCTTTCCCTCCACTCCATCCTACGCAACCCACAACCTACCCACCCCTGGCCTCTTCTCTCCCGGTTTCGCCCCCCAACACCAAAATCCTCCTCTTTCCTCTCCAGCCCCCGGTCTCCAACCTCTTTCCCCCCCAGGAGGCTTCTCAAACTACACCTACACCGGCACGCAAAATAGTGCCGGTCAACCATTAATGTCCCCCAATGATTACAGTATCCATCAACAAGTCTACAGACCGACGGAAATCGAAGCGAAGTTTAAGAGGAAGGGGAGCGGAAAGGGGAAGAAAGGTGATGACAAGAAAGATGGGAAGGATAAGGGACCGAGAGGGAGATTGGAAGATAATGCTGGGAGGTTGGAGAAGGGTGTTACGGGAATTTTGAAGAAGTTTGAGAAGAAGTATGGTTAAGTAAGGGGGGGAGTTGTGATGGGGTGGGATGGTGTGGACGGGAAAAGGGGATTGGGAATCGATAGATTGGAAATTGAAAATGGTCGAAATCTCGATGGAGTGATTCGAGAAGATTAGTCGAAAGTCAGTATGTTGTCAATATACAGGTCTGGGAAATTGAACTACAGCTTCGGACGAGAACGGAGAGATTTACAAGACAGACACATGTATCGGAAGAGAAGGAAGAGGCGAAAGGGGATGTAAAGGGATTGGAGATTAATATCGTATGTATGTAATGTTGTAATGGGGTATCGTAATAAAGTCAAGTAAAAATTGTTGATATTCTCTCTCTCTCTTGTCTTATTTGATTGTTATGGGTGTCTACGATAGGTGTCTATCTATCTCGTCGGGTATCTTTGGGATTCGTTTATTCTTTAGATGGGATGATTGATTACTATGATCAGGAGAAATGGAAATGCTATTCCATTTGTCTGCATCCAAACACTCCATTTATATTGAATTGCTTTACTCAATCCAAATCAAATCAAACCTATCTGTCTTTGAGTTTAATTCTGATCTCCTCCTCCTGTGTGTGTCTGTGTAAGAGTTTATATATGTATATATGTGTATGTGTGTAAGTGTACTCGAGTATGTATCTACATGTAAATTTTGAAGACTCGAATTGAAGACTCAAATACTATATTTGCATTTATATTTACATACCTACCTATAATAGTATGATAAGCAAATACTCGATGGATTAGATAGATATGAATACATCCTCTCCTCTCTTTTTCTCTCCTCTCCTCTTCTCTCCTCTCTTTCTCTCATCTTTCTTTCTAAAGACCTAGTAATAAATATATATTTTTATTATTATTATTATTTATCCATCTATCTATCTATCTATCTATTCATTTATCTATCCATCTCTTCATTTTCGTCTATCTATCTCTTCATCTCTTCATCTCCATCTTCATCTCCCTTGTGATATTTACCTTTACCTCTCTATCGCCCAGTCTATTTCCCAGATCGGAGTATCTTCCTCTTCCTCTACATCTGCGTCTGCGTCTACCTCTCCATCTATCTATCCATCTAGTTCGGGTATCTAATTCTCATCACATCTAGTATCAATAGATATAACAAACAAGCAAGCAAGCATCAAGTCAAAGGTCAAAGTCAATCCACAAAACAATCAAACGAGTTCTAAGAGATATACACATAAATACACACGTACACAAACACACACACAAAACACACAACATGATATGATTCGAATAAATTGTATTCCCTTTCCTTCCCTTCTTTCATCTCCCCTTTCCAACCCAACCCAGATCAAATCAACCCTTTCCGTCCCAACCTATGTTCCAAGCAATCCCAAATCCCATCCATCCATCCGTCCAGCATCTCAATTCCTATTCACACAAAAAAATGCGCCCTTCGCAATGCCAGACCCAGTCCATATATGTATATATGTATGTACGTACACCCAAACTCCTGGCCCCTTGAAAATTATCCATTCCGTAAGAATTCCCAACGTCCAAGTCCAAACCATAATTGTGGAAAAAAAGAAAGCAAAAAAGCATTACGGATTGCAAATTTATGAGTGGTGATATGCTTGCTATGCTATGCACGTCTTTCTTTCTTTCTTTCTTTCTTTCCTCCTTTCATTCATACAAAACATCTTCTCCCTTTCCTTTTCCCTTCCCCTTCCTTCCGCCCCTCTATCCCCTCCTACGAACGAGTTTGCAACCTCGATGTAAAAGTCGAAACCCAAGGACTAGTAGGCGGAGCAATCGGTACCAATTCCGGTCTTCCCTCACTCTTCTCATCCACTGGCATCTCACTCGATCCCCCCGATGCAAAGAGCGCAAATTGGATATCCTGAGTTAAATCCTCCAATTGTTCATCTGTTTCCGTTGGTACCGTAAGATTATTCGCCTTCTCTTTTTGTTCCGCTGCTGCTTTCCTTGCTTCTCTCAAAAGACTTGCACCGATTGCTGACATGCCTTCATTATCCATTTCAACGCCATTATCGTCGAATTCATCTGGTATCAAGACGCGAGGTGCGAGAGATTCTATATCGCTCGTTTTAACCTTATATTCTAATGCTCTCTTTCCTTCATTGATAAGTTCTTCGGTCCAGCCTAAACATTTCTTTAGACTTTGATTCATTTTCTGACTATCGATTAGTAGTTGTTGATGTTTTGATAAGTCGAGTCGTAATCTTTTTTCGTCCTTCTTTCGATGTTTGAGATCATGTTCGGCTACCGCACCAGGACTTAATGTTCCGGCATCAATGAGATCTTCTTCAGAAGATGGGTCCTCTTCATCTTCTTCGTCTTCCTCATCTTCTAAATCAGAATTTCCCTGGCTAATATCCGATAGACCATTACCATCTCTCTCATCCACGACAGACAAAGTCCCGCTTGTTGCACGTGATGAGGCTCCCGTGGCCATAGATAATCGACCCGAACGACTTAGTCGTTTGTATCTTCGTAATTCCGCCGTTTGCCTCCTCATTTCTCGTTCTAGAGTTCGGTTTATAGCGGCAAGTGATGAGTTCGTAATCTCCAAATCTAAAACCTTCCTTTCATTTCGTGCGATGGCTGCTAATTCGTTCATACGTTCTATCGAAGCTCCGGCTTTGAGTACTTCTTCTATTACTTCATCTTCAGAAGAAAGTGATTCCCCATCATCGTCGTCCTCCTCTTCCTCACTTTCCCCCTCTTCTTCTTCTTCTTCCTCCTCCTCTCCTTCAGGTATCTCATCTGTATGTGACATCGAGGCTGGACTTGATGGTTCTGTGATTGTTATAGGATTCGGTATGTCTGTAGAATGGCCCCCCGATGAAACCTTCCTTGTCAATACCAATCTCTCCATAGATGATCCTGTGCTTGTGTTTCGTTGATGCCCATACCCCCCATCTCCACTTGTTCTTCTTGACTGTGTAACATTATTCGCCGATTGTCCACGAACCACAGCTTTCGGTCGAGGTAAAATAGGAGAAGCCAGTGGGGTCGGAGATCTGGCTGTTGATATTGAGGCATATTGTGTATTTAGTTTTTGTGGTGACGTGGGTCGTTGTGAAGGGGAAGTCGTCGTAGCATTTGCTAATCGTGGCGATGTGACTCGAGAATGAGTTGAGAGAACCGAACTCGGGCGAGGAGGCGCAAATTGTGGTGAAGGTGATAGTCCCAATTCCGGCGTACCGTTGGCATGGAAAAACTTTGCATGAC
Source organism: Botrytis porri (assembly GCF_014898465.1). Classification (NCBI taxonomy): domain Eukaryota; kingdom Fungi; phylum Ascomycota; class Leotiomycetes; order Helotiales; family Sclerotiniaceae; genus Botrytis; species Botrytis porri. The sequence continues at coordinate 548,408 of NW_024066093.1, forward strand.
CTCTTTCCTCTCCAAAAGCTGATCCTACGGTTGATGCTCCAGAACGATGTGGTTGTTTCTTGGGGACTTTATCTCCATTGGCATGAAAGAAGGCGGAAGGTTTTTTAGTGAACGCAGGTTTTGTTTGTTGTGTACTGTGACTCTGTGGTTTTACATCACTCGCAAAGAAGAATTTGGAGTCGGCAGAGGATTGTGAAGATTGTGAACAATTTAACTCTGAATTCGAAGGACTGAATGCTACAGTTGATCGTTTCGTCGTATCCCTCTCCATCCCTGAAATACCCAATCCAGACGCATTCTGTGTGGGATCATATAATCGAGGACCTTCAGAAGGTAAGGGAGTTCCTGATGGTGAATGACTTATGCTATCGAATCGAGTCTTTCTTGTACCTGATCTTGCGGTGATATTGTTACCATTCATGAGTGTAGGACCGAGAGTCGATGAATCGTCTTTAATATTATTTGGCGTAGTATTTTCTGGACGTGATTGTCTCGAAGCCGGTCTTGCTGTCGAGACTTTGGGAGTTAATGGAGTCTTGGGTTTGTTTCCTCTATTCGTAGAAGCACTTAAACTTGGTGCCAATGGTCGATTGGGAGTTGTCTTATCGTATGAAGGCATATTTGGATTACCACTTTTGGCGGTCAACGGCGCAGAATCTTTCTGCGAAACCACTCGCATTATGACATTATTGTACTATATGGTAGATGGAGAAATTCGATAAGAAAGACGACTTATGGTGTATGATGTGTGATCTTTTGAGGGGTTGATTGTGAAGAAGGAATGGAATTTGTTTGTTTTTTTGGAGACGGGGTAGATGCAGTGGTAAGTGAGTGAGTGAGTGGTAAGTAGGTAGTAGGTAGTTGATGGACCACTGATAATAATAAGGCGGGCCGATTTGCATGAGTATCAAGCGAATGAATGGGATGAATGAGAATGATGACGGGATGGATGAGTGGATGAGTGGATGGCTGGATGGATGGATAGATAGAAATGTAATAATATTATTATTTGTTCAAGTAGAAATACTAATAAACCATAAGTTAATTAATCAAAAAGGAGTTCTCTATGATGAGTACGAGTACGAGTAGTGATTTAGATACTCGATTAGAATAGGAATAATAAGAAGGATTGCAGGAGCTTTGAATAAGTTATCCACAATATTGGAATAATTGAAACCTTGTGAATATCCATCTAAATTGAATTATGAGACAAGATGCATTTTATATGTATTCGACGATTAAACTACTGTGGTACGATAGGGTAAAACTGTAAAACTGTAAAACTGCAAAGTTCAACGTTTGTGAGATACACGGACGGGGTATAGGAAAAAAAGAGCGGCGTTCTGGTCAAGCTAATCACTGTCTGGGTACGAAGTAAGACATTTGGTACTTTATAATTTCAGAATGATAAAATTTGACCTCCTTATTCTTATTTTTATTCATAGGCATTCAAATAGTTTTACAGCAAATTATCTAGATCTACCGGTAGATGGGAGATGGTGAGTAGGTAGTAAGTAGGTAGTAGATAGTAGATAGATAGTAGGTAGCTTAGCTAGCTAGATATATCAATGTCTTTCGAAGTGATGTTCTATTACATTACTACGATGTGATATACTAGGTATATATAATTCCATTCTTTGAACCAGATAAGATTGTTTCTCATTATTCCGTATATCTTCAATTCATCTATCCTACCTAGATTGTAAATTCATGCAATAAACCGAGTGATCACCTGAGCGTATAGCTACCAACCGAGTTATGAGTTATTATCCCTTAATAACTTCAATATATGAAATCAGTGCCAACAAACATCACTCCAATATAAAATGACAATGACAGCTAAGAGAGACAATATCACCCCTCATCTCAGCACTCTCATCCAAGTAATAACCAACCCATCCCCCCTCTAGAAACATAACTTTGAAGATCATGGGGAACAGCAAAAAGTGCATTAAGAGTCAGACACAGACATATCTAGACATATGTAAAGAACATCTTCCTTGTTTGAGATTCTTTTCCCGGTATATCTATAGACCCTATACCTAATTCATGAGGGATTCCCCTGTTACACGTATGCATAGTGGTGTTGTACATACGTTTAAGGCTTAGTTGGGAGGCTTGTCTGGGTGATGGGTGACGGGAACGGAGTAATCTGTACAGCTCTGCGGTGACTGGATTGTCTCGTGAAAATGATGTTAGTGAGATGGATGAGAAGTGATACCGTGAGGATGTTGTGTCGTATTCTTGTAATACTGCAGTAAGAGTAGATGGATGTATTTGAATGTACAAGCTATATTATGTATTATAGATACGTATATACACGTATATACATGTAAACAAAACAACCAGATAATAACAAGAAACATCAAAGATAATTTAAATCAGCTAATTATCAATCCCAATCCCAAATAACACAAAGCATAAACCATACCAGCGGGCCCTTCCCTATATTCCATCCCATCATACCCCAACCATCCAATCACAAACCCACAACTTACCCGATCGCAAATCCCACCGCGTCACTGAAAAGGGTCCTCATCCTCCATCACTAACCACTGCTGACAGGCTACACTACACCTTAAACGAATTAATTATCCATCGGTATCCAACGTAAGGCTGAGATATTGATGTTAATTACAAATCCATTTGTTTTATTGCATTTACAAGTACAAGTACGTACGTACAATAAAGAATAGGAGTTTGATATTGAATACCTAATCGCTCAATACACATATTCATTGACCCATCTATCCATCCATTCAATCAGTCTTTATTCCTTCCCTCAAACAACTATGGTCCTTCTAGGACTCGGTCTCCTGATCGCCTCAGTTTCTTTTCTATATTATAAACATGCGCCTGCAGGATGGTGGACATTTCTCGAGAGATTGAATTTGCGGCCGGGGGGTAGGATTCGGGATGGGGGTAGCAATCAAAATCGAGATGAAGATGAGAAAGAGAAAGAAGGGAAACAAGAAGATTCGACGCCGAGAAACATAGGAGTAGATGGACGGGAAGACAAAGAAGAGAAATCTTCAACCTTGCCATCACCACCAAATCACACAATAAATGCGCCCACACGAAACTCTACAGCCGCAACAAATGCGCCAACCTTCCAAATCTCCGCCCCTTCTCAAACCCCCTCAATACAACCCCCCTCTCCTCCTCCTTCCAAAGCCGCTCTCGACCGCGCCGCCATGCCCCCACCACCTCCTCTCTTCAAAAAATCCTCGACCACCTCAACTCCAACCCCAAAGACCAAAACCCAACCCAAAACCCCCTCATCACCCACTACTCCGCGCGCGCACGCTTCTCAACCTCCTCTGCAAACTCCCCAAATCCCTAGCTTTTCGCTCGACACTACGAATTCCACATCCTCATCCATAGATCTAGAATCTGAATCCGAACCCGAACCAGAACCAGAAATCCCCTCTTTCCCCGCTGCCCATTCCGCACAACGCGCTTCGAATACCGGGTCGCGAGTCCCTCCACGATTAAATCCTCTTCCTGCTTTTAAATCCACAACCTCATCACTCTCCGCCCCCTCTCGCAGCCCCCTCCCAAACCGCAACCCCCCCTCTCGCAGCCCCCTCCCAAACCGCAACCCCCCCTCCTCATCACTCACAACCCCCTCCCTCGCCCCCCCACCATCCCACACCACCATCCCCTCCAAACCCCGCAAAAAGGTCCTCCTCACCCCCAACCACTCCCCCCTCGACTGGGCCCGTCTCACTTCCTCCCCGACCTCCAATCTCCGCAATCTCCCTCCCTCCACCCCTCTCCTCCGCGTTCCTCCTTCCCTCTTAAAACAATTCTCCGGCCGAAAAGGTAAAGATGCGTGGACGGTGCTGGGAGGGAAGGTGTATAACATTACTCCCTATTTACCGTATCATCCGGGGGGCGAACCGGAACTACTAAAGTGTGCGGGAAGAGATGGGACGAGATTGTTTGGGGAGGTACATCCGTGGGTTAATTGGGAGGGTATGCTGGAGGCGTGTTTGGTGGGGATTAGTGTTGGGGAAGAGGAGTTTGAGGGGGTGGGCGGGTTGGAGGATATGGACTAGTGGGGGAAGGAAATAGAGAGAGAAAGAGGAAGAGGAAGGCTTATAATTGAGAGAGGGGAGGGTTTGTGATGTGTATGTATGGAGTGTGGGGAGTATAGGAAATTAGATAGATAGAGTAGACTTGGCTGGATTATTACATAAATGAGCATAGCTGTATAGATAGGTGCTTCATGAACAGGGATGTATGATATAGACAGACAAACGTACAGAGATCAATATGGCTCTCAGGAATAAATTAGAAGATAGAGAGTAAAATTAGCTGATTTAGCATCAATCTACCAATCCAGATTAATCGGATCAAATCAGATCATTAAGCAAACAGCCGGCACCATGAATTCACCACCCCCATAAATTCACTGCCATCCCTCTCTCTCTCCCCCCATCCACCATCCCCCTCCTACCTAAAAACAAACCTATCCTCATCTTCCTCCTCCACCACCCTCCTCCTTCCACTTCCAGCTCCCGCCCCCGTCCTCACCCTCTTAACCGACGCCGTCTTCTCCAACAAACTTGCCGCCGCCCTTTTGTTTCCACCCACCCCAATACTACCATCCCTTTCCCTTCCCGTCCCACTCAACCCATTACTCCTCAAACTCTCCTTCTGCGTCGTCGAGGCTCGTGAACTTCGTCCTGTGGATGCGGGGGTTAGGGAGCGGAATATACCTGGATCGTCTTCATTTTCATTTTCATTTCCATTTCCGTTTCCATTTTGATATTGATCTTGATTTTCATCCTCCGATTCCGGTACGATCTCCACTTCTGCGCTCAAAGCACGCGCATCCATTGGATTTTCCGGCAATTCCTCATCTTCATTTTCAGAGTTCATTTCTCGGGGTTGTGGCTTTGATTTCGGTTTTGCTTTTGCTTTGGAGCGGGATGAGGAGATTGGGGTTTGTGTTTCTTGCGTTTCTGTTTCTGCTTGTGTTTGTGTTTCTTTTGCTTTGCCTTTGCCTTTGTTTCTTCGGGGCTGGGTATCGTTATCGTTTCCTTCTAGTCCCCAATAATCATCACTATTTCCATTGTCTCTCTTCCTAACTTCTTCAAGAGGTACGATGACTCTAGCATGAGCTCTTACTGGTCCATCTTCTGCGCCTCTCCTTCTGAATTTCTTAAAGTTCTTCCGTCCATTCCATTTATCATCCCATCTTTCACTTTCGTCCATATGTCTTACAGTTTTTGGTGCCGGTCTGGATCGCTTAACTTCCATGTCCTCCACTATGGTTAGCTTGCGCATTTCCTCGATATCGATTGTTGAGACAGCTTGTTTCAGAGATTTTTCTTCGGCTTGTGCGGCTGCTTCAGCACGTTCACGTTGCTGGGCTACCAAAGCTTCGATATCGACTTCTTTCTTTTCTTTCCTTTTCGCTGATTCAGGAGCCACTACTTCTTTCTTAATGACAGGAGGTGGAGGAGTTGGTTCTCCTCTTTCTCGACGTTGTCGTTTAAAGGATGCAGTAGTGGGTGCGAAACTATCCATGTATGACTTTTCTTCGGGAATTGGGGGCGCAGACCTTTTTCTTGTTGATCGCCGTGTCGGTTGAGATGATTCTTCAGGTTCCACAGACTGGGACATTGCGCGGTATGTTTGAACTTCGCGGTTCGGATCTTGAGAAACAAAGAGACCTTGGGATTCTTCGGGGAGATCTTGTTCTACTACCATGGCTTCGGGTATAGAAGCTAGAGAGACCGGTGCTGGTGGAGGATCATCATCGTCATCATCATCAAAACCACTAAAACGACTTGTCACAGCTCTCCTTGATCTACCTCTTCGAAATTGAGTTTCTTGCGAGATTGCACCCTTAGGAGCAGAAGCTGTGGAGGAAGCACTAGCCGAATTAGGCTTAGGTGTTGTAACTGGGTCAGCCTTGGGGGGTAGAATAGGATGAGACTCAGCAGACGCATCTATTAGTCTACCAGCGTTTGGATACGTAGCTTATAATTGTCAGTCAATCCAATCACCAGTGAATTCAAAAGTAAGCTTACCTGGCGTTGAAGCTGGAGCTACAACTCCAGACATCTCTACTTCAAGAGGTCTCCTCAATAAACTCGCATCTGTCTTGAGTATTGCATCCAAGAATTCACTTTGTAATATGAGTCGTTGATCCAAAGCCAAAGCAACTTGACTAGCAAAGTCTTTGAACCATTCAACACCTTCTCCTTTGGTGGGATGAAAGCCCACAACCGCAACACCCTTTCCCTCGCTTCCATCCTCAAACTCACCCACTCCTTTTTCTCCTGCCACATTCTTTACATATCTTACAAAGTCATTCACCGGAGTTTGTGCAGGTGTAACTTCACGATATAATGCTTTTCCACGTCCATCCGTAATGGGCGCTAGAAGTGTCTCAAATTGAGCTTTATCGTAGAAAACAAATGTATAACCATCAAACATAGTTTGTCTCGAGAGATCGGGAGCATAAGATGATGCAGGTTCATCTGTAGGTTCCGTGCCGCGCTCCGGGAGATATTGGACAGCAGCTGGGAAATTATCTTTGAAATCTTTCTCCAAGCTACAAGTACCATCTGATTCTGGCGTGGTAGCATCAACAATGGCTTTGATGAATGGATCATTATCCACTATAAACTTTCCATTAATCAAAGCTCGAAGTCCTTTCGCCGTATTCCGTTTTTTGACAACAACATGAGACGTTATACCACGTTCATATTCGGTAAGAACTTTTATGTCGAGTGGGCCAAACGTTTCATAAAGCGCTCTGAGAGGATCGGCTTTCAAATCTTTTGAAGAGAAAGAGAATGATAAAGCAACGGGGCACCAGGTAATTCTACATAATTCAGCATCACTCACACATGTCGAAAGGATCAAGGAAAGCTCTTACCGGAATAAATGTTTAGATCTTCCTATCATTATTTCATTAACTTCACCCTTAAGCTCATAGTCCTCAATACCCTTGATTGGCTCTCCATTTACCGTGGTTCCAAATTTAGTCTTTTGGTCGTTCAAAATGACTTTTGACCGGCTTTTGGGATTTCTCTTCGTAGGGTTCTCAGTTCAAATTCCAAATCTGACTTGGCTGGTACTTACACAATCATCTGGACCAGTAACTTCAACCTCTACCGTTAAATGCTGTCTCGAAACTGACTTGTCGGCGATCGCGAAATGGCCATCTTTGCTTTCATCAGCTGAGTTAGAAGCCAAAGAATTCGGTCAAACAAACCTTCGGAAACCGTCCTACCGAAGAGATATTTCTTCCCGGGAACGAGCCACCGCGTTTTACCTGCAGGATCTTAGTATCGTTCTTGGTGGAACTGTGTACCAATATAAATATTTACCATCAAAGAAGTCTCCATCGTTTTCTATGGTCCACATGGTAAATAGAGTGGGATTGATCGTTGTAAATTGAGGACACTTTCTTGTTGACCCATAACAATTACAGAGCTATTCAAGAGGAATATCGACGATAATATTTTGTGTTTGGTGGTAATAGTACTGAAGGATAGTTTCACCAGTTCGTAGTGTTATGACACTTATTGATGGATCGATTAGTAGGCAGCACAGAGTAGAAGAGATGGGATGGAAGCTTAACACGCGAATCTTTACCTCGCAAAACGCCTGGTCACATGCAGATTGCGATAAGGAGCAGTACAAAAAGACAATGTGATTAGGTAAGCACTATATCCTAGCAGCCCCATTCCGACACTGTACCTCACCGGGAATGCACCATCAGACGAAGATGCTTCACCAATAGCAACGGATTTCAGTATTCAGTATTCTCGTTTCGGTCTTCACTTATTCACAGAAGCTTTACTACTATTCTGTTCAAACGTAAACTCTAATAACACCTTCATCAATGATTGTAGCACATGAACTTTACGTCTCTCCCACCTTCACCTCCCCCTATGCTTCGTTTCAGATATGTTGGAAGTCACAATCTATGTGTAGAATACTAGATTGTTCGAGAGGTCAATACCCATTCATACAGAAAACGTTTCCAAGAATAACAATCTTCAATGATAGCAAGAATTCACATAGGATGAATTGCAGATTCTCTTTTTTCTGCTACACTTCTACGGCTCGAAAAAGTATCGGGTGGCGAGTCATTGTATATCTCGAGTTCCAATACAGTTTCTTATGAAAAGAAAAGACGAGGATGAACAGCTAAAGCTTGCTACAAGAGCTCACTCTGCATGTATTTCAAATATCAAAAAGTTGCGACTGTCTTCTAGTGAGAGGGCTAGGTAGATCATTCTCCAAGCTATGGATCTGAAAGACAACAAATCATGAGAACAGCAGAGCGGCAGAAGGAAAGCTTCCATTGGGATCCGAGACTTGATAAAATACAGTCGATTCTCCACTATGTATCTTGAATTGACATGATGAAACAGTGATGAGATACCGATGATCGGGAGGATTGGCAATTGAAAGAATCTCAGAACATGCTTCCTCAGCGGTTGCCAGATCTTGTTCCTCTAGAACTTGTAAAAAAGGCTCGTAGAGCTCCTCAACGATGTCTTTTCCCCCACCAAAATCTACATTATTCTGGCAAAAGTTAAAACTTCCAATTCTTGTGAATGTACCCGTTTGGAATTTGTGTTTCGAAGAACAATGCCATATATTCCCAATCCATGAATAGACTCGTTCGGATTGACCTTTCTAACAAAGCCAATTGAGCCTCCAATTAATAGTACCAAATGTAGAGATTGAATATAGTTTTGGTCAATGTCATCCAGACAGTCTAAAAAGTTTGGGAATATCTTCATTTGGCCACGAAAATTTAACGAGACTGCGGCATCATTTTTACACCCTGCTCCATCTAATGCCCCTATGTAAGCGATGTGGCCAGCTGCCATGGTAGAGCAAGCGAGTCGGGCAAATCCATCAATAACCTGTCCGAAAGGATCGTGACCGTAAGGAGTCGTGCCAGCATCCACAACATGCGCATATCTGGTATCGAGGATATCACCGTATAACACCGGCCATGCTATCCGCCCATAAATGGAAGCCCAAGACCAAGAAGGGGCTCGCCAGAGCGGTCGCTCCCTGGCGTTACATCCCGCCAGATCCCAGCAAAGCTGCTCTTCGATTTTTTTCCTCCACACCCCGGCCAAATCCTGATCGCCATTCTCGTCGAATTCCAGTTTCGCAATGCCAGGAAGTGCTGGTAATTTGTCGTTTTCATATGTCAGATTAGCTGCCGAATAAAGTTGAACGACTTGAGGCCACTGCCACTCAAACATCCCTGTTCGGTAGATAGGTGACCGAGCACAACTTTCTCGGACTCTTTCGGGGAAGAACTCTGTCGCAATGAAAGACCTGCATTCTCAAAATGCGCCACGATTACCGAAGTGAATGGTCCGTGGCAGCAAGATTTTCTCTTGTAACGCCCATGCTCTTGTTCCAACATGGGCTTCTACGGTAGAATAATCGTATTCCTTCTGGCATAGAAAATCTTGTACTCTTTGCCGACCACCATCAGTAATTCGTGCTCGGAGGCCGCCACTGAAGTCTGGCGGTTCAAGAAAACAACCTTCGGAGCTATCACGAGCTGACGAGGCAGCTATTGTGATGACACGATCTCCGTAGACTGAGCTCATTAACCCAGATTCCTTTTGCCAATCATTGTCATCATCCTGTATAATGCACAAAGAGTCGATCTATATGTAATCAATGCCCATTTTCCTTGTAGTATTAATTGAACCCTTGAAAGGCTTTGGAAGAATACCCAGTGGTATCCCATTCATCAATTGGCCAATGTTTTTGGTTGTAAGCTTGATGACCTTATGAGATCCCTAGCTATGAGATATTGTTGCATATCGCAATCTATCTTGATAGTTAGCCGTGAGAATAAGTCGTGGCAATCCCCAGCGACAAATTTTAGCCTCGTTGGCAAAATCTCGTTGTTATTGCTCTTGCAGGCTTCATGCTTTTGGATAAAATGCGATAGCCAGTTTTTCGCTGTGTTGAATACAACTGGCAATTTGTCAAAACAATCAACTTTGCTCGGTTAGTAGGTTAAACGAAGACTAATGTTGATATAACGAACCTGACACTGGGAGGAAAGTGAAATCAAACATCAGTTCAGACGCTATCCCTTCATCGAAACTATTGCAGACCTTCCGCGGTAGATTTAGCCAAAGCAGTTGGGATCGATTTGCACCCCAGTTTTGAATGGACAAAAACGATATTGACCTCTTGCCCAGGAGCAATAAGCGATTCTCAATCCCTTTCGTCGCCAAAGAATCAGGGCCTTGGATGTTATTGGGTGAAATTTGTAAGATTACTACTTGGTGTGACTAGATGATGAAGTGTGCACTGAAACATTCCATGCACGTAAGAATTCATGTGGGTGACTAGGTATCGTTTCAAACTTCATGTATGCATTAACTTTTGGACTTGTAACTTTTGAAGATCCTTTTATACCTACTCAAGACAGAAAACATTACAATCAACACAGAATCCAATGCCATAATCATAAGATACAAACTCCACCACTGTAGTAGACCAAGACCAAATCATCATTCATCACGAAGAAAAACATGAGAATCATGAGAACATTCCGCCAACCTACCCACTTCGTCGCATCCAACCCAAAAATCTCAATTTCCTAGAATCTGCCTCAGCAGACTCACTCCTCTGTGTCTGCAGTCCCGTGCTCGTGAAACTTCTCTGAGGAGCTGGTGCAGATATCATAGGTAAACCTGGCCAGGTCGTCGGATGTACTAAGGAAACTGGCCTATGAACTTTTGCTGGAGATCTAATGACACTATCGGTCGATGTAGATGCAGATTGAAGAGCTCGAATGCTTAAAAGATATTTGGGGTCACGTTCATTCATACTATTCAAAGTATTTGGAGAGGTGGCGGTTGCTGGTCTTGCAGGTGGTGAAGGTGTGCGGAGTAGACTTCGGTCGATTGGCGTTTCGAGAACCGACTCCTGTATATTATCATTGACATTTTGTGGAGAAGGGTGAGGCGAACTATAATTAGTGCTATCTTTCAAGGCTTTTGGTCGAGAGTCCCCTGCGGAATTCTGAACAAGACAGTTGTCGTCAGACTTTGTTGAGGTTTCTACTTCAGTAAATTTGCCAGGAGATGGTGGGGATGGGGGATTGATATGGCCTTCATCGCTTCCTAACATAGAATTTCCTATGTGAGCCCGAACACGTTTCAAGTGGAGATCACTTGGTACTTTTAGTGTTCCTGGTCTAATTTCCGCTGTGGAAGTATAGGGGTTAATGCGAGTTGTGTTCACAGGACTCTCTGGAATATCAGGCATTTGTCTTTCACTAAATTGCGATCTTCTTTTGCTTGAGAAATTGGAGGGCTTAGGCAATGCTTTGTCTTTCTCGTTGTAGATTGATCGATGAATCTCTTCTTTAGGAGGAAGAACTTCTCTTCGGTTTGTCTTTGGACTATCACAAGCATTGTCTGTACCTTGTTGGACTAGATTGATCACAGCAAAACTCGACGTTTGTTCTTCTTGACTATTCAGATCAGCTTCAAGATATTCTTCCATCTGACGATAGAAGTGACCAGGACTAAAATCTCTAGAATTTCGTGGGTTCAGCTTTTTTGTATGTCGTTTCGAGTTGTTACGGTCCTCTGCCTCCATGACTTGATAGGTCAATGCAGACTTCTCGGTCGAATCAAATAAAGATTTCACTGGGCTATGAGATGAGTCAGTCGGATTAATTGGTGGTGAAAGTTCCTGATACAGTTTGACATGTTCACCAACTGTCGTGACAGAAAGCGAAGTATCTGGTCTCGCTGGGAGATCATCGTTATTTCCAGGGCGTTCAAGGGAGTAGACTGACGCCTCGTACAACCAAGGACTATGGTGACTTTCCTGATAATCTGGATATCGTGGTGACATCGGAGCAATAGAAGCACTATATAGATCTGGTGTCTGCTTTACGCCTGGATATTGTTGAGGAAGTGGTGGCCAAGCAGATCTATCGGGAACAATCAATTGACGAGAGGTTTCTCCTTGTTCGAACATAGCTTTGAATAGAGTTCTGGCGTAATCGAGAGGAAATCCGGCGATTCTGACCGATGTAACAGTGCCACGAAGGTTTATGATTGCATCGCAAAACTGCATGGCTTCCTTTGGAAAGTATTCTGGTAGAAGAATTAGTAGGGAACGGGACGACCTTTGAAACATGTAGGAAAAGGCAGACATACCAAACACTTCGTCTGCCTTCCAATCGGGATCATTCTCATCAAATGGACGATAACCATTGAAACGTCGACACAATAGAGTAAGCTCAGCCATTCTGCCACGTCGCTGCATCAAACCACTGACGAGATCAAGTAAAAGACGTTCCATTTTTTCCACGTTATACTCAAATCGCCTCGCAAACTTGAGCGCATTACCACCAAACCGAGTGAGATCGAGTTCAATTGTGAGGTGTTGAATCCTATCCAAAAATTTGGGCAACCAAATACTCGAGAGCGGAGTAAAAATTGAACTGCAAAATGGAGTCAAGGTAACGTGAAAGTGATATTCTGTCCAAAAGTAGGTCATTAAATCATTTCTCATGAGGCTAAAAGATGCCAGTGCACCCGAAACCATTTCAAGAACGTTCCATGGCGAAGTGAAGTAGTAATCATGATAGCAATTTCTCCAAGCAAATTCAGGGGATAGAGATACCATAATATCTGTGCTACTAGGTAAACAATAAAAATAAATCTTACGGCGAACTTTGGTAGGCATATCAAAAAATGGAGAGAATTTGTCGCTCATTCGGGGTGGAAGACAATGCTCGAAACTCTCATTGGAATTCAAAGGCACGCCATCGTTAGCGCAAAGGTCCCAATTTCTATCGAATGGAGGATCCCAAGGAAGGGTGGTCTCTTTGGCAATCGTCGAGATGTAATTTAGTTGAGATCTTGAAATTTCTCTACTAGGCCCTAATGCTAAACGCCGAAGTCGTGTAGGTTGTGAAGGTTTTTTGCTTTTTGTAGACGAGTTGCGAGAGACAGATAGCCAGCTCGAGCGATTAGACTTGCTTGAACTTGATGGAGGTTGAAGAGTCAATAACATATCATTCTGTGAGGGAATGACTTGGACACCTTCTGGGATTTGGAATGAAACCACTGACGTTCGCTTTGCAGTTGGGGGCGGAAGAGGTTGTTCAGATTTCAGCTTTGTGTAATTCATTATCGGTGGAACCCATACTCCTGCAGAATATCTGCTAGATGTAGAAGATGCTCGAGTTGGCAGCAAAACCTCTTTCTCTGGTAACTGAAGTTCCTTTATAGATTGAATGGAGGATCGAATATTAGGAGTTGTCGAGGCAGAATGAAGTTTCCTAGGAAGGGGCGATTCAGCCGAAGATGACATTTGAGTTGGAAGGAACTGATTGTTTCCTTGTGAAGGAACATCCTTAAGTAATTGAACAGAATGTTTATTATCGGTAAAGAAGGTAGTGGAAAGGGATCTGCTAAGTTTGCTTGCGGTGGATGCTGCACGAGTCGGGGTTTCTTTCTTGGGTGAAAAGATTTCTTGCATAGATTGCACAGATATTCTGTTGCTGAAAGAAAAGGGCCTCGACGTGCGCGCTTTGGTGACTTCTGATGATGAACTATTCGAAAGCAGTTGACCTTGCTGTGACGACAATATTTCAGTGGATTTGGTGACAACATGACTGTTGGGAGACAAAGAGGTGGACTTTTTGAATCTGCTAGATTTCGATGAGATGCTAGCTGGCAGAGATTGGCCTTTGAGTGAGGATAAAGAATTGTGAGTTGACTCAACAGAGCAACCACTGGTCTGAGACGTTGTCGGAGAGTCAGATTTTCGAGAGAGAGGAGACAAAGATCGTTTAATTGACCCTACAATAGACCGTCGTAATGACACTGATATTGTTAGCCAGATTTGGATAAAAGATTATTCTGAGAGCTTACATCTCTTGTTTCCAGAGCCTATTTTCTCTGTATAGTCCATGGCTTCCCAGAAGTAATTCAGACTAAGTTGTTTATGAATTATTGGGATGCGCCGAAGAATTGGTTGAAATAATTGATTAGTTTGATCACCGTGAATTGAAATTTTTATTAGCCGAGCAATACCAGCAAGGCTGTGCACAACCTGTGAATAGGTAGGTAGCTAGCTAATGAAGTGATGGATGAAATTTCTTCTGACTTGTCTTTAGTGAATTTCACATTCTAGATTCAATAGCAGAATGTTGATGACTTGTTCATATTGATCTTCCTCCTGGAAAAGTCTCGACACAAACCTAGTCTATGTTCCATGGCTTACCGATTTACCAACTTATCAGTACCTCTAAATATAATAACATGGCAAGAGAAAAGCATGTTTCAAATGCTTACAATTTCTCAGTAGACGATGGAAACAGCGACCTTGACTTATCAAAGAAACTATACAGCTCTGAAAAGAAACCTTCATCCTGGAATATTTCATGACTCAAATTATGAATCAGGAATATTCACAATCTTGCTTAAAATAAGTTCACATGGAGAGATTTGACTCTCTCATCTCACTTGAGAAGCCTATCTAGGAAATGTATAAGAAATAATGCACCACGGTCATGGATCTGTAACCGTGAAACTTTGAGATATACCCGCCAGCTTCGCTACCCCCAATGTAAAATACAACGAATCGGTAGCCACTCTATCTACTGAGAACTGGTGAGTAGATATTGCCATATGGCAAGTATCGTTCTTCTGTCAACAGTGACAGGTTGCATCAATCTTTGATCGGAGCCTGCGTAACCTAGAGATTATCTCATCCTGTGACCCTGAGCCAAGAGATCTCAGTATCATGCGGGAGCATCATGTTGGTGTATTAGAACAAGTACGTTCAGTGCCAGAATGAGATTTTCAATAACAGTTAACACATTAATAGATATTGACATGAGGGCTCTGGTGAGAGTCCCTAAAGTCTGTCAACCGTGAAGGTTGTGATGTCACTTGAGGTCGTCAGAATGTGGTATCGGAATAACAGATATTCCGGACCCCGCCATCGTCATAATTGATTTTTGAAAAGCATTTCTTTCCTTTCACACAAATGAACCACATAGAATTTCATCGCATATAACTGGCATATCTTCAGAACTTCCACTATTTGATACATTCTCCCCTCAAAAATACCACAACTGCACTCTCAAATAGCCTATCGCAATCGCAAGTATGAGTGCGCCACCTGCTAAGTTCGATGCCGAAAAGGCAGACAATTTTGAAGATGTAAGTTATCCGCCATTGTATGCGCGCCAGACTCTCTGATATACACGTTGCTGTTCGCGAAACTGACACATTCTTAGATCGAGAAACAATTCGCAGTCAAAGGTCGGCGTTACTCCAAGATCTTATTCTAAATACCCCGCCATTAACACCGAAGTTAGCTGTTCAACATATGTCCACATACTGGGCAATTCTTGAAAAAGTCCGCGGATCATCTCTCCGACTCACAAAAATTGATAACGAGATCTATGAACATTTGATGAAGGATTTCCCAGAACTTGACCCGGCAGCCACAATCAATGAGGATGAAATGAAGAGCAAGACAGGAAAGGAGAGGTGGAGAAATTTCATGATGAAGTATGAGAAGACCGTGGAGGATTATAACTTCGGAACGATGTTGAGAACCAGTCCAAAATCTGAATATGAACAAGACGCAACCATCTTTGGTATGTTTAGTTGTACTGGTCATTTGGAATGGTGAAGCTAACGATGGCCTTGTGTAGTCCCTAGAATGCAATTCTATGCTTACGAGATTGCAAGGTTAGTCCATTTTACCTATATGAAGCAACTATTCTCTAACCACTCAATAGAAACCGCAAAGGATTGAATGACTGGATCTACGAAAAAGAGCACCCAGAGGCCGAGAAGAAGGCTGCTTAGGAGAATGATCCAAACAATAAATTTCGCTTAAAAACATTATACCCTCAATCACCAGAAAATACATTTAGTATATGGACTACGTACTATAACCATAGAACTCTGAACGTGAGAACTCGAAGCCGACTCTTTCTTATTACACCAACGCAGCACGTTATCAGCCGTCTGAGATCCAAGTTTCTTGTTTTTGTTCTGCTTCTTGAACTAAACTCCGGCCAACCATAGGCGTTTGTGTCTAGTGCTTACAGGAGTTCAACAGACGTTCGATTTGAGCAAAGACAACCTGTAATTTCCCAACCAGCAGTTTTGTGACCTACAAATCTAAATCCTGCATTTCTACATCTTGCACTCATATAGCGTGCGATTTTACAACCATTTAATTCTTGACTTCGAATAGTTTCCAAGGTTGAGCCAAGTGGCCAAACGGAGTCCAGCTTCGGTGGTAATTTGAATACAGTGGTACTAACCGCCGTTTGACCAGTATATATTTTCTTTCTTATAACAATTCCTACCACCTCTATGCAAAATTGACCATTTCCGATACCTCCGCGCTTGATTATCAAATTTTAAGATGAATAATTCTATACACGATGCCAGTCGATCGTAAAACCCAAGAACATCCAAAATAGAAGTAAAGATGTAGACTAACGAATTAACAAGAAGACCAATACAAGTAAGGGATCTAAGGACGAAAAATCATCAGGCAGCACAACTTCGAGAGATACAAGAATCCAAAACTTATTGCAGAAAAGCTGGAATAATCGTCTGAAAACCATGCGTCAAGTTCAAAAGAAGGATAATGCGGAAGATGGAAAGGCAAACGGGGTGCAAGGCGTGTTAGCTGATGCAGCTCAAATGGCAGTTGACACAAAGAAGCAGAGCAGAAAAATTGTGATACTGGGATGAAAACAGGTTGAAGAGACACACGATGCGAACAGCATAGAAAGAAGGGACAATAACAAGTATTGGTCACCATACCGTTTAATAGTGTAATTACCGTTCACCTAGGCGCGGTGCGGAGTCAGATTTTCATCAGCAGATGGTGGGTAATAGATAGCATGGGGGTGTGAATGGACGTTGGTGAGTTCAATCATTGGGTCCAAGGTTGGTGTTTGGCATTATGGGTATTGCTTTTTCGGTTTGCCAGATTGCAGTTGTTAGGATGCTCAAAGTTTCCCACTTAATAGCATGTAGGATAGATTTTAAGTCACAAATGTTCATTACCGAGATTGGGAACGCGTTTAGTCTTTAAATTGCCCACGACTTGGAGGGATTTGGATGTCAAAGCCTTTGAAGTATTTTGGCTATTTGCTAATCTTATTATCACATACCTAGCAGTTGAACGACCGACACGTTCTGTTGATCTTGTTACTCTCAATTCGCACCCCAGCATCCCGCAACTCACATTCACACATCCGTCTCGCTATCAAAACACGTCTCTCTATACTTAGGACACATCTCATTCCACATATGCTGATGATAATCACAGGGCTTGACTCTCACCGGATTCCTAGGATCCGTTTCCACCTTCCACGGAGACCCCGCCGGTTCCCAAATAGCCTTCATCGTATCAGATTGAAGTCCATCAGCCCTTAGCAAAGCCTCGTCAATACTGGTGTCTGATTCTCTACATTTTGAACCGTAGAAACATCCTAGGGATTGCGAAACATAACATCGGGCTAAGAACCTTTGTGCTGTTGAATGCGTCTGAGTCGAGGATTCGGGTTTGGTATGCTTGTATACATACATGACAATTTCCGTTGTGGGGAAAGTGTTCGATTTGAAGTAGAAGGATACGATGCGATTCATCATCACGTCTTGCAAGATGGGGATCTCTTTCTTCTCAGCGAATATGTAGAGATCCCATAAAATCTCGATGTTTTTGATAGTTTCGGGTAGCCAAAATCGGCCCCGATATGCAAATTGTAATAGTCCTGTGAGAACTCTGGGATCGATGACAAGTTTGAAGTATTTGGAGTTTTCAATGGGACCAAGGATACTCCTGAAGAGTCGGGATTGGCAGCGAGTGAGTAGCTCGCGGTGTACAATGAACTCTTTTTCTTCGCTGTAATGGGCCGCGGCTATCTTTACCATGACGTGGTTTGCACTGGAGATTTGATTAGTATATTGTAGATGTAGAGAGATGTGGTACTCACCGGGGTTTTCCAGGTAAAGGGGCAAAGCGAGGGTCTGCTTCTTGCCAATCGTAGGTGGCGAGAGTCTGGGACATAGATGGTATTTTGTGCGTTAGATTGTTCTTGGGATATGAAAGAAGTTGTATATTCTTTAGTAGATTATCTGTGAGATATTTCATATTAAGAAGGGACTTTCGTTGTTGAAAACTTTTGTCTTTCTAGAATCTCGAAGTATATGGATGAACTTATGGTATCTGATGGTATCTGAAAGTGAGTTCTTGTAAGTTGAAACTTATCTATGAAAATGTTATGTTCGGAATAAGTTCACATATACAGAACTTTCAATAGGTATCTACGGTTGTAATTCTACAGTTTTCAGTCAGGCTCAGTATGGTCGGGTTCGAGAAAGCCACTGATCATGGTAGAGGGCTGTTGCAGTACGGTTCTACCGTACTGGTGAAGCCCAGCGGATGCATCTGAATGCGATTGCATGGCAGAAGTCGAGGCAAGGTGGAAACCACTTCGTTTAATGATGTCAGGAGCTCAAAATTCAGCAGACCAATTTGAAGTTTGAACACGGCAAACCAAGTGATAACGACTGCAGTATCTCTCTTTGTAATCTGTTCCACAAGATCTTGTAATGTTCCGGTCGTTGAATATCGACAGTCTATACTAACCGCACACTTAACAGCACCCCACTCTCCACAATAAAAGCTGATGCTTTCACAACTCTCTTGATGGGACTGACATTCTCTACATTGGCCACTGTTTATTTTGAATCACGTTACAGTGCGTAATCTTGGACTCATCGTATCTCACACGGAAAATTAATGAATATCTCAATTCATTTGGGAAACAAGCAAAGGCTTTCGGCACTAATGCGGTTGCAGAGATGTTAACTTCAAAACCCTATGAACTTACCATCTGCTTGACTCTCTGTTGACTATCATTTACAGAAGACCTGCTGTGACAGAATAAAACCCACCGTCTGAACAATACCTAGAGGTTGTCTCTCGCATCGCTTGTAAATCTTGGAGGCATGATGGTATGATTATGGGCCAGGTTTTTTGGTGACAATTATTGTCATTTTGAAAAGTCAAAAAGTAGCAATATTTTCATGCGTAACGTCAATTCCCAAACAATTCTTTCAAGAACCAAACTGGTGATCATAGTTCTTGTTAACTGGGGACTATTGAATGACTACCTATTCAATCTTGTGAGGAGATGGCACGTCGCTCAGAATTACACTTCTATGGGAACTGATTCACAGAAGTTCAATGTACAAGTGTAGGAAGGATGTTTGTGTAAAATCATGATCTCTTTTGCTCGGTTTCCTAATCCTTACCCTATAAACTCGATTTAGCTGACTTTAGCCATTTACGACACCTCTCATTATAGCTTATATTAATGAATGACTGAAGAGCGCAAGCAATAGTTCCTACCTCTTCCCTCTGCCTATCACAACTTTGAATTATTTTGCTTCGGCCTTTTCTATAACACCAGCTTCAAAGCCTTCAATTGTAGTAGTAAGTTCTCCCATTCACTTGATATATGTAAGACTTAGGTATAATGGTGGTTGAAAAAGGCTTGAAAAGATCCAGCAAGTTTTACCTCCTCACAAACTGTCCCTATCAGAATAGCAACATGGGACAAAGCTGTGTACGGCCTAAGAATATCTCCACACAAGAACAATCACGAGGCAATTTACTTCTGACAACATTTTCGCATTAGTAAATACTTATAGAAACTATGACATAATCACGTATAGACCGTGTCCTAAATGTATCAAGGGTTGCCGGCTCAGTAAGTAGGTAAGCATGATCCATTGGAACTCAGCTTTCGCCAAGCGTATCTCACAGTTATTCTTAGAGAGAACCGTCTTGTTCGAAGTTGATTTGAAATCAGGCCAGTCATCATTCAAAGACTTGTAGACTCTGCCTCCCTTGCTTGATAACTTCGGGTGGTGAGTAGTCAGGTGTGAAGCAATCCCAGCTTGTCCCCCAGCCCCTTTCTCGTGCATCCCATAGCTAACATGAAGCGAAAGCAATGAGATATAATCAATGACCTCCCTCGGATTCAATGTTATTCCTAGAGAAATAATAGAAAAGACCCTCGAATGAAAAGGGTATCTTCGCAAATCAGTAAATAGGGCTGAATGCACAATTTGATGCCAGCTTTGGTTGCACTCAACAATAACAGGTTCATGATACGTATTTCGGAGTCTCATCTCGACTTTTTATTGAGGTATCGTGAATAATATTGAGGCTTTCCTCAGCGCGGCATGATAAACAATCGAAAAATCGACCACTAATCACAGTGAGATTTCAGGCACCTGCGTAACCAGTCCTAACAGGCTGGTTTCTAATCATTCAATATTTGAGCTTCAATACAACCATTTATGGATACATCTTAGAAATTTACGATGATCAGCTAAGCCGCGTGACAAGATTTTGCCGTGAAAAGCGTATTCTCGGTAAGTTGTGCCGCATCTTCATGCCACATGAATGAATGTAAGCTTACATGCCGTTTCAAAGCGAAGTAATATCGGTAAGGCTATTTAGGATCACGAAATTATTGAAAAGATACGAAATCACAAGTCAGCTCAACGGTAAGCTTATAGAAATCTATACCATCCCACCCCGTAATATCGGTGGCGGTGTATTGTGCCTCGAAAATTGGAAGAGTCACGCCCATTTTCTGAGGTACTGCTTTCGGCTTCTGCGCACGCCTCTTACACGGTATGATTTTCAACAGTGATGGAACTATATCGGAGTGTTAAACTAAGAAGCCTAGCTATGCACTCTTGCAATCTATAAATTAAACGTTGTCCCACGAGACTCTGCAATTACAACTAGACCACTCAGAATTGCCCTCTCTTGTTCTTTCTCCAGTTACAAAATCTATTTATCACATATACCTGCCCCGAGAAAATCAAAACAACATGGCTCAAGTATGTAGCGCAAGTCTTCCATTTAAATGAGACGAACTAACATGACTATTAGAGCAATGGCGTAACGTCGGAACCAGCCATCACGACGATGAACGGTGCTCCCGTTCTAAAGCCAGCATCTACCCAAAGAATTGCAATCAGCTCAGAGCCACTCTTCTGCTTCAAGATATCAATCTCTTGGAATTGATCCAACATATCACTCATGAGCGGATTCCAGAACGGTAAGTCGAAAACGACACTCCTCATCGTTATCTATTGCAAGTCTTCATCATGAACTAAGCTAATTTTACATGTTCAGTGTCGTCCATGCAAGAGGTACCAGCGCTCACGGATACTTTGAAGTCACCGACGACATCTCGGACGTCACATCCGCGGCATTTTTAAACAAAGTTGGAAAGCAGACAGATTTATTTTGTCGGTTCTCTACGTAGCCGGCCGAGCAGAATCTGCCGAAACTGTCCGAGATACTCGTGGTTTTGCCTTCAAAATGTTAACTGAGGAAGGTAACTTAGATTGGCTATTTCTCAGCACTGTAAGTCAATCGGATGAGTACTCGAGAATAGTTCAAAAGCTTATAATTTAATTAGCCTGTCTTTCCAATCCGAGATGGAGCAAAATTTCCATCTTTCACTCATGCAACCAAGAAGAACCCAAGAAGTGGTTTACCTGATCACAAGGCATTTTGGGAGTACGTTCTTCTACCCCCCTAGGCTATTATAACAGACTGTTAACCTTTCATAGCTACTTCACTCACAACCAAGAGGCAATTCACTTCCTTATGTTCCTCTTCAGTGACCGTGCTACACCAGTTGATTTCCAACACGCCGACATCTTCAGTATCAACACCTACAAATTCACCTAATCAGACGGTTCATTCACATACGTGAAGATCCATCTCAAGACCAATCAAGGAGTGAAAAACTTTACACAAGATGAGGCCAATCAAAAGGCTGGTGTCGACCCAGACTTCCAAACTCGTAGTCTTTATGAAGATATCGAAAATCAGAAATACCCGACGTGGGATGTTTTTGCACAGATTATTGACCCTGTCAAAGCCGAGAATTACCATATCAATATCTTTGACGCAACTAAAACATTCCCATTTTCGGAATTCCCTCTTCGCAAATTCGGTAAAATTACACTAAACAGGAATGTGGATAATTTCTTCGCAGAGCAAGAGCAAAGTGCTTTCAGTCCAACAAATCTTGTCCCTGGATGGGCTCTGACTCCAGATCTTAGTAAGTATTTTCTTCTAATCAACAAGAACAGAGTTTCCTCTCTTCGTTACGATTCTAACAAGTGCACTAGTCATCCAAACCCGTGCTCTTGCCTACGCAGACACTCAAAGATATCGTCTTGGAGCCAACTTCGTCCAACTCCCTGTCAATGCTCCATACAAAAAGCCTTTTACTCCTCTCATCAGAGACGGAGCTGCTACTATCAACGGCAACTTCGGTGGGACTCAAAATTACTTCCCATCGTCTTTCTACAATGTCGGAGTGGCAACACAATATTCACAACCCGATGAAGAACAATTCCAAGGAACAGTTGTCAACTTCGAGAGTGAAGTCGTCGATGCAGACTACGTGCAGCCAAGAATATTTTGGGAGAAGACGTTGGCTCAAGAGCCAGGTCAGCAGGATAACCTTATCAGCAATGTTGCTGGTCATTTGAGCTCTGTTACTGGAGAGAAGGGAATTGAAGTTCGGCAAGCGGTCTATGGTATAGAATGCATGTAGCCCTCAATTCAACCCAATTACTAACTCTACAACTAGCAATGTTCGGCAAAGTCAACTCAGATCTCGGCAAGCGTATTGAGACTTCAACAGAAGCTTTGATCAAGCAAAACGAGACTGTAACGGTGACCAAAGATATGAACAATATCAAGATCAGCAAGCAAAATGGAGTGAAAAATGGTATACCAAATGGTAACAGCCATAACAGTGGTATGTTCGCTCATAAGAATTGGATCTAGATGATATGGGTTTCGTTGTATTTGTAATGTATTGTTGGAAGTTGGAACGAGTAAAGTCCGTTTTCTGAAAAAAAAAACCCCCCGATTTATGTAGTGATAAGTGCGGGGATGTATTTTCCTGAATCAAATGAGAGAGAAGATATAGAAGAGATTGATGAAGAAGCGGACAATTTTAATTTATTTTGGATGTATTTGGCACCTTGCATTTGATTATCAAGAAAATTGGCGGCCCTCATTGGAAACTTCCCAAATTCAAGCCACCAAATGAGCTGGAAACCTATCCCGAGTTCCAGACGTTCTGCGCTGTTCTACCAAGTAGCTCGGAATCTCGAATCAACCAACGAGATAGGGAATGGTTCTTCACGCCGCACAAACTTAGGGTAAAAGACTGCAAAAACTCATGCGAAAGCCGTTTCTTTGCCTCTGGAATAGGAGTTATCAAATAGAAGATCAATCGACAGGAATCTCTGATATGTTCGGAAGTTCAACACCGCTAGTTTCGATCCCTTAATTTAGGAATCCACATTCCAAGAGCTACTGTGGATGTGTAATATGATGATCATTTGATGTAATGGGATGATGATAATCAGATTGCTCATTGAAAAAGGTGGAAATTTAAAGCACACACGCCTGGGGGGGAGAATCCTGTCGCCTCTTTTTAAACCCAGATTAATCATAATTGGGTGTTGATCATTGTTTGAGAGATAGCATGAAAGACAATAATTGGAATCGCTTTGAGGAAATGTGACCAATTAGAGGAATAAGTTGAATAACAATTTCTGAAGAAAAAAAAGCTCTAAGATTATCTACAAAGCGTCGATATAATATTCTCCTGTCTGGTTAACCCACGACTGTGTGCGCCTTTCTTAGTCCCTGGTATATGCCTCCCAAAATTCAAACGCCACGCGTATTATTCTAAAACAAAAACTTTCTGTGCCAAGGGTGAGTAACAGGCTATTTTATGATGAATACCATATGGGAACTGGCATCGATAATTCCCTTTGCGGATGGTTTGATTCTGAATTCTGAAAGCCATAGGTCCCTGCTGGTGGAATGCGGTATAGTTCCGGTTCATTGAACTGTTCCTGATAACCTCCTCCAAACAAGGAATAATGTATATGTTGCTGACTGTCCCATTGCAATTGAGGAGTTTGCTCCCGAGAATTACTGCGTTCTACTTGAACATTGCTTTCTGGTTGCTGAGAACTTTCCGGGATTGGGCCACTCGCGATCACCTTCTCAAATAAAGCCGCCCTCTCATCTTGTAACTCCTTCCTTTTCACTTCGAGAACTTTTTTCTTTTCTTTAACTTCCTCACGAAAGTTAACTAGACGTTCATTGCTATTCTTTATCTCTTGAGATAATCGTGACCGTGCTGCGACTACCTGCCGCTTGGACTTCCTGATATTCTCTTGAATTTTGAGGTCAGAGAAATTCTTGTCGAAAATGACATCGGACATTAAGCTTCCTTGTGTAATGTTCATCGGACCTAAAGGTTGAACAGCTGGTTGCATTTGTCGTGCTTGAGAAACCAACACTTCTACCTGGGAAGAAAGATTATGAGCTTTTGCAAAAGAAGATCGTTCCATCATATGATCGAATCCTCCATCAATTCCCCATGCATTAATATTTGGTGACTGTAATGCATAATCCATAGTCAGGATGCACTGGTTCATGACGGTGGAAGCTTTCTGCAAGATTAATAAAACGTTGGACTCGGTACTCAGCAGTAATTGTCTCTCGTTGAACGAATCTTTGGCACGAGAAAGAATATGTTCCTTCGTATCTTCCGTTGGAAAATCATGTGATGGACCAGAAAATATAGAATTATAAAGAGCATCCAATTCAGCTTGTGCTGCATTGTGTTCTTCTGCCAAAGGTTTCAACGACGAAGCTTTGGATTTGATATCTTGGAGTGTGTCTTTCAGATGACCTAAATGACGCTTGGCCTCCAACTCTTTCTGGATTGCATTCAACCATTCTCGGTGTTCTTGCTCTCCCACCTCGATAAATTTGTCTTTTCTCCCACGTAATTTGTACGCCAGACGTTTAACAGTGGAGCCTTGATATTCGTCGTAGTCTTCGTGTTCCTTTGCACTTGCTGCAACTAATGTTTTTACTCGTTGCTCTTGCTGGGAGATGATACTCTCGATAGATAATTGGTATTGTGTGATTTGAATGTATTCAGACGGTGCATGATCTGTTCGTGAAAGGATGGAGAGTAGATGCGCGTTCCGAGCAGCTGAGGCTAAAATGTGTTGGGTTGCCATGGATAGACCTTTATTTTGCAAGTGTTTAAACCACAAGAGATTATCAGGAAGGGGATGGAAGCTTTTCAATATGTTAAAGCTACAAGGAATTGGGAGAATGACGCAAAAATGTGTATCTCCAGACACATTCGAGCGGTTCGCTGTATATTATGTCAGGGCATATCCACTCACCGACATGATCGCTCTTTTAGCTGCAGAGTCAGCACAGCCTCAGATTGCCTGCGCCTTGCGTTTGTGAATTATTCAGCGAATCAAAATCAAGACCAAGGTACAGGAATACTCCGACAAGAACTTAGAGCCGACTTGTGATTCTGAGAAGGCTTTTGTGACTCCGAATCTTTCGGATATGGCCATTCACTTGCATGGTGCCACGAATAACATGATACGAGCCTCGGTGTTCAGCATGTACAATCTTTTGATTATATTGTCGAGATTTTGAATGAATATGGAGAGACAATCAACTCCTGAGCGTTTTGTGGGAGAGAACCGCGCGCATACCAGTTCGCATTTTTGTTTTCTTCCATGAAGCGGCGTTATCTACTGGGCTAGAATCACAATCGACGAAACATTGCATGCTGATTTCAATTTTTACGTAAGCAAAACAATCTAAGGCTAAGCGAGGACTATATGTAGCCTTGCATGTTCTCAATCGTCAGCCTTATCTACATCTCGACACAAACGAACGGCGTCGAACCCTTTCTCTCAAGCATCATATCCTTGTGTCAATAGCCTTCTGATAACAATAATCTGTCTGAAAATTACCGGAGAAATAGGTGGCTCAATCTTTTGTTTCAAATTCAATTATTCGGAAGGGGATCATGTCCAACATAACCAACACGACCGTCGAGTCGAAATGTGAATCTGCCAATGAAATACCAGCGTCAAAACCAATCAACAATACCCGATTCCGCCGAATCCTGACACTTGCCGCAATAGCAGTTGTCAAAAGATTTCGTCGCCGTGGTCCTGGCGTTCTCAATATATCCAAAGGAATTTGCGTTAAATTTGGAACTTTCAGAACTTTGGCTGAAGCGTCAGCCATGAAATTCATTGGAGAGCACACGTCTATTCCAGTGCCTAAAATCTACTGTTCTTTTGTACACAAGGGAATAACGTATATTGTGATGGAAAGAATACGTGGAAAACAAATAGCGCGTGGATGGGCACTTCGGACGCCCGAATCGCAAGCTAAAATTCTTTCACAAATTCGAGAGATGGTTGCAGAGATGCGCAAATTGACTCCAAAAACGTCACATATCGCGAACGTTGACGGCGGGATATTATACGATGGAAGACTTGATGGGCCGGAACAATTTGGGCCTTTCGGAAACACTAATGAGTTTCACCGATATCTGCGGTCGGATGTTCCAGCTCGTCCAAACAACCCGGAGGGTGTGAATGAGCTCATAGAATGGCAGGATAGACCTTGGCTCGATCTACCTGTCTTCACACATGGCGATTTGAGTAGTTTCAACATTCTGGCAGTCGGCGACAAAGTGGTCGGAATCATTGATTGGGAGACTGCTGGGTGGTATCCCTTCTATTGGGAGTATACAACAGCCATGTACGTTAACCCGCAGAATATGTTCTGGAAGAAGGAAATTGACAAATTCTTGGATCCATTTCCTACCGCACAAGCTATGGAAGAGATTCGGCAAAAATACTTTGGAGATTACTGAGTCGAAACCACATCAATGCTATTCTACACAAGGCCGCTACCTGGATCATGGCATTGAATCACGCGAAGGTATCAGCAGGATCCGAGGGCAGCTATAATCTCTTTTTTCCGGTTGCTGAAATGCTAGGCGAATATCGCTGCCAAGTTGGCATTTGAAGACTATAATTTCTGGGGGCCTATGTTGAACGATTTGTAATACCCATTTGCGAGTTCTGGCTGTTTTCTTTATCGCTCTCTAAAGGAGACAACTTGGCGTTATAAGAAGCTAAAGTTGATAAAATCTAGGGAATGTTATGAATTCACAATGATCACTTTGATGTACATTAGCGTTTTCTATCTGAGATAATTTTGTTGTTTCAATCCCAATTTTGGTATCAATAATCCCTGATACAGGTATGATTCTTTGGTCAACAAAACATCCCTTACTATAGTAATAAAGTCTTAATCGATTTAGTCTATGTATAGCTAAGCTATACTAACTATGCAATACATCTAAATGGTGCTAATTGTATAAGGTAAATAGGAAAGCAAAGAAAACCCATCCCCCCCTAGATGATTTAGATCTGTTATCATAAAATCCCATTATATCATTGAACCTCTATAATCTCCCCATTTACCCCCTACAACCCTTACAATTCTCTACCTCTTATACCTATCTCTACCATCCCTTCCTACTCTATTCGATTCCTTCCAATATACCAAATCCTATAATTAATATATTGCTGCTTTGCTATAGGAGTATCTTCACCCTCGGGTTCCCAATCCTTAGATTCTTCGAATCCCATTCGTAGTATAAACAATTCGAACTCCAATCCTGTACTACAGAATATTCCATTGTTGACCTTCTCCCTCTGGTACTTCAACCAGACTGGGTTCTAGGTTCTATTCCATCCCTTACTATACATCGAGATTTATTGTATGAATATCCAATCATTCACAAAAGTAGACCGTGTTTCTGCAGTAGGCGGCGAAATTGCCCGCCCATTCTATCAAAGCTCAATGCCTAATCCTTTCGGCTCATCAGAGCTACCCTCATCTCAAGCCCTGAAGCTTTTATTAATAAATAATTTAGTACGATAGCAATGGAAAGAATACCACCGGTCTAAATTACTGCCATGTCAACTCACAACGGCGATTAGATTATAGGCGGGTTCAGATCAAGGCGATCAATCAACGTACACACATACGACTTATCTAATTCTAAATACCCAACCGTTTAGCGCGCACTAGTATGCGACCGCGGTCCGGCTATTACCTTTATATCTAGCCGCGATAGAACAACATACCATACGATTGCTACACGACGACTCATACATTAGGCTATATTCTCGAAACAAAACTACAGGGGCATTGTTAGTGGAAAGATCCTTGTGTTAGTTTATGCATATGACAAGTTGCTGTGCTCTGATAAAAGATTAGACACCAAAAAGACTATTTAATTTCACGCAAGTGCTCACTTCACTTCAGCCATTTGAAGAGTAAATAACGCTTTGAAACAATCACGCCTTCCGGCAAGCATCGTCTCTATATCGCCCTTTATGCTCGTGGTGGAAAACCCACCATGTCGGAGAAAGAAGACACGTAAGAATGCAGCTTCCACGCTCTTTTTCAAACGTTAGCTAACCATCTCGAACGAAAAGATATCATTGGGGTTTAATCGTCGGGCCTAAAAAGGAGGTTGAAGATTCACGAGGAACACGTTTTCACGCTAAGGAGTTTTTGTCCACCTCGACTAGAAAATCCGAATTCAAGTACGAGGAGGTGTCTATACCTCTTCTAGCAACGCAAATGCTTTTGGTGCGAGTGATGATTGCGAAGATAGAAAATCACGAACGCATGTTGCAAATACTACGGGCAATCCCCATTAGGAATAAGGAGGACGGTTGGAATTGTGTGGGGTGGGTGAGAGAGGCATTGGTTGAGTTGCAAAATGATGGGAAAACTTTGGGCACCGCTGTAATTGAATGGGCTAAGGTTAGAGACGCGGCGATGAACTATTGTCAGAGGAAGAAGGACGAGCATCGATTTGATGGGGTGGTTGAATGGAAGACGGATAAAGCTGCAACATTTGATTTGATCGATGAGAAGGAGGTGATACCTTAGAAATTTATGGATAACCTCCACAGAAAAGAGAAACAGATGGTAGGGCAAGCAAGCACCTACCAAGCTATATCATTATTCTCGTCCATTTAGATCAATGAGAGACGCTCAAATGTTGAAAGCATATTGAACAATCAAATTATTTCGGATATCCAAACCATTTTGAACATTCAAAATATCGTAAACATTCAGATCATGCGAAATATCAATTGTCTTCTAATTAAACTCAAGATTGCGGCGGAACTCATGCTACCCTCTCAACTGTGAACCCCAAGATCTTTCTCTCCGTACGTTCAGGCATATTCTCCTGTTTCATCCCATCTCCTCGATAGTCTAAAATTCGGCTGTCATTCTCCACTTTGATCCTGTTTCTTCTCCGACCTCATGCCACATTCTCTGAATTGTCTCACCCAAATTATACCCAATTCCCGTCCAATTCCTTCACACCCGGATTAGGATGGACATCACTTTCAATGTAATGAGCATGGAACTTCTCATGACCGCGCAACGTTTTGAATCCCAGATCCACATGATTGACTATTTCTAGTCCGTACAAATTGGTGCAGGGCGCACCGTCCAACACAACTCTACGCAAGTCTTAACGATATAAATTCCCACATATACCAAAGTCGACCCGTTCTTAAGACGTGACATGCGAGAATTGTGTCGTATTTCCGATGTCGGAAGATGGTAAGAGTAAGAAACATTGCTATCCAGTGCACACGTGAGAACGGATTCCCCATGCCTTTTCGCGCTGAAGATGAAGGACAAGGTGAAATTCGAACAAACAAAGCAACAATGTTTTGCATGTGACTTACGATTGAGTTAACATCTGTAGGTAGGATTTCAGTGGGTGGGATATTGCTGTAGGTTTAGAGAAAATCTCTAGTCTCTGGCTTTAACTTGTGCTCGGTAGTGGGAAGGTACCAGACGACGTCAGTCGTATTAGAAATCCTTTAACCCATGATGTCTCAGGATATACGGAGTATGGTGGAATTCAAAGTGGTAGCTAGACAGAATTAAAAAGAATCAGGACTATGTAAGAGTTCTGAAACTATCATGGATTGGTTATAACTCTACTTAGTAAATTTGATATTGATCAAACTACTTATACCCTTGTGAGGTTACGTGGCTTAGTGGTAGAGTGCTTGGCGCCGTGACATATATAGATAAATTTTATTTATAAAATGAAGTAGCTTATATAGTGATATGACTTATATACTAATGAATTATATTAAACTGAAATATAAGATTACTACTTCGATTGATTAAATATTAATTTAGGCTTTCAGAATCAAAAATTTAATTATTTCGATATTCGAAAAAATACTTTATTTTTAAACATTTTTATTGAACATTTATATAAGCTTTTAATTAAGAAAGCTTAGAATTTTTAACTCGTAACGTTTCTTTCATATAAAATAAGCGAATTGTTCGAAAATTTTAAGAAACTTAACTTTAACTCTTTATAAAAGCCATTATAAAAATATTTAAAAAATAATTTACTTTATTTCATTAATATTTTCAATAGTTTCGAATCTTTTTATTATATAATCTTCAATCTCAATTCATAATATAATAAACCAACTAAAGTATAAAAGGTTGAATATTCGAAGGTTTTAGTCAGAAAAGCGTTACATGTGTAGTAAGTAGGTTCTAGAACTCTTAGTATTCAATGGGTAGAGCTTCAACTGTGATTTTTGCTTGGCAAAATATTTATACACGGAGTATAACATGAAGTTATTCCAGGAACGGCAGTGGCTGTAATTAGAATGAGAACTGTCTCTTTACCAACATCTTCCAACTACCACCTGGTCAGGTCGAGATAGGAGAACCCGATTGCGCACTTGTGCGGCATAGTTGTATATCGCGGTTACGAGCATCTTTCCCGCTTTTCTCGGGACCTTTCTGTCTCAGGATATATACACATTCGGGGTGTTTGGGGAGGAAAAGCAAACCCTTCAAATATCCTGACTAGAGCAGCATAGCTGTCAATCAATGGTGGTTGGGACCTTCCCCATATCATTAGAATTGATCGGCCAACTGACATATCAATTGGTAAATTGCTGCTTTGGATCATCCTTCGTGTCCACTGCCGCTAAAGTACCAGTTGTCGCTATGCCACTGGTGAATTGAGCTTCAGCTTGAGCTTTTGTTCAAAAAATGATGTCAACCGTTCCCCACTCCTGCTGCCTCGGGTTCTCCCCTAGCCCCTCTCAGCCTCTTACATCCTCTTACCCCTCAGATGTTTCGTTATGATTCATGAAATATCGACAATTAATGTTCTAATAAGTATAAGGCCTAGTGTTTTCTCACATATGTAATAAATAATGGTTCCTATGTTCTGTCCTTATTTCCTACTGGAAAATTCCTTACCGCTACTCATGCAATCACTGCTCAGCTCAAAGCCTCGTCTTTTCTCAGCTGTGTCTTCCTTACATGAACTAGTAATATACGCACTCAATACGTGGACGGTTGCAGATCACTACGAGCATTTAAATTCTCCGTGAGGCGCAACATTACGTCCTTTTTCAGTCCTTCATCTTTGAGGCAGTTTTCGTCGCGAAATGACTACATCAAACCCATCACGAGATGTCGCTGATATTATTCAACAATCGTGTCCAGTAGACACCACAAGTCCATACGATCCCGGCTGGGTAGCAGGGAAAACGATCATCATAACAGGTGGAGCATCTGGTTTCGGCGAAGGCTTCTTCAGAACATGGGCAGGACAGGGAGCAAATGTGATCATAGGAGATGTCAACAGTGCAAGGGGCAAAGCATTAGTCGAGGAAGTGCGCAAGGAGACTGGCAGTCAAAATCATCATTTCTTGTATTGTGATGTAACAAACTGGCAATCACAAGTCGACTTCTTCCGTACAGCTACAGAGCTAAGTCCTACCAAAGGCATCGATGCCGTGGTTGCAAATGCGGGAATCACAGAAGAAATCATGTCATTTCAAAGACCTGTGGGTCTGGATTTGCCGGAACCACCCAAGCCGAACTTCAAAGCCTTTGACGTTGACATAGTCGGAGTTATGTATACCGCACACTTGGCCATGTGGCATCTGCCTCGAAATCCCAGATCACAAATAGCTAAACCATCGGCAATCCCTGGCCCAAATACACCGGATAGGCATTTACTTTTGATTGGATCGGTAGCCTCAATCGCTCCTCTTGCTGGGTCGGTAGAATATTCAGTCGCAAAACATGGGGTCTTGGGAATGTTCCGTTCATTGAGATCTACAGCCTTTGCTAATGGCATTCGAGTCAACATGTTATGCCCATACTTTATTGATACCCCTATAATCCCTGCGGGCGGTAGATTGATATTGGCAGGCGGGGCGATGGGTAAACCCGAGGACGTCGTAGATGCCGGGACAAGACTCATGGCCGATACAAGAATAGTTGGTAGAGCTTTGGTCATCGGTCCAAAGGTTCGAGTTAATGGAGACTTTGACTTATTGCCAGAGACGTCAAAAGAAGGAAATGAGAAGGCCGTGTGGGAGGCTTATGCTGATGATTTTGTCGAACTTGAGGTTTTCACTCTAAGATTTATCAAGTTACTCAATACGATTCAAAGGATCAGAGGTTGGGGAGGTTGGATACTTGATGTTGCGAAAGCATTGGCGTATCCCATAAGCTTCCTTTTGCGTCGGTAGAATAAACCACATTAGAGAAGACCTAGTTATATTCTAGGTTGACCTGGGTATATCTGATAATCAATCTGAATGGGATATTGAAGGTTGTCATGAGCCTACCAGGTAGGTAGATATATTTGATATTATTACGTGATTGTTTTCGCCTACGTTGTGTCGGGAGTGTATCATGTTAGATTTATATTTCAATGATTACATCTTGTGAAGAGAGCCCGTAATGAGTTTCTCGGATCTTGATTTTGTATTTAAATTCAAAAGGCTGCATTATTTGTTCAATGGTACACAGCAGCATACACTCAAGTGAGGGACGTGTTATCCATATCGTACTTGATATTCGACTCATTAGAATTCAATTCAAGTCCTCTTGTACGATTGAGCTATAAATTACCAGTTGGTTGTAGCTTATCGGTGTCTAAACTCTTCCTACCTTCTTTCCTTCCTCCGAAACTTCAATCTATCATCGAGGTCTCTTTCCTGCAAAACAGAAGGGTAAGGAAACCAAATGCGACTTCCCTATTGGCCTCGACCACGATTTCTGAAAACGGTCTGGTGCAAGTCAAATCTCTTCTCATGTCGGGTTTACATCGAGATCAATCATTTTTCTTGACTTATTCTCTCACAACTTGACTAGTATGAACAAGTTCGAACTTATATAACTGCCATACAAACTTTCAATCTCTGTCGTTCATTAACTGCTTGATCTTTCGCTCTATCTTCAGAATGTGGCAAAAAGAAGATCCATTTACAACTCCTGTAACTTCACCTAATCTTCCATACCGCTGGGCTAGAGCAAACCGGCATTCACGCTTCTCTGGCTTTCGTATTACCCCGACAAGAATTGGGATTGCCATGATCTTCTGTGCTGGTCTATTCTGGTTCCATGGAACCTTACATAAAGTTGATGCTGCGGAGGTTTGTCCGCCCTACAAATTTAAAGATATTATTAACATGCTATAGCCCCCCTTGAAGCCTATTGTTGATCTAAAGAATGGCACTGTCCCAAATGTCCCGTTTCAACCGATAGAATCAATAGCTTATAGAACTCCAGACTCCGTTGACGCATTCGCAACCTATAAATTTCGAAACACCTGCAACATTTCTTCGTTGGATCTTCACGCTCCTTTTGGTCCATTGTGTACAGATCGACAATCTATGCTCACGGCTATGGCATCTGGTGGCCGGATTGGATTTGATGCTCCATACATGCCTAGGGCTTGTGATTTTCGCTGGTTTACATCGGAGGAGATATGTGAGATATTTGGAAGGTTTGAGAAGGTTATGATTATCGGGGATAGTATGTTAAGACATGTCACGGGATGCTTCAATATCTTTTTGAGGAAGGACATTGGCTATGGGGCAGTGACAGATTGGAATTTTAGTGTACAAGAGAGGTAAATATCGTCATGTCTCGCCCCAGAATATACCCAGCATTTGAATGTTCAGGATCGTTTTAGACATCCACGGGGCTAGTCTACTGCCTTTCTTTCTGCCTAGTGCTTCTCACTAGGTGTGAAAATTAAAGACTAACATACTATTCAAAATTAGGAAGGAATGCTTTTGCAACGAACAGTTTGATGTCAAAACTTGTTCAGTACAAGGTATATTTAAGACCTCAGATGTGGAAGCTCATGATCCAGGGAGCATATCCTGTTCAAACTCGGTCAACGTTATGAGTGAGTCCTTTATCACTCCACAGAGATTTCCGCGACTAACATTCACAATAATAGTGGAAGAAATTGTCTACTTCAACGTGCCGGAAGACGAAATTTCTCGTCTTCGCGCTGACCTTCTTGTCAGTCCTACATCTAAGCCTATAGCTATAATCTTCGGTCATGGTCTTTGGTCTGATCTCGACCTTCCAAAGACAGTCCAATGGCTTGACACTTTAGTTACACTCATAGACTCTACAATTGGTCGGGAGAAATGGAAAGGTCTTTTTGTCACTCCAAACGCAGCAGGGAAAGAAAAGACGGATGAGTGGATTGTAAGTCAAGGGAATAAAGCACTGATGTTATATGAAGAGGCAGTGGGAATTGAAGCAGGAAAAAGAGGGTTAGAGCATCTAGGGACTTGGAATATGAGTATTCAAGCGAGAAAATACGATGGGGTTCATTTGGATCTGAGGGGGAATTTGGTAAAGAGCATGATGATTATCAATTGGTTGGCGATGTTGTGAGCAAAATGGGTTGCAAGATTTAACATGAAAGGAATTACTCCAAGGTTGTCTCCATTGGAGGGCTTTTGAAAAAGATATTAAGGCATAGTATTACAATTTCAATCTTTCGAGTCAGATTTGACAATTCAATTGGCCTTTCTAGGTGACGGTGCTTTCGGAGGGCCAAGTAAATTGGGGTGAATTAGCGGCCCTGGATCTCAAGTAAGGGATGAATTTACATTCCCACTTCTGGTTCTCTCATCTTCTAGTATCAAGTGAACTTAAACTATTGCTCTCGAGTTATCAATACTCCCTAGCTATCTAGGGGGACATGAGAAGTTGAGATGTGATAGAAATTAAAATATTTATATCAAGTGCAAACAAGATTGTCCGTGCGTTACACGTCTTCCTCCCCAACTCAAACGCGTTGGTCCAATTAAGTAAAGGGATGAGGGGCAGTAATGGAATTCGATTTTCTATCGCAAGATTGCATTTCCGCATTGATTTCTTGATGACAACCTCTTTTTTTATTTCATGATTCTTGAGTTTTGCTGGATGTTCACATCATACACTCACTGAGTGTTCCATAACACCACAACACAACTTGACTTCAAAATGGTGATACAAAATTCCAAAGATGATTGGCCTCTGGATGAAAAGTAGGTACTCTGGCCTTGAATTGATATCAGTTTCTAATTTCCTACTTCGTCATCATCAGAGCTTTAGGGACAGAGTTTGTAACTGTCCAAGTTGGCAAACAAAAGAAAGAAGTCGCTTTCCACAAGAAACTCCTCTCCAGTCGTTCCACAGCCTTCGAAAATCATATGCAAGTACTCAAAGAGAAGGGGAAGTATCAATTTCACTGTGAACCACGATTCAAAAACGCATTTTCGATTCTCGTCACATACTTATATAAAGGCTATGTCCCAGCATGTCCTAATGAAGATGGACCCGGATCTAGCTCTTATGGTCGACAAATGAGAGAATTATACTATTTGGCTGAACGATTCGAGATCATTGATTTAATGGACAAGACCATGGACGCAATTCAGGCTCACGATTGTCGATTTGATCGAGATATCTACAAGCACATGCCAGAAGTCTACAAAAATACTACCAGGAAAAGCTCTTTACAGTATTACCGTGCTCTGAGTGCGGCATGGTATTTTGGTCGCCCAAGCTCTCCCAATAGTCAAAAGCTAAAACGGCTTGAAGCTATCAAAGATAAAGCGGACATTCTTTACGATGTTATGAAGTTGCAGTTGAGATTCGAATCTAATATCTCGAATGAAAAAAGCGATTATCGAGTTCCTTCTGATGAAAGTGGACTTGGCCATTGTACTTTTCATACACATGGGGTAGGAGAGATGTGCCAACGACTGGTCTTACTTGCATCTCCTAAATCCTCTCATGATATTAAAAACCACCGGCAAACACCTCCGATCAATATCAGAGACGGTGGTAAAAGTAGAATGAAGGATAAGATCAAAGACAGTCTGCAGAGATGTGTGAGCGAAAGTGAAAGTTCCGAAGTAGTAGAAGAGGGGGCAGATGATGACGACCTTCCCATCTTCACACAGGAGAAGCCTCGGCAGGTCACTGCAACGACTGGCCCGAAGAATATCAAGAAAGAGGATGGGGACGAGGAAAATGCCTTGAACCGTTCTGCAAGCACAATTGTCTTCGATAAGAGACCGAGGAGCGAGAGTCCAATACTTGGAAGCCACGAGGATATTATTCCGAATCCAGGAAAACGACCACTTGAAACAAACGGCGAGGAAAGCTCAAGTAGGAAGCGACTATTCGTCATAATCAGCGGGAACACTTCACGAGAAAGGAAATCTGAGCCTACAGGTCCTACTCGAGGGTTACAGCAACAACAACAACAACAGCGAATTTGTGAAGTACTGGGCTTTCGCAAAGGCCATGATGAAGATAGTTCAACCAGTATTAAGCCAAGGACCCCAGTACTTTTCAATCAATCCAACGGTCAAATTACTACTATGAGAAACGATAACAGTCGTCTCACATCTGGCTCTATGTTGTCGAATTATGGTCGTGCTGTAGATACATCCAGGGTTAGTGCTTTCATATCTAACAATCCCAATTCCGCTCCCACTTGCCCACTTTTCTCCAGATTCCCATTCTTCCACAAGAAACTTGTAGTAACTTCAACAGATTTTACCGGGGGTGCGGTAATAACGAATGCAGGAGATTGCATGCATGTAGTGTCTGTAGGCGGGGACATCCTGCTTTATACCATTGATAGATATCTAATATTAACCAATACAATCCAAATCCTAACATAATGAATATATATATCTCGGAAAATAAGGTGACCATCTTAGATTTGTAACATTTTTGGGTGAGACAAAATGTGATAGTGGCTTTTGGAATATTCGATATTGAGAAAGAGATTTATCACATGCTTTCGAGACATTGGCCCGCGCTAAGTCGCGTCTCCCTCGATTGAACTATCCACCCCTCAGTTTCACCCTTTACCTTTCAGCCTTGTGTGGTTGGATCAAATCCACTTGACTTCGAACCTGAGCTCACTTTTTGTTGATAGTTTGGATTGCTACCTCTCCAGTTTACAATATCTCACTGATATTCGTATCTTTAGACAGAGTCGATCTCTACTGATCCTTTCACCATGGCTTCTAATGAGGCAAACGACAGGAATGAATGGCCTATCACTCCAGAGTAAAGGGCTCAATCTCCCTTCACATCAATTGAATGCTGATACTCTATAGTATTCTAGGAATTGAAACCGCAACAATTTGCAACGGTGGAGTTAAAGAACAAGAAATCACTTTTCATACCCGGCCATTGACTCGGCTTTCTCCCAAGTTTGCTCAATTTTGTCGTTTGAAAAAGCAAGTTGATGGTCGATTTACTCTCACATGCGCTCCGAATAAATATGATGCTTTCACATGTATTGCTCTATATGCATATCATGGGAAAGTGCCAAATGCACCGAAGGATATCGATCCAATCTATACCCAGCGCTTGAGATGGATTTATTATGTGGCTGAGGAGTTTGGACTAAATGACTTAATGAACAAGACGATTGATGCTTTACGAGTTTATGATTTTAAACAAAAGCAGGAAATTCATGTCCATACAGAAGAAATATATCACAATACTTCCAAAGGAAGCTTGCTGAGATGGTATTCTGCGGCATCAGCAGCCTGGTCTTGGGGACGAGAAACAGGACCTGCGACTGCGTCGCAGAGGGACAATCGCAAGAAATTTATTTCTGCTGGCAGGGGTAATCCGGACATCTTTGCTGACTTTCATCTGGTGGATCTCTTTCATCGGGATTATATCAGAGGTTTTGATACGGATTGGAGAGATGTTCATGATTCTGGTCTGCCAATTTGTGCATTTCATTGCCATTCCCCGGGAGAAACTTGCCATCGGACCGGAATTACGGAGCCAGCAGAAGTACCAGAGCATATTTCGAAGATTTTTGATGGGGTTGAAGATGCGGTGCTTTTGAATCGTTCGCAAATTATTGATACTCCTTCCGATCAAGATGTGCGTTCGAGTGCGCAACAAAGTACTCCGCCAAGATTTTCACAGTCAGAAGTTTCCCAGGGAGATGATGAGAATCTTAGGTCTGGGAATGGAACAAATAAGACTTCGGGGGCTAGTCATGAAACTATTCATCCAGTTGTGCGGGAAGTAATCAACGAAGACCAGGACGTGAGTGTGCTTCAAGAAATCACAATGCAAAAATCCACCACGGAGGAAATCACGAAGCAATCATCATCAACTCCACTAGCTCCTGTCCGAAATCCACCCTCTACAAGAGTGATTCCTCCAGAAGGCAAAAAGATTGATTGATCGCAGAGGCATGATGCAGCAAATGTCAAAGACGAAGCACCAACAGAAGATCTTTATGGGGCTTCTGATATCGAGATGGATCATAAAGCTTCAGAAAATTCAGTCAATCCAGGCCAGAAAGTTATAGATTCCAAAACTTATAATGAGCAGCTGGAAAAGGCATGGAGAGTACCGTTGTCGTCAATCCCTCCACAGAAGACTCG
This sequence comes from Botrytis porri, assembly GCF_014898465.1. Classification (NCBI taxonomy): domain Eukaryota; kingdom Fungi; phylum Ascomycota; class Leotiomycetes; order Helotiales; family Sclerotiniaceae; genus Botrytis; species Botrytis porri. Next base: position 587,257 of record NW_024066093.1, read on the forward strand.
AATTGTACCTGGTACCGTTGTCGTGAACAAGGTTGGAGATACCAAACGTTCTCAAGCTATACGTGATGTTCTCGATATTCGTGATAGTCCCACTGTCAGTGAAGATGGAATTTCAAAGGGGTCTTCAAGAAAAAGCATTAGAAAAAGAAAAGCTCTTGTCGCTGAAGATGATACTAATCACGACAGTGACTCTGTCGTTACCAAGAAATCAAAGACCGGCAATTCAAGTCTCAAGTGTAGCATCAAAACTTCTGTATCAAAGGCGAGTGGAAAGAAACCGTCCAAAATCCAAGATTCCGAGTCCGAGCCTTCGGAAGAAGATAGTCCAGAGCAAAGTTCGGGAACTAGTTCGGAAATCAGTTCGAGTGATGAAGATGATGAGATGATGAATGGTTGGTCGACTGATGAAGGTTCAGACTCTTATGACGAACAATCTATCTCTCAAGCTATTTCCCAAGTTGAGATAAACCAGGAGTCTGATTCTAGCGATAGTGATAGCGATAGCGAATCCGAGGAACCGGATACAGAACCTTCCTATATCGATCCCGGAGTTCATTCTCATTTACCTTCAAAAGCCTCCTCTTCATCAATTCTCGTTCAATCTCAACCCTCATTTACTCAACCAAGTACTTCCAATTCACGAAATATACCTGGCGTAGCACCATTACGACCTGGGTATTGCCTCATCTACAACTACAAAGGACGTTGCAATAAAGCCTGTGGACTTCAACACTTGTGTCTGAAATGCGATCTTCAACATTCCTCTCTCCATCATCATCAATACCAGCCAAACTTCCGAGCTTCGAATAAAGATCCTTCCATTGAAACCTGCCGAGACTGGAATGCCGGTCGATGCGCAGTAAGAGTTACAAATTGTACTCTACGACACATCTGCTCAATATGTAACGGAGGCCATCGAAGCATTTATCACGAGCACGACGACAATTTTCCCCAAAGTGATAAACAACGTCTTGGTCGTACAGTAGGAGAATCTAGTCACTTCCGTCGAGAAGGACGTCTTGATTATCGTCACTCACAAGCAAATTCTCCTCGCATCTCAGATAACTGGCCTGAAGATTCTCATTCCTCATCTCGTCGCCAACAAAATCATATCGGAGAGGTAGAACAACCCGATTCTGTGTTAGAACCGAGATTTGCCTCGTGTCAAGTGTGGCAACGGGGTACGTGTATTAGGAAGAGAACGAAATGTCAACTATCACACATTTGTGAAAGGTGTGGACAGTTGACTCATAGAACTGCGAAGCATGATACTTATATGAGTAAAACTGCTCCTCGGGCTTGATGTTCCTAGTGGTTGATGGGTTGATTTTGCTGGTTAGCGTTTCTGGGTGGGTAGTTTAGCAAGGCGAGCTTTGCTTAAGAGGGATTTATTGAGAAACTTTACTTACTGCGTAGTTTACTGCCGTTGATTTTTCTGCGATCAATAGACTGGCTGGCACATGCATTTATTTATATTCCGACAGAATAAATTGAATTGGTGGAATGGAGAGGGAAAGGTTATCTAGGGATGCATCGCGCGGGGGAATGCAACATCCATTAATTAGCAACGATTTTGCTTTTGCTTTGATTTTATCTTATCTTCTCTTCACTTGGGTGTAATTATCTCCAAGTCCGAGAATCTTCAAGATATATATAATTATACTCAAGATACCCAGCCAGCAATCAAACGATATGATTGAAACCCCCCTACTCAGTATACCAAATCCTCTACCTGGGGTTCCAAAGATATTTGAATGAGTGTTGTATATCTATCTACCTGTCGTACGAGCTAATAAGTAAATACATTGCCCAACATCTCTCTCTCCTTCAAGCTCTCCTCTCCCAGAAAATCTAAATCCAAACCCCACAGTTTTCTTTCTCCCACCCCACCATAATACCCACCACTCACCCAAACCCTTCAAACTCGTCCCTCTTCTCTCCCCACCATCCCTCCTCCACCTTTCTTCCATGAGCAAAACAATACATACCCAAACTCCCTATCTCTCCTATCAAAAAATTCACCAATCAGGGGCTGTAACTCAGTGGTAGAGTGCCTCGTTTGCAATATCACATCTGATCTCAGATCTTGATAGTGAAAAATCGATGAAGTCCAGGGTTCGACTCCCTGCCGCTCCAGTATTTTTGTGATTTTTGTGATTTTTTTGGTTGGTTTTGGACGGATGGGAGGTGTTTGGGAATGGGGATGAGAAGAGTTTTTGGGGGGGTGGTTGATAAGAGGCAGGTTATTTGGTGGGGTGTTTTAGAGTTTGGGGATGATTATAGCGAGGGTAGGTAGGCACGGTAGGGAACGCTGCTTTTGTGAAGGGGGAATGGAATGGATGGGTTTGATTGTATTGATTGTGTGTGATTAGAAATATTTTCATTTTTGAGGAAGTTTTTGTTCTGGTTCAGATAGCTATGTAGTAATTAAGTACTATACTCATGTAGGTGTTTTCTTATACACTATCGATATCAATTATGTATTCGGATATCTATCTCTTCAATTCTTTATTTATTTTTGTTTTTTGGAGGGATTTGGTTGGTGGTGATGCTGTGCTGTGCTGTTAATGATATAGTGTGGATTTGACTCGACCATGTGGTTTTAAGGGCCTTAGGGGTGTTGAGTATAAGTTATACAAAACGTTGATGATTAATAGAAAACGAAAAGAGAGGAGCGGGAGGGTTTCCTTTGGCTTCAGATGGCTTTAGATGGCTTCATATCTCCTCCAATAGATAGATGGAGAAATAACCTAAAATCTGTTAATTCAAATCTTCAAGAGTCACCTACTTAGCTAGGTGAGGTAGGATTACATAGTGTTTATATACCAAATCTATTTCTTAGTGGAACAGAGAAGTGGATTGATGATGAGTTGAGTGTAGATTCGAAATATTGACGATATAACCCAATTCAATTCAATAGATATCATTTCATCATCTAGTAGATTGAAGTATATATGTATCATGGAATGGATGGATGGCTTCCCTAGAGTAAGGTGGTGAGGGGATTGGTATATGTGATGTCACTGTTGAGTGTATACATAGATTGGATGATGAAGTATCGAAGATCTATTTCGGTGATCTGGTCGATGGATGGATGGATGATCGAGAAGCTGTGTTGGAATTGGGATTTGAAAGGGTTGGATTGTTGGATGAGAGTCTAAATTGATAATTACTCTTGAAGTGGTGGTTCATGGGTAGTTGAGGACGTTGTGTAGTTCGGTTATGCTGAGTATTATATGTATCGCTTTTATTTCTGTTGTTTAGCTCTGGCTCCTCGCCCATTCTTTATCATCATAGTCTCCCCTCTCCTCCCCTGCTTTCTTCTATAGTATACCTAGTAGGTAAGCGAATCCAATCATCCTTATCCATACATCCAATGTGAAGCCACTATCCTCTCTTGACAAAGCAGTATTCTGCGAGAACGATATTACTTGAGATACTATTGTATTTCGTCATCTTGTGACTACTGTAGGTGACTTCTACTTTGTGTCCAGCATTGGAGAACTAACTCTATGTTCCCCGTTCCTGCAATACGTTGGGCTCCTCATCCTTTACCATATCCGCTTCAACTTTTCTTTTTCCTAATTTCTTGTTGCTGCCCTCAGCACCATTTCGATCACGTCGTCTTTTTCCCAAGACCTCTCCATTTGAGCTATCTCTTAAAGCACCATCTAAATTTCGTGTATCAACAAACCTACCAGGAAGTCTGGGTGATTCGTCAAAATTAATATGGTAGCACTGCCTTTCAGCCTCATGGCAATGAAATTCGCAAGCATGAAAATCATGCATGTATGTTTCCGGCCAATTGGAGGTATTGTATATCAGCTGAACTCGGAAGACATCAAATGCAAACTCGGGATATTCTTCTGCTGCTCTCAGTAACTTATACTCAATTGAATCTTGCGAAGCAGGTATTTCTTTCGCTGGGAAACGAAGAAGACATGTGGTATCACAAGCGCAAAGCCAACGTAGCTTCGAGGTAGCATTCGTCTTCTCGTACAATCGTTTAATATCCCATTCTTTTAGACAGCGCTTCATAATTAGTAAATGATCTATGATCCTATCCTGTAGATAGCTGACTTGGTATTTGGCTGCGATGAAATATAGCTCTAGCAATGCCGGTACCACTCCTACTGGTGTGGGAATATTCAAATCCTGATTGGTAAGACAATAGATGAAGATCCCAAATTGTTCACATTCCTCCTCTATCCGGAAGCTGGATTCTCGGACTGACTCGGCGCGATTGTCGCAAAGGTCTCGAAAATAAGGTGAAGCGTTGTATAGAACATCATGCGAGATTTCATATCGTTTCATGGCTTTTCCGACCAATATTACGGTCATTCTCGGCCCTGACTGTCTGAGAAAGTTTATTAGATTGTGAGGTTAGAACAGTGAGAGGAATATGCCACTGACTGTACCGTCTTTTCAGTAGGCTCAAGGGCCTCGGCAGCCTTCACTTTGGCTAGATGTTGTTTCCCGAGCTTGTGCTGCTCCAAACGGTGGTTTGTCGTGCATTGTATACCACAAGTTTCGCAGGCGTAGACAGCTTTCTTACCTGACGTTCCCCGCGAAAAGAAGGAGAACATCGCATTGGGCTCTGCGAACAAGAATTCCCAGGCACTGGGTTGACGTGATTGAGGGTTGGTCGAATGAGTCCGAAATGGGTCCCTTACTAGATGGAAAGGCGGCAGAGGATGTTAATGCGATGGCTTCTTATAGAAGATACTTTGAAATTGCAAATGTTCTGAATTTGCCGTAACAAATTAGAATTTGTTTGAATGACAGTTAAGTATAACGTGATGATTGGATATTGAGGACTGAAGATCGAAGTCTTGTACGGTATCATGTTGCGATACAGTGTAGTAGGAAATTGCACTTTTTGTAAACACAATTGGAAGGAGCCGCCAGAAGGTAGATCGGGTTTCGACAGTCCCAGATATTTAATCGGCCAAACTGGCAGACTAGATATCCTTAACAATATCAGAAAGCACTTTGCACTCTGGACCATGAATGTTCCAATTGCATCTGGGTATTTGGAGTCTATTTATTGGACTACAATCCGGACTCCTGTAAACCAATAATGATTATCAGATTTACAAGACACCACTTGACTTCTAACCCTTCAAATCTAGAAAAACAGTAAAAGCGAGGGTGCAACTGGTGATATGTAACAGCAACTGGCTCAATGTTCTCAACAATGAAGGTACTCGATCCGCAAAACTTATCATCTCAAAGAGGAGACACAAGATGAGATGACTTCTAGAATTTTGCCTCTCCAGATATTGTAGACTCACGGTAAGAGGGAGACCACTAGTCTTCAATAACCATACCCAACAAGCTATACACATACAAAGGAGAATTGCCTGTAGACAGACCGATGTCTGCATTGGACGGACGTCTTTATGCAACGGTCTCATCGCTGGCGAAATACAAGTGATATTTACTAGTCATATACGTATCGTCGAACAGAACAGTCTGGTTTATCCATCATCAATCATTAAAAGAGCCTCCGAATGTAAATGTTCAGTACCTATCCCGCAGTCTTGCCATGAGCATTTTCCAAGTATCAGCATTAGTGGATTACCTAAACTTTAAGCCTCGTACATAAGGCATGAATGGTTTTCACAATCCTCCCGAATAATGCTGCTCCGCAACCTCAATTTCAGAGATTACTTCTAGTTCAACTCCCACAATCCTCAAGATGTCTATGTTTCGAGCCAAGAAGCTTGATCTAGGATGTTTTATAAACATCAAAGTTATTCGTGACCATACCAAGCGACAAGTGTTCGCTGAGCATGAGACCGAAAGGTATGTTCATTCTAGCTTGTTCAAGTTCCATCTTCTCTGAGTTTCAATTCATGGAATTATACACTGTACCACATCTCGCACATTACTTCTTGGCTCATCCCATTCTATATTGCAACTCCAATGGCTGACATACAAACTTTCGTGCGAATAGACAAGCTCTTCGCTACATAATCCGCAATCTTTCACTTCCTCCTCGGGTTCGTTTCCAAGCACAACTGGAATTGAGTCAAATGCATTGTTATACAAGACCAACGCAAATCAGGAATAGGTGTATCTTGGGAGGTAAAGGAAGAGGTATCTTGAGGGATTTCAAAATGTCCAGGGTATGTATTTCTTTTGTTATGGCTCCGGGATATGAGAGATGCTGGGAGGGATCCAGGTGTGCGGATTATGCTGATCATGTACCTACGATTACAGTATAACTTCAGAATGAATGCGCTCTCGGGAGATTTACCTGGTGTTAAGAAAGCAAGTTGGTAAAGAATGTGTACTTTGGCCGAATGAATGGAGGGTAGGGGACAAAAGATATACGGACCTGCGAGTAAGCGTCAAAGAACCTGAAAGCTACGCGCCCAATTACGAATGTACGATTGCAGAAATGTTCCGGCGTTTGACATGTAATATATATGGGCATGAAGATGAGATTTACACTAGTACCGCACGCAAATCCAGAGATGATGAAGTAGATAAAACGAACGAAGAACGGAACTATTCGATTTGTTCTATCTGGAAGTGATATATCACTGGGATTTCCACCCATCTTTGGATGGAATTCTGTTTGCCAGATATTAGAGTTGTGCAAAGATCATTCCTTGGCCAGGTTGTAGCAACTTGAATCTCAATCTTCATTCGCACAATATATAAATTATCTACCATGTAGAGGGAGAAGCTCGATATTTCAAATGGGTAGTTGCCGTGAGAAAATCTATCGCTGCTGAAATTATCATCCAATCTGCGATTTTCCGAATTAAGCATTTATTCTCATATATACTTGGTAGCCTTGCAGAAAACTTTCACTTCTTCCGTTCTGAATGCAACCCTCTTCTGTTACAAACACAAACAAAGCACCACCCAAACACACAAACTTCAGATCTTCACCAAACTTCAAACTTCAAAGTTAAACAATTATTTACATTTCCTCAAACACTTTGCGATATACAAATTCACTTTCACATCTTTTTATCTTCAGTACCAACTTTTAATCCATTCATTCACTAGATTGGGTTCCTTTCACGACCCCTCTTCTCGTGATTTTTACAATCTTCTCAACTGCTTCTGAAAACCATCTCCATAACTCAACTTGTTTACCATAACTTTCAACGAAATTCAACCAAACTACACTGCAAGATACACCAAGATGTTTCGTCGATTACCCTCAGGTCTTCCAAAAGACCCTAAATTTGAACCTACTCTTGATGGGCTTGGGTATATATATATCTTTCATATTTATACCTATGCTTTAACGGTTTCGAAGATCTCTAACTGTACTCAGATACTTCATCAACGAGAAAGATGAAATTCGATCTATCGAGAATCCAAAGGCTTACTTCAAGTTCTTCCTCACCAAAAATGATCGATATAATCAACTGCAACGTGAAGCTATGAATCGTTAGTTTCATTTACCTACAGTGTTTCACTGAGACTAATATGAAACACAGATGCCATTCGTGATATAGTAATGGAACGTCTTCTCAACCTTGGCCTTCGAAAGATCCTCCTTCCTCTCAATGTTCCGGAAACTTCTCCACATGTTCACATTCTAACATCTTCCAATATTTCCACTGCCACTCGAGTCATCGTTCTATTTTACGAACCTAAGGATGATGTTGGAGTTTTGGCTCATCGTATCTTGGGTGGGGCAGGTGGAATCGACACTGGCTCTGCCGTAAACATGGTCAAGTATATCCAAGAGAAGGGTGCAGCGTCAGGTGAATCTGAGCCACCTGCCATCATTCTCGCCAATATGGGCCAAATTTATTGGTACCGTCGCGGTCGAAAGCCCGTTACCTTGATGACCTGGTCTGCATTGCCTCAATCTAGTTGTGTCGAAAAAACCACCCGCCTTGATGCTATCAAAAATACAGTCCCCGGAAATCGTAATACAGATGAACACATCGATTATATCTTTAACCATGTCATTGAAGAACTTATGCCAAAAGTGGCTAAAATCGATGTGATTGGGGTTTCTGAAGGTGCCATGGGCGTAACTCGTTTCTTGGACAAACTGGAAAATTGGAAGAAGTGGGGATCCCGCATGCAAGCTTTCGCAGCTTTAGCTACATGGTGGCAATCTATTGATTACAGGAATCCTCTTCTGTTAGAATGGATGCAAGCCCGTGGTCGTGTCTACTTGAACTCACCTGAGCCGGCAGGTACCTATCTCGCAGGTCCTGATGGCACTCGGCGTATCATAGCATTTGGATCTCCGGTGTTTAGTCTCAGTGAACCTTATTATACTGAATGTCTCTTACCCAAAGGTTATCGTACAGTTATTGACTTCTTTCAAGAGGTTGCGGATTGGGACAGTCAAGGTGGAGAGTATGTAAATCCGACCTTTGTGAGAACGGATGATGGAGAAGAAGACTGCGAAGACATGGGCTTTGGAGATGAGGGATTCGGTGACGAAGAAAGACAGGATGGAGTTGAACTCAAAATTGAGGATGGGGAAGTTGGCAAGCGGGTTGATTAATGAGGTCTTTTTCATGCATTGGCACAGGAACTACTAAGTAGCCACTGGTCTCCTACTCCTTTTGACGTATTCGACTGGATGCTGGGAGACAACAGAAAGGCATGGCATAGAGGGCGTGCTGGATCAAGTGCAAGCGAAGCCCGCGGAATGGTTCGAAATGATGGTTACAACTTGTTTCGAGGCAATTGGTTTGACAGCATGGTTTGAAGCCATTGAAGTTAAGGGGATAATTACGGCAAAAAACTATCAGATGTATTAGGAAAAGCAACGACTTGCATATACCAATGATCCAAATTATAATAGGATTATCTCGGGAGTGCGTGATATCTATAATAATATTCAAATGCACCTGTACCCTTTAGCATAAGGAAGAGAACTCCCTGCGGACTTTGTGTGATAGAGCAGCATTGAGGGGAGTGCTTTGCGGTGGAATATTAGAATTGAGTATATGAACTATAATTGGTATGTAGAGATTCTTAGATGAGTGATTACTACTAAACAATCAAACAAAAACAATTCAGAATATAAATGTACAGTTAGTATAAACCTCTCGATTTCTTTATCTTTTGGTAGCTTGTTTCTTTGGCGTTTGGGGTCTATGCGATTGGTGTGCAGTAAGGCCTCAAATCGGCTGGAAAAACTTGCGACCGAAGCCTGAAATTCAATATTTCAAACATTCAGCAGCTTCACAATTCAAGTGATACATTTGGCTCAAAATGCGTCCACGATTTCCAGTACGCAGAATACCACTTCTTCGACCCTTCCGCCCACCAAATACCTCATCGCCAAGATTTTTTACTCAAAGTCTTAAACCAGGCTTCTCACAATCTCTCACTCACACAACATTTCGTCGTCCAACCCCTCGTCCTCAATTTCCTTACCTCTCTTCTACCCATCGCAAACCTGCTGTCGTTCGATACATTTCTACGGAGACGAAGAATTGGCTCAAATCCGAGTTCATTAAAGCTGGAAAATATATCATATGTATTTATGTTGGTGTGAATTTGTTCTTATTTATAGCATGGGGAATCCATCAAGAATGGCTCAATCACCAATTCCCGAGTCCCGGGGAATGGAGGTGGAGGACAAGGGTCATTTACAGGATGACTATGGATAATGAAGAAGGAGAAGAAGGGCTCGAAAGACTGATTCCAGTAAACTGGCAGAATTTGGGAATTGGATATAGAGAGCTGTTGGAGAGACTAGAGGATCCGAAACTTGATGGAAAGGATATAGAGGAACAAGATGAGGGAGGGATCTTGGTTGCTGGAGTAGGTAAAGCTGGTTATGACATTACCAAGAAGTCGGAGGAATGGAGAAGAGGATATTATGGCGTATTGATGGGAGCGGCGAACACAGCAGAACATCTGGATGATTGGGTTAATGACACGACGAGAGATATATGGTTCCCGAAAAATCAAATGCGCGGTCCATCGAATCCCAAACCTAAGCCAATCAAAGTTGGTTCTCCTCCTCCCCCGAAAGAAGAAAACTGCGAAAAGGCCTACGACCCACCGGAAAAATTCTATATGCGCATTCTTACCACCAAAGGATTTACAGAAAAGCAGAGGGTAGATGCAGCGTTGGCATATGCTGCTTGGTTGGATTTCAAAAAATCTCCAGAAGCGGCTATGGAGATGTACAAATGGGCAATGGACATTTCAACATCTTCCGACCCATCGTCTTCGTCAATTGATCCCAACACCCATACATTGAATATTGATGCAGGCCCACCATCTGAAAATCTATTGAATACAAGCACAGCACTTGCAATTCATCACGCGACACATTCTAACATCTCAAAATCACTTCCAATCTTTCTTTCAATCCTCAGGGCGAGGAAAAGCCTTCCAGCCCCGCAGCAACATATGATTGACACTCTTACCGTAGATGGTGAAGAACCACCAATGTGGAAGACTGTATGGAAATTTCTCAAAGAAACCCTTTCACCACCCGCTTACCCACCTGCTCCGTCTGATGGAACATCCTCGCCTCTGCGTAATCCTAAAGAACTATGCGAAGAAGCAATTCTTATGACATATATCGGAGAGATTCTCTACACCTCTAATGCCGGCATTAAAAGCAAAGAAGATGGCCTAGCTTGGACAAGGGAAGCGGTTGACATATCGGAAGTAGAATTAAGGAAGAGAAGGGCTTTAGATAAAGAGTCGAAGAAAGTCTGCAAGTCTTGTCTAGAAGTTGGACTTGGCAATTGGCAAAAAATGGTCAGAGATCTAGCGGAAGATGAGAAGTTGAAAAAGGGCAACGGAGAGAATTCCAAGGGAGGGTGGTTGGGTTTTGGAGGAAAGCTAGAGACAGCCGGTCGATGGGAGGCTGAAGAAGGTGTAGTGAGTGATAGGATAAGGAGAGCAAAGGATGTGCTACCTGAAAGGAGAATTGGAGAGGTGGAAGATCGAAGACCACCGCCACCTAGTACAGGAGGCAAAACATGGTAATGCTGTAGAATGAATTCGACACCTGATGCGTTCAATCCAGTGTCTGTACTGCTTAATGTGTCTATTCTATTCAAAAGAATTGTGTTCCTTTTAGGTGCGCAAGCGATTCACTTGTTCAAAAATCGCAGCTAGTGCTTTTGCTCCTCATCACTGACTAATCTCTCCCCACGATCTCATTTCATTGGTGGGTTTGAAGCATGCAAGTGTTCTTTGTCTTACAACTTAATGCCAATTTCTTTCGGTCTTTTGCAGCTCCTCGATCGAGAATCCCCAAATAGTTTCTATAGACAAAGAGGATGTACCTCGCTGCTCAGCATTCACATAAAAAAATACCACAGGCAGAAGACTCGTTATCTGAGGAAAAGGATGCGGCGACTACCCACATGTTAAACTTTGAACTCAAGGAGGTCCCATGGGATGAACGTGTTGGGTTTGGAATTGAATTTGAATTCGCCCTTGCAACTGTCCCATTAGGAACTAAAGACCCGGAGCCGGATGAAGGTCGTGAGATACATTCAATCGACGTTCCTATCAATTCTCCCGAAACAGATCCCAACACACTCTCAGATAACGATCGTCAACTCAATGTTCAATTGCATATCGCGAATACATTGAAGGTCAACGGGTTTCGAGCTGCGTCCCAAATCCAGCTAGAACGAGATTGGAAAGCTTGGGAGAACGGCAAATTAGACAAGGAACCAGATCCGAGTGACATACTATGGATAGTCAAGCACGATGACACGATTCAATTTCCAACCACCCTTGTCGACACTTACAACTGGTACAAAATCGAAATATGTACACCGGCACTCATGTTTAGCCCATGGAATATTCGTCACATCTGGGATATTCTCTCCGTCCTGACACGCAAATACCGACTGAACTGCAATCAATCATGCGGTTTGCACGTTCATGTCAGCACTGCAAAAAAAGACTTCAGTCTTGATGTTTTGAAAAATCTGATGGCTCTAATCTTCACGTTCGAACGACAGCTCGAGCTGTGCCATCCTCCGCATCGAATTCGAAATAACCATACATTTCCACTTCGTGATCATGCAAATATCAATCAGAATTTTGCACCAGGGACGAACTTCAGCTGCAGTGATAGAAATTGGAAAAATAATAGGGCGCTCTTCAAAATTCGTACAAGACTACCTTTGATTCTACCGCCGGTCTGTTCGGAAAAGGACTCGTTAGCAGCGATATTCAATGCCAAGTCCAAGGCGGACATTGTCAAAATGTTCACGTCGGACGAAGATGTTAGGTTGGGTTACAATATCCAGTTTCTCAATGAACCATATCCAGACCCTTTCAAACACACGATTGAATTTCGACAACACGAAGCGACTACGGTCCCTCAAAGAATAGAACGATGGCTTAATATCTGTTGTCGTTTAGTCGAAATTGCGCGCCAGACGGCTAGTGCGTCGGATGAGGAAAAAAACGTCTTTCATGCGTTTTTGCTTAATCATGTAAACGACGATGTGGACGATTTCGGACTGGTCATCTTGTTGGTTAATATGGGGTTGACGGAAGAGGCGGGATACTATGGTGTGGAGATAGCTCTTAACCCGGCTCTGAGGCCAAGGAGGAAGAGTATGTTTAGTTCGACTCCTTCCGTATGATGAGGCTACGACTGGGAAACTTCGGTTTCGGAGGGTTGTTTCGCTGTAGGGAAATTTATTGATTACTATTGTCAAAGGAGTTCATGGCTGTTCCCCGGGTGGACGTCGAAACTTTATAATCGACTTCGTCGTGTGCTATTTAAGGGTAACCTACCCGAATCTATGGATAAGGAGATATGTCGCTGACATTCATCTCCTAGTAGATTAATTACATTCTATATTGTTCGAGACTGGATCTATTTTCGTTCTATGCATACATATCACTGGTGCCCAAACTGGAATCCAAACCCAACTCTCGGATTTCACTAGCCAGTACCCGCTATAAATTTTCATGCGAGCTTTTAGCGTGAAGTTTTTTTCTACCATCTAAACTCCCGATGATTGCCATATCCGAATTGAAATTTCAACAATGAAATATATTAGAGTTTAAGACACCCTCGCGTAATAATGTACCCGGAATGAAAATATATCTGCGTTGCTTCATTCGCGCGAACGTTTGATTACTATTCTGGTCTCGTATTGGTTGGCAGTGGGAACGTGCCATGGAAGTTGAAGAAATTAAGTTTTCTAGGCTCCATTTTAATGAAAGAGATCAGCACTGCTGCGAAAATTACATCCCCAAGGTGCTTTCGATAGATGAGGCATGACCAAGCGGTTCCCCGTTGAAGGGATGGAATGCGTCATGAAAAGTATATGCAGTGCGGATGGGAACGGCATATGAATCATGTTGAAGTGGTCCCAAGAGGGGATGCAGAGATTCCATCGAGTCTTTATCGCAATTAGTATCAGAACACACTACTACGAAAGCGGAGACTGACAAAAGGGAGATCTTTTGGGGAAAAAGAGCTAGATTGATGAAGAAGTTTTATTCTCCTGACTGTGTCGGCTATGAAAATTGGTTTCGATCAGCTATCCACTCTTCAAATGGCATGAATGAAGCTGTTCAAAACATCAATGGTTCCCCCAGAAGCTATGGCTACTACCCGATAATTAGGCATTTCTTCGTATCTGCTGTGATATCGATGAGATTGAAGACCCTGGAACCAGATCTGATTCAAACTTAATGCCATCTGGGGATTCGCTCATACTCTGTCTGGATAACTTTTCTTCCCACTCGCTGCCAACGAAGAACATATTTATTTTGCTTGGTCCCATGAAAAATGTTTTCCGGTATCATGCCCGACGACTTCGATATAGAAATATGGATAGAATACGTTATCGGAATGTCCGCATTTCTACTCCGATTCTTCGCAAGATGGAAGCATGTTGGCTTCGAGAAGTTTGCTCTTGATGACCTCTTCTGCTTCCTTGGAATGGTAAGTCTTCATAACCCCGTTGCTTTTTTGTTATTCCTCAGGCTAATTAATTATAGATATTCTTTTCGCTCGATGCTGCCTTCCTTTATACATCTGGTAAGAGCCGAGTAGTCATAGCATCTATGTATATTGTTTAAAGCTGACTTTCGCTATAGGCAGACTTGGCAGCGCCGCCGGCCTTACAAGCGACACTGCACCATTGGTTACCGCGCAGCAGGCTCATGACTTCAGCATCGGATCGAAATGCTTGTTTCTTGCTTGGATATGCTTCATCACTCTTACTTGGACATTGAAGGCAATACTTCTTTCACTTTATCACCGGCTTACGTACGTGCACTTTGGGAATCAATCGAGGTCCAGGTATTCTAACTCAATGGGCCTGCAGACTTGGTTTACGGCAACATAAAATGATTAAATTCGTGGGCGGATTTTGCATCCTCTCATGGACTGCTTGCATGATCGCTCATTTTGCGGTATGCGTTCCAATTGAAAAAAATTGGCAAATCAATCCGTATCCTGGTGGTAGATAATCCATAGATCCTCTAAGAAATGTATTGTTGCTGATGAACATATAGACAATTGCGTTCTTCGCAGGCCTAATCAAGCACTCGTTGGAGTTCTCAATATCTTGTAAGTAATTTTAAGTCTATCAAGAAGATTTGTAACTACTAAGATCCAACTTCAGATCATACATAGGAGTCATGGCCATTCCCCTCCCATTATTGTTTGCGGCACGAATACCTCTATACCGAAAGCTGGTTCTCGGAGTTCTTTTCTGCTCCGGTATCTTTGTTACGGTCATAGTTATCTTACGGGTATATTATGCTCTCAGTGGTGTTGGAGATCTAGGAAGTGTTGTCTCTTGGTCATTTCGCGAGTCTTTCATATCCATCGTTACAGCAACAGCCCCTGGAATTAAACCACTATTCAATCGATCGAACTGGATCGACACATCTTCACTCGTTGAAACCGGCACGAATGGTAAAACGGGTGTAGCCAGTCGCATACATCATTCCACCTACAAATCCGATGGCGCAAACATTACCTCAGTGGTTGGTAATAAAGATGGACAGAGGGGAGTTAGTGGTCGTCAGTATATTGAACTCGGACATGCTGAGAATTGGCCCATGACGGGCAAGAGAAATAATGTCGATGTTAAAACTAAGGAACTAATGACAGATTCGTCGAGTCAGGAACATATCATTGCTGGAAGTGATGACATTGATGCTATTCATGTAACCCCTGATTACACATCGCAGCGGCGGGAGTTTGGTTCAGCTGACTTGAGCAATTCCAACGATATTGAATTTGAGAAGAACAAAGCTAGTACGGATTCACGGTAAAACGTAGCGATGGACTACCGCCACGAGTTTGGCAAATAGCTTTCACTCATCTCTCGACACAAATGACAAGGAATGTCATCAGAGAAGGATGTGTACAACCTGCGATTCGCTACTGAAAACGTCTAATTAATGCTTCTTCCCTCCATCGAAATCTTCCCTCTGTCAAAGTACGTAGCACTCGGTTCATTTGACTAGCAAATTCTGCAATCTAATAGTTGGCTTTTTACTTCAAGCGAATACCCATTTGATTTGGTTGGATACGTGTTTTGTATTATAGCTTAGAATGAATGTATACTAAAGAATCGGATAGATAGCATACGCACACAGAATAAAGTGTCTCATAGATGAGCTTTGTCTCTTTGAGATTTCGAACACTTCCTTCCACCTCGTTGAAAAGTAATCCATCGTGTGCTTAATTCCGCGGTAGTCTTGTCTCTTATCACGGCTGATACGCACAACGCGCATAACGCGCATTGGACACATTTATAGCGTACTTTACTGTACTTAGCTCTTTCATGAACAAGCTTTCCTTACCATTAGCTTCGAAGACGTCCTACTAGAGAACATACATCGAGCCTAGTAACCTTCACGACAAGACGGGTTTCCCATTAGAACCATCAACTGAGCTAGAAACTACCGAAACTAATGGGGTAAAGCCCCTGGATAATGGGGAATGAATCTGACGTGGGGCGAAGTGACAAGGCTTGAGCTGAAACGGGAATTCTGTGCATACCGACCAAGCCGTTGAAAACATATTTATATATAACATAAATGGTACGAGTTTCTTGGGATATATTAAAACTTGGATAATTAAACAATAAGCTTTTGGATGAATTTGTGAGAACAAAAATAGGCAAAAGTTAGCCAATGGATTAATAATTGAATTTCCAAAAAGGTGTTGGATTTGGGTGTGCACATAATTCTGTTCCGCTCGAGCAAGCTGCAAGCCTATCTTTTGACTTGTCAAAAACATCCCTACTAGCCATATCTGTATCTACGATTGATTCAAGGTGTCGTTGCACTGTTGCCCCAAAGTTTTCTTCAGATGACATTCGGTTCATTCGATCCATCCCACCATACCATCCATAAACTAGAAGCTTGCAGGTGTTGAATGCAACCGACCTACGGTACTCCATGTTAGAGACTCGGATACCCCACGGTAGACGATCCATACTGTTGCAGTAAATTTATGGAATTCCAAATCCAATTCAAGCCTTATTACTCTGTACGCCCGATATCATGGTTGAACATTGTGCACCTGCAGTCTCATCAAAGAAGGCTCGGGTAGAACCTGTCAGTAATGCGGCATCGGAGAATAGGTAAGGTCTGCCCTGGCAGCAAGCCCCTTCATCAACTTCCCCAATTTCAACCTCCCCCCATACTCTATTTCCAACCATCAACCTTCAGTCTCCTACTACCATGGACGTTGCTATCATAACTTACTCTCAAGTGACTAACAACTAATTGGAATTAGAAAATTACGAAACCGTCTCTCGCAGAAAGCCTTTCGAGCTCGGCAATCATTATATATCAAAGATCTCGAGAAAAAGCTTGAATGGGCATCAAAGCCTGAATCAGATCAGAATGCTAAGTTGGAAGAGACAAACAGTATACTGCGTGGTCAACTACTTGATTGTCATAAGAAATTAGAGAGCTTTCAAGTGACGTTGAAAGCTCTCGCAGATTCTGTGGCATATGCTTTGGGAATCGAGGTAGGTTCAGCTTGTTGAGTCAAACGCACTCTTCAACGCGTCCACAGATACATTTCTTGTTGTTACTTCTTGATTATGATAACTAAAGCAACTAACACGTATTTTAACAGAAAGCTCCTCTGGACATTGAACCTACAACCCACACCATCGATGATAGTGATGATGCCGAATCAGAAGGACCACCTGCGCAAGACGAAGGCAAAAATGAGCAAAATAGACCAAGTGAATGGACTCCTGATAATGAATCATCATTGAGCTCTAACTTTTACGATTTCTCCGATATACCTGCCGCGAATGTCCCATCACAAAATGTACAAACTCTCCGTCTCTCCCCAAAACCGCGAGCACCTCAATCAAACCTTCATGACAAAGGCAATATCGAAATTGGGACACTCGTCACTAGCAATTTGCCACGGTTAGCTTCAAATGATTTGTCGCATTTCTCTGCACGTGAAATCTATAACCCAACACATTTGACTATCTCCAGCTCATATGAACAAATGATGGGAACAGCTCAATATAACAGTTACCTTGGAAATGATTCTTTGATTACTCAAGACCAACCTTTACAGATCAACCATACAAATTCGGCTTTCTCAGATCACATTTCTGTTTTCGAGAATGTTTTAAGGCAAAAATTGAGCAAATCAACAGCACTAATTCGAAGTAATGAAAGGTGCGCTCCTCTCCCATTTGAATATTATTCTTTGGAAGATCACGATTTATTACGACCTGAGCTTATTCTTACTAGCATTTTGAATTCAGCATATATCATGCTATCTACGTTCATTTGTGCATCATGGCCTGCTATGACAACCTGGCATTGTGCTACTAAAGCTCATGTACCTATTACTAAGGTCATCACATACCATGTCAATCCAACCGCTGCTACATACGCTGACCTTGTCACAAATGGAGCATGGCTACCGACGAAAATACAAATGTCCATTCCTCATCCAGCAATAATAGATTGGGTACCATTCCCATCGTTACGAGACAAACTTATCCTTTGCCACTCAGCTAACCCATGCCTGGATCAAATTATTTGTGAAATTGGAAATAGTTATTTAGTGGAAGCCGACGTGTCTAAACTCGTTATGGGACTGAGTGCTGCAACGGGTAACATAGGTGTCTGGGATTTAGTTCAAGCAATGTCAGGAGGAACCAAGAAATCAGCATTTTCAAGCGAAGATAATATCTCATGGGACGAGATTTGTCGAGCTAGCTTTGAACTCAACAAGCAAATGCGAGAGGGTAATGTCTTGCAGGGTATCACTATGGAGCCGCTTGCAACATTACCAGCACCGAATGTCGCGGCTCTATTCAACTCGAAGCAAATGGCTCTCTCAACTTTTGTGGCTCTGGGAATGAATCAAGGCGTGGCACAGTACAAATTAGATTCAGCATTTTTTGAAAGGCATCCAGAACTTTATGATGGTAGTGCGGGAATAGTAGCAAACGGTACACGATTAAGACCATCTGATCACTGTCCAATGCCCGCGCCGAGATTATTGACAGAGGAAGTTTTGAATTGCTATAGGAACTTGGCTGCGTGGGCATTGGAAACAGGAATCTAAGGAGGCGTGGGAATTAGGCGAAATGGGTAAAGGAGATGAGTTTCATGGTGTACATCCATCATAATGATTGGGGTAGGTTTTGCGATGAGCATTTTCAGATGATTGGGGACTCGATGGCTTGAATTTGCTGGAATGTCTATAGGGTTTAGGACTTTAGGTAGGATATACCAGGCGAAAGGGATGAATTTTTTTGAGATTTATAAAATGAGCTGGAGACTCTGGAGATGGAATCGGTAGTAGTTTATGTTTTTCTGGGTTAGATGAATAGGTTTTTGATCATGTGTTTGGTGTGGTGTGATTTCTTTTGAGTTTTGATATTCATGCATTGATGGTTAGGTTTAGAGTGATAGTTCTTAGAATGCTGCAGTGCATTACGGAGTTTTTGTTAGTTGGGGGTGGTCTCATAACGAATGTTGATGCTGTGGTATGAGGAGAGTAAGTCATGTCGATTTTGTGTTGTTTGCGGGTAGGGTGAAGTCACCCTTTTTCTTGTCTGGTCATGTTATGATATGGCATGATATGATATGATATGATATGATATGATATGATATGATATGATATGATATGATATGATATGATATGATATGATATGATAGGTGTGATATGATATGCTTTGAGAGTTTGGGCTTGGGGGGTTGAGGGGTCAGGGGAGGTCGATGATAGGGCTAGGGAGGTGAGGGAATGAGTGTAAGAGTGTGTAATAAGCATTGGTGGTTATGTTTGATTTAGTAGTGCAGATGATGAATGATGGATGATGATGAGGTTGGTTTTATGGGGTTTTGGTGATGAATGATGGGTGAGGTGAGTTTTGAGGGGTTGTGATGGTGATGCGGGGGTTATGTTTTGTTGTGGTTGAGGTTGAGGTGGGGTTGGGAGATGGTTATTGTGGGGGTTTGGTTGGGTTGTGTTAGGAGGGAGGTGGGTGATGAGGATGAAGAAGTCGGGGTGTGTCTGAGGATTAGAGGGAATTAGAAAGTGGGTGAAGGGGGGCTGGGTAGCTCAGTTGGTGTGTTTATTATGGTGTTTTTCGAGGTGTGAGTTGGGTCGGGAAAAGGGGGAATGGAGTTTGGATGGTATGGTATGTGGTATGTGGTATGTGTTATGGGGTATGGGGTATGATGTATGAGGTGTGCGGTGTGCGGTGTGCGATGGGCAGTCGGGGGGTTGAAAATTGGGAGTGGAGGAAGAGGAAGAGGGAGAGGGAGAGGGGGATGGGAGGTTGTGAAGTAGGTAGGATCCTTGTGGTTCTCAAGGTTTCAAGGTTTGCACGAGAGTTTTCCGAGGAGGGTGGGGGATAGAGAGATCATTTTTCAGCGAGAAGGGTGTTAATATACAGCGAGAAGAAGTCTGTAGCTTAGGCAGTTTATTTTTTGATTTTGTGATTTAGGCGATAAAATGGAAGGAAGGGGGGATTAGGTTCTAGGGTGGGGATGAGTCGGTATGTTTGTTGTGTTGTGTCATGTCATGTCATGGTGTTTTGGTTCGTGTGGTTTGAGTTGGATGGTGGTTGGGGGTTGGGGGTTGGGGATGGAAGGTCGGGAGTGGAGGAAGAGGGGGCGAGAGGAATATTTTTCGAAGTAAGGTTCATGTGCCTTTCTTCCTTTACGGAAAGATTTTTGAAAGAGAGTTAGGGAGGAAGGGGACAGAGAAATGAGCTTTCGGGAAGGGTTGACGGGAACGAAATGTAGGGTGTATAGTGGATGATATTATTATATCTACCATAAATCTCTATGAAACATACAGCTTGAAGATCTTGGAGGAATAGTATTTCCAAGGAGGAATCCTGTTCGAGGCCAAGGAAGTTGTCATGGGCCTGCTATGTTTCCTTAACGATATTCGTACCATTTACACTATTTCCAAACTCCAATATATGCGCAGAAGTCTCACAATGGATCAAATATTATTGGACAAGCAGTATGGTTCATCTATTCGTGTATTTATGTACCATCATTGGTACCTATCATTTCCGTATAATCCTAACTTTCCCCCTTTCCCATCTTTGGCTCCTTTGAAACTCCTCTGCTTATAAATACAATTAAGTTAGGATATTAATACCGAACGCCTAACCCAATGCCATTTTGACATTACCCATCATTAAGAGGCCTCACTGCTTCCTCTTTATTACCTTCCACTTCTAAACCATACTCTTCTCATTCAAGTCATTGCGATCATGATTCATCGCTTCCTGAATTGCCGCTGCATGATTTGCTTCCGCCATGTCCCTCCTAATTGGGCTGTTCGCTCTAGAGTTTACCCTGGAGTTTGGATTGCTCTTCTCATGTGTACTATGCGGCCTGCTTCCCGTATTTTGTCTTACTCTAAGATCTTGTTGACTGCGAGCGAAACTTCTTGCTCTGGCTCCGGTTGGCATTCTTGATAGATGAGTTCCATCTACCGCTGTTGATCCTTCACCGATATGGCTTCCTTTCTCATGGACGATATCGTTGTGGGCAGCTTTGGCGTCAGATAGTTGTTGGGCGAAAGGTGAGCGTTTGCGGAGGACAGGTCCTTTCCAGTAAATGACATAGACGGCGATCACGAGGACAAAGGAGATACATGCAAGAATGGTAGAGGCGTAAGCAAGTGAGCGCGATGGGTCAGATGACATGTCTGGGATTTTGTGTTAGCATTCTTTGACAAAACTTGTTAGGGAAAGGGATACATACTCTGGAAGAAAGGAGTAGCAGGGATTGTCAAAACACCGGCTAAGAAATCTCTCGACCATCCATTTCCACCTGTAGCAGAAGCTGAATATGGTCCATAGGCACAAATCATATAATCAATTGTGGCCATATAGATACTATAGTTGGCAATACCGACAATCGCTGCGAAGATTGAGGAACCGATCCAATGAATTGGTGGACCTGTGGAAGTCCAGGCAAAACCAATAAGACCAATTGGCAAGCATGGTGCCGTGTAGAGCAAGAACCAAAGTCTAGATTCGAATTGAGCGTGTTCGTCATCTGGTTTATTGGCGCGTTGTTTGATATTGCGTTTGATGGCGGGAATGAATGCGAACCAAGCGATGAAGTATCCCACAAGAATAGGAAGGAAAGAGAGACCAAGTTCGACAGTTCCAAAGCCCCATTGTTTGTACACAAGAGAAAAGGATTGAATGAACATGAAGATGAGTGCATCAGAGAAACCAGACAACAAACTCAAGGTCAAGACGATTGGCTCTGTCAAGAACATCTTGAAAGGTCTGACGAAAGTAACCAAGGTCTCTTTAATGGATAATCTTTCCTTAAATGGCGTGATCTCGTTTGGACCGTAAATGTTTGGGTTTTCACCACTCTTTCGCATCTTCTTGGCGATTCTATCCATCATGATGGTCGATCTAGTCTCGGGTACAAGAAGTAAATGAAGAAGTTGAACGGCACCGCCAAAGATAAGTTGAATCCAGATATTCCATCTCCAAGCCAAATTAGCTTCGACGAAACCACCAACAACGGGACCCAAAACACTTCCACCAACAGATGAGAATACTACAAATGCGACGGCGTATTGTTGATCGTCTGATTCCCACATATCGGCAATCATACCCAAAGTAACGGAACCACCTGCCGATGAGAGACCACCAAGCGCACGGCCAACCATGATAGTGGCAAAGTTGGGAGCAATTCCAACCGGAATTTGCCAAATGTTGACTAAGAATAGAGAAGCTTGTAAGATAGGTTTGCGACCCAATTCTTCAGACCACGGAGCCCATAATTCACAACCGAATGCATATAGCACCAAGAAAATCATAGCACCAGCTCTTGCACCTTGTGCGCTGACACCAAATTCGTCAACGATGCCGCCTATGGCGTTTGAGTATAAACTGGTGTTGAAGTTCATGGAAACCTGAACCATGAAAATAACCGACAGAATCATCCATTTTTTCCAGGTAGGAAAAGAGTATCCCAATTGGCTCCAACAATCTTCTTCGCTAATCTCGATTTTGTCGGACTCTCTGACATTCGTTACTGCATTTTCATTATCGCCAGATGGGAAACGTGCTACACGGTTTGCGCGGGGTGGTTGAGTGCCAGGATGTTCGAGGTGAGATCCTGCACCGGTTGATGCGCCATGTTTGGATGATTGCGAAGATATATCGGACTCCTGGAATATGGCCTTTCCTTCACTGGAGGTCGGCGTATGATTACCACCCGCCATTTGATTTTATATTGTTCGGTACTATTCGATTGATCGTTAGTCTCTGGGAGTGTGTTTTCTTTTGTGATATTGAAGAGTGGAAATGTGAGAGTGCGTAAGAGGTGCGACAGAATAATGGTAAGAAACTTCTTGAAGGAGTCCTGGTTCTTGTATGGGGAATATATATGGTCAGGCGGAATACATACTTTCTTGATGAAAAAGATTATCGATGGATAAGATGAATACTAAAAACAGGGCTAGAACTAGTAGTCAAAGCAGTGAATCTAAGAGCTTCTAGGACTTTTTGGCTCCCCGCACTCCAGATCTAGTATCAAAAACCCTAATGAGAATGGCTCGTATAGAAATATCCGAGAAGAAAAGCAAAACTTAGTTGACCTTTTTCAATAATAGTTCAAGAGGATATCAAATTATCATATTAAGAAGAATGGAAGTACTTGAAGCTCAATAAAGGATATGCAGAAGATGAAGTAGTAAGTGAATTTGCTCAGTGTATCTAATATAAATTCATGGATTCCCGCTTGGTACGTCATTTTTTGGATTTTATATGCAGGGCCCCTTCAATGTGACTTCCCAATTTTTTTGTTGGAGTCCCCCCGGGGGTAGGATCGACCCCATCATCTTGACAACCAATAAAGCTGTGGGACTTCTCCTGCCAAAATTTATTGGGGCCAAAAGTCTAATACGAGTATGCTTTATCATACGAGTACATCGTAGTTTGAGTTTAGTCAATAGTTCGTGTCAGACTTACCTAGAGTTAGAACTAGAAGCAACCAAGATTGAAAGAGAGTGTGAATAGAGTGACTGACTGCTCTACCTACTCGCACGAATAACAGAGCGAGTAGAGCAACTAGAGCGAAGTTGCAGTAGAATACTTTACAGACCTCCCGTAGAAAAAAAAAGATGTCAAATTCAAAGTGTGAAAACGATTTGATTTACTTCGAGGACCCAAAACACTGAAACATACTTAGATTTGGGATTATCGCCCCAGAACGATCCTACGAGTCATACAATCTTCTAATCGACTGTCTGAATACGGAAATAACGGCATGATTACTCAAGCATAGGATTTGTGTTTTCAGTAAGACGTTGATTAATCGCAATAATCGCTCAGGATCGCTAAGCACCCTCTCATGCAATTCATCCTTCGAGCATTGCGCTTTGTGGTTAAAGTTCCCCCTCAACACCGACGTTGATCTGCACCTGCATCTTGAATGACGTCGCCCCAGTTTTCACCGTGCGGGAAAAGTATATTTGCGGTACGTCTCTGGGGCGATATCAATTGGTGATGTTGTCGTCTATTGAATCCCCAGACATCACAAGATATTGATGTTGAAAAATAGATTAGACATGGCATTCAGTAAATCTAACATAACTTCTTTGATGTTAGATGAGGCTCATGTTCGGCATTCATTCATTTAAGCATCTTTGCCAATAAATGAAGAAGCTTTCCTGAGAGTGTATACCAACCCGTGGACGCTTATGGACTGGGTTGCCACTATCACTGTGGCTCAGATAAGCGCAACACTTGGCAACTGAGGCCGAATTCCCAAAGAGCAGTCTAGCACTCGGATTGACTTTGAGATTTCGGCATAACGAACCCAGTCTCTTTCAATCGATACGGAATGTTATTTTATGTCTCAAGGAAATACATGTTAGTTAATTAACTACTCGCCGTCGTTCGATGTACCATGCTCTCGATTATGCATCACAACACAAAGAGGATCCAGGCGCTTATCTGGAGGCCGGGGTTAAGCCCGCCTGTGATATTTTTTCATCATCATGCAGAAACAGGTTCAAGACGTTGAAACTTGAAAATGCCCGTTGTGTTCCGGTGTCAGCCAAAGCAATATAGTGGAGAGGCGGAGGTGGGGGAAATCCGGAGGTGCCAGGTAATATATTGATCCAGGTTAATAGGTTGTTCAGATCGGCATGGATTACTTCCACAAATTGGCCGAGTACTGGCCGTGGTGGTAACAGAATAGCATCGGTTTATGGGAGAGATAATCTGAGATGCTTCGGTAACCCGAGCCGACTAACAATTAGATGTTTGTTAGTTGATCATGTGGTGTGAATATTAGTTGAAGGTTAAAAGCAATATTCTGTACACAGCACTTAGTGAACTAGTGTAGTGAGTCAAAACCTACCTAGGTAGTAGAATTGATACAGCTTTACTCATGCCATCGATGGTCAATGATGAACCTCCACCTCCACTAACCCCAGGTAGACAAGAATTCCGCTGCCAGCACATCGGATGATTTTAAAACCTTAATTCTGGTTCTGGGCGACTTTCCTTTAGACATTCAACCTATCGTACTACATATCCTACATATCATGTCAAAGGATCGGTCGGTCCATTCGGCATTCGAGTAGACAAAATGCTTACAGGACGTAAAACCGATTCGGCTCGATGTTAATTCGATTCGCATTGAAAGTCGACCCACCTACCTAAATTCCTAGACATCCATATGTATGTAGTACGTGCAACTCTGATCACTAATCGACCTTAGCATTTAATAAATCGTGATCGCTTTATTCCAAGGCAAAAGACTAAATCCAAAACCTCTCTTGTCGATAGGACTTACACCTCCGAACGGATAAAATCGGTCGGATAAAGCATCGCGATTGCTGACCAGTGACTACCGAGTCATCTCGTGCCTTGGTTTTGCTCAACATCACAACTCATGACTAGCCTTACTCACACCAAGAATTCGTACATAGGTAGGTAGATCTGGTTCCTGGATTTATAACACGGTCGTTTATGTTCCAGATCTCCCAGGAATAACCTCGCGTTGGATAATCAAATATGATTGGATTTCGAAAACCAAATTAATTGGTAGGTTGGGGAACCTAGACTATTGAATGAATATGTATCAATGTATCCTTGATGTTGCTTCAAATTCTTGAAATCCTTGGGATACTATTCTCCTTCTTATACCCAAGTCACTATCAAAGATATTCTACAACGACCAATCAACTAACCACCAAGTTCTTGAAGAATGATGATGTAAATTCGCAAATCAAGGTATTAAGGTTGTTGTAATGCACAACATACCACACCGGTAGCCATTCCCGCTCCGCCACCACTACCGTAATGTTCCAGGCTTCGTGGATCTTCACAACGTAGAGCCATTTGAGCCTCCTTTCCTTGGTAATATTGCATTAAAAGCTTTTTGTTGCTGGTCTGTAGATTTGCTTCCTTGATTCTTGAGGTTCATATTATGTCGATTTGGAAAAAGAATCGTTTTGTTGCTGGACTGAGGTAAAGATTTCCTTGCTTTTTGACGTGAAGATGGTGTTTCGAAGGCAGAATCGGTTTGTTGCTCGTCTGTAGTTCGTAATTATTTCCCTGCTTTTTGAAGGCCATGTCGCATGAATCCGAAGGAGGGCAGTTTTTGTTGCTTGTCTATAGATTTATTTCCTTGGTTTTTGATGTGAAGATGTCATGTTTGAGAAGGTAGATGGTTTTGTTGCTCATCTGAAGCGAAGTTTTCTTGATTTTGTGTGTCCAGAAGTTATGTTTCTGTATTTTGTTGCTCGTCTATAATGGTATTCATTTCCTTGCTTTAGACAGCAGTAAGACGAAAAAGGTACATATCGCCAAGAAGGCACATTTGTTGCATATCTGTTGTGAAGATTCCTTGCTTTAAAAAAGCCATGGCTTGCTTTTGTGGCTGGCGACGATCTATTATCATCATCGACGGTTATCTATGATGGTGATGACGGCGGATGTGGAGGGCCGAGTACCTGGATACCAGTTCTGCATGCAATAAAAACAGGTTTGCGGTCAATGAGATGAGCAACAAAACTGTTTGAATTCGAAAATCTACATTGTTGAACTTTGACATAGTTCTAGAACTCCTCAAAATTTCGCTATAATTGGCTTTGGTATACATGTTTTGAGTCCAGACCTGCTGATCGGATGGTCTGCTTTATATATTGAAGTTTCGTAGCTTGGATACATCTTCAATATAGCATGTATGTCTACATTATGTTGCATGTCTAACGGTGCATTCTTTATTTTTTATTTGATTTCATTTTCTGTTGCATATCTGATGATAGTTCCTTGTTTTAGATCCTCCACCGATGATGATGGTAATGATGTTATGTTGAACAGCATATCTGAATAGCAAAAAGCAGGTTTAAAAACGAGATAAGCAACAAAACGGATGATTTCAAAGATCGGCAGTGGACATGCTATGTTGATAGTTTGATATTCTTCCAATACTACTCCTTTGGTTTCTGAAAATCATGGTCTTGACTCGACATTTGTTTTGTTGCATATCTGGTTCCGATTCCTTGATTTTTAAGCGGGCGATGATGATGGCGCTGATTGTGAAGGTCATGATGACGACGACGACGACGATGATGATGATGATGATGATGATGATGATCTTGAATGTATTTGGATAAACCGGTTTGAAATCAGATGAGCAACAAAGCATGGAGTGTTGGAGTTTGATAGGATATACTTGTTGATTAGTGAAGGATTGGGAAGCTCCTTGATATGGGGATGATATGAAGCTGGTTTTGACATCTTCAGTTACATCAAGATGTTGTTCGTTGCCTTAGTATGTTCCAATACAATATTTGGTAGGCTTCTTGGTTTTCAACAGACCTTATCTCCATTCAAGCACGCAAAATCACTGTATCGCCATTCAAACCTCTGGGTACGGCGATAGATTTCGATTTCTTCATATCTGCATCAATACAATTGATCTCTCCTATATCAGTATGGCGGGAGAACCCGATGAATCGTGTATCACTTTATGATACTTTAACAACCCTCGGTCCATGTCCCTCTTTCCAACCACAATTCAACCTCCAAACTTACTCATCCGAGACTCGCTCCTTCATTTATTTCGCAACCTCCTTTTTAGTAATGACTCGGCTAATCTCTCTCGCGTACATTCCGAGTTCAGCTGGGCAACCGTGTGCCGTCTTTCCTTGAACATGGTCGACTTGGTCTGAGAAAGAAATGGCATGGTGATAGTTACGACAGTCACTGTGAACAATCAGGATTGCGCTGACGAACAGGAAACCAATTTGTGAGCCTAGACGTAGATATCCATCGATTATTGGAATACAGGTATCCCTAGGAACTTCGAGTTATGGCAGGCTGATGGATATTAGTTTCGGCACTCATATTCATGTACGAATGAAAACATCGGAAGCAAATCTCCACGCAAAATATCCGACGATGCTTGCCGTAGTTAGTATAGCCTAGAGACCTTGACCTAAACTGACGGACGAACGAACCGAATTCCGGTATATGGATAACAAAGGAGAGCTTCTGCGCCCGCGTTTCTATCAAAGCAAGATTAGTAAAGCCGTGTGGGAGGTATGATATATGGTATAAGCTCGCTTAGGACAATTGAAGGGCTGCATTCCGAGGATTACGCCGATAGCCAGGTTATTACCAGGTCTCCTATTGCTGAACATGCTTGATACCGTATTCTGACAAAGTCCGGTTGATTCCATTCGCTGCGAGCTGTTTATCTAGTCGCCTGGCTTGCAACTTGCGACAATGATGAACTATATCGAGGACGACAAGATAGGTCGACTCGGCATTACTGGTAGGGCATTGATGCTGTACTATTTATATCGGTAGCATCAAAAATAGGAAGGCAGAATGAAAGGGGTAATACATAGCCGAGCAACAAGCCGAGCATGTATGACCGGCTTTTCAAGATATTTATCGCGAAAGAAGCGATTCCAGATCAGTCCATCCTTAGACTGTTTAATAAAAGCACAACTTTGCCATGAGAACCATAATTCTTTTTTTCTCCAACCTCTGTGGTTAAGTTTGCAAAAAGACAAATATATCAGTGCAACTTCAAATTATACAAACAACTTCCCCTAAACCTCCTTACCATACCTACTCTCTAATGACTCTGTGACATATGAAACACATATTAGAACACACAGAATAGCGTCTATAGCCTCATAATACCGCCTCATAATACCCTTACTAAACGGACATTTTCAGAGCCAGAAATCATCGTTGCTAAACTTCAACGGAATCAATGGCAGTGATTGTAGTGTATCTCAGCAGGCTCGCTCTGTTTTCCTGTATGATAATGTAGGAAACTATCCATGTGAATCATCGCATGGTATTTTGGTCGACTTATTCCTGCAATAATATTTTTGCAGTCCAGTAACTGTACTTCCAAAACCTTGGCGCATCGTATTTGTAAACATATGAACAGAATGAAAATAGTGGTGAAATATATAAGAGTTTAGGCCCCGGCTTATTACATACTAAGCGAAAACATACCTAGAATTCTTATTTCTTCAACTTGTAAACTATATATTAACTCAATTTATTTTTGAATTAAATTTATAAAAATGATATAACGTGGTTCATTAGCATATGAGCTATATCAGCATGTGAGCTACTTTAAAAATATACTAAAATCAAGGTTTTCTTGATATTTATATTTTAATAATAAATTATTATTTTTAAGAGAAAAAATTATAAAAATTACAAAAAATTATAATAAAAATGAAATACTTATAATATTTAGGTTTTTTTTCTAAATAATTCATTTTAGCTTAAAATTATTATACTTTACGTTATAAAAACTCTTTTTCTTTAATAACTTTAAGAGTAATTAGAATTTTGAAAAAATAATTAGATTTTTGAAATAGTTGAAAAATTAGATTTTATGTAAAAAGTTTTTGGAAAATTCTATTGGCTAATAAAGAAAGTGCACGTTTACGCACAGACGAATTTTATAGATAAAATAAAGTAACTCATATAATAATAACATAGTTTATCAGTGGGTCGGTTATATTAATAAATCGACTACTTTTACCTTGAATTGTCACTTCAAAGCTATATTATTCAACAACAATTAAATCAATTAATTAAAACTATTAAGAATCTAATAATTTAGAATCTATTGTTACGGGAGCTGCCTCTAGGGTCACGTGGAAGTGTCTAGAGATCTCTCGAGGTGGTTTAGACTAGACTTCAAGTAGGAATTCAATAAGGTTGTAACTGGTTGCAATTCTCGTAACTATAGTATGAAACTAATGATTGATCTTGAGCACGAAGCTCTACATTGTAATGAAACCCATTCCCTTATATAGATCTTCGTACCTTATGAATCGACAAGTCGATTACCGTAAAGCCGATTTCGACAAGTCGGTTTCCTGATCACGTGATGTCCATCCCGTGACTGGTAATGATGCCACCGCTTATCTAACCTGTGCTCTCTAGCCGACCTGTGACTGCTGCTTACCCTGTGCCCACTGTAGGGTAGGTAACAACAAAAGATAGGTACCTATCTTTTAATCACTGATTACTTATCTGGTTACCTCTATCTTTAGTTACCCTTCAATTCAACTGTCCCTACAGTGCTGTTTTCGTAGGTTCCAACATCAAGGCCTTAGGTTTATCTTATAATCCATGTTGCGGTTGTTACGACGGCATCCAATATACCGCGTCACATGGTCAGGAAGTCACGTGATGGACCTAGAGGATCTAGGGGATCGAAGAATAAACATCTAGATCCATAGGATCCAGAGGATCCAGACAAGACAGAACTGTAGGTTCTGCAGAGCAGGAAGGTCTATATAAGAGAACAGATTTCATTACAATGTAGAGCTTCGTGCTCAAGATCAATCATTAGTTTCATTACTATAGTTACGAGAATTGCAACCAGTTACAATGTTACGGGAGCTGCCTCTAGGGTCACGTGGAAGTGTCTAGAGATCTCTCGAGGTGGTTTAGACTAGACTTCAAGTAGGAATTCAATAAGGTTGTAACTGGTTGCAATTCTCGTAACTATAGTAATGAAACTAATGATTGTTCTTGAGCACGAAGCTCTACATTGTAATGAAATCCTGTTCCCTTATATAGACCTTCCTGCTCTGTTAACTCTTGAGTCGATTGTCGAAAGCCGATGGTCGAGTTTCGAAAGTCGAAAGTCGAAAGTCGATTTCGATTGTCGGCTTTTATGGTCACGTGATGCTAATCCTGTAGTTCTTGTTATCCGTCGTAACACTATCCCCTTCCTATACTAGCGCTTGTCCCAAGCGTGTATATAGCGTGGTTTCCCCACCTAGTTGTATGACTTTAATGAGTGTTGTGTTTATTTCATTATGCCTGCTATTAAATCTTTATCTGTTCACGATTCTCTACATTTATCCCGTAGTGTCGCTCGTACTGGTAAAGAGCGCGATCCCTGCGATTTATGTAATCAATCTCAACGTTTGTGTGTTGTGGATCCTGGATTATCGGCTCGTTGTTCTGAGTGTATTCGTTATAAAAAAGGTCGCTGTCGTCCTGGTATCGAGATGCCTTCCGGCTATGAATCCATTGAGCAACAGCGCGAGAAGCTAGATGCCGAGGAGGAGGAGGCGATGGCTAAAATTCTGCGTTTGCGAAAACAAAAGGCTTTTTTACGGAAACGGGAGCGGGAAATGATTCGTCGTGATCTTCGCACATTGGATGAGCTCGATGCTCTAGAAGAAGAGGAAAGGTTGGAAAATGAACGTGTTAAAAAGGAAAAGGCGGACGCGGCGGCGGTGGCAGCGGCGAACCCTACTAGCCCTTCCTCTTTTGATTTCTCTTCTTTACCAGTGATGTCCGATGCTGAGGTCGAGGCTTTGTTGGCAGGTGTGGGTACCTCAGGTGGAACGCCTGTAACTTCTCAGGGCAGCTGAGGTCTTCTTTCGGTTCCCATGAATTTTCGGTATGTGGATAATCTAACCATTTGATTAAGTATTTGGCCGTGCCTCTGACGTATTTACAATCTAGTATTGTTTCGACATCGTATATGGCGTTAGGGTTAACTGGTTCGATTTCCGTGAGTGGCGCAATCGGCGCTCCTGGTGGTGCTGGTTCGAGTAAAGATATATGGAATACTGGGTGGATATTCATTGTGTCTGGTAGTTTCAACCGATAATTGACGGTTCCTATTACCTTGTCAATCTTGAATGGTCCTAGTTTCCTGTGGTCGAGTTTATTGCTTGGTCTTTTGGTTTCAATGTTTCGTCGTAGCAAATAAACTTTATCCCCCTCTTTAAGCGTAGGTTCCATACTACGTTTCGTATTGTAGTACGCTGCTGTTCTGGATGATATGAATCTTAGATCGAGAGCAAGCTGCTCTTGTAAATCCTTTAATTGTTCGACTTGTATTATTGCTGATTCGGCATTAACCTCCTGTGGTATCGGTGTTTGGTATGCTTTAGGATTAAACCCAAAGTTAGCGCGTGCTGGTGTAATCTTTGTGGTTTCCGTTTCCGATGTGTTATATGCGAATTGTGCCATAGGTAATAGCTCTACCCAATTGTCCTGTCGATAATTTATGTAGCATCTAAGATATGCTTCCATTGTCTGATTGGTCCTCTCTGTCTGACCATCGGTTTGTGGGTGAAAGGCTGTTGATAGCTTTCTTTTAACACCCATTAGTGCTAATAAGGTAGTCCAGAATTTCGAGGTAAAGAGCTTGTCTCTGTCCGAGATTATCTCATCTGGTACTCCATGTATGCTTACTATGACCCTAAAGAATACATATGCTAGTTGCTCAGCAGTCCATGTTTCTTTGAATGGTATCATGTATGCAAATTTTGTCAATCTGTCTACTACATTGAGTATTGCGTCGTACTCAATTCCTGTAGTAGGGTCTTTCGAGAGTGGTAGTTTAACCACAAAGTCCCATGTAATGGACTTCCATGGCTGAGAAGGCATGTCTGGGGTCTGGAGCTGACCATACGGAGCATGTCGTGATGACTTGTTTCGTATGCAGGTGTCGCAACTTCCAACAACTTCTTCAACTATCGTTCTCATTCGTGGGAAGTAACTGATTTCCCGGATTCTTGCAAATGTCCTTGCAATTCCTTGATGTCCGTGTGCCGGCAACCCATGTTGTTCCGTCACAAATTCCTTAGTCATTTGACTCGGAATGTATACTTTCCCATGAAAGTATATGGTTTCGTTTTCTATTGTGAATCCTGGTTCTATTGCTTTGCGTATGCGTGTAGCTGTAGCATCCTTGTCGTAATGTGATTGGATTTGGTTTCTGAGATGGTTGTCTTCCAATATATGAGTAGCTGCAAGCTGTGGTGCATTGTAAACCAGTGATTCGCCTTCTTTCTTGAATATTGCGTATGATTCGTACGACTTATTCTCTTGGTATTCTGGTTTTCGGCTGAGAGCGTCGGCTCTAGCGTTTTCTGATCCTTTAACATATGAAATCTTGAAATTGTAATTGGCCATGGTCTCCGACCATCTGACCTGTCGTCTGTTTAACTGCTTCGTTGTGGTGAAGTAAACCAAGTTCTTGTGATCTGTATACACCTGTACTGTGTATTTTGATCCTTCTAAATAAACTCGCCATTCTCTAAATGCATCGACTATCGCCAGTAACTCCTTGTCGTATATCTCGTAGTTCAACTCGGCTGGTGATAGTTTTCGAGAGTAGAATGCGATTGGTTGCTATTTCTCATTTTGACCTGGTTGGCTCAACACTGCGCCTATAGCGAAATCTGAGGAATCCGTTTCCACTATGATTGGCTTCTCAGGATCGAATGTTAACAGTATTGGCTCCTCGGCCACTGCTTGTTTGAGCGTCTCGAATGACTCCTGCGCCTTGGCGGTCCATTCGAAGCTCCCTTGCTCTTTTCTTGTTAAATTGGTTAAGGGTGTTGTGATCCCTGAATAACCTTTAATAAATCTTCGATAGAAGTTGACGAATCCTAAAAAAGATTGTACTTCCTTAACTGTGGTAGGCTGCTTCCATTCGAGCACTGCCTTAACCTTGTCCTTGCTCATCTTGAGCCCTTGGTTCGATACGGTGAATCCCAAAAACTCTGTTTCTGTAACGTGGAATTCGCATTTGCTTGGCTTGCACAGCAAATCAGCCTTAGCTAAACTTTCAAGGACATTGTTGACGTCCTTAATGTGTTGAACTCCGCTGTCTGAATATACTAGGATGTCGTCCAAGTAGCATATACAGCAAGTATCCAAATATTGTGATAGCACATTATTCATTAACCTCATGAAAGTAGCTGGCGCGTTGGTTAGCCCGAATGGCATAACCTGATACTCGTATAGCTCATATCTTGTCTTGAAAGCGGTTTTCCATTCCTCGCCTTTCTTCATTCTAATCAAGTGGTACCCGTTTCGTAGGTCCATCTTGGTAAATATTGTTGCTCCGCCTAATCGATCTCTTAATTCCGTAGCTAATGGAAGTGGATATCGATCTTTCTTTGTAAGCGTGTTGAGCTTTCTGTAGTCCACAACTAGTCTCTTAGTACCATCCTTCTTGGGTACCCACATAGTTGGACTTGCCACTTGGGATGTGGATTCTCTGATCCATCCCTTGGCCAAGTTGTCGTCGATATATTCTTTGAGCGTCTTTAGCTCATCGGCTGACATTGAATAAATTGGGGTGTGCACAGGCATCTTGCCTTCCTCCAATATTATCTCATGATCCCACGGCTTGTGTTCCGGTAAAGCCTCGTGGATCCCTGGTTCCTTAAAAACCTGTTCATATTTTCTGTACTGTTCTGGTATCGTAGGCTTCTTTTTTGCCTCGATTGCGATTTCCTGCCGTACCGTCGGCTTCTGCATTTGTAGAGGAGGTGTACTGGCCTTCGCTCTTAATGGAGGACCCTGGACTGGGTGTCCTACGTCGCCGGTGTTGTTCGCGTTCAACTCTCCTTGGCGCGTGTTACGTCTCGCGGACGCCTTGAACGTGTCGTCATGACCGTCCTTGCACTGATCAAATGTCACTGTTCCTTGTGACCAATCTATTCTGGGATTATGTGCCTTCAACCATGGCATTCCTAAGATGATCTGTTGTTGGCCCAATGGCACAACGTCAAGCTGTATAACCTCCGAATGTTGGGTCATATTCATTCGTACTGGTCGTGTCTCCTGTGAAACGTTCCCGTCAGATCCTGCTAGCTGTCCGTCAACTAACTGCAATTGGTAGGGGTTTTGTTTCTTCTGGAGTGGGACTCCCAAATACTTTGCAGCTTCTGGTGCAATAAAATTTCCTGTAGCCCCTGAATCTATCATGGCTTGCTGTATTTGTCCGTTTATTTTGACCTTGCAGTATATTTGACCTGCTTGTCCTGTAGCATTTAGCTGTGGTGTAATTTGCTCATTCTCGCTATTCTGGATGATCTCATCGGCAAATGTTACACGTCGAGGCTCTTCCTCTTCTAGATAGACAGCGCTTGTTCCTGATCTAGCTCTGTCATCAAGTAAGTCCCTCCATAGGGTGTATCGGTAGTTCCCTTGAGTGACTTTCATTATCGTACCCACAACTGGTGGTGGTATTATGGCCTGAGCCTGGACCCGGTGTTCTTCTCCTACTCTTCTGCATAAAAATAGAACCTGATTCTCATTTCTTTCAGATGTGTGGTGATAGAACACTTCCCATAGCTCTCCCCTGTCTGGCCACTGGAGGTGATCGGTACTAATTCTTTCTACGAATGATGTGTTTGTAGTGATTCCAAACCATAGAATTCGATGCTGATCGACGTACCGAACCTCATACGATTCGCCTTCTTCAGCGTCTGTTACGCTGAGGTCTTCGTTCATAGTCCCTTCGTCTGTATCTCCAAATTTCCAGATACGACGGTTCCATTGGTCAATTTCCCGAATAGACCATGATTCTCCTAACTGCGGGTCTTTGTTTACCCATGAGAGGCCTTCGACCTCTTCTTCTTCTTCGAGCTCTTCTTCGTAAGCTGGTGGTGGCGTGGCTAGCCCTGTCATGCTAACAGCACACAATTGTGGCGTGAAGGTGGCATTAAGTTGGCCCTTGCCGAACTTATTCTTAAAGTTACCCTTCTTGCCCCCTGTTCTCTTGCTTCGGCATTCTGCTGCTCGGTGCCCTGCTTTTCCACATTCAAAGCATAAGTTATTTTCTCGTCTTCGTTTCTTTTCCGGATCATCATTCCCGCTCTTGTGGTGCGTAGCGTCGAGTTCCATAGGGTCGCCATATCCCTGTGGATTGTAACGTGGTCTACCCTCATTCTTGCGGTAACGCCCTTGCTTTTGATTTCCCTGGGGTTTGTATGATCTTTGACTTTGTCGATATCGGTAAAGACGATCATCTGACTCGATGGAGTCCTGGATTAGGTCGTTCAAGTCTACACTCTCGGCAGATCTTTCTAACTCCAGTCTGACTTCTGGCTTGAGTCCTTTACGATAGTGACTCATGATGGCGGTTTCGTCCCACTTGGTTGTTCCCGCATATCTTCGGAATTCCGTAGCATACTTCAATGCTGATCCTGTCTGCTTGAGGTTGAAGATCTTATCTTCCGCTACCTCTAGCTCATTAGAGTTCCCGAAGATTCTACGTATCTCTGTCTTAAATCCTTCAAAACTGTTGAAGATTGTTCGAGTGGGTTGCATGCGATCCTGATCGTCATGCTCGAAATAGTCGCGCAAGTATGGCTGAATCCATTTGCCTGCCTCACCTCTGAGGTATGACACGGCCCAAATACTCTTAGATTCCTTTTCGGTGAACTTGTCTTGGTTGAATCTAAAATAGATTTCAAGTTGTAAGAGGAAGGTGTCGAGTTCCTGTCGACTTCCTTGGTATTTGTCTGGTAAGGCAATCTTGAGTGTTTCGTTGATGGTAATTTCCTTGGGAGCGTCGGTCATCTCGACATCGTTGGTGTCGGGTGCTTGTGCCTGACTGCTCGCGGATGCACTGATGGGTGTCATATCGTCGGTTGGTATTGAATTGGTACTTGAAGCAGAAATGGTGCTCAAAGTGTTACGGGAGCTGCCTCTAGGGTCACGTGGAAGTGTCTAGAGATCTCTCGAGGTGGTTTAGACTAGACTTCAAGTAGGAATTCAATAAGGTTGTAACTGGTTGCAATTCTCGTAACTATAGTAATGAAACTAATGATTGTTCTTGAGCACGAAGCTCTACATTGTAATGAAATCCTGTTCCCTTATATAGACCTTCCTGCTCTGTTAACTCTTGAGTCGATTGTCGAAAGCCGATGGTCGAGTTTCGAAAGTCGAAAGTCGAAAGTCGATTTCGATTGTCGGCTTTTATGGTCACGTGATGCTAATCCTGTAGTTCTTGTTATCCGTCGTAACATACAACCTTATTGAATTCCTACTTGAAGTCTAGTCTAAACCACCTCGAGAGATCTCTAGACACTTCCACGTGACCCTAGAGGCAGCTCCCGTAACAGCGGTGCGGGTACCTCCGTAACATCTATTATATTATTTTGATAGATTCTTATATTATAATCTGTCTTTCTATATTTATTATAATATCAATTAGAAAATACTTTCTTATTAGAATTTCCCCTTTTTTAATACTTATTATATTGAATCTAAATATCAACCTTTTATTAAGATAATATATCAAAAACCTTTTATTTAATAAGCACTCCTTTTTAATATAATTAGGTTTTTTTCATATATTAATATTTACTTAATACTTTATTTGCTATCTGAAGTATATAATTCTTTATATTTAAAAGTGTATTTTTATAAGCTAATTTTTCTATACTTTTAATTAGAATTAGTATAATTTTAAATATAAATATAAAAAAGCTTACTTGATAATAAGTTATTTGAGATTTAATTAATATTGATTGAGAAAGAGTTTTAGTTAGATTATAAGAGGTTTGAAAGATTTATTGATCTAGGTTGAAAGAGAGGGGGGTAGGTATATAAATTCGAATATTTAATTTCGAGAGTATAATTTCAGGATTGAATAGAATTAAATTTGTTCCTCGAAATTCTAATTTCATATTCTGAAAAATGATTAATTCTTTATATATAATTTTAAAAACTATAAAGAATTTAATCTTCGAAATATAATTAATATATACCTTAATAAATCCATCAATTTGATTATTATATAAACGTTTTAAATTACTAAAATAGTTAATATTAAGTGATTGAATTAAATAACTTGAATATAATAGTAAATATAAATATATAATATCATTCTCTTTATAATATACTTGAAAAGCTATTAATTCATAGCTTTTATATCTATTCAGTATCAATATTCGATATTTATCCTTTTTTCAATTCTTAATATACTTATCAAAGTATTTCAATCATTCTAAACCCATCTTATTATTTATTCATTTATTAAATATAGATTTAATAGTTTATTCTACAAGAAAATTAATTTCAATATACTAATTGGAAAAATGAACTTATCCCTAAACCATTAGAAATAGGAAAATAGTTTTGCCCTTTCTATTTCCATATATTATTATTATAGCCCATTCTCGATTACCTAACTGTATAAATTTATTTCTACCGTATTTCTTAATATTAATAATAATCATTATTATATATATAATTCCTATTATAAAGTCTATTTTATTGAAATTATAAAAATCTTCATTCAAAATACTATATTTCACTTATATATTTGTAATTAATTAAAACCATTCTTTAATAAACTTAGAATTCTTATAAAAAGCTCTTTAAAAATTATAAATATAATTAAAACATATCTTTAATTCAATTCGATACTTTACAAATTAATATATTTAAAGCTTCCCGATATATTTTATACCCTTCGATTTGAGAATATAATTCGTTATATTTTTTATATTTTTAAATTTAAATAAAAAACCTTTTAAATTTATATTAAGAATATATTAAATAAATATTTCCTCTTTTAATTCAATCAAATTATAACTTTTTAATTGATTTTCAATTATATTAAATTTACCTTGAATTCTATTATTCAATATAATTCAAGATATATAATAAAATTAAGCTACTTTTCGAATTGATAATTTTTTATTTAATTTAATAACTTAAATAATTAAGATTATATATACTTCTTTAGAATGAATTTTTATAATTAATTATAAAGAAAATACATATTGAATATAGAATAATAATTCAAGATAAAAGTGGCCGATCCACTAATATAATCGACCCACTAATAAACTACGTTATAGTTTACATGCTAATAAATTATATTATATAATTGAAAATCATTAAAATAATTAAAAAATAAAATTAATTTCTTTTTAAAAAAAATTTAATAAAGTTATAGCTTTTTAAATTTGAAACAACCAAAAAACTTGAAAAAAGTATTATATATCATGAATTTAAAAGAATTTTAAATTTAAAAATCTATAACTTTATTAAATTTTCTTTTTTTTTAAACAATTCATTTTTAAGATTTTTCTTGTAATTATCTCTAATATATACAATTTTCAAATCAATTCTTTAATTTGTTAAGGAATTATAAAAATAATTAATTTATAACGTAACGTATGGGGAACTCGGACATATGGGGAACTCGGACACTTTTAGCCCATCACCAACTTGAAACCGCAATAACTTTTATTATGCATACCCAATCACCTTCTACATCTGCTCAAATTGAAGAGAAGCTTCAAAAGGCTATAATTTCACTTCAATTGAAAGAATTTAAATCAATTAGAAAGGCTGCAGAGCATTTTGAAGTCCCTAAGTCTACCCTAGCTGATAGGCTGGCTGGGAAGAAAACACGTTCCCAAACCCACGAAATGGCTCAAATTCTTTCAAACGCAGAAGAAAATACTCTTGTACGATGGATTTCACGACTTACCATCACTGGATTCCCTGCTACACCTATGTTGGTGAAGGAAATGGCCGACGAAATTCGTCTTCGACGCGTTCGGGTCGCGTCATCTCGAAATCCTACCTCGACAGAAATTCCACCTATAGGCCACGAATGGATCTATAGATTCCAAAAACGACATCCAGAACTTAAAACATGCTATTCACGTCAATTAGAGTCTAATCGGGCTAAAGAAGCAACTCCGGAGAATATTCAGGCTTGGTTTGACGCGTTTCGCACGCGTCTCATTGAGCGAAAGTATGAATTAATTAGATGATATGTATAATATGGATGAAACCGGATTTGGAGTTGGAAGTACTCAAAGTACGCGCATTATAGTCGATTCTACTCAGAAATCGAATTGGAAAGTTACAGCTGGCAAGCAAGAATGGATAACTGCATTTGAATGTGTCAATGCAGCTGGAAATGCTCTATCACCTATGGTCATTTTCAAGGCTCAGAATACGAATTCTGCATAGATTCCAAAGGACACACCTCAAAGCTGGCAGTTCTCTACTAGTACAAATGGATGGACCTCAAATAGCCATGGATTAGAATGGTTAAAAAGGGTTTTCGAACCAGAATCCAAGAAAGTGTCAGGTGACCGACCTCGACTTTTGATCATGGATGGCCATTCAAGCCATATTACAGGTAGCTTTATTGCTTTCTGTATAGATAATGATATTGATTTACTTATATTACCTCCTCATTGCTCTCACTTGCTTCAGCCACTTGATATTGCGGTGTATGGGCCAATGAAACGATATCATGCTTTAGAGGTCGATCGATATTCTCGAGCTGGTGTAAAGCGAATCCAAAGAGCTGAATGGGTAGAACTCTTTCAAAATATTAGAAAAAAAGCATTGAATTCTTCTAATATTAAAGCTGGCTGGAGAGGAGCTGGTTTAGTACCTTTTGCCCCACGAAAAGTACTCGATTCATTACCATTTAACTCCTCCCAGCAACCTTCTACTCCACAAATGAGAACCCCCAATCAAGACCTAGACTTGTCTATACTCAGGAGTTCTCCTCCAGATGGAACAGAACTAAGGCAAGCAAATCAGATCTTTAATACAGCTCTAGCAAGCAGTGGTTCTCCTGCATCGCCAACTCGTCGATATGCCAAGAGAATGACTAGGCTTGTAGAATCTCAAAATGCTGAGATAGCCCTACTTCGGAAACAGCTCTCTGATGCTCAGGAGGTAATTGAGACTCGAAAGAAAAGAACTAAAGGCAAAAGAGTCAAATTACAAGGTCAATTTGTCTTTAGTACTAAGGAAGTATTGAAAATGGTACGTGAGGCGGAGGAAAAACCGAAGGAGAAAAAGCCACGAGGACGGCCACGCAAACGCCCAATTGAAGAATCAGAAGAAGAGATTGAAGAAGAAGAGCTAGAGAATAGTTCAAGTGATTCGGAATTGGAATTGGAGGATTGTGTGGCTCGTAGAACAAGATCGCGTGTAGAATAATTGAAAAAGTGTCCGAGTTCCCCATATGTCCGAGTTCCCCATACGTTACGTTATAGGAATACTACGACATTTTATAGAAATTTTATTACGAAAAAGAGTGGTGTGCAATAAGCCGGGGCCTCAACTCTTATTTCCACGTGATTGTTCAGGAAGATGTCAGTTCATTCAATTCTAATTGTGACCCGAAAAAACTGCTTGTGGCACAGTTTGAAGCGCCATAACAATCATGGAGGTTATTCGATACTTTTGTTGCATATCTAATGCCATTTCCATGTTTTTTTTGGTGGAAATGATGATGTTAATGAGGCTGAAAATGATGATGATGATAATCATGGAATTGATTTTATGATGCTAGAGCTAGGGGAAAACAGGTTTGTGACCGATGAGACGAGCAACATTCGATGGAGCATTATTATCATAGGAGGACACATTTGGCTCTGAGCTTTGATAGATGTTACTACCAGTGTGGTGATATCATTTGTGGCTTTTCTCTACAGTGTAAAGATCCAATTTTCTCCGTCCTTTACTTTGCTAGTTTCTTTCATGAAAGGACTGCCGTTTGCCATATGATACCACAGGCATAATAGCATCCGTATGGTTTTTGTATGGAACTTAAGGTTGTTTTGAGATGAATCTCGTCTGCGATTTGGCATATTGGAGAGCCCACAATAGTGCCAAGTTTCCTTCATTTGAAGTTTGACAGTACTTTCTTGGGTTTCTTGAAGACAATGTTTCTATAGTTCGGACCGCAGTCCCGCAATGAAAAGCTTTCAAGTTCCGGGTCAAGATGGGTGGTCCAAGCAATTTGAAACCTTGAGTGCACTTTGAATATGGTGTCGCTGTCAAACATTAGGGTTTTTAATGTGGCAAGGCAAATCAAGTCCCTAGCCACAGTAATGTTGATAGGGACCCGTGGACAGCCGAGCAGCGAGGTTGTTTTCCACCACAGTCAATGTGGCTAAGAATTGAACATGTATATCAATGGTATGGATACATCGTGTGTGAGCTGGCGCCTGCGTCGTTTTAGAGCTCTTGTGCCTGGGAGTGAAATTGGGAGTGTAAACACAAATGGGAAACCCGTTATGACGCTCCGCCCTCTTTCAAGTTCTTACGGTTGTCCTAACTGATATCATTATTCCAATTCATATCAATACCTCAATTGATATGGTTACTTTGACTAAATCATGATCCCCATTGATATCATACTATCATTATCTCAATTCATATCATTGTTCTATTTTGTATCATTATTCTATTTTGTATTGTTATTCTACTTTGATTAATATTATATACTTACTCTCATATTCTTCTTATACATTACTATACAATTTACCATACAACTATATAATTTAACTTGAGATGACAATATTACTAACGTAACTTGACTAGAAGTGGGTCATGTCATAATATAGGTCAAAATCATTTCCTCATTTCTTTATTTTACACATTTATTCAATATACAATGGATTGAAAATTATTAAATTGTAGTGAATCGAAAGATAATATTTAAAAGGTTATAAAAAGTTTAAAAAATAAACAATTTACTTCAATTCGAAGTGCTGCTATTCATTTTAAGATTCCAAAATCAACCTTAATAAATCGAATAGCTGGACAACAATTATGTTTTCAATTTCACAAATCCTTTCAAAAACTTTTTAATACAAAAAAGAAGACTTTAATACAATGAATCTTACAATTGACAGCTACTAGATACCCTACAACTCCTAGATTATTAAAAGAAATGATTCAAGAAATTCTAAATCAATGTGTCATTTTCGCATCACCATCTATCCCTCTATCCTTTCAATCAAATCATATAGGTTAACAATAGATCTATAGGTTCTTAAATTGATATCCCAAACTTAAAAAAACCTATTCTCATAAATTGGAATCTGTAAGGTATAAAGAAGTTATATTTGAAACAATTTCAATATGGTTTTCAATATTTCAAGTATAAATCGAAAAACAATATTATAAACTCAAGAATATATATAACATGGATGAGATAGGATATACAATTGGAAAAACAGAATCAACACATATAATCGTGAATTCTACTTTCAAATCGAATTGGAAGGTTATAATAGGAAAACAAGAGTGGATAATTGTATTGGAATGTGTGAATGCAGATGGAGGTTCTTTGCCCTTTATAATTATTTTCAAGGCTCAGAATACCAACATTGTATAGATTCCAATTAACACTTCTTCAAATTGGTATTTCTCAACAAGCAATAGTGGATGGACTTCTAAT
The DNA here is from genome assembly GCF_014898465.1 of Botrytis porri. Lineage (NCBI taxonomy): Eukaryota > Fungi > Ascomycota > Leotiomycetes > Helotiales > Sclerotiniaceae > Botrytis > Botrytis porri. Next base: position 630,229 of record NW_024066093.1, read on the forward strand.
AGTTATGGCTTTGAATGGATATGTAAGGTTTTTGAGCCAGAATCTTGAAAAATATTAGAAGATTAGCCTCGATTATTGATTATGAATAGTCATTCTAATTATATTACAGGAAGTTTGATTACTTTCTGTATTGAGAAGGAGATTGATCTTCTTATTCTACCACTTTATTGCTCGTATCTACTTCAGCCATTGGATGTTGGAGTGTATGGACCGATGAAGCGATATCATACCCAAAAGGTTGATCAATACTCTTGAGCAGGAATACAACAAATACAACAGTCTGATTGGGTACAGCTTTTTCAAAAGATAAGAGAAAAAGGTTTTACTTATCAAAATATCAAAAGCGAATGGAAAGAAGCAGGTTTGAATTCATTTAGTCCTCATCAAGTTCTAAATAATCTTCCAACCCTACTTTTACCACTACCTTCCACTCCAAATACACCAGCAAACCCAAAAGATCTAGATCTCTCTTTACTTAATAGCTCTCCCCTGAATGATATTAAGCTGCAACAAGCAAATAAGGTATTCAATTCAGCTTTATCCGCTAATAATCTGCTTACTTCTTTAATATAGAGATATACAAAGCAAATAATTTATTAGATTGAAAGCTTAAATATTGAAAATGCTATTCTTCGAAAGGAACTTTAAAAATATAAAAAGTTATTTGAAATACAAAAGAAACAAAAAAATAAAAAGAAAATAAAATTAAAAGGTGAATTTGTATTTAATATTAAAGAAGTATTGAAAATTATCGAGGAGATTAAACAGATACTCTTATCAAAACAATAACGTAATAAACCATTCAAGTATTAAATTGATTAGGTAGAAGGGAAGATGAAAGAGGAAGAGGATAGTGATAGTTCAGTTGGATTAATGATAGTTGTAGATCACTCTATAGCATATAGAACAAGATCAAATAGGAAAATATGATTTTTATGATCTAAGTCAACTACCCCTCTTTCCGACCACCCCCTCTTTTCGACCACCTCAAAAACCACACCGCTTTGAGTAATTATAAAATTTATACTTTGAATAACTCAACAATGCTTTAATCAATTGATTTGAAATTTTGATATTATTATAATTGTGATATGAAGAATAGATATACCGAAGAAGATATCGCAGAGGCTCTTAGAGCGATTACAAATGGAGCAAGCATACGAAGAGCTAGCTTGGATTATGGTGTTCCACGTACCACACTTCACGATCGAATATATGGTGGAGTTTCGCATCAAAAAGGCGCCCAAATACTTCAAAAGTTATCTCCAATTCAGGAGAATCGACTAGCAGAATGGATATTAGTACAGGAAGCTCTTGGTACTAGCCCTACACATCGTCAAATCAGAGAGATGGCAGAGCACCTCCTTATTGTACGAGGGGAGGATCCCTCACTTGGAAAGAAATGGATACATAGCTTTTTTCGAAGGCATCCTAATATTGGAACTAAGAAGCAACATCAAATCGATTCTGCACGAGTTTCAGGTGCTACATCTGATATTATTAAGAAGTGGTTCCGGAACCTCGCAATCCCTGAAATCAAGGCTATTAAGCCGGCCAACAGATGGAATATGGATGAAGCAGGTATAATGGAGGGTCAGGGTCTTAATGGACTAGTAGTAGGAAGCACTGATCGAAGATTTATTCAAAAAAAGCAACCTGGATCTCGAATTTGGACCTCTTTTATAGAATGCATTTCAGCCAATGGAAAAAGCATTACTCCCCTTGTAATATATAAGGGAAAATCAGTTCAACAACAATGGTTTCCAACAGATTTGACTCTATTCAAGGGTTGGAACTTTACCGCTACAGAAAATGGATGGACTACAGATGCTACAGCTTTAGAATGGCTGAAAAAGATCTATATCCCTCAAACTACCCCTATTCAGCCGGAAAATTCAAGACTCCTCATTTTGGACGGACACGGAAGCCATGAAACTACAGCATTTATGTTAGAATGCTTTAATAACAACATATATCTCTTACTTCTCCCACCACATACGTCACACGTACTACAACCACTCGATTTATCTGTGTTCTCACCCCTAAAAAGTGCATATCGAATCGAACTTAATAAATTAAGTCTATTATCCGATTCCTCACCAATTGGAAAGCGCAATTTCCTTTCTTGCTATCAGAAGGCTAGAATAGAAGGTTTAACTATTCAAAATATCAAGTCTGGGTGGCAAGCTAGTGGTCTTTGGCCCAAAAATATGGCTAAACCTCTTATGAGTCGACTTTTGCTTGAAAATAGCAATAGAGAGGTTTTATCACTTAATCCTGAATCTGATGATGATCCTATTCTTCAATGGAATATATATTCATCGTTTATTCAATGGAAAACCCCTCAAAAAGGAGCCGATATCAGAAAATATAGAGATATAATGATTCAAGAGAAGGAGATCGATTTGCCAACACGAAGATTACTATTTCGCAAGATTATAAAAGGATTCGATGCTAAGGATTATGAACTCTTAGAGGCAGAGAATAAGATTAGAAAGCTAGAATATCAATTAGATGAAGCATTACCTAGAAAAAGGCGAAAGGTTGTGGTATCTCCAAATTCGAAGTTCGCAGGGATTAGAGCTATAAGGCGTACACAAATTGAAGCTGGAGATCGTGAAGATGAGGTAGATGATAGCTCTAGTGCTATAGAAAGTGATTCTACAGGCGATTTCATTGAAGTTCAATAGTTATTGAGTTATTAAAGTTTTAAGTGTAGATAATATGAATTTTTAGGTGGTCGGAAACAGGGGGTGGTCGGAAAGTGGGGTAGTTGACTTATATCATGACATAACCCACTTCTAGTCAAGTTACGTTATTACACTATATGCAAATTTTCTTAGGAACCTTGATATAATAAATTTGTTGCTATGCTCTTAAATATTCTCAAAGTCAATATCGACTCTATTTTTTCATCAATATTCTCCTTTTCAAATCACATATATAGAGTCAAAATTTTGCATGCTCACCATCCGATCACAGACGCAAAAACCCTTCTATGGTGTAATGGTTAGCACACTAGATTTTGATTCTGGAGATATTGGTTCGATTCCTATTAGAAGGTTCTCCCAAGAACATTCATTATTCCATACTCAGTTTGAAGCTGGGATTCAAGTGTTACGTCTTCTTTTTGGCAAAAAAATTTGGCGAGCAGAGGAACTTTGCTGGTTTGGAAGTGGTGGAGTGGGGATTCAGGGCTGGTTAGAGTGATGGGGTGGGGTGGAGTTTCCACTGAAAATGGAATGGGTGGGGCGAAATGTATAGTTCCTTAAAACAATATTTTGTGGTTTTTATTTGAATAGGAATTCTTCAGTGAGGCATGGAGCGGTATTGTAAGGTTTGTTTTTGGGTGTTTTCGAATTACTGAAGACTGCCCATTTCAGCTACCCAACGTCCTATCCCTATGTGCAATGATACACGTATCGTCATGTTCGGAGGCTTCAGTACAGTTTTGTGAATGATATTTCGATTAAAATTATCATCTGTATGACCTGCTATCATGCGCAAATTATCCAAAGTCGCAATAGACAATCATCATATGCTGTCTCCCAGAGTCTGGACATAGAGCCTCCTGGTTTCGTCGTCGTTGAGACAATACCAGCTCATTATGATTAAGCGATGCTTGTTGAAAGGGGCGCATTAGTCTTATTAAATAATGTCACTATCGGGAAAGCGGCAAAGAAATCTTCTTCCCAAATTGTTTGACAGGCTATTCTGCAGGCATTGTTTAACGCTTGTCGAATCGCTTTGATGATTTCTGATTCTGGCTCAATAATGACCATGAGTGGTGTATTCAAGATCACAGGGTTCCGCGCCTCCTTGCACGATTCGAAATCCGAATGTTTAAAAAGAAAGCTTGAGTGTCCTACACCTCCCATGTCTCGTTGGCCCTCCAAGCTTGCTTTATTCGTGCGCGTTAACACATATTCCCGGGGACTCTCTATTGTAGCCCCCTTCCCCTTCCTTTTCTAATGCCAATCTCTGGTAAAGACAATGTTTGTCAAAATATTTGCTCTTGAAGAACGGACTGTGATAGCTTCCTTACAATAAATACCATCCACAGACAAAAATAAAAGGCTTGCATTCTTCGTACCGCGTCTCAGCCAAATCTCAGCATGATGGGCACAACTGTCATGTCTTTCCAGTAATCTTGCTTGCTTACTACCTTTAAGAAAATTCTCTTTACTTATATAAACTGCTTGGCTCGGCTCACAATCTAATATATTCATGATACCATAGATCACCCCCTATTGAGACCAGATATATGGCTGGAGAATCTCTTTTGATCGATATCAATAATGTTATTTGAATTTCCGGGGAATGAATTGTAATGTGTTGATCAGAATGAGAAATTCCATGGGTGAACTTGAAATTCCGATGTTGATTGTTGAAATTTCATCTTCGCGATGAGGGTACTTGAGCTTTCGTATCTATCCAGTATTGGTTCAGTTGTTCAGTGCTTTCAGTAGAGATCATATTGATAATTAAAGAAGATCGAATACTTCTAATGCTTGTTTAATACTTGCCATCACGGAAAGATGTTATACATGCACCAATCTCATGAATAGAGGGGAAAGAAGTATGAGTGAGATTGAAAGAATTATCATTAAAACGCCAACATCAAGACAACAATGTTGTTCAACTTTTGGTGTAAGAGTATAGAGAAGTAAGATAGATGATGGCTTTTAAGAAGCCATCTCGCAAAACACTATAAACATATCTGCCGCAAGAACAGGTATACTGAAATCTCCCCATTATACAGGGGTAAAATAATAATACGAGTCTCCTTCCATCGTCTGCTATTGTAAACCAAAGAGGAAATACTGTACAAGCGAATTGTAAATGAACCAGCATACACTCTGAGGAAGACATGAGCCGAATAGCCCAGAGGCCATCAAACTAGAAAAACTGTAATTGTCAAAAGAAGTGACCTTACCATGCCAGAGCATGGAGAGTGAGAGATAAACACAATAGATATTCACACCGAGACTGAGACAGACTCTGTTCTATCAGGCATCGATAAACGGTACAGTCAATCTCGGGACGTAGAACTCAAAGACGCCTAGGAAGGTCATCTTGCTCTTTAGATGATCAAGTATAGCGGTGAAATAGACCATCAATACCAAATGGAGTAGAGTAGAGGAATTATGTCACGTAAGACCGTTTGGTTAACCCTTGGTATGTGAGTTATTATGTTTATGACTTCATCTAGAGCAAGAACTGAAATAGGATGGGAATATTTCACCAAGCTCTATGATGATACTAAGATATGTCATCTCTCTGAATGTCGGAAAAGAGCATCTAACCTATTTTCAAAGTTTCTGGAGATGCCCGTCAATTGGAATACACATTGGCCTCTCCAGCAGTCGATTCAGATCACAACAGTCAGTAGCTGGACCGAAAGCAGATATTTCTAGCTAGAGAGGAGAAGTTCTTATTCCACTTTCTAGAATTTTCTACTGGCTTTATTATTGTTCTCTTGACATGAATGAAAGCTGTCCGACACGGCATGGAGTTACCAGACGCGGGTCTATTGGCCTGATTGTGAGCTCTATCCACCTCTTCTCTCTTTAATCAATAATCAAAGCAGTTTGTTTCCATCATATACTTAATAGTTATGGCCTCAGGACCCTCCAGTATATTGTCTAGCATATCGCAAAGAGACAGAGCCTTAACCACGCTACATTATCATACAGCTTTTCAACTGTTCAAGTTGCAGTCTCCGAATGGGCATTTCACTTGGTACAAACATACCACTATATTCATTATTCGCCTGTCAATACTCTCTGTTCGAAACACGTCACTTTAGATTCAGCTTGACTGACAGATCGTTAGGTTTATCATTCACAGGATGACATGTACTTTCTGTAAATTACAAGATCGTTGAATAAGTTTACTTTTCTAGCAAAGATAGACATCCTACACTATAGAAGCCAGATACATTGCCATGACACCTACACAAGCTTCCTATGGAGCGACAAGAAGTGTAGTCTACAGAGCTCTAGCTACTAAGCGTATTGAAGTACCGCAATATAGGCCACAATCACTAAAAAGATGTGACGTTCTCGTCATGACTGCATGACGTAGGGTGCAGACTTCATTAAGATTTAGCCATTTGAACTCCAGAAACTCTTTCCTAGAATTTATGGTTACTACAGTCCGACAATTCTTCTCCTGTATACCCTCAACAATACTAATATCATTATCCGAGCCACTGGACCCTTCGGAATGATTTAACAAGTGTCAATTGGTGAATTAGGAGGAATTGATAGTGACTCATGTCCACAACTGATAAAATGGTAGACGATTCCGCATTATTGAATATCGAGCATCATGTCGTAAGCTAGATTCAAATGAAGAATATACGTATTAGTGCGGGAATGAACTGCCAAGTCGAATGGTCAAGCGGAAGGACAAGACAAGTCTTCCCGGATGTATATCCCAAAATCCACACACTTCTTGTGTTCGTATATACGAAGTTCTCCTCCCTACCCAACGATCACTGCGGTTGAAGATACACACAATACACTCACTTTACATGGCCGAGAAAACCCAACGGGATACCGATTACCCTGAACGATTTCTCTTGGCTTTAATCACAAATCTATTTTAAAAGGATTCTTTTAAACAAGGAGACGAAAGATTCAACCATGAGGCATTTTCTTCCACATTGAAAGTTATACTTAAATATGTTTATCGATATGAATCCAATTGAGCAAAAAACTTAAAAAGATGAAGTATTGAAGTCCTTACCCCTGTCTAGGTTATGCGAGTCAAGTGTAAAGATCCCGTAAAAACTCTGAATCGGTTCAACCCCCACTCACCCCCACCCAGTGAAACTTTTTATTTTCTTCTCTGCTTGATTTTTCAATAGGAATATTGGATTCATTCAAACACCTTCTTCCAACAATCAATAACCAATCAGGTCGCTTAGCTCAGTTGGTTAGAGCGTGGTGCTAATATCTGCTCTGTCTATTCAGATAGGTTTGGCACGCCAAGGTCGGCGGTTCGAAACCGCCAGTGATCAATTTCTTTTGCCCTCCTCAAGGTCTTCATTTTGATATAGAATTAAGTGGTGAGTAGTTGAATATTGAGGAAGTTGTGAAGGATTGAAGTTGAACTGTTGAAGACTTGAACAAGCTGGACGGGAAATATTCAGGATTATGGGGCCAAACATTCAGATTTTGTTTCTTCACATGTAAAATTTCATGAAGACAGATTTCCTTGGAAAATCATGATCTTTGTGAAACCCTTGGCTTTGCTGTTGTATCTTCTCAATTTGGGTTGTGGACCTTGTGGTGGGTTTGATGGATGGATGGATGGATACAGCCTTGATGAATGGGGTTCCATCGTACCGTCGAAAACTTTCCCACTAAGTGGAGAATTTGCTGTACGAACGGACCACAGAAACTAATGAGTGAATTAGTGAATTTTCGGGACTTGAGTTGAATGATGTAACTTTCTTTTCTTTATCTTTGCAAGTATCACAAAAGTCATATGATTCATGTAATCGTCTGTGATATCGGCAGACAGTCAGAACCCCTCTGCAATAGACTACCTGACTTGACCGGCCTCAAAAACTAAATTAACGAGAGGAGGTCCAATCAAGACTCAAGATATCAAGTTCAAGCGATCATTTAGGAATTGAAACACTATCTCTACCCTTGCGATATGCAACCCAATTTAGCCCAATGCAAAAACATTGGCATCATCCAATATCCAAGCCACTTTCATGTCTCGTATTCATATCATTTTCAATCACAACCATATTCTTATCAATTTTCCATGACATTATTCTATCCTTATTCTCCAGCTTCTTATAGTATCGAGAAAGGGTTCAAAAAGGCAAAATATCAATGACCGTGGGCGATGACCCGGATTCCGTGGCTAAATTTATCAGACACGCGGATCGGAGTGAGAAAGGCAGATATCATGGAGGGGTAGTGAAGGTTCTGGAGAGTCTAAAGGTTGTGGGAGCTGTAGGTGTTATACGGTTATACGAACCCATATACGATATCGAAATAGCAAGTTCAGAGATAATATTGTGAATACGATTTGAGCTATTTCTATTCGACTATCATCATTCATCTTACTCAGCCTTCAACCCTCAACTATCACCCCAGACTTCTCCTTAGAAATAAACTAACAAAGCCTCACTCGCCGCAACCGTAAAGCTCGCCGTGCCAGTAATTTCCACGGTCCCTGTCTCAAAGGTCTCCGTACCACCAATAACACAAGTACCGTTAGCCACGATCTGGCCTCCAAATGATGGATTAGATCCCTGATCCACCCTACTCAAAGCACTTCCTGCCGTTAATCTCTTTGCCTTTGTTCCTTTTCCTACTGTGAGTCCCCCAAGAACAAATGTCTCACTTCCTCTTGTCCCAGTTCCAGCGTAATAATCACTGTTGATCAATACTGCTTTGATTGGGGCCTTATCACTATTGTAAAGTACGTAAATACCATAATTAGAACTGCCGGAATCGATCTGTTGGATATAAGAAGATTCGGCGAACGCTGCAGCTGCAAGCCAAGCTCCATAGTAAGGGGCGCCAGCGTTATATCGGCCCCACCAACAATAGTAACAAGCGCCAATGGTTCCGTGATGATAATATATGGTAGTGATATTCAAAACTGTGGCTTGAAGTGTATAATCGAGGGTCCAAAGGGCAGCTCCAAAAGTTGGAGATACAGTTGCAGCACCTCCGCCGGAAACTTACCGTAATTATTGTTAGTCTTTGCTTAAACGTTTACCCGCAATCTCATTGAGTCATGCGAAAAGAAATACACACCGGAATTTGTCTCTCCCAAAACATACTCCTTCCCAACGGCATTTGCTGCCTTGCCATCTGTTCCAATTGGTGCCAGATTACTCACAATCCCACTGTGGCTCATCAAATTCTGAAGAGTACCGCCTGGATAATTATGATGTGCATAATCTTTCACATAAGTCCTCACAGTGGCATTCCCACGAGCGATGAGTTCAGCAGCTCCCCATGTAGGCGGCGAAGCATTAGAATTTCCAGCTTGGATTATATTTGTCGATTGAAGAGCTGTTCCTACTTGGAAGTCCCAGTTATTTTGAGAGGCAGCATCAATAGCAGGGGTCCATGAGGGAGATGCAATGGGTTGACCATCACTGGTATAATCTGGATGAGGTAAATTAGATTCGTGTTAGATGCGATGTTGATTGAAGTATGGATGGAATGGTAGAAGTAGACATACATTCTGGTTCATTGCCAAGTTCAATAGCTTTAAGATTTCCCATACTACCCTTTGCGGATTTTGCTGCTGCAATTGTGTTTGTAATATCATTGTGACCACGATTCAGTCCTTTGGTCATCTCAAGTCAGATAGGTATTCATTGTAAACTTAGAGTTACAACAGAAAAAATGATGTTCACCTAACACGACAGTCCCAGGATATGTAGAAGCAAGTTTCATCAAATTAGGACCAAATGTTAATGAAGCTGGTGCATCGACAGATGAATTAACACTGTAAACAACATATGCGCTTGTGTTTGTATCATATGTTGCACGATCTCTATTGATTTCCATTAATTCGGAAAGCCTTTGACTCTTGGAGATGACATACTGTGTAGTACCACCAATTCGAATAGGAGGCCACGTTCCACTCAAATCTTTGAAATTTGCTAAACATTGGTTTGTAGCTGTAACATTTGTAAAGTATGACGGGTATGCAAAGAACTCAAATCTGATAGACTGTTAGTAATGGTTATGGTATCAACAGTAGAATCTGATGTATCATGAAATCAAAACTTACGATAAACCAACTGGAGCAGGAGCAAGTTTTGCTGCACTAGCTGCTGCTGTCGATGGTATAGTATAATTTACCGTGGCAGCTTGCGCAAAGGCAGGTAGTAATAAGCAAGAAATATTCTTCAATAATGTCATCTTCAACAAATATCGAGATCTATTAAAGATATTCCCATTTCAACTTCATCTGAATTTTCAATGCCAGAAATCAGGGGTTTAGACACATACTTATGCTACCCTCTCATCCGCCACCACCATCTCACGATGTGCCTGCATTCTTACCTTGACCCCGGTACTGGAGTATGGCAGTGAGCATTTCGAAGATGTCGGCTTCAATCACCCCGGATTTTCGTGGGTAATCTTTCAGCAGGGTATCATAACACTCACACATGAATACTCCAACCGTACAAATAGAGTTGACAGTCAGTACCGAATGATGTAGATCACCAACTTTCCTTCATCGATCAAAGTGCGGGGTGTTCTGGGATAAGTTCGAATCCCTTGTATTTATCCGGACAAGTGATAAGTTGCTAGCAAATTTTATGCTCTTCCCACAATTAATCCTCGAATAAAGTAATCGAACTCCTCCTATAAAGTGCTAACAAGAAGCCGGGCCGTGCTCGGGAATACGTTGTGTGTTAGTATTACCTACGTCCAACGAGCCAACTTCGCAAAATTTGTGAGACGATTAAAGAGCTTGGTTTCCTCAAAACACAGCTAACAAATCTATATTTGGGAATCTTAGATGCCATTCTCAAACCTGCACTCAAGGAATGTGCTTCAGCTTAGTGCTGTTTGTTCTTTCTTGTGGTGAAACCCGAAGAGCTTCCACGGCCCCCTCCCCTCTCCCCACATCCCCTCCAGACCGGAGGAGGGCAATATCGTTTCAGAATCATACCCACTTACCAAGGATCTAGCCAAAATCTGTAAATTACTTATTTATCACATGATTGAAATTCCCGAATCATTTTTTGGTGAGGGACCCTGTGGTATGTGTGTATTGAATGAAAGAAATCTGTAATATTTACATGTAAACTCCACCCGTCCAATTTTTATACCGGTCCAATCTACTTTTGGTCTATGACCTGTATATCTAATTATTGATCCCATACCCGCTATGCTGTGCTCATTAAACCTTGGGTCCATTAACGTCCCGCGGTCGGCTTTTTAAAAGAATGAATGTACACCGTATCGCTAACCCATCATTGTGTCTAAAAAATGAAAATTGAAATTCTTCAGTGGGCATCCTCATCCTTCCCAGGCCACATTATCATCTTCTTTGAGAAAGCTTTGATGTGAGCAAACACAATCAGCATCCATAACAGGAATAGCACAATTCCCATTGCAGTTCCGACACCCAGTATTGGAGGGCTGTTTAATCTTTCTCCGATCTTTATAGTTGCAATAGTAAATCCCACGTTTGGAAATACATAGGCGTACCAGTTCAGATGGAAGTCGTTTCTTGAATATGCTTCAATTGCTGCGAAGGTGGCAATGGCGAAGAACCAAAATGCGAGAGCCCAGAGGAAGATTGCTGACAGAAGTGCACCGAGTTGTAACATATCAGGAATTGCAGCTGGATTGCTAATCCCTGGAAGGTTGTAGTATTCGGTGAAGACCTTTGTGGTTGTTGCATCTTGGGCCATACCAATGAGTGCAAGGGCCGTGAAGGATGGAGGTCCAACTGCAATAAACATGGCAGGTCGAGATGCATCGACAGGAAGTCCAGAGGTGAGGAGTCGACCGAAATAAATTCCATACATCATGATAGCTACCATCAATCCAAGACCTTGGAATGTGAGACCAGCCACCAACATTTGTGCTGCAGATTCTACAGGCTGCGTCTTGGCGATGGCGGATGCGAGAGTACCGACCAACATGGCAGGGAAGATTGGAAGAACCCAACCTGGTAGAACATTGGTGATGACAAGCTTCTTGACAGTAAAAAGGACGTGGTAGTAAATGATGGCGAGAAGTGTGGCTCCAATTGTATATAACCAGAAAGCTAATCGTAGAGCGCCGATGAGCCAAGGGCCAGTGTTTGGGATGCCATATGCAGTCGCGTTCGTCATCATTGTCGCCATGGTGAGAAACCCTGTAGCGAAAAAGAATCCTTCGTGTGGGTTCGTGAGTGAATGTGTAAAAGTGCCGGGATACATTGTAAAACGAGCGATCAGGAGCCCGACGATGGTTAAAAAGACCATGATGTTGATAACAAACATAGCTTTTCCTAGTGTGAGGATTGCGTCCGATTCGATAGGAAGGACAGAGAGGGTAAAAGCTACTCCTCCTGTAGACATTGTAGATGCGAACCAGGCTTTCAAAAGTTAGTAATGCAGAATACGTAGGGAGTCCTGGAGCTTCAAGTACCATAAGTGAAATGTCTTAAGCGCTCGGAGAAGGTGAGGTTCTGGATAGGTTCTTCCTTCTCTGGAAGTTCCTTAAGGCCAATTTCGACATCGACTTCTTCAAAATCTCTTCCAAGAATGTTTTCATTGGGAGCATTGGGAGAAACCATTTTGGCTATATTGAACTGAGCCAGCAGTCTAAATTGTGGTTTCTACAGAGGATAAGACGAAGAAGAGTTGGGATGAGCAAATGAGGAGAGAATGAGAGACCGTTAGGTGGAACACAGATACATCCAACTACTTCTGTTGTCGACAAAATGCAGCTCGTATTATGTTAGTGTTCTAATGAAGTTAGGGAAATCGACTCTGGGGAAGCATTTGACAGATGTGGGATGACGACCTCATTTTGAAGGATCTCGAGTTCACGGATACAGGAGGCGACAATCTCCATGTAGTGGAGCCCCCTTTGTCTCGTAATTACTACCAAGAATCCAAGCTGTCGAAGATATAACTAAAACGACACCAAATGGAGCATTCCATGGCCAAGTTTGCCGTAACACAAAGGAAACAACGAAAATATGCCCGAAACTGAAAAAAAGTGGATGCCCAAGAGATAAGAACTTCTGATGAAGAGCCTCAATGAGTATCTCAGGGCGACACTCTTCCACTAAGAAGACGATCTTTAAACTCCCGGTACTTTAAAATCGTCGGAGCCAAGTAAAGTTTAACTACTGAGCCTTGGCTTCAAGGGACGTCGCGGGTGGCTTCAGGCTTGCCTGGCCTGGCTAGGCAAGCACCCTGGACCAGCTGCATATGCGGTATTATCAGGAACTTAATACTCCGTAATGTCCCGATCACGCCAATGCCACTGCCAACTGTTCTACGTCTATTTAACTTCGCAAAAGAAGTATAAGTATACTGTAAAAGATCGAGATGGAGAACAGTGAACGCGTCGACGGAGACTTGGCAGGGACATCCGGTCAGGGAAGCCCCCTCTCATAGGACCTATGAAGACCTCGGTCACATTTCATGAATCTAGAAGCCAAAGATTCATATTGTTAACAGCAGTTAGATTGCCAAGAGATCTTCGTACAATATGAAAAAAGTTCGAGTAAAAATAGTACTGTGCCTATACCCCGGTAGTGATTCAGCATGCCGCGATAGTTCGCGCTAACAAACTACCGTGACTGTGTCTAATTGGACATGAACAGCCCCTTTGAACATTAGGCCAAGACGATATAGACCCTTGGTGAACTACATTGATGAAATTGAGACCAGAGAAGGTGAAATTGATGGAATTGATGAAATTGATGACGAGGCACCGACGTGAGTGCGTCTTGTCAGGCTTTCAAGACGAAGAGTTGCTATCTTGGCCATCATTTCAATTCAATATGATCGTCGACGATCAATCTATCAACGTGTGATATTGTAGCACAGCCACGAATGGTACCAAGTCGATCATGGAACGTGTGGAAGGACTATTAAGATGCTAAAGATTTAGCATACAAAAAATTCAATCCCACTGAAGAATGAATAGATGGAATAAAACCCCAAAAAGGAATGAATGGTGGTTTGACGATTTTTGGAGGGTGTTTTTGGAGTTTTGATGTTTTGAATCGCACATTGGTTTGAGTCGTGCAATTTTGAGGGATGGACTAAGCTTAATGCAGATAGATGCGCGCTAGCACGTGATTTGTCAGTTTCCCATACAATCTCAAGCCTTTCCTCAGTTTCGTTTCGTTTCAACATTTGCTCGCAATGGTTTCGACACTGGTTTTGCTTGCTATTTATTTATAGAATATTTTCCTTGAAGGGCGTCGGCGATTATATCACGTGATACGGGTTCCATGCAATTTGAGCCTTCCAAGATTTCTTTCTCTCTGATGTCAACGTTTGGCCACTCAATCATTGTTGAAAGGCTTCATAAACACCTCCAGTCGTCTCGATTCTAATTTTCCCATGTTGCTATAACTCAATCCGAAGTGTATTATAATCAACCCTTGACCTTCGACGCGTTTTCCGGGAAATTGAATACCGACATGATAAGATCAATGATGCAGTGCAAACCAGCCTGGGATGCGGGGAAATGATGATTCTGTACCACGGCAGCTGTACATTGTACATTGTACCAGGTACCAATGTGCCGTTGAATCTTATCACACTCATCCGGAGTTTGAGGGGAAGGTTAATTCGAGTTTGAGTTATATGCAATAGCGCAATAAGATCCATCAAGCCTTGAGATAGTTTTCATTTTATGTTTCTCTATATCAAGTGCGGAATAACGTAGTATTATTTTGAGATCTTTTTCCACAGCTCTCTGCACAGCTGCCTCTCCCTTCCCCCGAGCTCCCCGGAGATCGTATTATTTGATATAATATCGAAAGGACTATTTCTCATCACGAGATCTTCCAACTTTGCGGATAAAATAATGTTACTTCGAAATTGGGGTTTGCACCTCGTACAAGTGGATTTATCCATGTCTATACATACTTAGTGGGGTTGCTTTTTGGGCAACGAATGCAGTGGCATACCCACTGCGGAAACCAGATAATCAGAATCCATATCATTGGGGCGCCAAAAGAGTTTTTGGCTCACTAGAGCAGAAGGTATCTCAATGTAGATGTCGCTGCCGGTGATCATGCCGGAGTATAAGCTTGGTTGAGTTGGGGAACCAGCAGATAATCTCAAGATCCAACCTTGGATTTGGCACCTTCTCCGATCCTGGAGAATTGAGAATGGTGTATATATATGAGGTGGTCTTGATCCGTATCCGAATGTCAGTATCTAGTCACCAATACACTACACACTTTGGGCGAGAATAGTTAAAATGTTGTTCGATGTCTTTTTGCTACTTTCCTTTTGGAGCAGTTACGTACTTGCTTCCCTTCAAATCGTAAGTATTGCCCTCAGGTGGCTTCAACGCAATAGCTTACAAATTTTCAGATATCAGGTGCAACATGGACAGCTTCTGGTCTTAACCAGCATATTCAAGCTCATGGAGGTGGAATAATCCAAGTCGGATCGACCTAGTCAGTAACTAGGCTTCAGTATTCATCCCAAACTAATTAGTATCAATCGTAGCTATTGGGCCGGAGAGAACAAACTAAATGGAAGTGCTTTCCAATCAATCAATTGCTACTCAAGCACAGATCTTGTGAATTGGAAATTCAATTCTTATCTTCTTACAGTGCAATCATCTGGAGATCTGGGACCCAATCGAGTTGTGGAGCGTCCACACATAATGTACAATGCTGCAACTGCTAAATATGTCATGTGGATGCATATTGATAGCTCGAGTTATGGTGAAGCAAGGGCTGGTGTTGCAACTAGCAGCAGTGTTTGTGGAACTTATACATACTTGTGAGTTGATGAGTTTGACAGTGACCCCAACTGAAATCGAGACTGATGAGGAATGCAACAGAGGAGCAAGTCAACCATTGGGCTTCCAAAGCAGAGACCTCAATGTGTTCAAAGGTGTGTGGAGATGATATTCCACGTCCTTTCTGTAATTAATGAGAAATTAGACACCGACGGAACAGGGTACCTTTTGACTGAAGATGTAACATCCTTTCCCGCCTGTTATTTTCCATTCAAAATCAGCTCTGACTATCTTATAGCGAGTAAACGGTCTACGAATTGACAAGCTCTCAGCCGATTATACATCAGTCGTCTCGGCTGTTTATACATTTGCCGACTACGAAGCTCCTGCCATATATAAAAGTGGCAGCACTTATTTTATGTTTGCCAGTCACTTATCTGGTTGGGGTATGCATGCCTTTCTTCTTTGAATCGTCTCCCTGAGGATGATAGTTCCATTCTCGATATAAGATACATTCTTCCCAAATGATCGATAACTAAGTTCGTCCCATTAGATCCGAACGACAATGTTTACGCCACAGCGACAAATCTGTCAGGGCCATGGTCTGCCTGGGCCAATTTCGCAACAGTCGGATCAAACACCTATAGCAGTCAAACGGCCGCTGTGGTCAGTATCAATGGGGTTGTCATGTAAATACGTCTTTTATTCGTCCTCGACCTTGGAAAATGGACCTTTACTACCAGAAAACTTGGTGCTAACCAAATACAGGTATATGGGAGATCGATGGCATTCATCTAACCTCATGACCTCCACTTACGTCTGGTTACCTATAACAATATCCGGAACGAAGGCAACTATGGTATGTAACAAGGTGCCGACAAAAAATGCCAGAAACTAACGTAGACAGAGTAATCAAGTGAATTGGAGCATCAACCCAACAGCAGGAACATGGACTGCCGGTCCTACTGAAACAACTCTAGAGGCTGAGGCTAGCACAAATACTCTCGCTAATGGTGCTATAACTCTCACATGTTCTGGATGTTCAGGTGGCGTCCAAGTAGGATATATTGGCGGGCCCAGTCCTGGGGGCACTTTGACTATGAATGGAGTGAGTAGCTCTGTAGCAACTACCACCTCGATTCGAATCCACCATACGAATGGGGATTCGACACAACGCTATGCGAATGTTGTGGTCAATGGAGTCAGCAATATTCTTGCATTCTTACCGACAACGGATGGCAATACACCAGGCACAAGCGTCTTGACTACGGCGTTAAAGGCTGGAACTACAAATGTCATTCAATTTCAGTCGTATAATTCTGGATGGGGTAAGTTTTACATTATTCATTATTCGTTATTCGTTAGTCTTTGATGATACGTCAATGTACTCGGTACTAACATATTATGTAGCACCGAACATTGATCGCATAATGGTTCCCGTCTCTTAAGAATCACCAACTTTCTTTCCGCCCGCGGACGCGATTATGAATCCCTTACACCACCAATACTACTTTTCTTCTTCTCCAATCTCAAAAACGTATAGCTCTCACTCAATAAATCAATAGGATCAGCTTCCCCCTTCTTAAAACTTTGTATGACCCGTCCAGGCAGTGAATATTTCCTCCTCAGAACCTTTCTATCCCCCCAAACTTCCCAACGTCCCCTAATCATACTTCTTGAAATCAGACTCACCACACTCGTCGGCGGCATCGGAGCATTCGTACAAATCTCCCTCAACATCCTTTCCAGGCCCCTAAAAATCCCCGGATCCACCACCCTCAGATGCGCTAATTGTTTCCTCGTTTCCTTAATCGCACTCTCAGTCGCATATTCATACTGGCATCCCATCATTCTAAACCTCAAATACTTTGCCAGTACCGTCGAACATAGCAATGACAAATCCCCATTCATATGTGCAACCACTTTTCCCGTGCGATAATGACACGGTATCTCAATCGTAGTAATTGCCTTCTTCCGCAGCGCAAACGTTCCAATCTGAATATCCAATCGTGAAAATTCAACCCATCCCTCATCTGCAGCCTCGAGATCATCGGCAATACTGCTAGGTGATACATACACCCATATATAACCCGTCGCACACGCACAAAGAGAATACGTCGCCCCATCACTCAAATTCTCCTTTTGGAAAAAAGCAGCCGAGCCATGCGCTTTTATATCCGCGAAATTGGCGGTAAGTTCGGTGCCGAATTTCGAAAGAATGTTCTCGTCTGTGAGCGTCAGATCCGGCATGCTGATACTCGATTCGTTGCTGGGTGTGATGTAGAACATGGGTTGGGTCATGAAGCCCGAATCGATGGTGCGCGCATTGTGTACACGACTGATCTTTAAATTGGGCGCCGAGACTATATGTATCTGTTAGTGATTCCTCGAACTTTGATTTTTTTTTTTAAAAAATTGAGAGAGGTATAGGTATCTTACATTCTGTAGAAACAAGAGCTTCCTGTATCATATCCGGTAATTGAGCGAATACTCGCTCATTATGCGAAGTCACATCGATAATCGACGGCGCCTTATTGCGACTGGTGACTAGGATTTCTTCTTCGTGGCTAATACTCATCTTTGCGATTCTCGAATTCTTATTACTCGATTACCAATGCAAAATCATCTAATACTATTTCGCGACAAGAGGGATCGATACTCTATGTGCATGACGGAAACAATATACACCTCACAAACCTCATTCTTCGCGAGTCTATCCTCTATATATACTGTAATATATATCCCTGAGCTTATCTACGTACATAGCACATACGGAGATCACACATCTATCCATTCATCCCTCGCACACCCTTCACCTTATCGATCGAGCGAATTTCCAAATCCCATCCTTCAATTAGCTTCACATTGCACTTCATCTCGTGTCGATTCCTCCGTCATCCTCTCCACTACCATCCCCTCCGCAGCTCGTGTATTGCTAAAAATAGCTGTACTTTATATGGCTACCTAATACTAAACACGCTGTACATCGTACCAAACCCTCAAGATACGAGAAAAAAGCTCGACGACCACAGTTATCTTTCGATATTTGCTACGTGTGCAATTGCTTGAATATGAAACAGACAGACTGAGAAACTCGTCAGGCGCGTTTAATCGTTCCTTTTTTTTTTCTTTTTTTCGGAATGGTAGAATACGATATGATAGATACGATACTCCGCACAGTACAGAACAAAATAGAAAGATAGGAATGGTAAAGACATGGGGGCGAAAAATAATATCGGGTCTTGGATTTATGGTTATTAGTACACTCGGGGGCAGCCGCAGGTCCGCAGCTAGCACTGTCTCTTGCCGAATGCCCGGATGCTTCATTTGTTTTGATACGTTGGTATCGTATTTATAGGTACTAGTAGGTATATTCTATATTATAAAGTACAAGGTGATATTATACTAATAAGTACTAATAGGTATATTCTATATCATAAAGTACAACGTAATATCATATTAATAGATACTAATAGATATAACATAGTTTAACACTGAGTAGGTCATATCACCGAGTGGGCCACTTTCATTTTAATTTATATTCTTTATATTCAATATACATTTTATTAATCATTTATTATGGAATTTATAAATAAAGAAGTACATTTACTTTTAATTATTAAAACTCTTCAAAAAAACAAAAAATTAAGTATTCGATAAATTGCTTAATTATATAATATACTTTATATAATAATCAACTATAAAATAAACAATTTATTTTTATATATAGAAACTCGAATGAATTATTATAAGATTATAGATTTAAAAGAGAAAATGATTATTCAATATATTCTTAATATAAATTCAAAAGATTTTCTATTTAAATTTAAGAATATAAAAGATATAATAAATTATATTCTCAAATTAAAGAATATGAAATATATTGAAAAGCTTTGAACATATTAATTTGTAAAACATCGAATCGAATTAAAAATACATTTTAATTATGTTTATAATTTTTAAAGAGTTTTTTATAAGAATTCTAAACTTTTTGAAAAATATTTTTAATTAATTACGAATATATGAGCGAAATATAATATTTTGAATAAAGATTTCTATAATTTCAATGAAACAGATTTTATAATAGGGATTATATATATAGTTGTTGGGCAGACTTGGTAAGGTGTGTATATACAATATGTATGGTTAAAAGGGTTGTTTATTTCTATCTACCCTCTTTATATAAAGAGAGAATTGCTATATCTATATATATGTACTACTCTTATTTATGCACTTTATGCGTATATGGGGTAAAGCGTAATATGTAATGTTATATTGTTGGTCATGTGTTCCGACAATAGTAATAGTGTTACGGAGGTACCCGTACCGCAACATGGATTATAAGATAAACCTAAGG
This sequence comes from Botrytis porri, assembly GCF_014898465.1. Taxonomy (NCBI): domain Eukaryota; kingdom Fungi; phylum Ascomycota; class Leotiomycetes; order Helotiales; family Sclerotiniaceae; genus Botrytis; species Botrytis porri. The sequence continues at coordinate 650,029 of NW_024066093.1, forward strand.
CCTTGGTGTTAGAATTTATGAAAATAGTATTATAAAAACAATTGAATTAAAGGGTAATTAAAGATAGTGGTAATTGAATTAATAAATAATAATTAAAAAATAGATGTTTATCTTTTATTAATATCTATTCTATAATAAATATAGGAGGGATAATAGTTATAGGTTATTTAATAAATATAGATTAGATAAGTAGTAGTATTATATAAATCACAGAATAAGTATTATGTGATTTAAAGCCAATCGACTTATTGATCGATTTACCGGTTGACTTTAGAATAAAGGTCTATATAGGGAATGAGTTTTATTATGATATAAAACTTTGTGTTTAAGAATAATTATTAGTTTTATTATTATAGTTATAAGAATTATAATCAATTACAATCTTATTGAATTTCTATTTGAAATCTAATCTAAACTACCTCAAGAGATTTCTAATCACTTTTACATAACTTAAAAGTAGTTTCTATAACATTTTGAGTATTCTTTCTGTTTTAAGTATTGATTTAATAAATTATTGCTAAATATAGTAATTAGAAATATTGTTATAGGTCAACCTGTATCAATAGTAGACATTAACGATATTAAGATGGCTAATACTTTATAAAAGATTATTATTAATAAAACCCTTAAGATCACCTTATTAAACAAGTATTAAGGTAATTAATAGGAACTTAACACTTTCCTTTTATAATTAGAAATCTATTTTCGATTTAATAAGGATAAGTTTATAATTATAAAATCCAAAAATATATAGACTACATCCTATTTCAAAGAAAAGATAAGTAAATGAATTCAATTATATTTACAAAACTATTTCGAATATAACACTTAGAATTACATACAACCCACTCGAATAATCTTCAACAATTTTAAAGGATTTAAAATAAAGATTTATAAAATCTTTAAGAATTTTAATAAACTAGAAGTAATGGAAAATAAGATCTTTAACTTTAAGTAGATAGGATTAGTATTAAAGTATACTATAAAATCCCGAAGATATATAAAAACAATTAAATAAAACGACATTGCTATTATAAGTTATTATTATAAAGAACTCAAATTAGAAGTTAGACTGGAGTTAAAAAGATCTGTTGAGAATATAGATTTGAATAATCTAATTCAGAACTCTATTAAATCAAATGATTATTTCTATAGATATTGATAAAGTTAAAGATTATATAAACCCTAGGAAAATTAAAAGCAAAAATATTATTATAAAAATAAGAATAGATTATATTACAATTTATAAAAATATAAAGACTTTATAAAACTCAATATTATATATTATAAGAATAGGAATAATAATTTAGAAAAAAAACAAAGATAAGAAAATAACTTATATTTTGAATATAAAAAAGTAGGGTATTGGGTAGTAGAATATTGAAGTAAGAAAATAGGGGGTAAAAAGGATAACTTTAAGAATAAGTTTAGTAAGGGTTAATTTAATGTTATCTTTATATTATAATTGTATGTTGTTAATAGAATAGAACTAACTACATCATTATTAATTTATAAAGAAGGAATCAGAAATAAATCTGAAAATAAACTTAAAAAAGAACTCGAAAAAGAAAAGATTGAGAATCTTTTATGGGTAAATAGAAACCTATAGAAAGGAGAAGTATGGATAATTTAATAAATCGATTAATGGAATTATTGTATTTAGAGATTTGAAGATATTAATAAAGGAATTATTAATTATAACCTTAATATAATAGACACTAAAGAAGGTAAGACTTACAAGGTCTAATATATCAATTAATATTAAATCCTATGATTCGGAATTATTACAAATTCATTCTTTTTAGAAAGAATTAGTAATAAACATCTAAAATGGCCAGATCAAGGGGAGTTATAGGAAGTCTTTTATTATCATATGTTAAAGAATAATAAGAATTAAACTTTATTTCTTTATAGAAAAGTTAAAAAAGAGTATTATATTTAGATTTAAATTATACTATCATTATTAATAATAGAAATAATAATAAAAATAACTTAAGGAATATATTGATATACTTTATAAAAGGATTTACTTAATAATAAAATTAGATTAGGAATTAGTATTATTTATTTAAAAGAAAAAGAGTCTCGATAGGTAATATTAAAAAATGAAATCATTTAGAATAACAAGAGTGATTAAAGGATATCATAATTGAATATTATAGAACAAACAGATTAAATATATTACAAAATCAAAATAAATGAATAAATATAATAAATCATAATAAATTTAGGGGTTATAGGAAATTTTACTATATCAAAAGCTATAAAGTACTTAGAAGTTTTATTCTAAAAGAAATAAAACTCTTATTAATTATAATTAATTGACGGGTAATTAATAAAATCTAATGGGAATGTTTTATAGGAGATATAATTAATACAAATAAATATAATCTAATATTTGAAGGTTATATAGCTTAATGTTATACCATTAGGTTAATAATAAATCATCTTAGGAATACTATAATTAAAGGTATATAATTCTAGAATAAATTGGTTACAAGAAATAGTGATATTTAATTAGTATAAGAATGATTATAACGATATATTTAAAACTTTTATAAGATATAATATGTATTAAAAAGAATTGAATATGAATAATATTAGTAATATAGGATATTTAGTCTAAGGTTCTTTATTAAGAGTGAAGGCTAGTATATCTCCTTTACAAATATAGAAGCTAATAATACAGCAGAAAATTGTAATTAAGGTAAAGGAGTCTATGATATTAGAATAGTATAAGAAATACAAACATGTTTTTAAGGAATTAGGGGTTCATGAAGCTTTATTAAAGTATAAATTATAGGATTATAAAATAATATTAAAGGAAGGTAAAATGTCTATACATACCCTAACTTATTTAATATTAGTTAATAAGCTAAAAATGTTTAAGGAATATATTGACGATAATTTGGCTAAGGGGTGGATTAGGGAATCCATGTTTCAAGTGGCAAGTCCAACTATGTAAATACTTAAGAAAGATAGTACTAAAAGATTAGTTGTAAATTATAGAAAGCTTAATACACTTATTAAGAAGAATTAATATTTATTTTTATTAGTTACAAAATTAAGAGATCGATTGAATGGAGCTATAATATTCACCAAAATAGATTTACACAACGGGTATTATTTGATTAGAATAAAGGAAGGTAAGAAATGAAAAACTACTTTCAAAATAAGATATGGGTTATATGAATATTAGATTATATCATTCAAGCTAATCAATGTGTTAGCTACTTTTATAAAATTTATAAACAATATATTGTTACTATATTTAGATATTTGTTGTATATACTATTTGAATAATATTCTAATATATTTGAATAATAAGGTTTAATATATTAAGGATATTAGTAATATCCTTGAAAGTTTGTTCAAAGTAGATTTGCTATGTAAGCCAAATAAATACAAATTTTATATTATAGAAATAAAGTTTTTAGGATTTATTATATTAAATTAAAGGTTTAAAATAAGTAAAGATAAGGTTAAGGTAGTGTTTAAATGAAAGTAATTAATTATAATTAAGGAAGTATATTTTTTTTAGGATTTGTTAACTTTTATAGAAAATTTATTAAAAATTATTCAAAAATTATTATATTCTTAATTGTGTTAATTAGAAAAAATTAAGAAAGTTTTGAATAGATTATTAAGGTATAGAAATTATTTGAAATGTTTAAATAAGTAGTGATAAAAGAGTTAATATTGTTAATATTTGATTTTAAGAAATAAATTATAATAAAAATGAATTCTTTAGATTTTGTTATAGAAATAGTTTTAAGTTAATTAAATTAAAATGAGAAATAGTAATTAATTATATTTTATTCTTAAAAATTATTATTAGTTGAATTAAATTATGAAATATATAATAAAGAATTATTGGTGATAGTTGATATATTTAGAGAATAATAAGTTTATTTAAAAGAATTAAAATATATAGTATAGATATATATAAATTATAAGAATTTAGTTTACTTTATTATAATAAAGTAGTTAAATAGATGATAGATTAAATGGTTGAAGATTATAATTAATTATAATTTTAGAATTTTATATATTAAAGGATTAAAAAACATTAGAATTAATATTCTTAATTGAAAATTAGAATATTAAGAAAATGAGTTGTATAAATTGTATGTTATATTTAAGAAAGAAGGTGAATTATTGGTTTATAATGTATTACAGCTTGTAGTTATATATATATTGGAAGACAATTATTTTAGAATTAAAATTCAATTATATTATAAGAGGGATGTCATAGTTATATATATATGTAAGATAATAAAACCAGAATTTATGATAGAAAATGAGATTATATACTTTTATGGGAAAGTATATATTTCGAGTTAAATAATTAAGGAATTTGTGATGGAATAATATAGGTTGTTAGTATATGAATATCAAGGGATTATAAGAATATTTACAAGAATATAGAAAATTAATTACTTTCTATAAATAAGAACAATAATTGAAGAAATTGTTGGAAATTGTAATATTTATATATAAAACAAGTTATTATAATATACTTTATATAATTAGCTTTAGACTCTAGATATATCTTTTTAATTATAGAAGTTTATTATATAGAACTTTATAATTAAATTATTATTCTTAAAAGATTTTATTATAGGAATTGAATACAATATGATATTTAATATAATAAATAGATTAATGAAATTTGTATATATAATATTATTTAAGGAAATATGGAATGTTAAGTAATTAGTATATATATTTTTTAGGATTATAATAAGTATATATGAAGTATTAGATAAGATAATCTTGGATAAAGATAAGCTCTTTATCTCGAAATTCTGGATTACCTTATTAGTATTTATAAATATTAAAAAAAAGCTATTGATATTTTTTCATTTACAAATAGATGGTCAAATAAAGAGGACTAATTAGATAATGGAAGTATATCTTAGATACTATATAAATTATCAATAAGATAATTGAGTAGAACTATTATTTATAATACAATTCATATATAACATATTGAAAACGGAAACCATAAAGATAACATTAATATGTGTTAACTTTAGGTTTAATTCTAAAGCATATTAAACACTAATACCATAAAAAGTTAATATCGAATTAGTAATAGTATAAGTCAAACAGCTAAAAAATCTCCAAAAACAACTAGCTCTTAACCTAAGATTTATATTTTTCAGAATAGCAATGTATTATAATATAAAATGTAATATAAAACCTATATTTAAAAAAAAAGAATAAAGTTTATTTATTATAATATAATATCAAAACCAAAAGATCAAATAATAAATTTGATTACAAGAAATTAGAATTATTTAAGATTAATAAGGTAATAAAAATGATTAATTATTAATTGAAATTATTAGATATAATAAATATTTACCCAATATTCCATATATCCTTACTCGAATAAGTATTATTAAAAATGTTAAGCGTATTATTTACAAAAATCGAATCAGTTAATCCAAAAGCTATATACAATATTGAAATAATATTAGATTGTAAATATATTAAAGGCAAAGTTAAGTATTTAATTAAATAATTAGATTATCTATATTCAGAAAATATATAGGAATTTAAAAAGAATCTTAATTACTCTAAAAAACTACAGGTATTCCACCTGAAGTACTCATATCTGTCAATAAAGCCTCAATCTCGGCATCAGATAATATAGACAATAAGGGATTAAAGAAATCGAAGGAAAAAGAATTATTAAGAGTGGGTGTAATTGTAGTATCTATTCTCTTCTTTTCTAATTTCTTTTTCTTAACTTTTTCTTTTTCTAATCTTTTATTTTCCTTAGTCAAATCAAGTTTTTTTAATGTATAAAAATTTCGATGAATTATTTCCTTTTTATAATTACAAAAAAACTACTGTTGTTTCTATAAACGAAGAATTCAAGTATTAATCTTTTATATTTAAGTAAAAATACACTTTTTTTTTTAAATATAGCAATTTTTATTATCACTCTAAAGATTTATAATTAAAGGGTATTTTGGAACCTAAATAATAGTAATCTTTTTTATAACAAATATATTCAAAACATTATAAAAATAAACTATTATTAATAATATAATAATAATCAGATTTAATATATAAATTATAAGAATCTCTTTTAATATCAAAACGCTTGATATAATAAACTAAAGTAAAAATATTATAAATAAAAGTTGTTCTTATAGAAGGTATAGTAAAGAAAACATTATATTCATTTAAAATTGATTAAAAAGGGAACATACTATTATAAACGCTTAGAACAAGCACTAGCCTAGAAAGGGGATAGTGTTACAAAGGTACCCACACTACAATATGAATTATAAAATAAACCTAAGGCCTTATATTGAAACCTACAAAAACAATATTATAGGGATAATTAAAAATAGTGATAACCAAATCAATAAATAATAATTAAAAGATAAATACTTATCTTTTATTGGCATCTATTTTATAATAAGTATAAAAGGAATAATAATTATAGATTATTTAATAAGTATAAATTAAATAAACAATAATATCATATAGATTATAGAACAAGTATTATATAACTCAAAGCTGATCGATTTATTAATCACTTATCAATCAACTGTTACGGGAGCTGCCTCTAGGGTCACGTGGAAGTGTCTAGAGATCTCTCGAGGTGGTTTAGACTAGACTTCAAGTAGGAATTCAATAAGGTTGTAATTGGTTGCAATTCTCGTAACTATAGTAATGAAACTAATGATTGTTCTTGAGCACGAAGCTCTATATCCTAATGAAACTCATTTGTTATATAGACCTTCGTCCTCTGGAGCCCCTGGGATCCGTATGCTCCTGGAGCCCGTGGCTCCCCAAGGCTCCCTCACGTGACATGCGAATGTGTCATGTGATGTCTGTTGTAACATCAACTTACCAATCGACTTTAAAACAAAGGTTTATATAAAAAATGAATTTCATTATAATATAAAGCTTTATACTTAAAAACAATTATTAGTTTTATTACTATAATTATAAGAATTGTAATTAGTTATAACCTTATTGAATTTCTATTTGAAGTTTAGTCTAAACCACCTTAAGAGATCTCTAACCACTTTCATGTAACCTAGAGGCAGCTCCTGTAACAAATAGTAATAATTAATATTAAACGAAATAGTAGAAGTAAGGTAGTATAATTAGACAATTAAGAATAGGCTATAATAATAATATATGAAAATAAAAAGAATGAAACTATTTCCTCATTTTTAATAGTTCAAGAATAGATTCATCTCTTTAATTAATATACTGAAATTAATCTTTTTATGAATTAAGCTATTAAACCTATATTTAATGAATAAACAAATAATAAAACAGATTTAAAATAATTGAAATATTTTGATAAGTATATTAAAAATAAAAAAAAGGATAAATATCGAATGTTAATATTAAATGGATATAAAAATTATAAATCAAGAGCTTTTCAAGTATATTATAAAGTGAATGATATTAAATATATATTTATTATTATATTTAAATCATTTAATTTAATTACTTAATATTAACTATTTTAACAATCTGAAATGTTTATATGATAATCAAATTGATAGATTTATTAAGGTATATATTAATTATATTTTGAAGATTGAATTCTTTATAATTTTTAAAATTATATATAAGGAATTAATTACTTTTCAAAATATAAAATTAAGATTTCAAAAAACAGGGTTGATATTATTTAATTTTGAAGTTGTATTTTCGAAATTAAATATTTGAATTTGTATATTTACTTTTTTCTTTTTCAATCTAAATTAATAGATCTTTTAAACTCTTTATAATTTAATTGAAATTCTTTTTTAATCAATATTAATCAAATCTCAAATAAATTATTATTAATCAAACTCCTCTATATTTTTATTTAAAATTATATTAATTCTAATTAAAGGTATAAAGAAATTAGCTTATAAAAATACACTTTTAAATATAAAGATTTATACATTTCAAAAAACAAATGAAATATTATATAAATATTAATATAAAAAAAAAACTTAATTATATTAAGAAGGAGTATTTATTAAATAAAAGATTTTTAATATATTATTTTAATAAAAGATTAACATTTAGATTTAATATAATAAATATTAAAATGAAAGGAATTCTAATAAGGAAGTATTTTCTAATAAATATTATAATAAATATGAAAAGTTAGATTATAATACAAAAATCTATTAAAATAATATAATATAATAGATCCTAGATTATTAGATTTTTAATAATTTAAATTAATTGATTCAATAATTATTGAATAATCTATATTTGAAGGTGTAAATTGAGGTGAAAGTGGCTTACTCGATGATATGGTCCACTCGATGTTAAACTATGTTAGTTTTTCTAATTATATTATAAAACACAAGACATCAAAGAAAAATTTATTTTCGCGAATAATTGTAAAATGACGAGTACCAATGGGGAAGAGCGACAGTGGATTAATCTTCTACAATTTGTCCTTTGGACGGCGAACTGTGGTACGATCATTTCGGGTAGAGATGAAGATGAAGGGGGTTTGACGTAAATGTCATTTTGCGTGAAGACAAGGAAGGTGAGGTACCACGAGATGTTCACGTGATGCTAGATATATATTTGGAATTTGTGTAGATATACGGGGCAAGAAGCCTTGTATCTTCAGATTTAGGTCCTGTGTGGGTCATGCCGAGAAGAAAGATATAATGCTGGAGGATTGAAGAATTCTAATTCAAGAAGACAGGATGGCGGCTTAGTTAACGATGTTAATGAACTGTTGTCAAAAAGAATTGAAGCAAGGACGAGTTTTGCTTAGCCTTGATCTGTATAGCATCAAATAAAAGCGAGATTGAATGCGATTCATATTGATTAAAAATTAAGACATAATTTGCTATGGTATCAATCCAAGGTCAAATACTTTTGAGCTTCTAAACGCCGCGTACCATGCTCCCATAACACCAATCCACGCTGATCGTGAAGGCCAGAACTTCTGCAAAACTTTTCCTGAAAGCATGTTAAACTTTTCGTCTAACCAAGAGACATCTCCTTCCATCTCTCTTTACCGTCCATCCCACACTCGCACAAATCTCCTTCAACGTCCCTTCTCTGTCCATTAATCTATCATTTACAGCAATCACATTCAGTGCCACTGATTGTTTGCCGAGCAAGATTGAAGACCGAATCTTGCTCTGTTCTGCCAATGTCATTCCTCTGATATCAAGATACCTTAAGCTATGTTTGACACCGTTGAAAAGAGGCAACGGGGTGTTGGAAATCCTTCGTCGTAACTTGGTGATGGCTATCGCACGTTCCATTGGCTCGAGGACAGTGGTATACTTTGAGTCAATCTCTGATGAATCGATTCCTTCTTCTTCGTTTCGTGATTCATGATCTTCAGTCTCGAGAAATATAGATTCGAGATCGCGCATGCGGAGGCCAGTGCCTATGCTTAATTCTTCTACTGTTTGATTCAAGGCCTTTAACTGGGTGACACATGCTGAGTCCATCTTCCATCCTCTTAGCTTGAGAGTTTTAATAGTCTTTGGTGCATATTTCAGTAGACGTTCTGTATCCTTTTCGTTTATTTCTTCACCAACCGTGAGGTCAGCAGAGGCATCGAGGTATTCCAATGTATTCTTCACCGACGGATGTGAGGTGATAAAGTCGATCAGAGAGACATCTTCAAGGAAGGGGCAATGATTAAGAGCCAAATGTGATACTTTGGCCGTGGGAGGAAGAAGTTGTAAAGCTTCTGTCGTGATATGAGTATGTGATAACGTCATCGATCGAATGGAGCCTAGCCGTGAAAATAGAGAGTCGAAGGATGAAGCTGGTAGAGCTTTACAATTCTCCAAGGATAATGATTTGATCGGAAGTGAAGCAGATGCTGGCATACCATCAAGGATGCTAGGTATGCAATCCAATGTTGATGACGTGCAATTACCTAAGTCTAACGTCTTCAAATGAGGTAACCCAACAAAAAGTAGTCGAAGTAAGGACTCGCTTAAGAAACCGTTTAGGTTGGTATCCTTGGGTATTCGGAATTCTCGAAGGTGCGGAGCGAGTGAAACTATTCCGTAAAGGTAATTGGAAAACTCTCCCATTGGGCGTGCAGTTTTCAACTCGGAGAAATCAAGACGTCGAATGGTTCTACCCAGGATGGGATTTTCGGTAAGTTGAGCAAGTATATGGTTAAAGGCGGACATGTGAGTAACCGTCACACTTCGATATGTAATGAAAAGTGCATTCATATAAATGGCTCTTGATACACGAAGACATGAAAATAAAGTAGGCCTCTCAAGGTGAGGGCAATTGATGTCGCCGGAATCTATAAAATATCAATATCATGTCAACTGAACTTTATTGCAGATATTGAGTGAAGTCTTACCATTGCTTGAACCTCCTTCTCTGTGATCGTATTTCAGTTCTAGGTTGCCGAGTATCTTTTGAAGAAGCTCAGGTGGAAGCAACTCTAATGGAGATTGCCCAGCATCATATGCCTTTCTCCTGTTCGAGTTGTTTTGCAGTGAGAAGCGAGACATTGTGTTCTAGTGAAGTTCTGAGGTGCTGAAATGTTCGAGATGCTAGGTTATGTGTTTCAAGTTTTTTATATCTCCAAATTCGTATCGCCAACAATACGCCGAGGTCCAGGAGTTTGAATGACTATTTTATATGGTTTGTAAAAGGATTTCTTTGAGTTTCTCGCCACTCTTAAATCCATCTTTTCGTTGTGAGGCTATCGTGAGACTCTTATACCTTCTCAACTGTTTATAGGGAAACGTCTGGCCCGGCCAAGTCCCAAGTCAGACAACATCTTACTCAATGCATGAAGAATTTGCATACCAAACACTGGGGAAATTGCGAGATGACCTCCCATGACTCTCTTTCCATCGTCAGAGCTCAAAGCACAGCTCAAGAAGTTATCCAATACTCTTCACAGCCAGCACGCATTCGTTTCATTGTTACGTAAATGTATAGCAACAAAGAGGAAAAACGCATTAAGACGACATCATGAGGCAATGAGAAATTAATAATTGGTTCCTTTTTCCTTGGAAGCCAAAGAAATCACGAGTTAAAGCGATTGGTGATTTCCCCAGAAAAGGTTAAAAAGAGAAAGCACGATTTATAAAAAGGCGGGGTTAGCGTCTTGGCATCCCGCACCTACAGTAGAATGAGGAATGTTTCTAATTCACGTGATGATGTTCCATTAACAAGGACTTCCGAGATCTCCTTGAGCCTTTCTCTCCCTTTAACTACCTGGACATTATATATTGATACCAAAAATACACCTATTTTGTTACCAAATCCCGTACTATTCGGGATGAGACTAAAACGCTTGGATAACATCCACCCCCCAAGACGGAACGTTTCCTTTCCTTGTTGTTGATCATCTTCCTTGCCCCTTTTTTCTTTACAGAATTTTCAAATCCCGCATTGAGTCATTTTTGTATGTATTTCGTCACTGTCTACACATGGATATCATAGCGAGAACTGTCATGAGTTATTTACTCTTCAGTGCTTACAGACAATCTCTTCCGGTTATCCCTCATTACCACTGCATGGCGATAGGAAAAGAGCTTGATGATAAAATGGTGCTCTTCCTCTCGCTCTCATATGCCGATTAGATGACATTATGTCAGCCCTCATATCATATCCAAAAGCTGGGGTCGTGTTAGCATGTATCATGTAGGTACGTACCTTGCATCAACAACGAAACCGTGCTTTCCCTCACCGACCCTAAAACCTTGTTCTCCGTTTACCACCGGCTCAATGAGAAATTACTAATATATCCACTAAGGAAGCCATCGATCTTCCACCTGATCCAACTACCTTACTAGTAGTAACAACGTGGACAGCTTAGATGGTTGCAGGCTCATCTGGATCTCACAATTCTACACTTTTCTTGTTCATACATACTTTTACACTGTCAATTGCTGAAAACTCACACCTTCAGACGTTCAAAGTCGACATGAGTTGTCTCAACAATTTGAAGCAACTCATGCATGAGTAGTCTACATGCCAGTTTCATACATGCCACGGGGTACCATCGAGTATTGGGTTTCTTCTCAGATTTATTGAGTAAAGTTGCTTCAATAAATAACATAAATTATATTACGAGGTTTGCTACATTCAGCCTCTACGCCTTACAAAGTCTCAAATATCTCCTGCATACTTTGTGAAAGCCATCATTGTCAAGACTAATTTGTTCCGCCAATGAACATGAATAACCCAAAATTGCAATAATATCAGAACAATAATGCAATATGCTGCGATACATACAATTTAACTTTCGCTTTCTTTCCATGCTCCAGTGTTTGATGTGGAGTACTCGGACACCGGAAAAGACACAACCACTGTTCAACTTGACACGACCGGCAAAGTACGGAAATTCTCAGAAAATCATCATCTTGGAAAGCGGTTCCATAATTTCCTCCAGGGCTTGCAATGACCTAGCATACAAAGATGCGAACACGTCATTTTCATGATTCAGGTCTCTCAAAATCTCAGACTCCTCTTCTTGCAATCGACTGGCCTCCAGCCAGCTCATCGGCGTCTTTTGAAGATGTCTATTGGTTTGGAGCCTATCATCAAGAATCCCCTTCATTTCAACGGTGACTTGATTACGCAAAAGGCTTCCCATATGATGGAGTATTTGATGCATTTCGTCTAGTGACTCAGCACGTGCTTCATCTTTGATCATCTTGGTCATTTCTATGGCGTCAGCTACCATCTGGTCGACATACAAAACAGGTGCCTTCTTTCGGTGAACGAAAGTGTGACAGATCTCTTTAAACTTGCCCAGTAATTCAAGATATCGAGGAATGTCATTAGGGTTCTCGAAAGCTTCAAGAGGGATAACAGGTGCGGCTAACCATTTCTCCCAAAAGTTGAGCTCTACTTCTCGACCCGACTTCACATTCTTATCGTCAAGGAATTCTGGCGCCCAGCGCTTTGTGAAGTCGAATATTGCAGCCTCAAGCGTTCCGCATACTTTGTACAACATAGCTTGCTGAAGGTCAAAAGGTAGTCGACGAGGATTGTTTATGTTGAGTTCTTCGTATGAGCCAAACTCCAACGAAGGACCACCACGTGCTAAAGCCTGAGCATGGCCTCTCGGATCTAAGGCGCTTGTACGAGAAACAGGCGCATGGAAGATTATTGTACCTGGAGTCTCAGGTGGTGTGTGGTCTCTACTTTCTCCAAGATTGCTTCGCGATGCCTGGGCTTGGGCTTTGGCTCGTTGTTCTTGTCGTTTCTTTCTAATGGTTAAAGTTGAGAAAGCGTCCGAGGAGCTCCTACTAGACGGCTCCGAAGACGAAGGCGACATATCTTGAAATGCTAGGGTTGATATTTCTCTCTCACTGGATGACCTCGAAGATATTCCGTGGAAAGCAAGCCGACGGAATTCGAGAATTTTGCTAACGACTATTTTTCGAGTTCCAATAAAGTTTGTCATGTCAATCGTAAGTATTGTTACGACTGTGAATCTCTAGGTAACTAAATACCTCAAGTCGCGACCGTAAGAACTTCAACGTTGATTTGTGGCGCCCCAAAATATGTTGCTACTGCTGTGGCACTTGTGGACTGTACCATGAACCGTATGCTCTTCTCCTACTTAATCAGAAAGCATTCGACAGTATCTATCCAGCAGAAGAACATTGTGGATGAGTCAACGTGGTTTCCTAACGCTGCCAAAACGAAGATTGAATCACAGCTGATCGGAGATAGCAACGAAAACTTCACAGACAGAAGGACGACTGTCAATATTCTAATACCTTATGTTACAAAGGAACAAACCACCCCTTCAGACGAATAAACACATAGATTGAATTCATTGAATCCAGTTTCGTTCGTCAAGGCAAACAAAGTCTGTTGCATGATAAGAAAATTCATTCACAAGCGAGTTGAGATTTCTTGCGAGCGAAAGCCTGGATCACAGCTCCCGATTTGCCTGGATGTCCTGGGTGTCCTGAAGAAGAGGGCTGTAGCAATGAGAGGATTACGCCATAGTTCTTGAAGTCGAAGCACACAACTTTGAATGGACTCCAGATCATGAGCACAAAGATCTTCACAAAAAATTTCGCGAATTTTTTCAACAAAAAATCTTGCCTGACCACAAAGAATAAGATTTTGAGCAGTAGAATCTCTCTATAGTGGGAGTTGGGAGATAAACCACTCGTTTTGTTACAGGGAGAGAATGGAAAGCGAAGATGAACAACTACTTTTCAAACAGGGAAACTATCTCGTGTCAACGAACATATACAGGAGATGAGGTTTATGAAAGCCTTGTTTTCGTGTATTTTAAAGGCAATACAGGAAGGAACTAGATAAGTGGTTTAGTTTGCACATGCCCTTGTATACATTATCAAAAATCCTAATCCATACATCATGCTCCGAAATCAACCGTCACCGCCCCCGAATCTTCAACTGGTACGGTGAATTTCCCATCCACAACCTTGACCGTATGTCCGACCGTCACATTGTGCAATCGTACAGGTTTTCCGTTGTTAAGTTCATAGTTATAAGAATATCCATCGTACGTAATACCGGTTATTGCATCACTACCATTTGCATGAAGGGCTCTCAATGTAGCTACCTTCGGCAGCGCAGCTGGTGCATAGTGGTCCGAGGATCCGGTTGTAGTATTGGTTGGGATTGTGATTGTGTAATTTCTGATTGGACGCGGGACGGGATTCAAAACTGTAGAGGTTCCGTTTACGGTATAGTTGTATTGATGCATGTTGATAACTATGATGCGCTTGAGGGCACCATTGACATATGCAGCGTAAGCCGATTCCATTGCGTTTGAGAGTGGGATTTCGGCTATGGTTGTGGTGGCTGCGGTAAGATTGGATAAGAAGGCAGCAGCGGCGATGTTACCGTAGTATGGTGGCTTGGTGCCCTTTGGGACAACATCCGTATCCTGGGGTTGCCAAGCCTGGTAGCGGAATGAGAGTCCCGTGTGGAAACTGGATGAAGGGTCAATGTGAGATTCGTGAAAATTGATTGCTGGAAAGTACATACTGAATGCGACGAATGCTCTTACTTGCACCGTATAGAGCGAAGTCCAAGTTCCACTAAATACAAGTTAATATGATGAAATGGAGATTAACTACAGACAGGACGTACTAGAGCAGCACCATATGCATTTGACAACCCTGGCGCACCTTCGTTGTAAAGTGAATTGGTCTCCCCGAGGATAAAGGGTACGCCAGA
Organism: Botrytis porri; assembly: GCF_014898465.1. Taxonomy (NCBI): domain Eukaryota; kingdom Fungi; phylum Ascomycota; class Leotiomycetes; order Helotiales; family Sclerotiniaceae; genus Botrytis; species Botrytis porri. The sequence goes on from NW_024066093.1 coordinate 665,203, forward strand.
TGAAGCAAGAATATTAGACACGTTCAGCTGTCGGGCCACAGACACGACAGTTGACGTGTGATTCATAAGGGTTCCTTGGAGTGTTACACCTGGTTGCGTCGCACCACCAATATAACTTTGATAGTTTTGTTAGTATTCAAAGTGTAACATAGTGAATGGGACTATACTTATGTGATGATATCAATTCAATATCTTTACCTACATCTAATCCATAGTTCCATGTGGTGACAGGATCTAGATGATTTTCAACACCAGCAAAAGAGGGTGCTAAGAATCCATAGGAGGCCAAGTCCGGACAAGCTGCTGCGACGCCTTCCTTGATCTGTCGACTGCCATTCAACCATTGGCTCACATATGTTGATTCATTCCAAGTAGGAGGTCGAACTGGTCCTTGTGCGGAGGTGGAAAATAAATCTGGTTCATTTCCATATTCCCACATGAGAAGCTTTCCGCCTTCTAAAGCTTTGCATGCTAAGGGGATCGTGTCTAGCAGAGTTTGCCATCCAGCAGAATTATTCGCACCTAGACCCAAATTGAATCCATGACTAAATTTGACATCCGACCAAGTATTGTAAGACTCAAAAAAGGATGGACCAAAATAAACCGCTGTTGGATAGTCTGTAGCTTTTGCTGGATTGATTGTACCATTCACAGCATATGGAAGACTAGCATTGTAAAGAGCATAATCCTGAGTGTTTCCCCCGACTCGAATGTGCGGTTTAGTACCTTGATAATGTGCAAGATTGTCAAGCAAATTATCTGAGTAGGTATTGGGACTTGAGTTATTCCCTAAAAATTTAAGCATATAAGCCAAGCAATATGGCCCTGAGCTCTTGACATACCAGCGTAATCCGGGAAGAAACAAAACTCGATAGAGTAGCTTATGAAGGCCGGAAGTGGGGTACCGGCGTTCGCTGGGGCGGTCCTTGCAACAGTGAAGCTACTTTGAGCATGAATTGCTTGCACAAAGCTTAGAAGTGTGACTCCAGTGATGCGAGCCATTTTGTAAGTACTAGACAGTTAGTGATTTCCTGTCTCCGAAACATCAATTGGTAATAGGGAACAACTAAAAGTACATTCAGTGAAGAGAGGAATGTCAAGAGAGAACGTCAACGAAGTTTAAGTAATCATTTCACAGTCTGTACAGTGTAGATCTCTGGTTCTTTCCCAATATCTCATTGCTACGGATAGCGAGTGCATATCCTACGTGGTACTCGCAGTATATCATACCGGAAACCGAAGTACCTTTGATGAATGAAGCTGGATAAATTACTACTTTGTACTTGCATGTCAATCGAATTGAGTTTGACGTTGTCCTTGATTGCCCAGGAATTGCCGACGCGGGGAAGTCGGGGAAGAGTATGCGCAAACAAGGTCTAGGGATGCTGGCTGACGTGCTAGATACTTAGCACCAGGTACGTAGATGCATAGTAGAGGTACCGAGGTAGTATTCTCGGCGTAGAGTCCATGTTATTCACAGGTACCCTCTCCCTCTCTTTCCACCAATACTAATGAATAAGAAGGGAATCGTAGGCCTTCGATTAGCGGTTGGTAGAATGAAATGATATATTTAGCCCTAGCCCTCCTTTAGATCTTGTAGAACACTGATCTTCTTTCAAACGATATCTGATAATATCTTTGTGCGTGTCGTTATATAATTCAGAATGTAATTATATATGTACTGAATGATATAATTATGTAAAATTGTATTCTACCCCTTTCATACCTTTGTCTCTCGCCTGACTTGACTTGTTTTTGATGACTGTGTACAACTTTCCCCATTACAAATGTTGAATGTGCTATCACCTGAATTAGGTTTAGTGACAGCCCCGCGGCGAAGCTTATCAAAGCGAGCAAAGGTTCACTCACCTCACGATAAATCCGATAAACGAACGCCCTATCCTGAGCTCCATGATTCCATTGAGCTCTCCGTAACTCCAGTTACTCAAAGTGTTTCGATTCCGGTGCATTTTCCATCGGGTCTAAGAAATATCTACTTCTATTCCCCTAAACCAATATTCGTATCTCCTACACCTCAATTGTCAGCAACAGCCAATTGTTATTCCATGGTGACGTTGGTGCTCGAATCTGGAATTGTTAGAATAAAAGCCCCCAGCTTGGCACCCCCTCTCTCAACATGAACAACATATTAAGATCAACAGCAAGAATACTACCTCGTTCACATTTTCAACCATCTACTTTACCAGTCATCAACTTAAGAAAAGCTTCCAATATGTCGCACACTGTCCCAAAACTTAATGACCCATCGCTCTTCAAAACCGGAGTTGCGTACGTCAATGGAGAATGGGTCAAGGCAGCTTCCGGAAAGACATTTGACGTTCATGGTATGTTTTGCAGCTTCATCAAGAGTCGATGCCGAGAAAAAGTGCTAATTCATTCCCTCTGCAGATCCATCAACTGGGAAACTCATCGGAAATGCCCCAGAGTTCGATGTAGCTGATACGAAGAAAGCAATCGATGCCGCCGCCGCAGCATTTCCCTCGTTTAGAACTACAACTGGAAGAGAAAGAGCTAAGCTATTACGAAAGTGGTACGATTTGATGGTATGCTAGAAGAATATATTATGGAAACATAATAAGGACGATTGTTGATTGATTTCATACAGGTTGAAAACAGTGAGGATCTTGCTAGGCTCATAACATGGGAGAATGGAAAGCCATTGGCGGACGCCAAAGGAGAGACAACATACGCAGCCAACTTCTTGGAATGGTTCAGCGAAGAGGCTCCCAGGAATTATGGAGATGTTATTCCATCATCTACTCCTGGAAATAGAGTTATTACCTTGAAGGAGCCTGTTGGTGTCGTCGGACTTATCACCCCGTAGGTTTACTCTGCACTACAATGATTGCACGATGCTGATTTTGTCTAGATGGAATTTCCCAGCTGCTATGATAACGAGAAAGATAGCCCCTGCACTGGCAGCTGGTTGCACAGTTGTAGCAAAGTCCCCCGGAGAAACACCTTTCACCTCTCTCGCTCTCGCCGAACTTGCACACCGGGCTGGAATTCCCAAGGGTGTTGTAAACTTTGTTAGCTCTCTCGATAATACACCCGCTGTTGGCGAGCTTCTCACCACTTCCCCAATCATCAAGAAAGTTTCTTTCACCGGATCTACTGGTGTGGGTAAGATTTTGATGAAGCAATCATCGTCGACATTGAAGAAATTGTCTTTTGAGCTTGGTGGAAATGCTCCATTCATTGTATTTGATGATGCAGACCTTGATCTTGCAGTAACTGGTGCTATTGCATGCAAATTCCGTTCATCTGGACAAACTTGCGTTTGTGCCAACAGAATCTTTGTGCAATCTGGAATCTACGACGCCTTCGCCGAGAAATTTGCCGCAAAGGTCAAGGACTTCAAGGTTGGAGGTGGTTTCTCTGATGGTATCACGCATGGACCAGTTATTCACGGCCGCGCGGTTGACAAGGTAGAAGCTCATGTACGAGATGCAGAGAAGAAAGGAGGAAAGGTTATTCAAGGTGGACAGAAGATCCCTGAGCTTGGAGCAAACTTTTTCCAACCCACTGTCATCACTGGTGTTACTACAGATATGGACATCGCAAACGAGGAAACTTTCGGTCCTGTTGCAGGTCTTCTTAAATTCGATACTGAAGAGGAAGTCGTTCGAATTGCAAATTCATCCGATGTCGGCTTGGCAGGATATTTCTTTACTAAAGACGTTGAAAGAGCCACTAGAATCTCAGAAGAGTTAGAGCTTGGAATGGTTGGTGTCAACACTGGGTTGATCAGTGATGTAGCATCACCATTTGGTGGTGTTAAGGAATCAGGATTTGGACGTGAAGGAAGCAAATATGGAATTGCAGAATATCAAACCATTAAGGTGGTTACATATGGAGGCATGGGCAAGCCTTTGCAGAATTAGGGGATCAGATCAACTTGGAATAGGAAAATAGCAATGATACCACACGTTTTAACGTTGACACTACCTGGGATCACGCAGAGCCCTCGATATCGATTGTGAGCCATTGTAATATGCTCCAGGTGTTTGATGTTGCTAACAGAATTAGAACGGATATTCACCTTCTCTTATCATCACTCAACGTAGGTATACCTAGGTACCTTCCTAGTCAATCGAAGTAATACACCAAGCGAAAGTGAATATATATCGCGTGTATCATCGCGAATACAACAAAACAGAAACGTTCATTTCAAAGTAAACAACAACAAAAACTTTCACAGCTTGAGATACAGCCCCGTCTTCGGAATGACTGCATTAGGCGGGCTCACTTATGATATTAGGGACCCTTGGACTCACACCACTGCACGGTATATTGCGCGAGGGTTTTATGATCTTCCTTTCACTTTGAAACACAGGCCAGCTTTTATGAATGAAAATGCTATCTTGTTTGACGAGGAAAAGGCTCTTTTCCGGGACACAAAAGACCGAGATTATTATTTTCGAAGTCTCGAGTTGATTCCTGGCTTTCCCCTTCGGGAGTTCCAAGGTGCTTCCACATTCAAAGACAATGCAGATAATCCTAATACGTCTCATCACAGTATAACCCAGAGGTACGTTGAATAGTACTTTGTAGCTGACTTTAATTGAAGCTGGCTTCTGATTTGCTGACTTTTGGTAGTCTCCTCGAGTCGATTAAACTTGCACCACCAGAAATTCGCACCAATATCTTTACGCAAATACCAACCAAGAGAGTGGCGGGAGACGATGATTTTGACTCATTTACGTATATCAAAAGAAGTTCCCATCTTATGCAAGATTACTCTACTCTACGATGGCCTACAATTTGCCCCCGTCAAGTACTCCATTCAAGTCACCAGCAAAGGAACTTCCAACGAGGATAGATATCTTGAATCCCGAGATGCAGAAATAAAGATCCCGCCAAACAATGCGTTTTTCGAGAGAGATTTCGCAGTGCACACGGACATAACTTCCAGCGAAGACAAGGAAAAGACGATGGGCATCGTTTATATCGAGAATGACTATCCAAATTGCTTTGCGCGGTCTTATGTCGATTTCATCAGATTTGCTGCCTCTCTCGCGCATTCGGAAGGCTTCTACTTCGAGAGGGATTCAAGCGACAGCAATTCAGGTATTTGGAAGAGCGAGAGCAGAGAATCAAGCTTGCTAAGAGAATTCTTGACGTGGTTCTGGAAATTTTTTGGTGTAAACTTCACTAATGAACTTGAGGTATACCTACATGATTCTCCCATGACAAAGAACCGCCATGCTAATACTTACACAAATTTAGGCTAGTTTCGCATGGTCAAAAGTTAATCATGCAAAATTCCGTTACCTCCAGAACATCTCTCTCGACATCCTCGTCATGGAACCATTCAACCACGCCCAAAAGTATGTGGACGGCCGTCGCCTAAAGCTTTTCCTCAAAGAGCTGCACCATTTCCCCAACATCGAGTCTTTCACCGTATTCCTACAAATAGGAGAACAAGATTTGGCGGATTTGATGCACAGTCCTGGTGCTTACAGATGGGCAAATGCGCTGCGAGAAATCACCTTTGCGAAATACTTTGACGTGCAATTTCAGATGTTGGATGGGATGTTGCCGAAAGGACCAATTTTCCATGCTGTGTTTCGGAAGCGATTGAGACAGTTGCTGATGCCGGAATGCTTGTGCTTTGGGAGTACGGATGATGTGCCGGATCATTTGGGGATTCGCGAGATGTTTGATATGGAGGAATAGTAATTAGTGTGTGGTGTGTTGGGGTTCAGTTAAGGGCGCTTCTCGGGTTTAGGCAGCAGAAGTTAAGATATCGGGATCTAGCGGTTATTAGATAACTACTTTTCTATCGAAATAGTTGAGTTGTCACATGCAATGAACCGCACTACGCAAGCTATTGCTCTACACGCAGTTTATGAAACTGGTGATAGGGGTGATAACTTAAGAAATTCCTATAAACTCTCTTCTGGAAAAAGGCAAATCCAAGTGGGTTTTGATTGCCATACATGGTACACACACCGACTGAAAGGATATATATCTCAGATGGCATTCAGCGTAGGCCTCGTTGATGCGACATTTACCTCTCTTAACATTCCCTAATTGCATATATTCCGTTTTTGTAAGCGTGTTATTGACGAAGAATAATCTAGAGAATTAAGTATTCCTATTCTTCCTTTACAGCATCTCATGATTCCTGTTTTGTTATTCCCCTAACACATCTTTCTCTTTTTGGAAAACAAATGTATCCCTAGCGATACATTCTGTTGATTCGTAACCTGGGACCCAAGTCTTTTTGCTTGTTTAAACAATGAAACAGCCCACAATCAAACAACGATATCTTCAAACAATTCCTGAAGCCCCAAATCTTCTGGTAAGTCATTCGTATTTCCCTTCAACAATGAATTTGGCATCAGAAGAAGACGAATGCAATCCTGTACTGCCAACTGACGATTGTGCAAAAGAACAGGCGTATCCGTGTTATTACTCTTATAATAATATTCTTTAGGATCATATTTCTTATAGAGAACCTCATTCCAATTGCTATCGGACTCTCCATCGTCATCATCACTGCTCAATTCATCGGGACCGCCATAAATATCGAAGATCACCTCAATAGACTTCGAAAGTTTGACGTCTTGAAAATGTTTGATCAAGCGTCTTGACCAGCCCGTTCTCAATGGATCACAACGAGCCTCTGCAATGCCTTCCGTATGTTGATTTCTATTGAGATATGTGATATTGCGAAGATTGGGAAACCATGAGTGGTCTCCACAGTATTCTTTCCCGCAGATGTCGCCTTTGCAGCCTTTTGCGCCGCAGCGCTTTTCTGACAAACTCGTAATGAATTGACGCATGTTCATGTGCATCGCCCCCCTTTTGAGATTAATTGTCGTGGTGGAAAATCGTAGAGTAAGGTGCTCTAATCTATGGTATTGTAGAAGGTTGTTAATTGAGAAGTACTACACTTGTTGTTAGCGAGTTCTAGCCCTAACTTGTAACTGAGGGGCTTCCAGTCGTCTATATGCAGGCCAACGATTGTAAAGTTTCCTGTTTTGAATCCCATTGAATGACTCAAGTCGTTTCTCCTGATGCCAGTTTGGAACTTTTGGGATCATTACCTTTGGATACATACTCCAATTACACGTATTTATGTAAATACCAAAGTGGCTCCAAAACCACGTCAGAAATCCCTTGAGAAGACTACGTTTTCTCACAGGAGACCACCAAGTGCAACTATCGTAACCAATTTGAAATCCCTCGTGGAGCGCCAAGGAGTAGGCGAATTGGACCAGTTGGCTATAAGTACCCTCTGATGGATTCTTACAGACACTCCTCTCCAGAATTCGTTGTGTGCTTCTATGATCTTTCCAGCCTTTAGTATTTTGAATTTTCCAGGCCTGTGTATCTATTCCTGTCGTGGGTGCATAGACTGCTCGTTTTTCCTTTTTGAACAGCAGAGCAGTGATCGGCATTGGATATGATGTTATTGGTTCACCTTCTTCTTCATCATCGCTGTGTGGATAGCCATTGAGTCGTCTGGATAATAAGACCGGATCTGGAATAAAGCTGCTTTCTTCGATATCGTTTTCTGCGGCTGGATCAATCGATGGCTCATCAATGATATATGAATAGACCATTGTAACGATCTCTGGATAAAACTGTCTAAGTCTATATAGGAAGCTTCCCACTGTCAGTGGAAATCTCAGTCGGGGTTGAAGGAGCTGACAATGGAGATAGGTGCTTATCCTGTTCAAATCTTCCATTTGGTAAAGAATATCCTAGAACATTCAGATGGTAGGCCCGGTATGGGAAATGGGGAATTAATTCTCGACCGTAGAAGAAATAATCTTCATGGTCTCTATTGTAAAGCGGGTTAGAAGCGTCTGATTCTGATTCTGCCATGGTAGCGTCTGTTAAAGGATGGTTGACGGTTAATAATTTCTCTATTGCTTATTGACTCTTGGTCTTAAGTAGTACGAGACCTCTATCGACGGATCGAAATTTAATTATGACTGTCAAGGGGAACAATAAGAAGTGCATCACCAGAAGTCAGAACTCAAAGGATTGGTTTTGAAAACCTGCAATAAAAATTGCAGTGCCATATAGTAGATTCGTCACTGCTGTTTTGGGTCGGATCAATGTTTAAACTCCCACGCCTCCAAAAACCCTAAAGAAGAAGCAGCTACCGCGATACAGAATTAGGAAGTCGGAATCAGAGGGCACTAAACCCCCAGAGTAGATGAGCAGTCTGCTATCAACTCGTGATAATATAGAGCCCTCAAAATGCTGCTCTCCGTAAACAAGACTAAATATTCATCACCAGCAACGAGTTTCAATCAAGGGCGATTAAGCGAGTTCATTGAAGGGGCGAATGTCGATTTTCTGGTGAATGTATTCTTAGTCTAATGATCTCCAATGCAAATTTTAACGTATCACGAGACGGGTCCTCTCTGAATCAAGAGACTCCTACAATCAATTGATTAAAATACCTCATAATTCAAAAAGAAATTTCCAGCTTGATACCCCGACGCATGAGCTAGAGATAGTGACTATGATGGTCGCTTACTTGAATTTATGAGCATGACTAGTAGGAATTATCTCTTAGTTGATAGTCCTAGCATGTAAAAAACTTACTCGTCACTTTATCACCTCGATAAAACTTGGCATCAGCAAGTTGATGAATCTAATGATTACAAATTCCAAAATGACATGAACGCCTAACTCCGCTTCTGTCTACCTTTCATGAGCTCCTCGCCCTTTCTGCTCAGAGGCAGAGAGATAGTTGTAAACCATATTGCCTAGTGTCTCTTTCTATCATCGTTTGTCTTTTTCCTCATCGGGCTTTCATCCCTGAGATGATGCGTGGCACTCTTCTTGGCCTGCGCCATGTGCTTGGTTCGATCCGCATTGAACTGTTCAAGATCTGCTTTTCTTCTTTCCATCTCTGCAGCATCATCTTGCTCCCTTCTCTTTTTGTCTTCGTCTGCTTTTCTCTGTTTCTCTCTTTCATAAGCGTCCCTTCTTTTTCTTTTATCCGCTTCCTTGTCTTTTTGACCCTTTTGACGTCCATCGGAGCTAATGGAGGAGTTTGCTCCTTCCACGGGTTTCGGAATGACAGTGATACCCTTACCTGCTTTCTTTACGTCTTTAGGCTTCTTTTCCAGGGTCTTGTGTGTGCCATTTGATGTGCTTGATTCTCCTGAAGATGAGGATCTAGTAGAATAAGCATCTTGGATTTGTTGAGACCAAGGTTTCCCTCTAAATTTCACGGCTCCGACATCTTGGACGAACTTCATGAAATATAGAGCTTTTTCCATTGCCTAGAATGTATGCGTAGTTAGTAGAATACAACTATCGTGGAAGTAGTATAAGTAGGATCTTACAGTTGCATTCTTTATATGTGGCCTTTCTACCATCATGACTTTAGCTATGATATAGAGATCTATATCCCTATTCTCAACAAGTGTCCCTAAAATTGCCGCCTTCCTCTCGTGTAAAATTTCTTCTGCAATTTCTTCGATTATTCCATCCTGCCGGAAAGCAAATGGACTCTCATCTTCGTCTGCAAAGATAATGAAAGGGTATCCTTCTGTGCTATACCAACGAACTTGTCGCTTCATGACTAGATACTGCGCTGATGATTTGACAATGATACGTACGAGGTAATTATTATCGAGGGCGCTTCGAAACGACGATGAATATACGGAATATTGAGCTATCGATTTAACACTAGATTACACTAGAAACACTGTAGGCTTTATAGGATATCGAGCCAAAGGTAAAAGCTGAAGGCAGCAAAATAGCATTGTTGTTACCTCTAGTTAGTGGAAACCGCCAACATTGATGATCCTGAATTGTCCACCTTCCCGTACTAACTAAACAATAGGCAGTGATTGAGAGAAAGGCCCGAGGAAGATTGTATGCTTCTGTAGCCCGCTATGGGCACCACTCAAACACAACCAACACAATTTGAAAAAGATTCTTCTTAGATTTTTATGGTGAGCTCTCCTGAGCTATCAGGAGTTGTTTGGGTTTGTTTAGGAACCGCCGTCGCAGGAGATCCTCATCAGACTTCGAGTTGACCCATTCGAGTTGACCCATTCGAGTACAACCAAGCAACAATTAATACCAAAGCAATTATCTTTCCTGATCGCTTGAAAATCAAACATTGTGGAAAAATCGTGAATTGTGCTCAATTTCTTTATAGGTGATTTATAGATCATTTGAAAATATCGTCTTACAATCTAATACTATAGACATCCAGCTCCGGGGTGTGATATACCCCGCTTTCGCTTATAGGGCCCGCAAACCCCAACATACCTGGTATATGAAACAAAATAGGCACAATACATAAACAAATTTCATAATTTTCGAGGAGTGATTATGATCTGGACTAAGATTTCATCAATTTACAACAATCTAACTACTTTACATCTAAATCCCAAGTGGTCTGCGTAGTGCGTCTAAGAATGCTTGTGGACTTTTTCTTGTTTAATAATATGCACCCACACCCGGTGAATGGGAACTGAGGCATTCTTCTTTAAAGCGTCACTCATAACTTTTGAGGTTTCAGAGACTGGGCTAGACTGTTCTAATGAAATAGAATTGGATATTATCTGAGAAGGTTCTTGAACAATTATCGTGCTTTGTAGCCAGCTGATAGTGCATGGTTGTTTGATGATGAAAATGAAATGAAACGACAGATTTCCTGTACCTAACTAATGGAATAGGTGGACAGCGGGCGAAAAAGTGTTGGCCGGTTCGAAGATTGGTGACTATTCCTAAGGGGCTTGGAATCAAGGCAACAGACAAGGGCTGATAAGCGACAAGATCTTAGCCAGTTAATTACTTTCTTATGAAGGACGCCATGTAAGTCAGTTCCTCTGGAATAATGACATGCCCTAAACCTTCATAGAGTTTCCACTCAACACTATACCCCACACTCTCTAATACTTTCTTCATATTTTCACCCCACTCCAATTTTACTTTCGTGTCATTTGTACCATGGGTTAAGAGGATCCTCAAGTCTCCTTCCGTAGATATCGTCAATTCATCTCGGGGTCGCGAAGATGGGAGACCTAACTCGCTTCTTAACCAACTCTGAACAAGCATTCTCCTCTGTCTCCAATCTTTTCCAGCAGCAGCGACTTCAGCAATTTGTTTCCCAAGCGGCAACCATCCACTAAACCCTACAAATCCTCCAATCTTCGGCAACACTTCCAATCGATCCAATTCTCCACTCAGCAACAAAACCACGCTCATGGCACATCCCTGACTAAGACCTCCTACAAACACTTTGCGATCTTCATCGTGAGATTCATTGTCTACTACATTCTTAATGAGCTTGCCCAAATACTCCACGCTTTCTCTTAGCCCTTTCTTCTGTTGTTCTTCCCCTACTGTCCGATCTGAAAAATCGGCAATGTCAAACCAAGCATTGGTCAAATTACCACCAAAGACAGTAGTCTTTCGTAGGATTCCCGATGGAAAAGTGAGTTTAGTGAATGGGAGTAAAACATCAAAGTGAACCAGCGCCATGAGCTCTTGGGCGAACGGGACTCCCCAAGATGAAGTACCATGTAGTAGAACAAGAGTATTTTGGTTTTCGTTCGGGGATTCGACGATGAATGGTGTTGGGCGAGTTTCCGTTGGTATAGTGGGAGGTGATGGCATTTTGTGTGCGTCAGCCATTAGACTGAGCACTTGCTGTTCGAAGTGGGACGGGTAATACAGTAGGATACTTGATAGGCCGAACAGAAATGTAAGTAGAAGTCTGTCTCTTATCATACTCATAATAGGTAACTTGCGAATATCTACTGTGGTTGTGGTTAGAGGTGGGGTCCTTCGCATAGCATTGTACCTTCTTCGATTGGTTACACCACTTCACGTGCATGTGATGCTCACAAGCACGCGGCTCCAGTCAATCGCGGTATGCCCAAATCGATATTTAATCTTTCATAAATAAACAAAAATTCATTAGCATAACATTTCAAAAATGAATTAATCGTCAAATTTCCATTCAGTAAATTAGACTATACTATTACAAGTTTGAAGATTCTAGATTACTGATTGTTTTTGAAGATTGATCTATATTTGGTGTACTGCGAAGTGTGTAGTACGAATGAGAGAAGCGACTTGACAATGTTTACGGAAACTATCATTGGTTACGAAGCCATGAATTATCTTTGCTATTCAGTCTCAAGCTAGATGACTCGTCTGAGCGAAGACGAGAGAGCTTCGTTGTAACAAATATTGGATGTGACAGAGGACCTGAGATCTATGCTGCAGAGTTGATGTATATCTTTACCTCTACTTCATTGCTCCATCCACCTGAAAGCTCAAGTTCCTTCCATGCCGCCAGTATGTCGATTTCAAGAACATGTGAATCAGTCTTGCTAATACTGACTGTGTGAAGTGGTACAACCTTACCAAGAATGGTGACCAACAGGGTCTCTTCGTATGATACATCAGGAAGAGTCGAGATATAGATTCCTAAAGATCAAATTAGAATCTAGTTTTATTTTTTCTGTAAAAGAAAAAATAATGAGTTGAACTTACCAAGAGTTCCTAGAGCTTTGATATTTGTGTCAATCAGGATTTTGCCATTCTCTGATTTCGTCATTTTGGTGCTGACAATCGCTGCAGCTCCGGCCATTTTACCAAGGAGACCTAGGTTAGCTACCCATGTAGTATTGTCATTTTTTTGATCAACAAATCCGCGCAAAGGATAGGCTGATAAGATATCGTATCCTCTCACAGCGAGAGAAACGTATATCAAAGCCTGAGGGTCCACAACTTGCATGGGCTGAGAGATAACTCCACTAGAATGTGCACGAATGATGTAAAACTGTGCCTCTTCAACACCAGGAAACTTTGACAACGGCACCAATTCACTAAGTGGTCTCTGGGATACGTTGAAGAAGCCTATTATACCAGTCCCTGTATACGCAGCGCCATGGTATGTTCCGATTGGGAGTATGTGATCATCGTCGTACCCATTATACTGATCTAGACTCTTACCAACGACACTAGGTCTGAAAATGATAGTTTTGCCTCGAGGAGTGGGGCCTGTCATTTGGTTGATAAGATCAAGATCGTGTTGACCTGGCACATCTGTAATGTATATTGGACCGCCGCTAACACATCTAGCAGCTGCATGGAAGCCAGAATAGTCATGAACGGTCTGAAACATGTCCCAATCTGGAATGAGGTTGAGATGCTGGGTGAACAAAGCATTGTGGGCATTGGTGAAAACATGCCATGGATGACTAGTTGGAATTTCGGGAAAAAAGTCATCAGAGTTCCGTACGAGAATTGGAGGTCTGTTCTGGGGTAATTGAGAATAAAAGAGAATTTGCGGAATTTGTGACATGCAAGAGATTGCTTTGACACTGAAATGTCGAAGAGTTGAAAGGGTCCACGCATCTTGATATGCGGATATAAGATCACTGCGGTCTTCGGCAGACTCGAAGAGATCAAGCATAAATTGAGCACTATTTCATGTTAGCAAGAAATTGATAAATCTTGGCCCACTTACTCAGTCTTAACCGCATCAACTCCACAAGATGAAAGAAATGAATAAAAGTCGTCATAGAACTGCCGAACATCTTCTTTGGCGACCACAGTCATTTTACCACCCAAAGGTAAATTTCGTCTCTCGGAATCTCGGCGAATGACTTCGACTGTCTTGTAAGTCTCAGCGATTTTGCCATCCGAGGCAAGACCACCCCAATAGCCCAGAATCGCGTGCCATACAGCAACATGCTGAATACTAGGCTGTTTCTGTCGGATGAGCGATACGGTGTGTTTCAAGCCATTTGGAAACGCTTCTCTTTCTGCCTCAAACTCAATCCAACCGTGTTGGAATTGACCATGTCCTTTATAGTCAATTGACTGCCAGTTATCGTCAATGATGAAGTTTGTGACGTTGATTTTGTTTTCTGCTAGAATGTCGACTGCTTTGAGTATCTTATCTTCGGTTAGTCGTTGCCCAAGCGCATTCCATGTGCCTGCATTGTTGGTTAGTAAATTATTTAAACTATTTCGGGAGAGTTATTGGGTATACAATAAGTCAAGCCATCACACCAGTTTTCAACCCAAACCTTTGTTTTCTCGTCCCCTTCTTCGAGCGCTTCGATCTCCTTTTGCGTTTGTCCAGACTTATTCTCGAGAGCCGCAACGACATCTCTAGCATGATACATGACAGTGGCGTTGGCGGACTCATAGTCATCTCCAAGTCCAACAAGGACATGAGCAACAGACTCCTTGGGATTATCATTTCGAACCTGTCTAAGTTAAAATCGCAATATTCAAGTCTTGAAAATTTCTAACATACTTCCAAGACAACTTTGCCATCACTGTCACTTTTGAATAGAGTCATGACGTTATTAATTCCACTGATAGCCAGTAAAACAATGTGCTTGCCATCCGAGCTTAAAAAGGAACAAGTTACGGCCTCTTTATCAAGCTCAAAATGATTTTTTCCCTGTCGAGGGGCCAGCCAGGGTGTCCAAATGCGAATCAAAGCAAACCATCTAGCTATGTCAGCAAAGAGTGAAATATTAGGTGATAACGAAGAGTGAGACCAACCTTGCCAATTTATCTTGGCCCCAAGGGAGCCCAAATTTAATGTCCTTTACAGTGGATTCTTTTCCAACAGCTCCTTCAATTGGGACTTGCACTGACCATAAAGTAGTCCCTGGGCATTGACTGCGATAATTCTTGACTTCTAGTGACGTATTTAAGTCCTGAACATAATCGGATAAATTACTTGAGATGTTCTCCTGGGAAGTGATTGTTTTCAAGACAATCCTCCCATCTGGCGTTCCCTGGTGGTCTTGTATGAGTTTCCAAGATTGGCTCGAGTTGCTTCGGAATTTGACTGTGAAATTCGTTGGGAGACGGGCGGGTAAAGAGGTTTTGAAGTATAATTGATGGAGCCCCAAAGGTGCGACGGTTTGCAAAACCTTTGGTTGGGAATCTGTCTTCTCTATAGACTCCATAAGAGATTCCTCACATTGGTCTCCATTGCTGCTATACAGAAGTGAAACTTCCCATGATTCTGTGGCACGACTTTCATCAACCTCTAGTAAAGCTGTGACGACTTTGGTATGATCAGGAACAGTCGTCAGTTGACCCAAAGGAGGATAAGTTGAGATGTATGCCTTCAAACTCGGGTGGTCTGAAGTGGGAGGACCTTTTTGTTTTGGAATATACTTCGCTTGAAAGACTTCATTGCCATCTGCTCCACTGATGAATGTCTGAGCTTCGGCCATTTTTACTCAAAGGGCAGAATCAGTGTGAGGTATTGGGTAGTAAAGTTGGGTAGACAGAAGTAGCATGTAAGATTTTTATAGAGAAGTTAAGAGTTTCCAAAAACGGAGGAGAACTAGGAAAGCCTGTTGTTAAACAGATGGAGAAGGAGCGAAGTGTGAAGTGTCAAGGAATAGATTTTGACTTATGGTACAGAGTTTCTTCCCAAACCCGTGACTATCTGTGTGAATCTGTTCTTTTTCTTCTGTACAATGTGGTTGGATGGATGAATGGTCTCAATATATGTCATTCAAAACTTGCAGTGTACGAATCTACTAGCTGCTGATGAATTATGGAGGTTGCTCTTCCGTGCCTCTGAATGTGGACACTGGAGAGCACGTGGAGATAAACACAGGCGCGGATGGAGAACCCCCTGACTAGCGGGCGGGCTGATTAATAATCTTATCTTGGCAGTCGGATAAATGTTTAACCTTACCGGATTTCCGTAAAATTATTTTGGCCCTCAAGAATTGCAAATGGATATTGAAGCAGGATATTTGTCGTAGAAGCCTTCGGTCGCGAGACCTTTCTGTTTTCTTCGAGATTCTTCATGTATTCGTGAAATACTCCTATTTTTCAGTCACACAAGATGGCAACCACTTCTCTCCTTCGATATTCGGCTCGACCTGACCCTTATGTTTGCGCAAGATGCGCTTTCAGAACTTCTCGAAATTCAAATAAAGCGTCGAGAAGATGGATTGGAACGAAATACCTAGCGAAAGCGGCAGATGCGCAATTGGCGTGGGCCAAGAATGCTGCGGAAATTAAAGCAGGAAAGAAGAAGAGCATGCTTTCAATTCTGGAGGAGCGAGGATATGTACATCAGATAACTGGGTAGGTACCCCTCCTTGGCTTCTCCGATGCGAGACGTTAACTTTTGTTTTAGTTCGAGAGACGAACTTGATCGCGCGATGACGGAAAACCGGCTTGGTGCGTATGTGGGTGTAGATCCTACGGCGCCTTCACTCCATGTTGGCCATTTACTACCTCTCATGTCCCTGTTCTGGATGTATGTACATGGTTACCACACGGTTTCGTTGGTTGGAGGAGCTACTGCAAAAATTGGCGACCCGACTGATCGTTTGACGACACGACAGAAAATGAAGAGCACAACGAGAAATGAGAATATATTGAAGATGCATTATCAATTGAAAGGCATATGGTTGAACGTCGAGGCATATGGGAGAAAATATGGATATCACTGGGAATGGGCATGGAGAAGAGGGTTGGTAAATAACCATCACTGGATGAATAAATTGACAGTAATGGAGCTTCTCCAAATTCTTGGCCCAGGAATGAGAATAGGTGCGATGATTGCCAAGGATACGTAAGTAAATTCTCTTTCTGCGTCTGCTGAAACCTGGCTGACATTTATAGTGTCAAGAATAAGATGAATAATGGCGATGGCATGTCCTATTCTGAGTTTTCGTATCCTTTATTGCAATCGTGGGATTGGTGGCACATGTACAATACGAAAGGCATAACAATGCAGATTGGTGGCTCTGATCAGTATGGCAACATCACAGCTGGCATTGATGCGCTTAAATACATTCTAGCAAATCATCCTGATCCTGTAGTGCAGGAGCAACACAAAAAAGCGGTACCACCTCTCGGATTTACAGTTCCTCTCTTAACCACATCTTCAGGAGCCAAGTTTGGAAAAAGTGCTGGAAATGCTCTTTGGCTGGACAAGGATATGATGAGCTCGTTCGATTTGTATGCGTATTTTCTTCGAACATCAGATCAGGAAGTAGAAAGATACCTTAAACTTTTCACATTCATGCCCATTGAGCAAATCAATAAAATTATGGAGGAACACATGAAGGAGCCTCATACTCGAAAAGCTCAACACGCATTAGCACGAGATTTCCTAGAGCTGATTCACGGGATCCCTGACGCCAAAGCGGCCGAGCTCAAACATCGACTTCTTTTCAGTAAATCTGGTGCTTCGGCGAATGTCGAGGAATTGCAGCGTCACTTGGAGAACCTCGAAGACACACTTACATCTAGCAAATCAAGCACAGGTAACATCAACGCATCTAATAGACCCAAAGCAGACCTGAAACTACCACGTTCATTTGTCATGACTCGAAGTATTGCAAGAATTGTCGTCGCCGCTGGCCTTTGTGCCACAGCTTCCGAAGCTAATCGTTTGTGCGGTGCTTCCGGACTCTATGTTGGTGGATCCAGGCCTTTGGGATATATAGGCAAGGATGACGCATTAGTTTTCACCCCAATTAAAATATGGAAAAACTCGGATACTCATCACTATATCATTGATGGTTCAATGCTTGTTCTTCGACGTGGAAAATCCAACATCCGAATCATCAAAATCGTTCCAGATGAAGAATATATTGCAGAGGGTCTATCCTTCCCAGGAAACGAAAATTGGATTAAACAAAAGATGCCTAAAAAGCTAAACGAGGAAGGCGAGATAATCGAGGCAGAGAAAAATCCAAATATCCTCAGCACGGGGGTAGACATCTCAAATAGAGAAGAAATTAGACGACTGAGAAGAGAAAGATCGCATGAGAAATCACAGCAAAGATGGCAAGACAGAGAGCCACGACGTCTGGAGAGAATGCAACTTCTTCAAGCGGATCTGAGAGAGACAAGTCAGCTTTCGTCGGAAAAAATTGATCTGGATAAGTTGATTAAGAGGGTGAAGTCAGATGTATCAGTTGATAAGGATCGATTGGTTAGGAAGATAGATTTCGAGGAGCGTTCGAAATGGGAAGATTCCCTTGAGGAGGACGATTCGAAAAGGTAGTGAAAATGTATCATCTTGCAGAAGAAAAAGATTATCCACTCGATGATGATTTTTCCGTGTCTTTTCTTCATTATCACGTTTGCGAGTGTGCAAGTTGAGAATGTTGAGATAACTTCTATATGTCAAAAATTCACTCAGCTTGTTTATTTCAGAATTCTAGAAGGAATTTGGGTAAGGTCCTGTGAGATAATTTTGAAGTTTATAATTCTAAAAACGGGTTTTCACTATGTCGAGAAGATATCAACGTAGTCACCGAATCTAAAAACTTCTTTCGAGTCTCTATACATAGCTTTGAAAAGTGGAATGATCTGAAATATTTTCTATCTAATATTTATATCCATTTGTATAAACCTGCAAGATCTCATGCAGAGAATATGATAATTCCCTCGCGTAGGGTATTTACTTTTCCAACCATAATCCCCATTCTTTCCGTCTAGTTCTAATTTGGCAATCCATTCCCATTGACGACCGCCACTTCACCCACACCCTCGGCCTTCCCATTCACAACAAACCCATTTAAATTTCCCTGTTTGCTCGCGTTTCCATCCCGGACTTCTTCAGACGTATTGACTAAAATCTCAAAAGCTTTCCGGATAAAACTTTCCTCGGCCTTGGGATTCGCGCTCACGACTCGGATTACATATGCACTTCCCACCACACCGGCTGTGAGATATATCTCGCCTCTATTATTAATAAGCTCGTATACTTCTTTCGTGAGACTATTCTGTGCCTCCGCCCCCGCACCCGTGGCTTTAGGAACAATATTCAGAACCGTAAGGGCGAAATTGGGTCCTGTAACTATATTGAATAGATCTTCCCGTGTCTTGAGCAGACTGCCGAGTAATTCCCCGAGCTTCACGTGTTTTCGAATATGTTCTTGTAAGCCCTTGACTCCGTACGTTCTAAGAACAAACCAAATCTTCAAGCTTCGGAAGCGTCTTCCGAGAGGAATTTGCCAGTCCCGATAGTCGGTTACGAGTCCACTTTCTGAAAACTCGTTGCGGAGATAACTGGGTGTTATGGAGAGTGCGTCGATCAAATCTTTGCGTTTCTTGACATAGAGACAAGAAGCGTCGAAATTTGTCAGAAGCCATTTGTGCATGTTCATGTCGAACGAATGGAAACGTTCGAAAGAAGATGTTAAGTGATGGTATTCAGGGCAAACCAAAGCCGCACCCGCATAAGCAGCATCAACGTGAACCCAGATCTCGCCTGCAACATCTGGAGGTGCGTATCTTGAAAGTACTGTCGCGATAGATGCGAAATCGTCAACTGCGCATGTAGATGTTGTTCCCAAAGTCGAAGTCAGATAGAAGGGTTCCAATCCTTGAGATTTGCATTCTTTCAATACTTTCTCTAGATCCTCACCCGTCATAGCGAAATCATTGGATGCGAGTACTGGGATTGATCGAAATCTAACACCAGCTATCTGCGCGGCTTTTTGCGTGGAGCTGTGTGCCATTTCGCTTCCTAGTGCAACCAGTTTACTCCTCTTGTGTGCAATCGCATCCTCGAGCTCAACACCTGATAAACCTGCGGTAGTTTCACGAAGATATTTATCACGTGCAGCGACCATAACAGTTACAATGGCTTCCGAAGCTGATCCTTGGATAACACCACCACCATGAGTCGTTGACAAATAACAGTCTGGGAGATTGAGAAGCTTGGCCAGCCAGTCCATTACAACAGTCTCCAATTCTGTCACGGCAGGGGAGCAGATCCAATTGAAAGCAGGAGCAGTGAAAGCTGCTGAGTATAACTCTCCGAGCATTCCAGGGTAGGTAGATGATGCAGGGAAGAAAGCCATGAAATTAGGTGATTGCCTTGGTATATTAGTGTCCATCTTAAGCCTCACATATAGACGCCAGACTCACCAATGTGTCAGACCAGGCATGATTTTAGTTTCGATGTCTTTCTGGATCTCTGCCCATGATTCACCCTCTTGCGGTGGACCATCTGGAAGAATTTTCTTCAGGTAACCAGGCTCAACATTGGAGACTACTCTTCGCTCATGGATATTATCATAATATTGAATGACTATGATGGTCAGTACATAGTACTTCAGATGAGGGAACTTTAACCTACTCTCATCAATGGCGGACGTCGCCGCCTCTTTAAATTGCTTCGAATCCATTTTGATTGACAGGAAATATGTGTGTATGTACAGCGAGAAGAATGGGAAAATGCCACCATTTAAGATTATATATAATCA
The DNA here is from genome assembly GCF_014898465.1 of Botrytis porri. Lineage (NCBI taxonomy): Eukaryota > Fungi > Ascomycota > Leotiomycetes > Helotiales > Sclerotiniaceae > Botrytis > Botrytis porri. The sequence goes on from NW_024066093.1 coordinate 685,455, forward strand.
GAAATATGTCGGAATCTTTCTTCGCCAAGGAAGAGACTTTTCTCTATTGAAGACGAGATTATCGCCACGATGTCTTCAAAAGGCGTAGCAGTCCTTGTCTTGACATGTCAAAACGCATGAGAGCAAATGTGGGAGCGGATTCCACCCCACCTACTTTGGGGGTCTCATAATTAGAAGGTGGTAGCCGGGCAGCGGAATTTGCCCCGCATTGCTCAACCGGGTTCGGCTCACTGTGGACGGAGAAACTAGCACGGCAAATTCGCCAGAATAGAAAATCTTGCGAAAACTGCCTATTATTTGAAATTAGATGATAAATCCCAAAGAATATGAAAAGTTCAATAAAGTGAAGAAAATTATAACTTGTAAGCTTCTCAATATTTATTTCGATTTTATATACAGATTTATTAACAATTTGATTTAATGAACAGTTTTAAAGACGTGCCATTTTTCTGATGTTCTAGTTTTTTTTTTTCGTCGGAAGAAAGAAAAGCCGTAGTTCACCACTTGAATACCTGATATCAAACACTACGAAAGCTCAATCATACATAAGTTATAAGAAAAGGACTTTCTATCTAAGGAAACAAAAGCGAGCTATTAATCAATTGCGGCTAGTTTCCCCCTCCGACTACCTACAATGACAAGATGAGAGCAAAGGAACAAGGGATGTACGGTCCGGATACACGCATTTTTGAACATCTCCATCTCTGAGAACCTCAGATGTTTAACATCTAGCATGTCAGAAGGTATATCCATCTGCAAAGGACCGATCGAGATCCTGTTCATGTCAAACTCAGTAAAAACGCCGAAGGTGCATCTTGGCAATCCAAATACTTTCGGAATTGCTTTGAAGAAGGCTTTTCACGATGTAGAAATGCAGATAAGGATGGACGCCCGAGCCTTACCCGGTGTTTTGGCCTCTCCGGGTATGTCATCTACCCGGAGAGATGTCACGACATACCCGGATATACCCGGGTAGTCTGACCCGGTACTCATCCTTGGATGCAGGGGTACTGATAAAGATGTAGATCAGGGAAGATGAGGATGATGTTGGCAATTCAAATTAAACGAAAGGGACAGTGTGACTCAAACTGATCACACCAGCCGCAGTACCAATTGCTACGCGTGAATCGAAACATGACGGTCAGCCGTTCGAATGAAGGTAGAAATCTAATGATCTAGGCACAGAATTACTCGGGACAGGTACTTGAATCTTGGGGGTTGCTAAGGGTTATCGATCAATATCAACAAACACCGGTCACTCTTTTGATTCCCATAAAAGTTAGCGAGGTAATCTAGGACATCCAGAGGTTTCGAAATACAGACCAGGAACGCCGAGACTTCTAGGATAGAGACATCTGCTACACCTTTCGGTGTCTCGCTGAGTTCATTATATCGGATTAATCGTAAATACTCCTTCTCGGCCGTCGGCTTTTTCAAGTGGAGAATCTTATAACCGTTCAAAAGGAAATCGGTAGCACCTAGCTACGCCCTTTGGAGGATTGTGGTCCCAATTTTGCTTCCATTCGACCATTCTTATTTTGTTCTTCACGCTGAGGAACTGGCGCCACAGGGGTCTCAGACGGTAAACTTACTGCACTCGCATCTGTACTGAATTGTCAATATAGTTTGGCCATTTCACTGCACTTGATTAGATTTGAGCAATCAATGTCTGTTTGGTTCGATCTTGATATCAATGTCATGAAACCTTACAGTGGGAGTGCTAGTGCCATCTAAGGGCGAGGTTCGAATCATTCTTGAGTGATTTCCTTCAGCCAGACAGACCATCTATATGTAAGCAGCTTTCTGAGAGAAGTGTCTCAGAAGTATATAATACGGCAATACCTCAATGCTTTAGAAGTTTCTTCTTCTTCTTCTTCTTCTTCTTCTTCTTCTTCCTCTTCCTCTTCCTCTTCCTCTTCCTCTTCCTCTTCCTCTTCCTCTTCCTCTTCCTCTTCCTCCTCCTCCTCCTCCTCCTCCTCCTCCTCCTCCTCCTATTCAAATCCTTCGACTTCTCCACCCATCGTCTTCGCATATCGCTTTTCCATGTGTCTATGTCAAGCATGAAGTCCATTAATTCCCTGCATTCTCTTTTGTTTGCAACCATAATACCGCAAGCCTGATCTCGAAAAGTAGGCAATAGAGTTCAAACAAGTAGCGACCTCGTAAAGGCCCATGCAGCCTTGAAACCCTTCGTATGTGGATATCTCGTCATACCACGTGCACATCCTCCAATTGGAGTACTCATATTTGCAGCTCCTCAAAAATGTAGAGGGAAATTTTCCATCGATGGAACAGATTTCATACTCTGTGAACAAACTAAGCTGGTCGATTTTTATTCCAGGGGAAGATTCCTTGAGATGTCCTAGAAATGTTGTGGAGCGATGTGATTCTTCTAGGCTATGGGAATACGAGTGAGCTTAATCTGACAGGTTCGGCTGAGTACAATAAAGGACACCCTCCTTCGTTTCTCGTTGAAGTCATCTGGCTGTTGTAGTGTCAGTAAGCAAGGGCGCAAATCAATTCGTACAATTGTTGTAATAAATTATTTCATTTGGTTTAGGTTTGAAGTATATTCTCTAGGTATATCAAGCCAGCTTGATGATTCAAGGCTCATTTTACTAAAGGAGACTGATAAATTAAATTCTAATGTAAGAGTTACCAATTCAAATTAATGATTGAAGTTTCAATGTACGAACTTACATGCATGTTTGAAGCTTCATTGTACAAAATTAAACTGATCATTGAAGCTCCAATATCTAACGATAGTTCTGACAATTAAAAATATTATATAATGAGTATTGAATGAAATTTAAGAATGTATGACTTCAAGTCAAACATCCGATACAGAATTCTAAATCTCATTCAGACATTGTCATTCAAGTATCCTTAATTGTCCTAGTCATATTCGAACATTGAGAAATGTACAAAATCCAATGTTCAAGATAAGAAGATACATTCCCTCACAAAAATTTCATTGTATGAATGGATTTTGAATATTCTATTCGATGCGAGATATACCAAATATTTGGTGAATATCACGATGATGTAATCTAAATATTCAAGGGAGCATTCGCCAGCTCGTAATCTCGCATAACCATCCAATTAAATCCTTCTAGCCGATTCCAAAACCCAAATATCTTATAACAAAAGAGGCCATTACGCCTTACGCTTTACGCCCAATCATTCTCACTTAGAGCTCGAAGGCTTATCTCCTAGCGTTAATTCCCATGTACCAAGTCTCTTAGGAAGCCTCAACGAAAGCAATTTCACTGGACCCGAACTCATCGGTTCCTGAATCTCATACGCATACTCCAAACCCGGTTCTAGACCTCTCTCCATAATATCAATTTCCTCCTCCGTTAGCAGCACAGGCAACTGTGCAGCCCATCCCTCAACATTCTCCACTGTCGAAGACACAAGACCCAACTTCTCACGTTCTCTAATCAATGCATCTCTTCCATAGTTATCCTCACACTTGCATTTGCGCTTCTCCTCATATAATGGACGTCTAGCTCTGATATTGCATTTCTTGTTAGGACAACACCACCAGCCTTCTTGAAGCTCTATTGGATCTCGCTTTGCCTCCTGTCGTCCATCTGGCAGATATTCACCCTCGCTGGCTAAAATTGGACAATATCTTTCACCGAGATCGTGGACTCCAACGCAACATCCGGCATATGTACATTTCCACCATCCTTCGGGGAATCTTTCGAATGCATCTCTAGGAAGAAATTCTGGGGGCGGCCCGCAACGAGGAATTATGCTGTTGATTCTTTTGCGATCTTGTTCGGCTTTTCTCGCACGCTCTGCCTTTGCAGAAGTAGGATCGATGGGTCGAGGAAGGACGTTTTGGTTATTAACGTATGGAGCTGTGTTGCTGTGTGGGATGTTATATTGAGACATGATAAGGTTTAAAGTAGCTGAATTGTGTGAATACGAGCCAAGGAGGGGGTTGAATAGGGTTTCGATGGCAGAATCGTTATGTTTGCGTAGGACCTGGTAGAATATTGCTGTGCTCAAGAAGTGTTGTTAATGAAAAGAGAATCTAAAGCAAATGGGGGTATCTGGAGCTATTTAACCACATTTTGATGGGTTATCTAGACGCCAAATGACTGTAGAAAAGAGCCATAATACATTTAGGATGACTGAATAGCCCCGAAATGACTGCAGAATGCAATTTTTCTAGAGCTTTAGCCCTGAAATGACCATAGGGCGAGTATGGCGGCGCATCATGACTAGTATATCTGTAATGACTGTCGAACAGCCGGAGAATGGCTGGAACGACAGTGATTCCAATGACTGAGGAAGCATATCTCCAGGGCCAGTCATTTTCTAATCACATGACGCGACGAAATGACTCGAATTATTGAATATAATTCCAAAAGCTGGTTGCGAGGATTTGTGCATTTCAATGCATCGTTGAAACTTGTACATTGAAGGGTTCCCATCTTGTAAATCGAGCCGAGAAGCCCCTATTTCTCGGGATCGAACTGCACATTATATCACTCGCCTCGAATCTATTCGGCTAATAAAGTTCTATCTTTCAAGACTAGATTGAACATTCAAGCTCTAGGTCCTCAACAAAAAAGAATGTAGTCGGATCGGAGAAGCATAAACCCCGCATTGGGTTGATTACTTAATCCAAAACGCGGGGAATGCCCATTCAAGCTACCGCTCATTATTATTACAAACCATCTTGCAGTCACTTACAACTGTCTGATATCTCATCATCATAGACTCAACATCAATCACGATATCATCATAAACCTTTACAAACATCATCGCCTACAAATAACAACAATGCCGTCAGGAAAAGCTACCGCAACAATCAACGGCCATACCATTGCCGAGACAGATCACTGGGAGGCTGTAGAAGGAAATATTTATGTATGTATCTAACTTTCGAAGTTCCGACATATTACTAACAATGCAGTTTCCACCATCGTAAGTTGGGTATTATACCTGGTCTAAACGATGGATACTGATGAATCAGCTCGGTCAAACAAGCTATGCTCTCCAAGACGGACCATAGTACACATTGTCCCTGGAAAGGTGATGCATCCTACTATACTATCACGTTTGACAGTAAGCTACTTTACTTCCATGTTTATGAGTAAAAAAAGGATTGACAAAGTATAGAAACGGAGTTGAAGAATGCAGCTTGGTATTATCCAGCTCCGTTTGACAAGGCCAAGAATATCAAGAATTATGTTGCTTTCTGTAAGAGACTTTGTGGGTATGAAGATAGCATTTGCACGACTAACAAGCACATAGACAAGAACTTGGTTGATGTGAAGGCCGAGGAAAATTAGGAGATCTGGGTCTGAATCTGAACATCAAGAACTTGTTGAAGGCGTGGGCTTCACGGAAGGAATCTCTTGCCAGGAATCAAACAATAAGTACACTGGATAGCAGTATCCGACGGTCCAGAACAAGTTTTAATAAGCTTTTTGACTTGTCTCATGAACTGCAATCCACACGTGAAACGAGTTTTGACAAACAGAAGGCATGGAACAATGTGATTCGTAGCTGGTCTTTCAATATTCCACCGATATCCTAACACCTCTATCAAGAATCGTGAATAGGCTACTTGCCCTATTGGTAACATGTGTGGCTTGAGGGGCCTCTGTCTCAAAGACTGAGCATAACTCCTGGACCAAATGACAATCCGTTATTTCAACCATACTGTCAAACTGTAGACTAGATATGCTGGATTGAGACGTTGCACGACTAACTCATAGGGATTTTTGAGGTGAAAGAATCCTGTCATTCGAACTAACCTTATACTTTGACCTTCTCATGCGTTGGAGATGTATTGGCCTTGAGATTGTAAAGGAGAAAAGCTTTCTTGAGACCCGAACATGGTCCATGAACACTGTGGCAGATGTTCGATAAAGAACGAGCTGGAAAATCGCATGAACAATATAGCTCATTGATTGAGCGGATAAGGATTGAGAATAGGTGACGAGCATTGATACCAGAATTTCTACGCTGGAGCTTGGGCCCCAAAACCCCGAAGAAAAACACGCTGAACACGCTAAAATCAAGCCGCGACCACAACCGCGTCACCCCGCACAGGGTATCTTTATCCCTATCATATCACAATTGATCCCACGACATGAAATATTGCAAGCAAATCTATGAGAAGAAATAATCATGGAGAACGCTCCGGAGCAGTACGACGATACCAATCGTGCATTTCTTCAAGCATTGTTAGCGCGTGGCACTTTGAATCTAGAAGAAGGCAAAGATTTGCTTGCCCATATTTTCACAGTTCAAGATGGTGATTAGAATTTGCTCTTTGATTTTTCCTCCTCTCAAACTGACATTTATCATATAGATGGACGAGTTACTTCGGCAGATGATGTTACAAAGGATGACCTAAATGCCTACATATCCAAAGCAGCCGAAGCCCTCTCGCCGTTCGATTACGAAATCAGAAGCATGAGACATCAGCGAACAAATGAACAAATCTGGGCTCTTGTCAACAGTACCAGCGATCCCCTCACTCAGATTGCGACCACTTTTACAACGGAGGAGGTGTTCTATATCAAGCGGTTGTTGGATGCTATGTTTGAATCATACAATACCAAGGGAAAGGAGGTCATGGCTATAACCAGTACACAAGCTATACATTCATCAGTTATTGGAGGCTCCGGTCGGCAGAGCATAGGTGACGCCGACATGCAGACAATAGATAACGGTGTAAGGAAAGTAGAAGCCGAGAAGGTATTGGAAGGTCTGGTAGCGCAAGGGTGGTTTGAACGAAGTGATCGAGGGTATTATTCTCTGTCACCCCGCGCAATTCTAGAGCTTCGAAGCTGGCTCGTCGATACCTATAACGACTCGGACGATCCGGATGAGTGGCAGCGCATAAAAAACTGTGAAGCATGCAAAGGAATCGTTACAGTTGGAATGAGGTGTTCGAGGAGAGATTGCAATGTGCGACTACATAAGATTTGTCAACCTGCGTATTTTAAATCACGTCCTAATCAGAAATGCCCGAAGTGCGAAACCGAGTGGGATGGGAAGCATTACGTTGGAGAGAAAGCGGTCACATCAACGGAAGATAACTTGAGGGAGAAGCGGAGAAGTGGTGCTTCCTCGCAAAGAAGAAGAGCACCTGTTGAGGAGGAAGGAGTAGAGGGCGAAGATGAGGACGAAGAGTGATGGAATTAAAAACAGGAAATATGGCATTCATGGCGAACGATTGTGATATCCCGAATGGTCAAAAACTTTGGATTTCTGGTGATACTTTGTGGAAGGACAGAGGAGAAGTCAATTTAATATTCATGTCTGCATCACTAATTGGTCAATATTTTGATGCAACCATGCTTGGCGGAATCGATCCCGGTGCCTAAATTTGCACAGCACAACCGTCAGCCTTCTTTTGAACAGAAGATGACTTCTGTTACAATGTGTTTTTCTCCAGCATTCGTGGTGTTTTGTTACTCTACCTTTCATTGCAATGAAGCGATTTTCTTACAATCCCCTCGACCCGCTCATAGACGGAATTCGAGTAAGTGGTTGTACAATACCTTCGGGATCATTATTGCTAATGAGAAGTCTATAGCTTCTGCATCTATTGCCTGGTAATTGTACTCAGCAACCTCGTTGCTTTCTCAAGCATGCAATGTTCGGGGAACGTCCAAAGTACAACGCTGTTTCCTATACTTGGGGTAATGAAGCTGATCAACAACCTATTGTTATTGATGACCGATATTTTCTTGTAACAAAAAATCTGTACAAAGCACTTATCTGCTTGCAACAGCAAAATGTTACAGAATCTGTTCTTTGGATCGATGCTATATGTATCAACCAAGACGATATTGCGGAGCGGAATCGTCAATTGACTATCATGCCTTATATCTATGAGCGTGCAAAACTTGTGGTAGTTTGGTTAAGAAACGATGAGCTTATATCACCACCGATTTGGCCAGACCCAGAGAAGATATCGCCATTTGAATTTTCAGGACATACTCAACAATATAGAGATCAAAGATCACTATTCAACTACCTGATGGTCATATGCTCAAATGAATACTGGGAGCGACTTTGGATTGTCCAAGAAATCGGAAAAGCCAGAAAACTCATCATCTCCTTTGGACAGGAACTAATAGACTGGCAACGATTTGTGGAAACCATCACTCTTGACTGGCCATACCCTGCATGGATTACGCAGGAAGTAATGGAAGAAAGCGCGTTATCTCAGACCGTTCCATGGAATCTGTATTATCAATTAAGAAACAAATACGATGGTGGCCATAAGCTACAGAACCTTATGGCAAATCATCGTCAAGCTTTGTGTAAAGAGCCAAGAGATAAAGTATATGAGTTGATTGGTTTGGCCACAGATTGCTATGCTGGATTCCCTATGGATTATCGGAAACCCCTCTACGAAGTCTGGAAGGATACAGTACTTTTTAGAAATCTCGATACTCGAGTTCACCAGAGTGATATCTTGAATTTTGGTAAATTAGTTCGGGACTCTCTAGGTGGCCCTAATATCACGACAATGAAAGAAATTGCGGATGATGTCTATTTGAAAATACCTCAGAAGTTAAACTTTGAACGGCATCTCGGAGTTAGCAACCCTACAGTGTTGAAAGTTCCAGCTCGTTTGGTGGGACGAATTATACATTTGGGACCTTCGTATGTACAAATCATGACTGAACTTTCGAAGACTGCAGATTGGAGATTGAGTATCCAGAATAATTTGCCAGAAAGACTTCAGCCCAGCGTTCAAGAAGAGAGTGATCTCTTCTTAGAGTTGCTAGAAGATTTGGATGAGACTGACCTCAAAATCGTGTCGACATGTGGCTCTGAAGTTTCCTGGCTTTGTCAAGATTTTCCAGGAGATATTTCCTCACCGTACAGAAAACACGACAAGCGAGATATAGAGAATGAGTCTCTATTGCGCGACTCGACTTTGAATACATCGTCAGAAAGGTCTGAGCTTTTTCCCGCGTCGCCAGTAAAAGGAGGTCGTTTATTCCTCTTGGACCACTCTTTCGAAAGTCTTCCAGTTGAAAATGATGCAGCTTCAAACATGGGCCTCGGACCGTCAGCGGCTCGTGTAGACGACTACTTGTGTGAAATTGATGGGATTACAAAGGCCGCAGTCATAAGGAGAACGAAAAATAAATTAAGCTTCATTGGAACTGCTGGCTTAGCACAACAACCACAACATGCACGAAAAAGTAACAATTCTACACTCGAAGGAACCCCATCCCCATTTGGCCTGCCGAGCTTCAAAAATTTGACGTCGGATCAAACGGTAGATTTGTACCTTTATGTACCATTGGCATACCAGCTCTTGGATTAGCTTAGTCTTTTCTTTATCTGTTCAGATTGCGTCCAGTGCAGAGGTTATCTTTGGATGTGAATGATATTGGACAATCCAGGAGTGAGATGATTTGAAGCATCGAGCAGTCACCATGTGAGCTGAATGTGCACAATTACGATTCATCCTCGAGTTAAACTTGTACAACGAGTTTTGATGTCCAAAATGAAATGACATGATAAAGAAGATAAATCTTTCACGATTATGAATATGATAATGGCCGACATGAAATCTCGGATTCACAAGAATCGATTTCTCCCGCTCATTTCTCAACGTTCTTAGGACTTATGCACACAATGACCAGCTACGAGCTAGAATAGAATCTACTTTTAATCAATGAACCTATTGATTCTCTCTTCGTGAAGGTACACTGATATAGTCACCACTAATATTTCACAGCACATCCATTCTCCAAATACATAGATAGGCATGATACAAATGATAACCTGGAGTGATCCGCTATAGCTCAGACCTGAAGTCAGTAAGAAAGATTGCAATGCTTTGTATATATATTACATATTTTTCAAGATGATCCAAACAAACATATTGAAGCTGGAATATGCGGAGAAACATTGACGTTTTCTTCCCAATTGTAATGCTGTTAGGTAGTCATATTATATATTATATGGTAAATGTACCTGGTACGTAAAGTTCACGACGGGGCTCCATATTTAGCCGATACATTGAAATCCTCATCAACATGGAAACTTCAAGGGTCGAAATAAATTCAAAAGCTCCTGTTTGAATAGAAGAAGAAGAAGAAGAAGAAGGGGTGGAATGGAAGAAAAAAAGAAATGGTAAAATGTTGATAGAATCGCCTCGCTCTGGTGGCTTGGACGCCTGAATGTTGGTTCGAACCCACCCACAGGATCTACGAATGATAGACACCCCACATTCAAGCCACCAAACCTCTTTTCTTTAAGACCACCAGGACTAAAAAATGTAATCACCTCAACATTGCGGAGTTCCCTTCATGAAAAGAGATGGAAGGAAAGAAGAAAAAAGAACAAAACAAAAATTGTCTCCCTCGCGTGGGGTCGAACCACGAACCTCTCGATTTATTTAGTTGAATTGCTTCAAGTAACAGTCGAACGCGCTAGCCAATTGCGCCACGAGGGAATGCTATCTTTGTTGATGGAAGCCAAGATTTATGAAAATCTATACAAACAATCAACATTGAGCCCACACCATCACGATCTTTCAAATAAATCCATAAAAACAATTAGATCCCTCAATAAAATGGGACATGATAATAAATAGTATACATATATTCTCTATACCATAGACTAAGTAAACCATAATACAACAAACACAATATAAAGATACATTCAGAACCCAAAATCGAATCAGAAGGAAAAGCAATCTCGCCCAACAGCACCATCAGCACCAGTCGTTACAGTCGAAACAGCTTTAAACGCGCCTTTGATCGCCATACTAAGCACACTGTCAACTTTACAATCATTTCCTTTTTCCACGGTGAAAACAACGGTATCTCTATCTTCCCAATCCAACATCGCCTGTTGTGCAACTTGTACTTGGACTTTGATTTGTTTCGGGAAGGGAAGCGTATGTGTAGCTTGGGCGAGGAATTTGCTTCCGGAAGGCCATGCTTTCTCATCTAGGGAGATTTGTTAATTCTTCTTGTCTTTCCTTCCCATCAAAGTCTTGCAAAGGGTAAGTTACCACTGATTTTATCCTTGGCCCATAACTCAGGAAACACTTTCTCCACCACCAAATCCGCAACCTGATTAATCCGATCCGCTTCATAATACGGATCTCCCTCTCTCTCCATGCGATTCACCGCATATGTCATTTTGTAATCTTTACTCCCAATTTTATATCCTTCCCCATCCGCAGCATTACTCTTATAATGATGCTTCAACCACCAAAACGCATTTTTTTACCTGTTCCTGCACTCACTCCATGATCATTCTTGATATCGTAATTCTGCTGTCCCAGAAACGGAATACTCTGCATGGTACTCGAAGTCGTCACAATGGTACGACGAATCTGTCGCGAATTTCGCGTGCAGTAGTAGTTCGCACTACATTTGACATACATTTTTTCTCCATAATCCTGTTTCCAGTACGAAGCAGAGTTATTGTAGCAGCGCATAGAAGCCCCTCCCAAATCGGCATATCCAGTAACAAATGTTTTGGCATCTCCGATTCTTGTGAGTCCCCAAACTTTGAACGGCTTTTTGTCGAGTGTGCCGGTGATAGGGTTTGCTTCTGTACCCGATATCCAGTCGACAGGATAGTTTTTGTCGCCGGGGTTGGAGGCATAGGCTTCGTCGAATTGCTTTCCTGTGATGGAATCGTCGTAGTTTTTAAAGTACCAGAGTTTGTCGTCTCGGCCGTTTGGTGTGGCGTCGTTGCTTTTCATGTATTTGAAGCAGGTTGTGAGAAGACTGCTTCGTCTAGTCGTTCATCTTCTCGTGGTAGGAGTGAGCTGCTCAGTACTAGTGGTGCGACTGCGAGGAGAAATGTAGCGAATTGTGAAAGATGCATGATGGTAGCAAGATGTATGATGCTAGAAATTGAAATTTGAAGATAGACTGAAGTGATTTAAATGGAAAGAACAGAAGCCAAAGGAGATCTGTGTTGATGAACAAGAAGCAATGGAACTCACTCTCATTATATACAGTCTGCATTGAAGCCAGAGAAGCGTCTTCAGCTACTCAATCATGCGAGAGGACACTGTTCAGACGTAGAATCCTACAGCCAGGAATATGGAAATATCGTAACTCCAAAGCATGCCCATACTTCTGTCAACACAGCTCTGCAAAATAGCAATGCAAACCCGATGGACGGCGACCTCATAAAATTGCGAAATAATGATAATACTTGGCAAAAGATTACTCCCTCTACACATCATAGCATCTGAACATGCTATAAGCATCAATTTGAAGCATGTTGATAGATATTCTCCGAAGATTCTGCTACTGTTGAAGCATGGCTTTACACAAACCCCAGAGTGATCAAACATTAGTTTATTTCACATTTGCTAAATGTAGAATATGGTACGATATCTTACTCTTCTGTTTCTCCCACCCCCTTTAAGCATCAGATATTGTAATTAGCAGTTATCAGCTCAGCTACGCCGAACACCTTTCGCTGAGACATCTGTGTAGGAACTCTTACCACAATGTATCCTAAAAATCAGAGTATGGGGCCATCGAAACGAACTGGAAATTGGTTGGAATGAGAGAATTATCTCAGATTGACCAATCAGTAGACTTGAGGGCAAAGTCATTCTTACTTCACCCCGCTGACAGCGTAGTATCCACAAGGCTGAGTCGCCGCTGACTTTTCTCCATTTTTGTGCGTTGTGTAATGTTTGTTGACCAGAATTCTTTATCATCGGGCTTTAATTGAGATTCCTTTGCCCAGATAGATCAATCACCGAATAGCTTCTATGATTCCACTTATGGATAGCTTGAGTCGCGAGAAAAGGTTGAAGTAGATGAGAATACGAAGGATTGCTTTGAATCAGGTAGTTTTCTAGAATTGGAACATGTGTCTGGTAAATCTAGCGCCCCTGGTATGTTTCGCTGGTAATTGAATTCAAAATAGTTGAAAGAGTGTGTTGATATTCATCATTTCTTGCAACTTTCTAGAATGAAGTCTTTCGGAGGTACCGATCGTTGCTGACCAGGATACCTTGGCGTACTGATGCCAAGGTAAACACCAACGGCTATCTGCTGAGGACTGCTGTATGAGTTTTTGCTTTGTGAAACCTTTGGACCACGGGATTTTCGACCCCGCGGGAAATCTCAATCAATCGTCAAAGTTCGTTTTATACTTGACAAATACAGAAGCTGCATGCTCTGTGGAAGCCCCGTGTCGATGAGTTGACAAACTACATTTCCATCCTGATGATTTTTGGAAAATTGGTAGAACTCGTACACAAGCCCTCATTCATCGTTCCAAGAACCCATGATAGAAGCCCTATTCAAAATCACTGATGTATAGTTTTTATCCTGAACCAGATTCCGAAAACAAGATCGCACAGCCTGCCAAAAACTCCAGTCTAAGCCCTGTTTGTGACTCAGATTTTGTAAAATTGGAGCTAGCAGAGAATCATCCAGCTCACGAGGCAAGATATACGCAAGAATAGATTCTCCTAACAATTGGGAAGATTCTTCGCCGAAGCCTTTTGAAGAGAGTTGACTATCGCAGTTTATACTGGCTTGCAAATCGCAATCTCATCATACATATCAATGATTTCAGCGACGAAAATGAAGACTTAACAATATAAAAGTATTATTTATACTGAGAAGCTGTCTCCTTTAAGCAATTGCAATTGACACCCAAGAGCCCAATTCCACGGCTTCTCATGGCTCTTTCCTTTCTCCTGTTGAATCTGTAGAAAGTGATCAGAATTTAGAAATGAATACAACTACAGCACCATTTATCATTGGAGAAATTCTCATGAAAATCAAGCAATTGCTTCGTACCTCTTAATACATTGTAGTCCAAAACATAATCACAAACTTCATCATAGCACACTAGATTTTCACCACGTCAACATGTCCTCAAAAACCCCGGCGAAAAGCTCCGAAAAAGATTATTCTGGCATTATCGCCAACGAAAATGATGCAGAGAATACATACCACTGTCCCTTATGTTTTGTGAGATGCATGAACCAAGACAATAGTATTGCTGCTGCTGATATGACATCTTGCAGGGATCAGGACTTATTTCCCGCAGAATGAACGACATTGCAGAAAAATCCGTCGCTTCAGTTGACGGACAACAACCCGAGCAGAGAAGAAGTGAAGTTGAAGCAGTTGAGCTTTTATGGGCGAGACTGAACGATGAGGAGAAACGCGAGTTTGAGCAGAAGCGTGAGGATGAGAAGAAATTTTTTCCAGACGCAAGCAATGCAATGGCACAAAGCATCATTACTCAAAGTAAAGGACTCAGAGTTGAGAAAGAGAGACGCGAGGCTAAAATAAAGAAATACGTTCGGGTTACAGCGAGTGAAGGAAACGAACTCAAGGATGAGAAAAAAAGGGCATCGAAAGGAGTGAAGGAAATCGTGGTCAAGGCCCCTTTGGAGGAGAATGAATTTGATAATGACAAACAAAAAACTCTCTCGGATAGAATGAAACAAATCGCAGAAAACGCTGCAGAATTGCGAGAAATCCGGGATGAAGATCAAGGACTCGAGAAGAGAATGAATCAACTTATGGAGATTGACGGTGCTGAGGGATTAGAAGAACTTGAAATCATGAACAAGTTTTATGAGCGTCAAATCAACAGGCTTCACGATTTGAAAATAAGATACAGGGAGAGAAAAGAGCTTGGAGGGAGAGTAGATAAAGCTGTGGAGGTCGATGCTGAAGTTGGAAAAAAGCTTAAAGACTCATTAAAATTTGATGCTTACAAGGCGGAAGAACTTGAAGATGAGGAAAGCAATTTTATGGATCGGTTAGAAAGGCTTGAAGATCGCAAGAAATGAACCGAGGATGATAAGATATCAGAGAAAACTTGATGCATAGATGAGACAGAAAGCTTCGTGAACTATGAAGGAAAAGCTGATCAGTTTTTTGAGGGAAATGTATGAGTAATTGCGAGGTGAAAGGATGAGACTTGGGTGTAATACAAGCGAGGCAGAAGGCTTCATGAATCATCACAAAAGAACTGATCAGTTTCTTGGGGACAGAGGTGGTAAAAACTTCGAAGTATGATTGCAAGCAAACTAAAAGTTCAACGCTCCAACTAGATTGATATTCCTTTCAAAAATCATTGTCCCAGATAATTATTTACACACCTTGAAAGTAAAGTGAACGCAAGAAAATATGTTTAAAGTCGAAGACCGCAATCCAAAGCCCACCGCACACTCTGCAAGCTTTCCTCTTTATCATTAGTCATAATCAGTCTATATCCTATTAGCCTGTCCGACCTCAGATACCATCTCCTTTCTACCAGCATCGTCGATTTCAAGAGCTATGTGTTTGTGAACCTGAAGAGGATTGCGACTTTAGCTTCGAAGGATGGCATTGCATTGTATTGTTCCTCGACGATCCATCTATTTGCGGATTCAAGATCACTTATTGATCCTCCGAGGTTTGAAACAGTGACAGGAATGTTCCAGTCCGTGGTTTGAATACTGATGAATCCCGGAATGAATTCCCCGCTAATAAATTGATGCGGGGTGCTGACGGAAAATCTCATATGTTCTAGTCATTGGACCAAGTAACATCCATGTAGTCCGACTAATTCGGAAGAATGGGATTGCTGCTTGGCTCTACCATACTGGATATAGAAGATCTGGTATAAACTTGCATAAGCGTATAAATCGAACTCAGATATGTTGTTGCTGTTGATTCGGCCATATTTCCTGGAAGAAAGCTGACAGTAACCGCAGCCGAAGATGCAGAGAGAGACTGGGCACTCGATTCCACACTAGGTGGAGATGATGGAGCCGGACTCGTAGATATTGGGAATGTCGGAACGATTAATGTAGTCATAGTAGGGGCCAATTCGATGAAGAACCCGGAAATCGATGTACTGGTTGTACTGACAAGCGTTTCAATGTCACTACTGAAGGTCTTATCCAATGATGATAATGACGGTACTAGATCAGTCAAAGAAGAAGATGGAGTGGTAGAAATCTCCAACGTTGAATTGGCTATCTCAATCGTTGATGAGAAGGAGGTGTGGCTCACTCCAGGATTTAGTTCTGTCTTAACCTGAACTGTACTAGGGTTCGTTGTAGAGGCGGCAAACTCAGACATAGCCCCTGAACTAACAATCGCATTGGATGAGACTGAAAATTCTGCACTGCTGGTGGGTTCAAGGCCACTGGGGTTTGTGCCAAGTGAGACGACAGTGAGTGATGCTGCAGTTTCGATGATGCTAGGCACATGGCTAGTTTTTGCGGAAGGTACAGTATCAGTAGCTGCTGTCGGAGTCACAGATTGATATGCAATTGTCGTATTAGACTCGATTGTAGAGCTCTGCAGTGTAATAGTTGCTATAGAATCTGATGAAGATGTACCATTTCCTGACCCCGAGGCACTTGGGGATGAACCATTTGAGCCTGAAGCGGTTAGGGATGGACCACGTCCATCATTTTCTGAAGAAGAAGCTGAAGGAACGATTGTAATTGACTCGAAACTGCTTGGACCAAGTGGAGATACTGACAGAATGACAGATGAGTCTGAAATTGAGGGGTTAGTTACAACAGTAGACGAAGTTGCTTCAATTGCGGAGAAGGATGCTGATTCTGGTAAAGTTATTGTACTAGAATTCGCCGTAAAACTCTCAGATGTGAATAGAGTTGTTATGCTAGAATCTGTTGTAATGATAGCAGTACATGAGGCTAGGGGTTCAATGTCACTGGATCCAGTACCGGAAGAGGTGGAAGGTGCAATACTACTTGGTTCATCAGAAGAGAATGCCGATTCAGTTGGTATAACAGAGATTCCAGTTACAGATGGAGTTAGTACCGTAGAGTTAGATGTAGATAGAGAAACCGAGAACACAGAAGTGCCAGCACTGGTTAAGATTGGTGAAGAAACCAAAGAAGTGGATTGTGGAGTACTCAGAAGGACTTCAGAGGTAACCGTGTTGATGGATGATGGAGTAGAAGCAGAAGCCGAGGTCCCAGATTCAGAAAGAGTAGTTTCAGATCCACTCAACGGAAATTTAATGGTGGTAGTGCTAGTGCTAGGTGGTAATGAAGTGATAATCCATTCGATTGTAGTACTGGTAGCGCGGGGATTTGACTCAGAGAGCAGAATTTGAGACAAACTCGAGGAACTTAATCCTGGATCAGGCGTTCCCCTTATATCGATGGGTTCCGATAGCTCTGTGGGGGTAGAAAAAGTAAAAGGAGAAGATGCAACGCTAGTTTGAGTTGTAATTCCTGCGGATGCTAATACGGTGGTACTTTCTGTAAGGCCAAACGCAGATATAATGGAACCTGGTAATAAGGAGGAGCTAATTTGCGATACAGCATGAGCAAGTATGGAAGGTATTGAATCACAAACAAGGAAATATAGAAATATGGAATATATGAAGTACATATTTCATGAGCGAGCAGTTTAAATGGATGAATTAGGTGCGCATGCTCTCGTGTCAATGGTTCAACCGGCTGTACTGTGAGTGTGATTCTCAAAAACCATTTTCGACGAGAGTTAGGAAGATATGACTCGGGAGTGGTAACAAATATTCCCGCCCATAGTGAATTTGAAAAATCATGTCACCAAATCATGATACTAATCTAACCGAGCCAACGTCGGGAGAGTCCTGACAACTGTTTTCCGAACGACCTCAATTAATTATCAATGTTGATTAGCACATCGAGCTTTCGATCACCAATCCAGTATAGTTCATTGAGCTTTGAGTAATCAGTTTGAATTAGTATAACGGGATTCAATTATTACTTTTCCTTGTAATCGACCGAAGATATCATCTCGACATTTGGGCTAGATCTTCTTAGATCTGGAGCGTATTCATCTGCCATAAGAATAAGAAAAACTACATAACGGAACTGAATTGATGGCACACAAGTGAAGTATCAATCAATCTTTCCGTATTATACAAGGGGTTCCGTGTTGATGTTAAGGATGGATATGAAGACTGTAATCTCATTTGTATTTTACCTTCTTGTCGGTGAACATAAAACAAACGGGATGTTGGTCCAAAGTTGCATTAATGAGTTTACACGGTGACCGTAATATGACCTATCAGTTCGTTT
This sequence comes from Botrytis porri, assembly GCF_014898465.1. Lineage (NCBI taxonomy): Eukaryota > Fungi > Ascomycota > Leotiomycetes > Helotiales > Sclerotiniaceae > Botrytis > Botrytis porri. The sequence continues at coordinate 703,510 of NW_024066093.1, forward strand.
ACCTACCTAGGTACCTGCATACAGCCCACCAACCAAACCACTTCTCGATGGATAATGATCTTAGGGGTTTGCTTGATCGTGATGATCTTTCGAGGGAGGCTGGTTGAGCCTATTTTTGTTCAAGACATCTAGACATACAATGTTGGTGAATGCCATCTAGCCATAAGACAACGCTTCCAGATCGGATGGAGGAGTCGAAGTAGTCTAGAAGGTAGAGATCATCAAAAGGGGGCGCGGGCTGTACTTGTAAATCTCCACATCTTGTGTAACTGTCCAGTCGGTCAAATCCTTGAGATCATCGTTGGCCCGCTTTAGCTACGAATTATTGGATTCACTGAGATTCTGAGACTTGAAAGAATTTTCACAATACGAGTTCAACTTGTACGTATCAGTTGTACGCAGCCTTCTTTTGTTTGCTAAAATAGATCGGATACCAAGCCCCCCTGTCAAGTTATTCTCAGGGTCGTAAGCTCAGGGGGCCGTGAAACCCTCCACTGACTGGGGACGAGGTCCACTAAATGACGACTTACAGGGTTGGGATTCCATCTAAGCCCATAAATATCCCCAAACAAACAAGTGCATCCCGTAATTTCTTGCATCAACTGAAATTTTTGCTCTCTATGATACGAAAAATGAGGAAAGTTCCTTTCGTACTGATCTCCCCAATCATGATCGTTTTCGATCAGTCATGCCACATACGAAGTAATAATCTAGTGAATATTAACAGCCTTAAGCTAGCCACTACCATGGGTGGGCGTAGTAGGGCTGGGGTCGAATGTTAGTCGTTGCAGGTGGTTGTAGGATTCGTACATGTAACACGAGAAGTGGCTAGGTATTAAATTGCGGCTGTGTGTTGGTTACATGATAAGGTGTTACTTATAAGTCCATCATGCCATCACCAGTCGTTCCATCCTCATTCTTTATTCTTCAAACATACAATCTTTCCAGCGTTTAGATTTCCTATTAAAAATTAATCTCATTTTCATTATGCGTTCCTCAACTGTCGCTTTCGCCGTTACCTTGGCCTTGGCCAACTCCGCATCAGTTCTAGCTGCTGGTGGTTCTGCAGCTACTATCACCTATGCTTCTCCTACCATTCTTCAAACCGGAGACAGCGAAAATATCAGCACTAGCTCGACCACTGCCAGTGTGGATGCTACCAGCACATCATTGTCTGCTCTGGTCCCAATAACCTCTGTTACCTCCGTTCTGGAAAGCAGTACTTTGTCAGCGTATGAATCCTCCTTCACCTCCTATTCCATAAACTTCATATCCTCCTACAAACCATCTGGATCAGTATACTCATCCGGTTCCGTTTCCAGTTCCATTATCTCCGGCAAGCCAGGCGTTTACTCAAACTCCACAACTATTTCTACTGCGACTGCCTCTGTCTCCAGCCTCGGCACATCTACCGCTACCGCCGTCACTGAAGTACCCGGAGCTACCAAAAGTTCCAGCAAGAGTGGAACTGCGGCAAGTGCAAGCGCGAGCCCCTCTACATCGAGCTCCGCTGCTGATGCTTTGTCGATGAATGGAGTATCTTGGGGTGCTGGAAGTCTTATGCTTGGTGGAATGGCTGCTGTCTTTGGTTTCTTCTAGTTGCATTGCAACATTTAATTGAGTTCACGATGAGATAATTGTATGATGGTTTATGTATGGGATCTTCGAATCAGTGCATGGAAACTGGAATGGGAGTTTAATAAGAGAGGTTATTGAATTTGAGCTTGGCATTTTGCATACCGGTACATCATATTTGGATTTAATATTCTGATCCTACCTGATGTTGAACGCATGCATGCTCTGAGATCATAGATACCAGGATGTATTAATATTAAATGAAAACTAAGCTGGCTTCTTGATTGAATTTATTCTTGCAGTGTGTACATTTCAATGTGAGTCTTTGATCATAATTGCTGCAGATTATCAATCGTCACTTGACCATTTGTATTGCATCTGAACTGGGATCAATACCATCATTGTTTTGATTTTATTCTTCAGGCCAAAGATACCTTCTCTTATAGAACTCACAGCACTTGTTTTATCATGTATCTCATTAGATCCCCGGAATCTCGTTCTTCTTGTCTATAATGTGTTCATATAAACTTACCCGTGAAGGAAATAAGCTGCACAAGTTGGGCCAGACACCAATTATTGCTGCATGAAGAGTATTTGAGGAAGCTAGATTATCAAAAGACTTACTTGATAAGTACTGGAAGAATTTATCAAAATTGCAATATAAGGTGGAAAGGAGGTTCCTCCGTAATCCTTCTCTGTAGAAGTCCTCATACTTAACTAAACTCATATGCAAATCCTAGAGCCGACGTCTCTATTATGTATGGCCAGCGAATCTTACACATACTTTCAAAGCTCAAAGCATGCTAGATGTTACGAAATTCAGGCGATGGACTATAGAATTTTCCCCCTCTTGTAGCACAAGTCAATGGGCCAATTGTACAGATAGGATTAGTTGATCTTGCTCGGAAATCAAGATCGGGGGTAATTATAAGATCTTATGGATGATGCTATAGTACAACGCAAGACATGTGTGGCATGGAACTTAGAGCAGCACTTTATTAACACCAAATGGTCATGATCTAAGTGCCTGAAGAGTCAAGGCGAATAGTTTTGTGTGATAATACATGCAATTGCTGGCTACCTTGTGCCACGAAATGTAGTTGTACTGCAAAAGGGTATGCCATACTTCGTCAGACATTTTAATAGTCATTTAGTGTATATTAGATATTACGTCTTTTGGGGCGTTTTCATGATGAAGATGCCTGTAAAACCGATTGCTAGTTTCCACAAAGCATAACAAGTTGAACAATTCAAGTCACTTTCAAGTTGAGTGACTCAACCTAAAGTTACATTTGTAGTCAGGGTTCTGTTATACCATCTTCAACTTCCCACTAAACAAGTCGCTATAAATTCTACCTAATTATCTTGAATTTGAAGATTCACTGCCCATTTTTGATTGTATTTTCAGACATATAAACGGTTTACTTTGTATTTGCTAGTCAAGAAAACTGATTTGTTATGGTAATAAAATTCCGTCTTGGATTTCATAGAGACAAGGCCGTACCATCACATACATCTTATGAAGAAATCAGTGATCAAAACCCTATCAGTCCCGTCCACTCAGCGTAATTAGACCAAATAGTCTCTGCGATCAAATCCCTTCGCCATTTACGCAGATATTCGTAATGCCGATAATCATCTAATCCAAACACATGAAAGTGATTCCAGCAATGGAACCATGGATGGAAATCATAAATGCATGATTTCAGATCTTCCTTCATGACTTTGAGAACTTCTTCATTCTAGCTGCCCCCTTTATTGCATGGATTTGGCAGTACAAATGGATAGATGCTCAATGTTTTATTTTGCTTCATGGATTCAAGATAATCGATGTATCTGGTCGCCAAATAAAATTCCTTCTTGCCAGCTGGCAGTTCATAGGACTGTTCATACACGGATTTAAGAAGAAAGTGATGGGGTATAAAAACTCCGCGGCGATACTGGGGGCCGATCCAAGTCTTGAGAAGCTTATGGAGAGGTTTATCTTGGGATCCTGAGCCCGCTCTCTCAGATAAGCCCACTAGCTTCGGGTTGACGTATTTGAAGTACTGGTACATGTCTTTACACGTAACTCCGAGACAGGCACGCATACAAGGCGTAAGCTCGCGCAGAATCGATGTAATTATCTCGGCGGGCATTTTATTGATGATGCAAGGTAGGTCCTGATCTCGAAGTGATGCGAAACCTAAAGGAACTGATTAGTACAATCAGAAAAAAGTATTTCAAAAAACTTACTAGCTATCTGAAGAGAAGAACTTTCTTTGAGATCGAAATCCATGTCAAGGACTTGAGTCTCATCGTTTTCGTCGGCTGGTTCAAATTGCAGATGTTCTGCTGCGTATTCGTCATAACCCCCAAAGTTGCTCATATTGACGATATAGGAAATGTCTCGACGTGATATATCAAGAACAATATTGTTGAAGATTTATAATCTGCAACCTTGCACCGCAACAACGACTTCAATGTGCCGCGAACTGACGCGCCAGTACCAGAATAATCTCTACCGTATATATGTCTTATACGAGTCTTCCCATTCACTCTCTAACAAATATAAAACAACTTTCGAAGTGAATGGGATGGCCATCCTGGGCGTACCGCACAGGGAGCTGAATGATCAAATTCATTCAATACTAGCGCAAACCGGAAACATGTTTTGCTACGCTACTAATATTCACATAATAGTACCGTAAAACTCTTCATTACGTAATATGTACTCTGTGTTGGGGAATTAAGATATCTCGCGTAGGTTAGAGGACAATCAACCACATTGCTGATAAGATTATATCTACAATAATAACCTCATATAGCATTATTCCATATATTAATATCTCAAATGTCAGGAATATAACCAAAATAATCTTAACTAGCATTTTTGATATTTCAATCTCAACTTTTTTTAATAATGTTATTATTCTAATCTCAATTTGATTTAAATAAAAAATTAATATTCTAATTTCAAATTGATTTAATATTCTGATTTTAAAAATTATATATCATTTTCATCTTAAAAACTATATATCATTTTGATTCTAAAAGTTATATTCTAATTATAATATAATATAAAGTATATTAAATAATTATAAACTATAAATCTACAAACTTAAGATCTCTTTTTTAATCTTTTAGATCTATAAATATCTTCCTTTTTTTTCTCTCTTTATATTTTCCTTTCTTATTTTTCTTATTTTTCTTAGTCTTCTTCTTCTTCTTTTTCTTTTTCTTCTTTTTCTTATCCTTGTTTATATTCTTAATCGAAATTAGAATATCAATATCCCTATAGATTTGAATCAAACTAACACTTTTCAAATTGAGACCAGAATAGTAATATTTTGAAAATCAAAACAACCTGAAATAGCATATACTAGATCCCAATTAGCACTTTTGACATTTGAGGTATCAATATATAAAATGATGCTATATGAGGTTATTACCGTTATATATATCACACGAAGAGTTCTAAAGATCCATCGAATTCCCAGAAATACAAACTAAGAATCATCAAATCTTGTACTACATGGGATTTCAGCTTTCAAGGTCCGAGAAAGACTGATGATAACCGAAACTGAAGGAAGCCAACAGGTTCTTTACCGACATCTAATTTTGAATTCCGACATCATGGAGTCACCTGAAAATTCAAACCAATTTAGCGGGGGTGAATTAATCTTCAAGTCTACTAGAGCTACAGACATTCACACTTTTGGTATCGAGTCCATTGTTGAACACCAAGATGGTGCAGCTAACTCTGGCTGTTGTGTGGATGACACCATCGAGACGAAGACTCGTCAAGTTACCATCAATGATCTTCCACACGATATTCTCATGAACACATTCGACGACCTTAATCCATGTATAATTGCTTGTTTAGGACTTACTTCTCGCCGCTTCTATACTTCTTGCAAGATATATCACCCGAAACCCTTCAACCTAGCTCTGTGTGTTGATCAAAAGTGTGCTCAAGATCTATCCGTAGCCTTATGCCATCCATTGGGCCGTTGTCAATTCTCCGACAAAGCGATTTCCAATCCAAGGTACAAGATAATTGGACGTTGGTTTGAAGATACGCCCCTTCAAATCATCCGTGCAGAGTGGTATCCTGGTCATGGAAAGTACTTGGCCGACTTGATCGAAAACTGGCAGGGACTCCATCATTATCGGAAGACTTGCTTAGATCGGGACGCACCCCTCCACATTCTTCCTTCCAAGATACCTTTCGGTCTCTGCTTACAATCCCAGTAATGAGAATTGCAAGGCAAAGTTGGCTCTTCTAGATAGATATAGAGATCATTTACTCCTCAAGGGACAGATACAATCACGCGCGGAGGAGCAGATGGGTATCCCACTGGAGTGACTATACCGTTGAGGAGAGCTGTGAAGATTGGCCCGACCAGGAAATGTTTGAAATATTTTCTGATCGGAGGGCAACCATAGGTTTGTAAAGATAGGAAGAGGGATTCGTGCCAGGAAAGGTTGACGATCACGCAAAGAGACTGCCTAAATTTAAGTATTTGCTAAAACTCAATTTAGCTTTGATCTAGAATAAATGCTTTATATGATCACTACTCATAAGAGAAAGATCTTGGTTCAGAAAAAGTGCATGATTATCCAGACAATGCCATTATCTATCTGCATAACGCCAATGTTAGAATTCGACAAGTTTCATTCTGAAAATGATATCAGAACTATTACAGTTCTGCACAAAGTTATCTTTATTTCCCGGCCAAATAAAAAAAACTACAAGAATGTAAATTGAACAACAATAAACGGTTCCCTCCTCTTTTTGCTTCCAATGAATCATATTTGAAGCATTCTCGTTGATGTTACACATCTCTATCTTCTCCAACACGCCCTTTCTATTCAGACCTAGCCCCGCAACGCAGCGAAGGCAGTAGCGACACTCTGATCTCTTGATCAAAAATGGCAAATCAGATGTTCAACTGTTGTGGTTTACAAACCCAGGAATCTTCATCACTAGTCTTCGGAAGAATGCATTCCCACTCTTCAGGCCCTGGATCCACTTTGTTCAAAGCCACAAGCACAGTGGTAGGATCCGGATTGGAATAGTAGAAAGTCACAAAGGTGTCTCTGAGAGCACCGTAAGAGGGAACACATATCCAACCAGATACTGTTGCAACATTTTTGTCTAGATGACCCCATGATTTAGTAAAGCAGTTACGAGGAGACATGAGGAAAGTTTTTCTTACCGATATTGTATATTTCATCACGCAGTGCATAAGCGCAGTCGATGTCGTCGTATATTGTGTGATTCTTTCTTTGGTCGGTATTTCCCCACTATTCGGCATGTAAGCTTCAAGGTATTTAAAGGTTGGTCGCGAAGATAGATCGATATGTTTGACGCAAATGTAAGATTGAGTAGGGGTACAAATATACGTATGTACTTACACCGGCGAGATTCAAGGTGAACTTTAGACTGCCACTGGGGTTTTCTTTGAACTGACAGCAATTTGTATAAGCCTCAGCACTAGTAGCAACAGCGGTGTTTGTTGGAAACCTGTCTGAAGGAGCAGCACGGGACACAAGCTCGTGAGCTTTGGTGGGCGTATTAATATTGTGACCTATGGCTGGTATAGCATGAGCCGATGTCATGGATACTGCCGTGAGCAAAAATGCCACTACAAGTTTGAATGAATTGATACTCATGGTGATCTTTGAAAGCGATTGCTGAAGGCACTTCTTGCGGAAAAATTGAGAGGCCTTTGAAATAACTCAAGAAATATCTTTTCCGATAATAATTCAGATGTTGAGTGGAACTACTGAGCCCTTTATTTGTTCCATGCATGGCTGTAGCCATATTACGATCCTCTTCCCCAGACTCGAGAAGGATTCTTCATTCTCGAATAGATTAACCTTAAAATCAGAAGTGTACTTCCAAGGCATTCACACTTGCAAATCTATAGCCAAAGGTCTTGGAGAGATTTCCAAAACCATTCTTTACACCTGCTGGTAATGAATTGATCCTTATTTTGCTTGGAAACTGATTCCTTCAAAGGCAACAGAGCGGTTACACTCCTGAAGCGGTGACGAGATCCGCCACAACCCCGTTCATTCAAGGCCCACATCGCTAATTTATAGACTGCTGTCAGGGGGCGCACGGTTGTGGGGTTAGGCTGCAGTGGCGCGTAACTTATTAATCTTGAGCATAAACAAGTCTTCAACACAATCCGGGGTTGGAAACTAATTGTGATATTGATATCATCAAGCAAAATGAGTGCTCAAGTCATTTGCTATCCGCTTCTGGGTCAGACCACAGTGATTGCTGAAAAAGAGGTAAGATCACATGATGTACTTCCCGTGTCAAAGGAAAATTGCTCAACTGATATATGCATAGGTTAACGTCACAGTTGCGCTGTTTCCGCATAACGATGAAGAAACCAACTGGGAAGTAGCATTATGGTATGGCTCGAAGGATATGAGCTGGAAACAGCTTGATCTCACCCGAAGTGATGATAATATACCAATAGTAAGGATATCTAATTGTCTACTCCTGTGACTTTGTATGTAACTGACAAAGAGCAAAGCTTGCTGCAAACCCTAAGAAATCAGTTTTGTTCTTCTCAAACACTATGAAACAGCAATCATTGAAAGAACAACAAATTTGTTATACTATCAAGTACAGAAGAACTGTTGATTCAACCTGGAAGTGGGTGAATGATGATCCCAATCCGGTCGGTGATGCAGAAATTATTTTCCAGAAATCATCAACTACTTTCCCGGTGTCTTCCATTGAGGAATATATCTCCAACTTGTCAGGTGATTTTCACGTCAAGTATCACGGACAGCATGAAGCATCTGATTCGCCTGTATGGACTTTGTCGTGTCCGATATCTGCTTCTGTCGCTTTGGCTACCAAGCTAAGCCTTCAAAGAATCACCATTGGATTCCCAAAGGATATAGTCCAATATTTTGCACTCGTCAAACGAATGAATTTTTGGCTAGTACCACGTCATGGAGGATCCAGATTCGACTTGGGCGAAGATGATTGTCAATTCTACACAGGAGATGCGGAACCGAAAGCGATTCTGGTATCCTTTCTAAGAAGTGATGGGATGAATTTCGTGATGCTTGCGTTGAGTATGGAAGGTGTTGTAATGACGCTCACATCTGATGAGAATGGGAGCATTACTTTTATAAGAAAGAACGAGAATGAAGAGACAAGAGATGGAATTGTGATTTGTGCCGTGGGCAAAACTGTAGAGGAGGGTATCACGGCTGCAATGGACCATGCGAAAATGGTTGTCCGGCAAGGCTTAAACACAGAGCCCATTACCGGCGGAAAACTCGAGGAAATTACAGATCCAAAAGACAAGAGAAATTTCCACGATGAGCTAGTATATTGTACATGGAATTCTCTCGGGCCCGCCTTAACATCCACTACTCTCTTTGCCGCACTTGATGATCTGGGCTCATCCTCAATCTACCCATCTACACTCATAATAGACGATGGGTGGCAATCCATAACGTCATTCGGCTCCGAAACCTTCCCAAACCAACATCGTTGGTCAAGATTCGAAGCTTCATTAACATCCTTCCCAGAAGGTCTTACCAATCTCGCACTACGGATTAGGAAATCTCATCCCTGGATCAAAAACATTGGAGTTTGGCACGGCATCTTTGGCTATTGGGGAGGTATTGATCCTGAGAGTGAGATTGGAAGGGAATATAGATTACGATGGGTAGAAATCAATAATTCGCGACGCAGTGGAATGTGGGTTATCGATGCTTGCGATGTGAAGAGATTCTATGATGATTTTTATTCGTACGTTTTGTTTCCAGCTACCGAGGGGGAAATATATCATTTTTCATCTTACTAAATTGCTAACGCCTCTACAGATTTCTGGTCAGCTGTGGTATAAACACAGTCAAGCTAGACACTCAAGGATTATTAGGTGATCTCAAAAGTGCCAAAGATAGAAGAGAATTAATACCAGCCTATCAAAACGCAATCCACGCATCACTACTTTCTCATTTCGAAGAAAGAGTAATATCATGCATGTCTCAATATCCTACTAATATTTTCTCCCCTCAAATATTACTCTCTTCATCTACCCATCCCGCCAATAAAATAGCCATGCGCAATTCCGATGATTTCTGGCCCAACGATCCTGCTACTCATGCTTGGTACATTTCCATCAATTAATTTCTCCTTAAATTTAAAGTCTCGACAAAATACTAAGTGAACACTGTAGGCACATCCACACCAACTCCCACACCTCCCACCTAACCACCCATCTCGAAAACGTCATCCCAGATTGGGATATGTTCCAAACCTCCTCCCAAACTCCCCACTACTCCTCCTACCACGCCGCCGCGCGCTCTCTCTCTGGCGGTCTCCTATCTATAACCGATACGCCCTCTCACCACGATTCCTCTATCATTTCCCGCCTTTCCTGCAACCCCTTCAAATCCCCATCCTCACCCTCATCTCCTCCCATCATCCTACGTACCAACCCCACAAAATCTACATCTGTATACCCTAGCTCGCACTCCCGTCGCATATTAAAACTGCACACTTCAACTATCAAAACGGATATAAAAGTCCTCGGGTTATTCAACACTTTTTCTTCCGGTTCCGTCACCGAGATGATCGGACTTGAGGAGTTTTTTCCTCTTTCCGATTCTTCTTTTTACAAAGAGAAGGACACCACTGGAGAGAATCGAGAAATCCAAGAAAAAGAGAAACAATACATCCTGCACAGTTCCTCAAACAATAATCTCTCTCCGCCCATTTCCCTACATTCACGCGGAACAAGCGGAGGTAAATGCTTAGTCACCTTACCCGAGTCTGGATGGGAAATCCTCACCGCGTGTCGTGTATATACTATTCCACTACCTCCCGCGCCATCTCTATCTCCATCTCCATCCCCCTTTTCCAATCCTGACGCCAATCTCAACTCCACCCCCAATATACCACAACAAACACGCACAAAACCCCATCCCCAACCCAACACCACTCCCACAATCAACCTCGTCATCCTCGGTCTCCTCAATAAATTCGTCGGCGCGGCTGCGATTCTCAAGAGTTCTTTTTCTATTTCTTCTTCCTCCTCTTCGCCTTCACCTTCACCATCAAATTCAACCTCAACCTCAAACCCAGCCCCAAACCCAAACCCAAACCCAACCTCACCCCCCTCCTCACCCCCCCTCCACCTCCTCAACATCCACATCCAACTAAAAGGTACCGGAATCCTAGCTCTATACATCTCCTCTCCCTCTTCCCCCACCCCACAAATCTCAACCCTCCACATTTCCCACCACAACATCTCACATCTCCTCGCGCACCATTCAAAAATCGAGTATTTACCTCTCACGCGCGGGTTTCTGGTTTCGATAGATTTACCTTCTATTGTGGACGGGGATTGGAGTTTTGATATGGGGAGGAAGAGGAGGAGTAAGGGTATGGATATGGGGATGGGAGGTAGGGGGAAAGTTATGAAAGATAAGGGGGAGTGCGGGGATTCGTTTGTCTATGATGGGGATGGGGATACTGAGGAAGAGGGGGTAGTGGTTGATATTGGGATTTTGGTGTAAAATACTACTACTGTGCTGTGGACTTTTGAATTTTGGGGGGTGAGGATTTATGGCTTTGTGGACTGAGTAGTCATATACCACTCTTACCAAGATCTAGAAGAGGAGGACAGATTGACGGGTGATTATTCAGTGTGAAATTTCAGGAGGTTTATCATAAAGTTTCATGTATCAAGATAGTGATATCTCCAGTTGTATAATACAATATTTGGTATTATCAAAACAATCATGATGAAGGATCCCAGGAATCTATGCATGATACTCCACAATCCTAAACCATTCTAGCAGCCATCAACTCATCAATCTAGTACGAAGATAGAATTTCCACGCCAGGATGCGATCCGCAATAATCACCTCACATCAACTTGTCCATCACTATGTACTCTCTCTCTCTTCCACTTACAAGATACTCTACCACGTTTCTTGTATATATCTCTTCAATCTCTCCAGATTCGCGATGAAATCCTCCGCTTTCTCCATACTCATTCCCGCATGAACTTGCAAGACGCTCAAAAAAGCACATCTCACACCCTTGGGCATACCACCCGAGCTACCACAAACATAAATCATTACTTTTTGACTCATGAGCAAATCTGCAATTTCATGTCCTTGTGCCTTAATCTCATCTTGTACGTAAACTTTCTGTTTCTGATCTCGTGAGAAAACCGCGCTTGCATATAGATGATCTTTGACTTGGGCCGATTCCCACTCATCAGCATAGAAATAATCTGCCTTGCGATTACGTCCACCGTATATAAGATGGGTTTTTCCGAATTGAACTCTGCCCTCCGGTGTATCTCTGATTTGTTTCAAGCGTTGTAAAATCAATGATCGTAAAGGTGCGATTCCCGTGCCTGCACCGACTAAGATAAGAGAAAGCTCTGGCACAAGCCGGGATACTTTATAGAAAGAAGGGTTCGCATTGTACTGGATCGTGAGATTTGTTCCCTTGGGAAGAGTGGCTAGATAACGGGAACAGAGACCGTTGCGAACCTTTTTAAGAACGGTGCGGTATTTGACAATGGCGACAAGAATTTGGAATTTATAATCTTTTAATGGTCTAGGATCATCGTAATCTCCGTAATTATTCGATTCTTTAGTTTTTCGGGAAACTTTATCTGAAAGTATGACGGATCTGTGGAAGTCACCGCCTGAACAGATACTGAATTCGCGACCTCGGATCATAGGAAAAATGGTAATGGCATGTTTCCAAGGAAGCTTGACGCTTGGAAAATCCTGAAGACATTCGAGCATACTGCGACGAGGACGAGTGGTATAATCGTAAAGTTCATCAGTATAGAGAGGATCCCGAAACTCAAGGAGGCGTTCTTTGTGTGTCGGATCATTTGTGTAACCGGCCATAAGCTCGAAGAAACGACGTTTGGGGATGGCTTGAAAATCAAGATTATGAATCAATAACTCTCTGAGCGTTTGTTCGTCTCCAATTTTCTTGAGACCATCTGGGGGCATTATCAAATTTTTCGCGCCGAACCAATCTGGTAATTTTGGTTTAAAGTGTAACTTCAGATCCGCGACATCGTTCCACCCCATCAAATCAATGAGGGTCTGCACATCTTCAGGAAAGTTTTTGGGGAAAATTGATATGGTGTCCCCAGGATCCAACATGATATCTCTGCCTCTTAAGTTGAACGTGATCTCGCGAACATCCTGCCAGTGGTCTGGAGGAGTGACGCGCTTATTGGCTTCCATAGTGACATGAAATGGTGAACGATTCTTTTTAATTCCTTTTAGAAGTGCTGGTGGAGGTAATACATTGTCCTCTTCTGGTTGCTCTTTATGAAAATCGGTCAAGCGATTTGATGGAGGAGGTGGTGCGTCAAAACCATTATCAAATCTAATCCCAGATTCTAGGCCATATTTGTCTGGCATCGTCGCTGTGTTTGGGACGGATGATTGGTGAGCTTGAGTATCAGTTTCTCCAAGAGTATCTAGATCAGTAGAATTGTTAGGTAAGTTAGAAGCATCCAAATCTTTGGCAAGAGCAATCTTGCTATTTAATGAATCTAATTCTGTTTGACCATTGTCATATATGTTTTCAAACGATGAACTTGATTTCTCGATGGCTGTGGAAGATTCATTTGCCAATTCTAGCCAGCATTTTGGGGGTAGAAGGACATCATCAGGAATTGGGTCTAAGCCATCTGGCAATGGAAATGATTCGAGGAGTTTCTTCCTAAGATCAATATGCCAAGAGAGGAAAGTTCCATCAACTCTATTTATGTCAGTAAGTCAGGCAGGTGCAAAACTGGAGGGAAAGACATAGAGCATCTTCTACTATGGACTATATAGGCAAATATATTCCAAATTAAAAAGAAGAAGGTTTTCCCAGATAAGTAGAATTTCACTTACCCTTCATCGTGTTGCTCATCTGCTTCACCTCTAGGATATATCTCATTCCCACCCAGCTGTTCCAATCTTTTATGTAATTTACGAGATGCAAAATTGAATCTGGAAAGGTATTAGTGTTGTTTTATTTGGCAAGCGTCCTTCTTCCTCCCCTTCATTCTACCTTACTTCCTTCCCAGTTTTTACCTACTTTGCATAAGAACTATCACCAAGACCGAAAGTGGTGAAGTTCACGTGACTCAAACAATTGGGAGGCAAACGCTTTCTCAAAAGACTATTCCAGAATTTCCTCGCATTCTTTGGAAATTCTCCTTGCCCTGTTGTTGACAATGTGAATATAACAAAAGTGTACTTTGATAATTCTCTCTGTTTTGATACATGCAAATAAGTATATATTGGTTAGATTTAGGGAAGAAATTGCGTACAATATCAACCTCATCCATTTCACACACCCTTGTCATGAAATGAAGTCTCTCTGCAATGCGTCCTAATTCTTCGGCCACATCTTGGGAGTTTCCAGTTTCCGTTCCATAAAGGATGAGCGCACTCCTATCATGCGGTTGGCCATTGAGGATATCAGACATTTGGTAACATTAATTGATTGATGATTGTTTGTGGCAATGGTAAGTATTGGTCAATGACTCGATTCGATATAAAATTCAAAGGTTAATCAACCAGTCGATAAGAAAAATAATTTTTGGTCACCATTATCCAAGAAGGACTGCATGTAAGTCACGAGATATTGGTCAGTGGGCTGTTGGCTGTTTGAATTAGCATCTCATTCACCAATACTCATGGTGTGAACAATTAACAATAACAAAAGAGCTAGGTAAGACTTCAAGGTTAATCCATCATGTATTATGTATTCTTTGGTTTGTGGTTGTATGTGTATCAGGTGATTGTCAGACGACCTGCCCTGCCGTGCAGGCTTCGAGAAGGAAACAAAGTCTTTGCATTGTGATTGTAAGGCAAATGACTGAAATCAACGGTCAATGGCTTCATGCACACCGAACAAGACAAGACAAAGAACGGTTACCAACAGAAAGCTATAGAAGAAAAGCGTTGTTTTCAACTAAGCAAGCTGCAATGCAGGCATACTTATGATTATGAGTACACAATGACAACACCACATACAAAGTGTGGGAACATGGAAATCGAGTGTTGGGAAGATGGGGAGGAAAGATTTGGGTACTGTATAACGAGTCAATGGATTGAGATATATAGATAATTTATAGGTAATACTATATAAGATCAATAGCATGATAATAAGAGACACTTTCTTCACAAGAATTTCTAAAAATTGATTGGGGTATTCATCGTATATTTTGATTATGGATATCCTAGGCACTGGCGATGTGTCTTGATAGAGATATTGATACATATACTCCGTGGTAATGAATCGATCTACATACCTTATTATTGTTACTCGAGTAATTAACTTAAGTGGTTCTAGAACCTATTTTGATGTCATCAGAAGAAGAATGACATATTGGGGTATGAATCATCTATCAAATCTATCAAAGAGTGCCCTAATGATTTCTTGACATTTGCTTGAGATCAGTATCCTCTGTACAGTATTATCATGGTTAATTGATATATATATATATCTGTCCAGTATTCACATCACATGATAAGATATCAAGCATTCAGTAACAGCATTCAGCAATGGGAAATTCTATTGATCCCATCCATACATAATAATAAGTAGGTACCAGGTAGGCAAGGACTGGGTACGCCTTTCCCCAATAATGCTCTTGACCACACATAGGCCAATCGCCAAGTCATTAATCCTTCCCCTTTTATGATATGACTCCTTACCTTGTTCGCCATTTCCCCATGTTATGTGGCATTCGAGAACAACATCGAATCTCACACCGTACGATGGCCTCTTCTCGACTTGATGAAGGAAGAGATAGGAATTGTATATTTACTTGCCATGGGTTTGTGTCTTAGTTATTGAATACCGACCTAGGTACATGTAAAAACAAGACTCACTCGTTTTACGCCGTAATCCTCCTCACCTAGTCAGGTATCTCTTATCTCGCTATATTCCCATGGTTATTATATATCTCAACCACCCTTCATTGAATCCCCCCCACGATGAGTAGAATGTAAAATATGAAATATAGGATATAAAATATATGTATATATTATGTGTATATCCTATCCTCGTCATCGCAAATAGAATAAACCCATTCATTCTCTTGACCTCCTATCTCACCATTTCCCCATGTTCATTCAATATCAAATCTCCTTCTCACCGTACCACCCGTGCCACCTGCCACCTTATCAATGATTCTTCCCTTTCCTGGCCAATTAATAACGACCTTCGTCCTTCTCACAGTGGATTGGTGCTTTGCGTCGAACCTTCTGTCTAATCTCAAAATTCTCTAATCGAATTGAATCCCCATTCCCAGCCCTGTTCAGCCACTGGCTTTAATCCAATTACGGTAAGTGCCACTCGCTAAGATGCGGCTGCCCCAGCGATTCCATTGGAATTTGATATATTCTGCCCACTGCGCAATCCCGACTTCTTCTCCCTTTCCTTTTGAACACCTCAACTTCAAGAATTCCATCAAGTGTCAATCACAACAAATCCTCAACCAACTTCCCCAAAACCAGACCACTAGGGCACCTAGCTACCCTTTTCCAACTCCCCCAAATTTGTTCAGAGAGTATTAAAACACATTCCCAGCAAACGTCGATCAATTTTCAATTCAATTCAAGCTTCTACTCAGTCTTAACTACCACATACCATCAAATCAATTATCATCATGTCTAGCATCGTGGAGAAAGTTTCTGACGCCGTCACCGACGTTACTGCCGCTCTTGGCAACACATCCATCTCTGACAAGCCCGCCGAGACCACCACTGGTGAGAAGGCTGCCAACACCACTACCGACAAGGAAGCTGTTTTGGCCAGTGCTGCAGAGGGAAGAAGACTTTACATCGGTAACCTCGCATATGCGACCACCGAGGGGGAGTTGCAAGCCTTTTTCAAGGGATACTTAATGTAAGTATTGCCTTCATATTCACTTTCACACTCCATCTTCAAGATCGCCTTCATTTTCTATCAAAATTCGCATGCCACCTGAAATCAGCAGATTTTGGGAAGTTGCGAGTACATCTGCACCTTCCGAATATATTTAATCTGTACGATTTTTCTTACACAAGCTAATACCTTTATACAGTGAATCCACCTCTATCCCAAAGAACCCACGTACCGAGCGTCCAGTCGGATATGCTTTCGTCGACCTTTCTACCCCAACCGAGGCCGAGCGTGCTATCTCTGAGCTCTCTGGAAAGGAGATCTTAGATCGCAAGGTCTCTGTTCAACTTGCTCGCAAGCCAGAGACAAACGACAAGACTGAGACTGCTGCAAGCGGAGGAGAGGGTCAATCTGGCGGTGAAGGTGGACGCCGCAGACAATCTGGTCGTGGACGCGGACGTGCCCGTGGACGTGGAGGACGCCGCAACAACGCTGTAAGTCTTTTTTGAGACATACATTTCCAGAATAACTCTTTACTAATATGACTACAGTCCCGTACTGAGGAGGGCGCTACCGAGGCACCTGCTCCCACTGAGGTTCTTCCTTTGACCGAAACTACCAACCAAGCCACTACTGAGTCCAAGGAGGCTAAGCCACAAACCACTCGCCCACCCCGTGAGCGTCGCGAGCGTGGTCCACCAGCTGATGGAATTCCATCCAAGAACAAGGTCATGGTTGCCAACCTTCCATATGATCTCCACGAGGACAAGGTATGTTCAATTTCAGCCTCTCTCGAATGAAATGATTTGCTAACAAAACTGTAGCTCAAGGAACTCTTTGCCGTCTATGAGCCAACTTCTGCCAAGATCGCCCTTCGCCCAATCCCCCGTTTCATGGTTAAGAAGCTCCAAGCCCGAGGTGAACCCCGCAAGGGTCGTGGCTTTGGATTCGTTACTCTCTCTAGCGAGGAACAACAACAGAAGGCCGTTGCGGAGATGAACGGAAAGGAAATCGAAGGACGTGAGATCGCTGTCAAGGTCGCTATCGACAGCCCAGACAAGACCGATGATGATGTCAACGCTGGCTCTGCTGATGCCAGCGCCGAGACTGCCGCTGCCCCACCAGCCGGTGCCGAAACCGTTTCTGCTTAAGTAGGAAAAGTTGAATGATGTGAATGAGAGGGGAGTCCCGCAGACCTGCAGACGATGGACCAATGCATTGCTATGCGTTGCTTTTGGACCATTGTCGGCGCGTTGTGGAAGCTCTTAAGAGAAAAGGATGAGTTTGCTCCTTTGATTTACTCAATGGATCAATCATCTTTTTGACGATTTTCTTTTAGGTGGACATATGAATACAAACTCGGTGGATTTGTTAATGGCGTCTAAATAGATCTATGGGCTTCTACGCTCTTTCTTTCCGACAGACTTAACTTTTTTCATTTCCGAGTATGGGTTCATAGTTCTTCATGACTCTTTTCCAAAAACTATGTCTTATTACAATTTTGCTGGCATTCTGTGGGTGTACACTAGATTTTTTTCTGACGTGCTTCCATATGGGATGGGTGGGCATGGAAAAATTATTGATTAATGATTGATGACAACCCTATCATTATCAGATCAATGATAATAAAGTGAACGATTTTACCAGCAGAATGATAACTTTCCAAAGTGACATCAAAATTGATGAAGTGACCCACTGTGCTTCCAGCCAAACCTTTGATAACAAAATGTCTCTCAATTTATGAACAAAACCTGCTTCCCCAGTTGAATCGTTGAGTATCGACCCTTAATAAATCGGTTGCCCCTTTTTTCTCAAAACCCAACTCCAATCCTTACCATGACGATACATAGGTAGGCATTTAACCTTGGATAATGATTGGTCTAGATCTCACTTAGCGTGATTTGACCTCCATTGCGCGAACACTCCCAAATTTAGAACTTCCATTCCCCTTTGTAAAGCCCCACCACATTGAGACTACAGGCGATCTACATTCGACGATAAAAATCTATAACCATTCATACTCGTACATATCAATCAATAATTTAATTCCGCTCACTGGATTCTCACCACTCGCGCAAGACAATCCATATCTGAACATACGTCACTGAGCAATTGAGACTTGGAGCGCAAAGAAGCCTGAGCAGGCAGCTTAATCGACAACGGGACTTGAAGAGATTAGAGGGACACGAAACACACAGTCAGCAATTAATTAAACGCCAATAGCAAAAATGACTTCAAAGGCTATGTGGGAGGTTGATCCGGAGACAAGGTCAAAGGTAATCTCCCCTCCATGGGGCGCCCATCCATGAGCGCAGACATCCACTGCCTCGTTTCTAACAAAACTCATACTAAACATATCTTGAACTCAGCTCCTTGATATTTCCAAAACCAATGGCAACGACCGATGTATCGACTGTGGTGCACCATCTCCTCAATGGGCTTCCCCAAAATTCGGTGTTTTTATCTGTCTGTCTTGCGCTGGAGTTCACCGCGGATTGGGAGTCCACATCAGTTTTGTAAGAAGTATCACAATGGATGCTTTCAAGGCGCAAGAAATTGAGCGAATGAGAGAAGGAGGAAATAAGACTTGGAGGGAATTCTTCGATCAGGATGATAGAAACGTCATGAGTGGTATCACGTAAGTGGACTCTATATTTTGCGACACAATTATTGCGGTGGGCGTTGGGCGGTGGGCAGTAGCACTTAACTAACACATTCACAGTTGGGATGATGCAACTATTGCTGAGCGATATTCTGGCGAAGTTGGGGAGGAATACAAGGAACGGCTCACTGCCAAAGTCGAGAAACGCGAATACGTCCCCGTACCAAAAGCCCCTGCTTCAAAATCTGCAACTGCTGCCACATCTTTCTCCAACCATAGTTCTATCAACTCTCGATCACAAACTCCTCTTGGGACAAGAAACGCTAGTCCTTCTAATGGCAAAGTGAAGGTGGACGATAGATATTTTGCTGGACTTGGAGCTGCGAATGCGAACCGATCTGAGGATTTACCACCTTCACAAGGAGGTAAATATGCAGGATTTGGAAGTCAACCCATTGAGAGAGAAGATAATAATGCAAAATTACCCGGCTTGGAGGATTTACAAAGAGATCCGGTGGCGGCACTTACGAAGGGCTTTGGGTGGTTCACAACCACTGTGGGAAAGACGGCAAAGACTGTTAATGAAGGATATATACAACCTACTGCTGCGAAGGTAACCTCATCTCCCTGACATCACATATCGACAGTGGCATTTTCATGTCCGCATAATGAACGTCAACTGACAACTTTCTTCTCAGATTGCCGAATCCGATGTAGCCAAACAAGCACAGCTTACCGCCGCTCAAGTTGCCCGAAATGCGCAAACTGGAGCCAAAAGCGCCGCAGATGGATTCAATCGTTTTGTCGAAGGTAGTGGAGGTGGTCCCTCTAGAAATGTACCTATCGATGAGAGCAAAAAGGATTTCTGGGATAGTTTCGCTGATGCTGGGACCAAGAGACAACATGCACCAAGTGCATCAATTGGAACTGCGGCCGTCAAGAGGAATGGTGGAGGTGGAAATGGAAGTAGCGTTGGGGCAAAGAAAGATGATGATTGGGAAAAGTGGTAGGCAGATAGGGACATGAAAGAGAACATGATTGAAGAGACAATAGGGATATGTGGATAAAGAATAACGGTTGGGTGAATGGATATACATATAGAGCATATGGTCGAAAGAGTTGTTTTAGCGAGGCATGCAAGAAAGAATGTAAGATTTCACGTTTTAATGGTATTTAGTTATGTCTCGTTCAGCAATAGACTGAAATGTAGTAATGTATATTAGTTTTTTATTATAAGAGTTCGTTGTTGCAATCGTAGTTGAGCTTTCAAGGTTATATTGGAATTGGGAATTAGACAAGTGTCCTTTGTTTATGATTCAAGAAGGTTGATGTATGTGTTGCGGATTTCTGGGCCAGTGATTTCTCATTTGAATGCGTGGATATGTCAATAGCCTGCTGTTGTCTCACGTTATCGCGACATCGTTCGTATCGTCTCCTCAGTTCCAAGCAGCATTATTTGTTTGATATTACAAGAACAGTGCCATTATTTTCAGTATACTTGCCGTCAGTACTGTACACCTTCACCCATTTTTCATTTGACGGCTCTCATAATTTGAAGCCTACAATCGAAGAACATGTAGGTCAACAAGTACCTCTACCTTTAGATCATCAAATGGTATATCTCCTTCTAAGTCATAAGTGTGGTCAACTGGACAGCTTTCGATGACCGTGGCTCAATTTAAATATTGTGGTTTTGATTCTGAAACATCAACCAACAATCTCCATAATTCAATCTTTCGTTACCATAGCCAGATTCCAGCCCGGCCAGACAACCTGAAAAGTTTATCGAGGCGCTTGCGCTTATTTTCTTCATACAACATTTCTTCTAGATGAAGAGCCCTCAGTTCATGTGACCGCGGCTAGTATCGATGTCGAGGGATTGTCGACCGCTTCCAACAGACCGGAATCCTATCGCGCGCGTAGATTATTGCACCGCCACTATTCTTATCCTTGATAAGTCTTTATATTCCCGTTGAACCGTGGATTAATAATTAACCTTAAGCCGCATTTGATATAAAAATAGCATCAAGTGAGATTTGAACGATATTTAGAGTTTCCTTTTTTCGTTGCCGAGATACCCTGCATACTGTCAAAAATTCTCCGAACGGATACTCACTCGTAATCATGTCACTTGACCACCACTCCAAATTCGTGAATTCAGAAGAGGAGCCTCTCTTCCCACAATTCGGCAATCTCCCCCCCGAGCTGCGTCTCCATATCTGGAAATATGCACTTCCTCGCGGTCGAACACTCAAGGTAAAAATCGACGCCTACGACGATACGCGAGCGTCCCTGCTGGGAAACTTCTCGGCTATTCCCTCCATCTGTCACGTCAATTCCGAATCTCGATTCTTAGCCCTCAGTATCCTTCGCAATGGTCTCGGTCCCAATACCGAAGAATCGGATTTCTACTGGAACCCCAATATCGATACTATCTACTTCCCCCCCTCCGCATCCTGGACCAACGGCACGATGGAAAAATATCTCTTCAAAGAAAAAATTCCCGCTTCGTATCGCAATCATGGGATTACGCCTGTAGTGCAACATATCGCTTTTCCCCTTAACATCTGGCTCGCGCAAGGTCTCTATCTCGAGCCCCCCAAAGATCGCTGGCTCCTCGATTGGCTGTACAGATTCCCCGCCCTGCAATCCGTCACTCTTCTCATCGAACCCTTTGATCAATGGCTCGGACTCCCTAATACTTCCATCGTCTACCACGAACCGCTCGATGTACCCGTGTCGCAGCTGCTCAATCATAAACCCTCGGAGATGAAAGAGATGCTGGAGAAATCACTTCAAGAATATCGTGTAGCGAATGATGAGACTTGGGAACCACCCCTGGTGGAGATACTGGTGTTGGGGATGAAGAAGTTTAGAGGGGAGAAGAGATGTATTGGGAGGAGAACGAATTTGGATAGGGATGATGTCACAGGGATTTATGAATTGAGAGTTTCGAGGGGGGAGAAGACGGCGAGGAGGTTAGTTAATAGGTGGCCGGCGGAGATTCAGGCGGTGGAGCAGTGGAGCTTGATGGAGCAGGAGGGGGAGGAGGATTTTTAGAATTGAGGGGGTTTGGGGAGATTAGAGGAACTTGTTTGTGGAAGAAAATAAAATAGTCTTTCTGATAATTATCAAACACAATTTTTGAATATCGATTTGGTTTTAGCACTTGAATTCCACTTTGTATTGGGAGACTCTTGAGTCCTTGTTTTGGAAATAGATATATGTTAGATGGTATTTCATGAGGCTCAAGTGAGTTCTAGGTGATCAATTAGTAAATTCGAAAAAATTGACATCTTGAGTTTTTGAGGAATCAGGATATACTTGTATGAACACGATTATGAGGTTTGATAGAGAATGGGAGATAGTGAGCCCTGAGAATGAAATTGTTGGAGTGGGGAGAAATCTGATATCTTCTAGACTATTATTCTGATGATGAATAGTTTGGGCGGTGGATAATGAATGTTGAATGTTAAATTTTGATAAATGAGTGGATTGATTTGTTACCTTGATATTTAGTACGCTTATTAGCTCGGTAGGTTATCTAGTATTAGAGGTGAGATGTCTTTCAAGGGTTTCCGAACTTTGAAGAGAATCTTGTACCTTGAAATTGCTTAGTACATAATTTTCTCAGGAAATAAAAGGGCGACAGTGCTTTAAAGCCCCTGCTCTGGACTTCGATACAAAGTTATCAAAGGAAGGCGTCTGGTGGGAATCTCTTGCTTGAAAAGATTATGCGATTATATGATGTTTGGAGAACAGTGAGGCTTTTTTGGAAACAAAAAGTTGTACGGGACAGAAAATGAAATCTAGATGAACTTCCGCACGATAATTTCTCTAAAGTTGGAAGAATGCAAGCGATTGATCAAAATACGAGGATGATTGAGGTACAGGATTCGGTCAGCCGAGTTGTTGTGATACCATCTTAGCACTTCTCTTGCCTGCGGCTCATGTGCGTTGACGGCTATCAAGCCCTTTCTTTTTTTGCTCTCCGGAGACACATTACACTAAGATATGTTCTACAAAGTATTCAATTTCGTTGTACTTACACGACTCTCATCTCAATATCTCCCCTAGGAAAGAGTATCCGATATCTGAATACTTCAAATATCACTTTCACTAGATTCGAAACGCTTACATGGCGAATTTACACATATCTCACTAGATGTGGTTCCACCAACACGAGTGCCTTACGCTGCTAATTTTTATCATTGGGGATCAGCTGATATGTGCGATCAAATATGGTTTAATGAGAAAAAATATTTGTGCTTGAATAGCTCGACTCGTACAATTTTGAGATCTTTTGCAGCTCAATTAGACTTTGAATTCGAGCTCTGCTTCTCATGGATCGAATCTCTCTGTATTAATCAAACTGATAATATTGAGAAAGGATTACAAGTGCGTCAGATGGGGAGAACATATTCTTCTGCGCTGCAGGTACTTGCTTGGATTGGGGATAAATCTGCAGATAGTAATCTTGCCATGGATTTTGTGGTTACATCATACGAAGTGATGACATATTCTGGCATTCCTACCTATGCGGGTGTACTTTCGATACCTGGTTGTGAGCATAAATCTCCTGGTTGGAAGGCACTTGGTGCTCTCCTACGATGACCATGGGTTCGCGCATGTAGATCAATCAAGAAATTGTCCTAGGGAACGATGTTATTTTGCTCTATAGACAGAAAGCGTTGAGTTGGAGAGCTCTAGGGTTCGTGGCGAATATGATATTAGGGGTAGACTTAGAGAAACTGCTATTTTTTTCGTCAAGATGGATCATTTCCAGATGACTTGGGTGCAACTGCACTCACCTACCAAGTTAAAGAACTCAGAGAAGAGGATAGTTCTATTCCTCTAGAGTACGCTTTGTTTCAAGGCTTGGACTTTAACGCAACAAACCCAAGAGACAAATTCCATGCCTTGTTTGGTACTTCAAAATATTGAGGCTATGGAAATAGATGTCAAGTACAATTCCACAGTCAAAGAGGTATACCGATTCTACAACTCGGATCTTGAATTAAGGGGTCCCTTTGTCACTTTTTAACGCAGCCGAAATCGGAGAATATCGCAGTGACAAGCATACCATCATCAATCATGATCTTCCTAGCTGGGTTGCAGACTTCTCGCATTTCCCGGACTCTAGTCTTCTTTTTATCCCTGCTAGTTTGGCTAACGAAAAAACGCTTGAAGCTTCTAAAGCAACAAAATCTCTGATAAATATCAACTCGACAAATTCAGATAGAGTCTCGATGAGAATTCAAGGGCATTTAGTGTCTCGTGTTACTGCCACCTATCCCTTGGCGTGTCAGGCATGCTCACGCACTCTTGTCAATATAAAATGCTCCTTCGCATTCGTGGAATGCCAGATGAACCTGCGTATTGGGAGCACTTGGAAGTTTTTTTTTCGAAGTTTTAGAAAGTATTCTGTAGTGCAAGAGTGACGCCAGATAGAAATGGCAGAAGGTTTAGTTGAAGGCTTTGATGAAGAAACCGTGGAAAAGACGCGGAAGTCTGCATCGGGGGTTTCTTTCCGTCGACGGATATTTGAGACGGATAATGGGTATTCTGGGATGGGTCAGGAGGGTATGGAGGTGGGGGATGAGGTTTGCTTGTTTTATGGGGGACGAACGCCGTATATTATACGGGGAGTGACAGAGTATCATGGTCTTGAATCAAACCTCGATATGAGTATGTGTTAGTTGGAGATTGTTATGTAGATGGCTGAATGGATGGTGAAGCTATAGAGACGGTTGAAGACAAAGAGGTTATGCTGGTTGGAACGTCCATTATTGAGAGTCGGATGGATCATGGTACTGTTGTTACTTGACTATCTTTCTAGCTTACATAGACTAATTCTTCTATATGTATTCGAGTTGAAACTAAACATCCGAATCGGTGCGGAAGTAATTGTGTTAATGGGGAATCTACACATAGTCAAGACAGCTAGATACACTACTATTCTTTCCAAGCCTCAGCTTCTCAGAAGTCTTCTTTTGTCAGGTGATATTTTACTTTCAGCCTGAACACCTGACTAAATCAATTTTTCGTTTGTCTTGAAGAGAAAGTGATGTATTTGTTATTTATATGGTGCGTGGTATCATCAAGCTCAGAGAGTCTGAATCGTATGAAAGGGAAAAAGGTATTGGTTGAGGGTGAGCACTAACCTTACGTGATCTATTTCTCGTGACGCATTGGTCTAGTATTATATAATCTCCGTCGACCAGCTGTCTGTTCCAGTCAATCATGATAGCTCTAATGGTCTTCCAAATTTGTCAGTCTACAAGCGTTCACCGCACTTCCTGCGATTGCCATTTCAATATTAATGGATTTTCGATCAGCGAATGGAGCCTAATGTCTCTTCCACTGCTGTCTACAGAAAGTATGGGCACTAATAAGCATTTAAATTAAGTCATTATCATCAAAGAAGATTTTTCGAAAGAGTATGTTGATTAAAAAAGACGAAATGAACTCGTTCGTCAGAACGAAAAACAAGCCAGCTGGGGTCCATTAGTTGGTGCCACTTGTCATTTTGCTCAGTCACAACTCACGAGGTTACATCACCCTTATCTCATCTGTCATCGACCTCATCCAAGGCGGTGATCGTGAAAAAAACAGAAATGAATCTAATTCAAGATTTCCGCGAATTTTCTTAATATGTGATGTTGTTAATTAAGTCGGGTACCCTACTTTCGGGCCACCTCCCTTTTGGGCCACTTTTTATACCAAAAATGGAATTTTTAACTTTCTTATTTATAAATAGAATTCATTGAAAATTTATATATATATAATTTAGATCATTTTTAGTTTACCTTGAAAATTTCAGATTTTTAGGAATTTTCTGTATTGAGATCTAGAGCTTTAAAATATCGATTTTTTAATTTATATAGAAATTATATACAAATTTGAAACTTTTATAAAATCTTTAATAACTTTTTAATAGAAATTATTAAAAATAAATTATGAAATTTTATTATAAATTTATAATATATTTATTTTAAAGGATTCAAAAAAAATAGAAAATTTCCTATAAATAGATATTTAAAAGAATACCCTTAAAATTACAGGGATTATTTATACTACTCTAAACTCACTATATATTGTATCTCTATATTTATTAATTTTTATTAATTTTTATTTAAAATTTCTATATAAATTTAAGTTTAAAACTTTCAAAAATATATATAGCTTTCTTTTAATAATTATTATTAAAAAGTTATTAAAGATTTTATAAAAGTTTCAAATTTGTATATAATTTCTATATAAATTAAAAAATCGATATTTAAAGCTCTAGATCTCAATACAGAGAATTCCTAAAAATTTCAAAATTTCAGAATAAGCTTAAAATAGTTTAAATTATGTATGTTCAAATTTTTATTAAATTAGATTATATATTGATAGAGATATTAATAGGCTAAAAAAGCGATTTTTGGTGTAAAAGAGTGGCCTAAAACAGTGATGGTCCGAAAGTAGGGTGGTCGACTTAGCCTGAATATCCATATTGAATCTTGCTGAACATATAGAAAAGTCTTTTTTGGCCTTACTCGGCCTTATTACCACGGAAGAACAACCAGGTTGAAAGTCACAGAGCTTTTGGTATTGGAGGTAATTTTCCAGAATATAATATTATTAATAATATTCTAGTAATAGTGGAAGACTTAGTCACTTTAGCTTGAAGGACAAATCGAATATTATATAAGAGTTGAATTAAAGACAAATTATAAGAAAGAGCTTAATTGGGCTGAATGTTACGATGGTCTGCCACAATAGACGTCACGTGACCCCGACGCTTAGGTAACCGGATCAGAGGGATCATTAGTGATCCAGTTGATCGGATCAGAGGGATCATTTGTGATCCGACTGAGCACAGAGAACGAAGGTCTATATAAAGGAATGGGTTTCATTACAGTGTAGAGCTTCGTGCTCAAGAACAATCATTAGTTTCATTACTATAGTTACGAGAATTGCAACCAGTTACCAACCTTATTGAATTCCTACTTGAAGTTTAGTCTAAACCACCTCGAGAGAACTCTAGACACTTCCACGTGACCCTAGAGGCAGCTCCCGTAACACTTTGAGCACCATTTCTGCTTCAAGTACCAATTCAATACCAACCGACGATATGACACCCACCAGTGCATCCGCGAGCAGTCAGGCACAAGCACCCGACACCGACGATGTCGAGATGACCGACGCTCCCAAGGAAATTACCATCAACGAAACACTCAAGATTGCCTTACCAGACAAATACCAAGGTAGTCGACAGGAACTCAACACCTTCCTCTTACAACTTGAAATCTACTTCAGATTCAACGAAGACAAGTTCACCGAAAAGGAATCCAAGAGTGTATGGGCTGTATCATATCTCAGAGGAGAAGCAAGCAAGTGGATTCAACCATATTTACGAGACTATTTCGAGCATGACGACCAGGATCGCATGCAACCCACTCGAACAATCTTCAACAGTTTTGAAGGATTTAAGACAGAGATTCGTAGAATCTTCGGGAACTCCAATGAGCTAGAGGTAGCGGAAGATAAGATCTTCAACCTCAAGCAGACAGGATCAGCATTGAAGTATGCTACGGAATTCCGAAGATATGCGGGAACAACCAAGTGGGACGAAACCGCCATCATGAGTCACTATCGTAAAGGACTCAAACCAGAAGTCAGACTGGAGTTAGAAAGATCTGCCGAGAGTGTAGACTTGAACGACCTAATCCAGGACTCCATCGAATCAGATGATCGTCTTTACCGATATCGACAAAGTCAAAGATCATACAAACCCCAGGGAAATCAAAAGCAAGAGCGTTACCGCAAGAATGAGGGAAGACCACGTTACAATCCACAGAGATATGGAGACCCTATGGAACTCGACGCTACGCACCACAAAGGTGGGAATGATGATCCGGAAAAGAAACGAAGACGAGAAAATAACTTATGCTTTGAATGTGGGAAAGCAGGGCATCGGGCAGCAGAATGTCGAAGCAAGAGAACAGGGGGCAAGAAGGGCAACTTTAAGAATAAGTTCGGCAAGGGCCAACTTAATGCCACCTTCACGCCACAATTGTGTGCTGTTAGCATGACAGGGCTAGCCACGCCACCACCAGCTTACGAAGAAGAAGAAGAGGTCGAAGGCCTCTCATGGGTAAACAAAGACCCGCAGTTAGGAGAATCATGGTCTATTCGGGAAATTGACCAATGGAACCGTCGTATCTGGAAATTTGGAGATACAGACGAAGGAACTATGAACGAGGACCTCAGCGTAACAGACGCTGAAGAGGGCGAATCGTATGAGGTTCGGTACGTCGATCAGCATCGAATTCTATGGTTTGGAATCACTACGAACACATCATTCATAGAAAGGATCAGTACCGATCACCTCCAGTGGCCAGACAGAGGAGAGCTATGGGAAGTGTTTTATCACCACACATCTGAAAGAAATGAGAATCAGGTTCTATTTTTATGCAGAAGAGTAGGGGAAGAACACCGGGTCCAGGCTCAAGCCATATTACCACCACCAGTTGTGGGTACGATAATGAAAGTCACTCAAGGGAACTACCGGTACACCCTATGGAGGGATTTACTTGATGACAGAGCTAGATCAGGGACAAGCGCTGTCTATCTAGAAGAGGAAGAGCCTCGACGTGTAACATTTGCCGATGAAAGCATCCAGGAAAACGGAGATGAGCAAATTACACCACAGCTAAATGCTACAGGACAAGCAGGACAAATATACTGCAGAGTCAAGATAAATGGACAAACACAGCCAGCCATGATAGATTCAGGGGCTACAGGAAATTTTATTGCACCAGAAGCTGCAAAGTACCTGGGAATTCCACTCCAAAAGAAACAACAACCCTACCAATTGCAGCTAGTTGATGGCCAATTAGCAGGATCTGACGGGAACGTTTCACAAGAGACACGACCAGTACAAATGAACATAACCCAACACTCAGAGGTTATACAGCTTGACGTTGTGCCATTGGGCCAACAACAGATCATCTTAGGGATGCCATGGTTGAAGGCACACAACCCTAGAATAGATTGGTCACAAGAAACAGTGACATTTGATCAGTGCAAGAACGGTCACGATGACACGTTCAAGGCGTCCGCGAGACGTAACACGCGCCAAGGAGAGTTGAACGCGAACAACACCGGCGACGTAGGACACCCAGTCCAGGGTCCTCCATTAAGAGCGAAGGACAGTACACCTCCTCTACAAATGCAGAAGCCAACGACACGGCAGGAAATCGCAATCAAGGCAAAGGAGCCTATGATACCAGAACAGTACAAGAAATACGAACATGTTTTCAAAGAACCAGGGATCCATGAGGCTTTACCAGAACACAAGCCATGGGATCATGAAATAATATTGGAGGAAGGCAAGATGCCTGTGCACACCCCAATTTATTCAATGTCGGCCGATGAGCTGAAGACGCTCAAAGAATATATCAACGACAACTTGGCCAAGGGATGGATCAGAGAATCCACGTCCCAAGTGGCAAGTCCAACTATGTGGGTACCCAAGAAGGATGGTACTAAGAGACTAGTTGTGGACTACAGGAAGCTCAACACGCTTACAAAGAAAGATCGATATCCACTTCCATTAGCTACGGAATTAAGAGATCGATTAGGCGGAGCAACAATATTTACCAAGATGGACCTACGAAACGGGTACCACTTGATTAGAATGAAGGAAGGCGAAGAATGGAAGACCGCTTTTAAGACAAGATACGGGCTATACGAATATCAAGTTATGCCCTTCGGGCTAACTAACGCACCAGCTACTTTCATGAGACTTATGAACAATGTACTGTCGCAATATTTGGACACCTGTTGTATATGCTACTTGGACGACATCCTAGTATATTCAAACAACGAGGTCCAACACATCAAAGATGTCAGCAACATTCTTGAAAGTTTAGCCAAAGCCGATTTGCTATGTAAACCAAGCAAATGTGAATTCCACGTTACGGAAACAGAGTTCCTAGGATTCACCGTATCAAGCCAAGGGCTCAAGATGAGCAAGGATAAGGTCAAGGCAGTGCTTGAATGGAAGCAGCCAAACACCATTAAGGAAGTACAATCCTTCTTAGGATTTGTCAACTTCTACCGAAGATTTATCAAGGGTTATTCAGGGATTACTACACCCTTGACCACATTAACCAGAAAAGATCAAGGAAGCTTCGAATGGACCGCCAAGGCGCAGGAGTCCTTCGAAACGCTCAAACAGGCAGTGGCCGAGGAACCAATACTGTTGACATTCGACCCTGAGAAACAAATCATAGTGGAGACGGACTCCTCGGATTTTGCTATAGGGGCAGTTTTGAGCCAACCAGGTCAAAATGAGAAATAGCAACCAATCGCATTCTACTCTCGAAAGCTATCACCAGCCGAATTGAACTACGAAATATATGACAAAGAATTACTGGCGATAGTCGATGCATTTAGAGAATGGCGAGTTTATTTGGAAGGGTCAAAATACACAGTACAGGTGTATACAGATCACAAGAACTTGGTTTACTTCACCACAACGAAGCAGTTAAACAGACGACAGGTCAGATGGTCAGAGACCATGGCCAATTACAATTTTAAGATTTCATATGTCAAAGGATCAGAAAACGCTAGAGCCGACGCTCTTAGCCGAAAACCAGAATATCAAGAAAATAAGTCGTACGAATCGTACGCTATATTCAAGAAAGAAGGCGAATCACTGGTTTACAATGCACCACAGCTCGCAGCTACTCATATATTGGAAGACAACCATCTCAGGAGTCAAATCCAATCACATTACGACAAGGATGCTACAGCTATACGCATACGCAAGACAATAGAACCAGGATTCACGATAGAAAACGAGATCATATACTTCCACGGAAAAGTATACATTCCTAGTCGAATGACTAAGGAATTCGTGACGGAACAACACGGGTTGCCGGCACATGGACATCAGGGAATTGCGAGAACGTTCGCAAGATTACGGGAAATCAGTTACTTCCCACGAATGAGAACGATAGTTGAAGAAGTTGTTGGAAGTTGCGACACCTGCATACGAAACAGGTCATCACGACACGCTCCGTATGGTCAGCTCCAGACCCCAGACATGCCTTCTCAGCCATGGAAGTCCATTACATGGGACTTTGTGGTCAAACTACCACTCTCGAAAGACCCTACTACAGGAATTGAGTACGACGCAATACTCAATGTAGTAGACAGATTGACAAAATTTGCATACATGATACCATTCAGAGAAACATGGACTGCTGAACAACTAGCATATGTATTCTTTAGGGTCATAGTAAGCATACATGGAGTACCAGATGAGATAATCTCGGACCGAGACAAGCTCTTTACCTCAAAATTCTGGGCTACCTTATTAGCACTTATGGGTGTTAAGAGAAAGCTATCAACAGCCTTCCACCCACAGACAGATGGTCAAACAGAGAGGACCAATCAAACAATGGAAGCATATCTTAGATGCTATGTAAATTATCGACAAAATAATTGGGTAGAGCTATTACCTATGGCACAATTCGCATATAACACATCGGAAACGGAAACCACAAAGATTACACCAGCACGCGCTAACTTTGGGTTTAATCCTAAAGCATACCAAACACCGATACCACAGGAAGTTAATGCCGAATCAGCAATAATACAAGTCGAACAATTAAAGGATTTACAAGAGCAGCTTGCTCTCGATCTAAGATTCATATCATCCAGAACAGCAGCGTACTACAATACGAAACGTAGTATGGAACCTACGCTTAAAGAGGGGGGTAAAGTTTACTTGCTACGACGAAACATCGAAACCAAAAGACCAAGCAATAAACTCGATCACAGGAAATTAGGACCATTCAAGATTGATAAGGTAATAGGAACCGTCAATTATCGGTTAAAACTACCAGACACGATGAATATCCACCCAGTATTCCACATATCCTTACTCGAACCAGCACCCACCAGGAGCGCCGAGTGCGCCATTCACCGAAATCGAACCAGTCAACCCCAACGCCATATATGATGTCGAAACAATACTAGATTGTAAATACGTCAGAGGCATAGTCAAATACTTGATCAAATGGTTAGATTACCCACATACCGAAAATTCATGGGAACCGAAAGAAAACCTCAACTGCCCTGAGAAGTTGGAGGCATTTCACCAGAGATACCCGAATTTGCCCAGAAAGAAGGAGATTCCATCGAAACAAGGATCGAAGGATCCAAAGAAGAGTCGAAAGCCAAAGGAGTCGCCGCTAGGACCAGCGACAGGAGCAGACGTCATCTCCTTTTCTCCTCTCAACACGCTCTTTCTCTAGTCTTTCCTTTTCTTCCAGAGCATCAAGCTCATCCAAATATTTTAGGCCACGGTCAGCCATTTCTTCCTACGTTCGCGAAGAAATTTCTTTTGTTTACGAAGGCGAACCACCTTGGCCCATCGCTTCTTGGGAAGCCGCGACCGCGCGCTCTTCCTCTTCATCCAATTTCTCTTCTTGACGATCTAGGGAAGCCCAGTCAGAGGCACGAGGAACTTCTCGATCCCAATCATCCTCCAGAGCAAATTCAGCATCACAAGAAACTCAGGAGCGCACGCACTCCGAACAACAAGTCCTTTGGGGATTGCCGTAATCCTTAACACAGCGCAAACCTTGCTCACGGCAATGAGAACACGGAGACATTTCGACACCACAGGAATCAATCAGCTGAGCAAGGATTAATTGTT
The DNA here is from genome assembly GCF_014898465.1 of Botrytis porri. Lineage (NCBI taxonomy): Eukaryota > Fungi > Ascomycota > Leotiomycetes > Helotiales > Sclerotiniaceae > Botrytis > Botrytis porri. Next base: position 736,306 of record NW_024066093.1, read on the forward strand.
CTTCACGTTTTCTGGCTGTTATTCGAATTTTATTAACAGTTGACGACATAGTTAAAAGACAAGGAGGTACGGTACGATATGAACATCATGTGGGGACAGGTAGCACTATATTAACGCTTGGGACAAGCGCTAGACTAGGAAGGGGATAGTGTTACGACAGACATCACATGACACATTCGCGTGTCACGTGAGGGAGCCTTGGGGAGCTACGGGCTCCAGGAGCATACGGATCCCAGGGGCTCCAGAGGACGAAGGTCTATATAACAGAATGAGTTTCATTATAATATGGAGCTTCGTGCTCAAGAACAATCATTAGTTTCATTACTATAGTTACGAGAATTGCAACCAGTTACCAACCTTATTGAATTCCTACTTGAAGTTTAGTCTAAACCACCTCGAGAGAACTCTAGACACTTCCACGTGACCCTAGAGGCAGCTCCCGTAACAATCTTGAACATTGCATTTCTTATTATTATGAATACATTCACTATATTATAATGAATTAGAGGACAAAACAATATATTTGCGATTAGTATATTCACACAATGAATACAAGAATATTTCGAAACCTTTTTATTTAATAAACAAGTAAAACAGATTTATTCTTTTCTTTTATTAATATTCAAAGAAGGTATAATAAAGAAGAAAAGAAACATTACAATCATTAAATAGATAAAAAGGAAGATGTATTAATATAAACGCTTGGAACAAGCGCTAGGCTAAGAAGAGGATAGTGTTATAACGGATTAATAATAGATTATAGAATTATTAATATATAGGCTATAATAATACTATAAGCCTTGGTAATTCAACTATAGAATATCAGGGGATGTTAAGCACTCAGGAGAGCCTCAGGTATATATATAATATTAGTTATAGAATACCCTAGAAATATAGGATATAGTTCTTAGGTGTTACGGGAGCTGCCTCTAGGGTCACGTGGAAGTGTCTAGAGTTCTCTCGAGGTGGTTTAGACTAAACTTCAAGTAGGAATTCAATAAGGTTGGTAACTGGTTGCAATTCTCGTAACTATAGTAATGAAACTAATGATTATTCTTGAGCACGAAGCTCTACATTGTAATGAAATCCCATTCCCTTATATAGACCTTCGTACTGTACTGGAGCGTTCAGGACCTAGAGAGGTCCTGGACCTTTGGTCTGTATGGACCTACATTCCGTTATGCCTGTCATGCAGGGTCCATCACGTGCTAAGAGTCATGTGACGCGGTACCGAGGATGGACCGGCGTAACATTAGGACAATAGGTCCTAGAAAAGACAGAATATAATAAACAAAAAGGCTTCATTAAAATTAGTAAGGTCCCAGAGGATTAGCCCTAGAATAAGAGGAATAAGCTAGGATATTAAGAATCATAGGATTAGTATCCTGTAATAAACAGCTTAGGAATAATAATACTCTAGAAGCAACCGGCTGTTTCAATTATTCAAAAAGGATGAAGATCTATATAAGGAAATGAGTTTCATTATAATATAAAGCTTCATACTTAAGAATAATTATTAATTTCATTACTATAATTATAAGAATTATAATTAATTATAACCTTATTGAATTCCCTACTTAAAGTTTAATCTTGTTACGGGAGCTGCCTCTAGGGTCACGTGGAAGTGTCTAGAGATCTCTCGAGGTGGTTTAGACTAGACTTCAAGTAGGAATTCAATAAGGTTGTAACTGGTTGCAATTCTCGTAACTATAGTAATGAAACTAATGATTGTTCTTGAGCACGAAGCTCTACACTGTAATGAAACCCATTCCTTTATATAGACCTTCGTTCTCTGTGCTCAGTCGGATCACAAATGATCCCTCTGATCCGATCAACTGGATCACTAATGATCCCTCTGATCCGGTTACCTAAGCGTCGGGGTCACGTGACGTCTATTGTGGCAGACCATCGTAACACTATCCCCTTCCTAGCTTAGCGCTTGTCCCCAAGCGTTACTTATAGTGTTTACCCCACTTCTTGTAATAATGTAATGACTGATTTCTTTCTTTCATAATGCCTGTTGTTAGGACTCCCAAATCAACTGAAAATCGTGCTTGCTTGTATACCAAATTCAAAGAGAGAGGTTTTATTATGGATGATCCTTGTGCTCGTTGTTCTTCCCGCAAACTGGAATGTCGTGTTTTGTCAGAGTCTCGTCGTTGTGGTGAGTGTGTTAAAGCTGGTCTGAAGTGTGACCTTCTTCCTCCCACTGTCTCGGATTGGGATGCTTTGGAGCGCGAGGAACAACGTCTGGAAACGGAGCGCCGTGCTACTCTTTCTAAATTGATTCGCCTCGACACTCAGCAACGATCCCTTCGTGACCGTGCTGGTGCCATGTTGCGTCGTGGTCTGAAAACCTTGGATGAGCTGGATGCAGCTGAGGAAAAGGATAGGTTGGAAAATGAACGTGTTGAAAAGGAGCGGGAACAAGCATCTGTTTCGACTGCTGATCCTAGCGACGACTCCTTTGCTTTCGATTCTTCTTCTTTGGATCCTTCGATCCTTGCCTCAATGGATTCTCCTTCTTTCTGGGCAAATCCGGGTATTGCTGGTGGAACGCCTCCAACTTCCCAGGGCAGTTGAGGTTGTTCTTGGTTCCCATGAATTCTCGGTATGTGGATAATCTAACCATTTGATTAAATACTTGATTGTGCCTCTGACGTACTTGCAATCTAGTATTGTTTCGACATCGTATATGGCGTTCGGGTTAACTGGTTTCGATTTCCGTAAATGGCGCACTTGGCGCTCCTGGTGGTGCTGGTTCGAGTAAGGATATGTGAAACACTGGGTGAATATTCATCGTGTCTGGTAGTTTCAACCGATAATTAACGGCTCCTATTACCTTATCAATCTTGAATGGTCCTAGTTTTCTGTGATCTAGTTTATTGCTTGGTCTTTGGTTTCGATGTTTCGTCGTAGCAGATAAACTTTATCCCCCTCTTTAAGCGTAGGTTCCATACTACGTTTCGTATTGTAGTAGGCTGCTGTTCTGGATGATATAAATCTTAGATCAAGAGCAAGCTGCTCTTGTAAATCCTTTAATTGTTCGACTTGTATTATTGCTGATTCGGCATTAACCTCCTGTGGTATCGGTGTTTGGTATGCTTTAGGATTGAACCCAAAGTTAGCGCGTGCTGGTGTAATCTTTGTGGTTTCCGTTTCCGATGTGTTATATGCGAATTGTGCCATAGGTAATAGTTCTACCCAATTGTCCTGTCGGTAATTTACGTAGCATCTAAGATATGCTTCCATTGTCTGATTGGTCCTCTCTGTTTGACCATCTGTTTGTGGGTGGAAAGATGTCGATAGCTTTCTCTTGATACCCATAAGTGCTAGCAAGGTAGTCCAGAATTTCGAGGTAAAAGAGCTTGTCTCGATCCGAGATTATCTCATCTGGTACTCCGTGTATGCTTACTATGCCTCTTAGGAACACATATGCTAGTTGCTCAGCATCCCATGTTTCCTTGAATGGTATCATATAAGCAAATTTTGTTAGTCTATCTACTACATTGAGTATCGCGTCGTACTCAATTCCTGTAGTAGGATCTTTTGAGAGTGGTAGTTTAACCACAAAGTCCCATGTAATGGACCTTCCATGGCTGAGAAGGCATGTCTGGGGTCTGGAGCTGACCATACGGAGCGTGTCCGTGATGACTTGTTTTCGTATGCAGGTGTCACAATTTCCAACACTTCTTCAAACTATCGTTCTCATTCGTGGGAAGTAACTGATTTCCCGTATTCTTGCAATGTTCTTGCAATCCCTTGATGTCCGTGTGCGGGCAACCCATGTTGTTCCGTCACAAATTCCTTGGTCATTCGGCTAGGAATGTATACTTTTCCGTGGAAGTATATTGTATCGTTTTTCTATCGTGAATCCTGGTTCTGTTGCCTTGAGTATGCGTATTGCTGTAGCATCGCCTTCGGTAGTATGATTGGATATTTTCTTTAGATGATTATCTTCCAATATGAGTGGCTGCTAGTTGCGGTGCTTGTAGACCAGTGATTCGCCTTCCCGTTTGAACTAGCGTATGATTCGTACGACTTGTTTTCCTGATATTACGGTTTTCGGCTTAGAGCATCGGCTCTAGCGTTTTCTGATCCCTTGACATATGAAATCTTAAAATTGTAATTGGCCATGGTTTCCGACCATCTGACCTGTCGTCTGTTTTAATTGCTTCGTTGTGGTGAAGTAAAACCAAGGTCTTATGATCCGTATACACTGTACTGTGTATTTGATCCTTCCAAATAATCGCCATTCTCTAAATGCATCGACTATCGCCAGTAGTTCTTTGTCGTATATTTCGTAATTTAGTTCGGGGTGATAGTTTTCGAGAGTAGAATGCGATTGGTTGATATTTCTCATTCTGACCTGGTTGACTCAACTGCCCCTATAGCGAAATCTGAGGAATCCGTTTCCACTATGATTTTGCTTTCTGGGTCAAATGTTAACAGATTGGTTCCCGGCTACTGCCTGTTTGAGTGCTTCGAAGGACTCCTGCGCCTTGGCGGTCCATTCGAACGTTCCTTGCTCTTTCTGGTTAAATTGGTTAAGGGTACTGTAATCCCTGAATAACCTTTAATAAATCTTCGGTAGAAGTTGACGAATCCCAAAAAAAGACTGTACTTCTTTAATCGTGGTAGGCTGCTTCCATTCGAGCATGCCTTGACCTTATCCTTGCTCATCTTGAGCCCTTGGCTTGATACGGTGAATCCTAGGAACCGTTTCCGTAACATGGAATTCACATTTGCTTGGTTTACATAGCAAATCGGCTTTGGCTAAGCTTTCGAGATGCTGCTGACGTCTTGATGTGTTGGCTCTCGTTGTTTGAATATACTAGGATGTCGTCCAAGTAGCATATACAAGTGTCAAGTATGTGACAACACATTGTTCATGAGTCTCATGAAAGTAGCTGGTGCGTTAGTTAGCCCGAACGGCATAACTGTATTCGTATAGCCCGTATCTTGTTTGAAAGCGGTTTTCCATTCCTCGCCTTCCTTCATTCTAATCAATGGTACCCGTTCGTAGGTCCATCTTGGTAATATGTGCTCCGCCTAATCGATCTCTTAATTCCGTAGCTAATGGAAGTGGATATCGATCCTTTGGTAAGCGTGTTGAGCTTTCTGTAGTCCACAACTAGTCTCTTAGTACCATCCTTCTTGGGTACCCACATAGTTGGACTTGCCACTTGGGACGTGGATTCCCTGATCCATCCCTTGGCCAAATTGTCATCGATATATTCCCTGAGCGTCTTCAGCTCATCGGCTGACATTGAATAAATTGGGGTGTGCACAGGCATCTTGCCTTCCTCCAATATTATCTCATGATCCCATGGCTTGTGTTCTGGCAAAGCCTCATGGATCCCTGGTTCCTTGAACACATGTTCGTATTTCTTGTACTGTTCTGGTATCATAGGCTCTTTGCCTTGATTGCGATTTCCTGCCGTGTCGTTGGCTTCTGCATTTGTAGAGGAGGTGTACTGGCCTTCGCTCTTAATGGAGGACCCTGGACTGGGTGTCCTACGTCGCCGGTGTTGTTCGCGTTCAACTCTCCTTGGCGCGTGTTACGTCTCGCGGACGCCTTGAACGTGTCGTCGTGACCGTTCTTGCACTGATCAAATGTCACTGTTCTTGTGACCAATCTATTCTGGGTTGTGTGCCTTCAACCATGGCATCCTAAGATGATCTGTTGTTGGCCCAATGGCACAACGTCAAGCTGTATAACCTCGAATGTTGGGTATATTCATTCGTACTGGTCGTGTCTCTGTGAAACGTTCCCGTCAGATCCTGCTAGCTGTCCGTCAACTAACTGCAATTGGTAGGGGTTTTGTTTCTTCTGGAGTGGGACTCCCAAGTACTTTGCAGCTTCTGGTGCAATAAAATTTCCTGTAGCCCCTGAATCTATCATGGCTTGCTGTATTTGTCCGTTTATTTGACTCTGCAGTATATTTGTCCTGCTTGTCCTGTAGCATTCAGCTGTGGTGTAATTTGCTATTCTCGCTATTCTGGATGATCTCATCGGCAAATGTTACACGTCGAGGCTCTTCCTCTTCTAGATAGACAGCGCTTGTCCTGATCTAGCTCTGTCATCAAGTAAATCCCTCCATAGGGTGTACCGGTAGTTCCCTTGAGTGACTTTCATTATCGTACCCACAACTGGTGGTGGTAATATGGCTTGAGCCTGGACCCGGTGTTCTTTCCTACTCTTCTGCATAAAAATAGAACCTGATTCTCATTTCTTTCAGATGTGTGGTGATAAAACACTTCCCATAGCTCTCCCTGTCTGGCCACTGGAGGTGATCGGTACTGATCCTTTCTATGAATGATGTGTTCGTAGTGATTCCAAACCATAGAATTCGATGCTGATCGACGTACCGAACCTCATACGATTCGCCCTCTTCAGCGTCTGTTACGCTGAGGTCCTCGTTCATAGTTCCTTCGTCTGTATCTCCAAATTTCCAGATACGACGGTTCCATTGGTCAATTTCCCGAATAGACCATGATTCTCCTAACTGCGGGTCTTTGTTTACCCATGAGAGGCCTTCGACCTCTTCTTCTCTTCGTAAGCTGGTGGTGGCGTGGCTAGCCCTGTCATGCTAACAGCACACAATTGTGGCGTGAAGGTGGCATTAAGTTGGCCCTTGCCGAACTTATTCTTAAAGTTGCCCTTCTTGCCCCCTGTTCTCTTGCTTCGACATTCTGCTGCCCGATGCCCTGCTTTCCCACATTCAAAGCATAAGTTATTTTCTCGTCTTCGTTTCTTTTCCGGATCATCATTCCCCTTTGTGGTGCGTAGCGTCGAGTTCCATAGGGTCTCCATATCTCTGTGGATTGTAACGTGGTCTTCCCTCATTCTTGCGGTAACGCTCTTGCTTTTGATTTCCCTGGGGTTTGTATGATCTTTGACTTTGTCGATATCGGTAAAGACGATCATCTGATTCGATGGAGTCCTGGATTAGGTCGTTCAAGTCTACACTCTCGGCAGATCTTTCTAACTCCAGTCTGACTTCTGGTTTGAGTCCTTTACGATAGTGACTCATAATGGCGGTTTCGTCCCACTTGGTTGTTCCAGCATATCTTCGAAATTCCGTAGCATACTTCAATGCTGATCCTGTCTGCTTGAGGTTGAAGATCTTATCTTCCGCTACCTCTAGCTCATTGGAGTTCCCGAAGATTCTACGAATCTCTGTCTTAAATCCTTCAAAACTGTTGAAGATTGTTCGAGTGGGTTGCATGCGATCCTGGTCGTCATGCTCGAAATAGTCTCGTAAATATGGTTGAATCCACTTGCTTGCTTCTCCTCTGAGATATGATACAGCCCATACACTCTTGGATTCCTTTTCGGTGAACTTGTCTTCGTTGAATCTGAAGTAGATTTCAAGTTGTAAGAGGAAGGTGTCGAGTTCCTGTCGACTTCCTTGGTATTTGTCTGGTAAGGCAATCTTGAGTGTTTCGTTGATGGTAATTTCCTTGGGAGCGTCGGTCATCTCGACATCGTCGGTGTCGGGTGCTTGTGCCTGACTGCTCGCGGATGCACTGGTGGGTGCCATATCGTCGGTTGGTATTGAATTGGTACTTGAAGCAGAAATGGTGCTCAAAGTGTTACGGGAGCTGCCTCTAGGGTCACGTGGAAGTGTCTAGAGATCTCTCGAGGTGGTTTAGACTAACTTCAAGTAGGAATTCAATAAGGTTGTAACTGGTTGCAATTCTCGTAACTATAGTAATGAAACTAATGATTGTTCTTGAGCACGAAGCTCTACATTGTAATGAAACCCATTCCCTTATATAGACCTTCGTTCTCTGTGCTCAGTCGGATCACAAAATCCTTCTGATCCGATCATCACTAATGATCCCTCTGATCCGGTTACCTAAGCGTCGGGGTCACGTGACGTCTATTGTGGCAGACCATCGTAACAGTACAAAATAAGCTATAACTTCATTATCTATATCAAAATCAAAACTTTTCAACAAATCTTATATTTGATAAGAAATTGTTTAAAGTTTTTATTGAAATTATTATTCTTAAACTATTCCTTATATTTGTATAGAATTCCTATATTTTTCTTTATTATATTGAATTGATTAGTAGTTTTTCTTTATAAATAAAGCACTTTTTATATATATATAGTTTGAATAAATATCAATTATTTTTCAAAATCTTTATTCTGACTATATCCACCTCGATTATAATAATACTTATAATCGATATAGAATATTATAGCTTATTAGGGTAATTTTTCTTATATCATAATAATGAATATAATTTCTTTAAAAGCCTTAGAGTATCTTTATAAAGCGAAAATAAACTAAAGAGTATATTTGTACTAAAGTATATATAATAATAATCTTTTAATAAGTAATTCTTTATTTTATATGAAGCTAATTCTTTATGTATTAATAAAGTTCGTGATTATAAATTGTAGTATTGAAGTATCATCTTTCTTATTATCTGATTTTATATTAAATTCTTGAATATAATAATTTCTTATATTATTAAGATGTATTTATATTCTAACTTCAAATATAAATATTATTAAATTATAAATCCTAATTATTATATTAGATAATTGTTTAGATTTATAATAAAAGTTGAATATAGTATAACAAATATAATAGGAAATATATTCTTTAATAATAATATAGGTTATATCAATACATTTATAATTGTTAAAAAAATTAAGAATTTATAAGCAAAATTATCATTTTGACCATTATATTTTACAGCTTTATTATAAAGTTTTATAAGGTTGCCCAAAGCTAACCGATATTTATAGGTTTTTGAAAAGATAAATATTTTGAATAATATTAATACCTTCTAGATCATTCCCTTTTGTTTCATAATATATCAATTCTAATTTAGAATATTATTTCTTCTATCTTTAATTTCCTCCTCCCTATTTATATCATTATCTATTAAATGAATTATTAATTAATTATCTGATTTGTTATTGTAAGATTATATTATTATCAAACTAATAGAATATCTATACTTTTGTTGAAATGATTTAATTACTTTTAATTAAGATTTTAGAAATTGAGTTAAAATATAATTATAATAATATTGGAATAACCTTAATATTGAATTATTGAATAAATTGAATAAATATTGGTTTTTGTTAATTATAATATCTTTTATAATAATGAATCGATAGGAAGATGTACGACGAGTAACATTGGATCACATGATAAGTGTCAGTGGATAGGACGTGGAGCCTTTGGAGCTTAGGATCCAAGGGATCCAAGTAGGACAGAACCATGGGTTTTGTAAAGCAGGAAGGTCTATATAAAGAGAACAAATCTCATTTAATACAAACCTTCATGCTCAAGAACAATCATTAGTTTCATATTATAGTTACGAGAATTGCAATCAATTACAACCTTATTAAATTCCTACTTGAAGTTTAGTCTAAACCACTTCGAGAGATCTCTAGCCACTTCCACGTGACCCTAGAGGCAGCTCCCGAACAGAAGATTAATAATATAATCTCGAATTATTAGTATCTGTTATTATAATAATAATTTCAATAGGAAAGGGATATATGATTTATACTTCTTATAGCTTTATCCTTATTATTATATCAATATAAATTAGTATTTAATAATTTAATATAGTACTTAAGAATTGTAATAGTTTATTTTGATTATAAATAATGTTTAATTGAATCTTCTATTTTGATTATTTTAGAAATTTAATAATATTTTCAATCCTCTTATAATTTTTTCAAATATATTTAATAATCGAAACTGAAACCCTTTCTCCTTAAAAACATTTGTAATTTAAAATCCAATTATTATTAGAACATTGTAAATTGTATATTAATTAGTATCTTATTGATTATTCACTTTAAATAGATTATATACTTTACAACGAATTAATATATACAAAGTTATATTATAACTTATATAAAATTACATTCTAATAAACAGAAAATACTTTGGTTTAAAATCTTTAAAACTAATATAATTCAAATAACTCTTTTATTATAAAGTCACTAAATTTATATTCGTATAATTATATTTACAGAAATCTTATATTTCCCTTTTGTTTATATAATTAATATTGAAAGGATAATCTTTCATTTATTTACTATCAATTTATAATTATTAAATATAATTTCTAATAGAATTAAAGATTCGATAGTAAATTTAATAGATTTAATATTATCAAATTATTTTAAAGCTAAATATTCAACATTTTTAATATAATATTCCTAAATATAAAAGAATCTGTAAATAATCCTATTATATTTAATGAATAATAAGTAGATAATAGAATATTAATTTTATCAAGATATAGTAAAGTTTGAGTTTGAAGAGTATAGTACTAAGCTCGAGCTAAATACTACTGGTTTTTATTCTTCAATATATATTATAATAAGATAAGTATAAATTAAAATTAATGTAAAGTTGTTGCTATTGTCGACTACTTTTATTTATATAAAGCAATATCAAATTATATTGAAATGATATAAAAGTTTGTATCTTTTAAAGAAATATTAATCTTAATTTAAATCATATATTGTAATTAAAATTAAGGTGCCAGGCTTTTAATTTATAATATTACTGATTAATGTTGATATTATTATAGGGATAGTGAAGTCAATATAGTACTATGGTTTACATTGTTGTTATGTTATATTACTTGAGGTTCTAAAAGCTAGGGTTACAAAACGTATTGCTGTAGTGTCAGAAGACGCTAGCGTCAACGCTAGCGTAGTCACATGATCACTGTCCCAACAATCTATTTTAACAAACACAATCGCTCGAACAATAAGTTATGTCAGAGAGCCCCCCTTACGACAGCATTGGAGTCGCTTATTGACGGTATTATCCTCAGCTCCCTGTCTTGTTTAATAGAATGGATTCTTAATGTTAAACGTGAAGAAGAGTGTATGGAATCCCAGCAGTAACAAACCATTCAGCTGCCAGTTCTCTGTGATACTCCATTATCTGTTTTAGCATTCGGTTTATTTCCTCATCAATCGGAGCACGAGCTTCCTGATAGCTACGAACTATATGTTTGTACTTTCTTCTCTCTTCCAAGATATTGTGAACCTTTTTAAAAAGCAACATTCCAGATAACGCAGTTCTGTGATCTAGTATTGTCACCATTGAAACGGCGCAGAGCTTTGATCTGATGCTTGCAAGACAGAAAGAAAAATTCATGCATGGTCCACGTTTGTCCCTTCGTTGACTTTTGGTGGCTTTGTATATTCGGGCTCATAAAGTATCATACCGACCTGGATCTTTGACATTCCGCTTGAAATGGGAATTCCATCCCAGCCCAGCTTCCAAGAAATGCGATTTAACTCGTGTTCCACGAAATGACGATTACTTTGAATCGAGGGACACTGGTCCTATAAACATATATCAACTACTGAGGTAAAACGTTGAATAGCTATGCTAGCTTTGCGCATCTGTCCTCTTGTGGACGGTAAAGAATCCCAATCAGTAATGTAGTTTGCAGAATGCCTGTTAAGGACGATACATCGATCTAGTAGTGAATTAGAATGCCTCTATGCAGGAAAAGGCGCTTTTCAAGAACAAGCATCAACACATCACTTGATAATTGAGTTGCCATTAACAGCATCAAATCTTTCCCTCGACCTTTGAATTCGCAATCCCATACACTGCATTGAAATCGATGGGTAATGCCGTATCACATCGATGTATTGTCTTAATTTCTGGATAGTCGAAACTCCTTGATTGTATCCGGCTCAAAGAATACCTCATCGATGCTACATGAAATATGTGACTTGAAAGATTATATTGATATACGTACAAGAGAATTGAGATGAGCGCGATAAAAGTTTGAGAAATTCGCATGACTAAGCAAGCATGACCAAATTGTCTGCCATCATGATTTTTTTCAAGTGCAGCATGGTGAAATATTACACATTTGGCATCCACGCAGTCTCTCGAGTTTCTAGAAAGCCCCCATATCCCGAGCCGAGTGAAATCGTCGTCAAATCGTCGTTCATGCTTTGGTGGAAATCACTGCCTTGAATAAAAAACTGAAGCCAGCTTGCACGTGACGTACGGATCACATTTCTTGAGGAGGGCTCTTCTTCACATATCACCGTTTATCTGAACAGTGATGCCTTCCGATCCACTTACCTACACTTGCACCTGCCATCAGCCAGGTCTCGTACTTCTCTTCTACCGCTATTTCACTTCTCCACCTCAACCCCTACACCACATTATCCACACACACCATCTACCCTCCAAGACTTGCACACCTTCCAGAAATCAACATGTGAAGCTCTAAATCTCACTGGCAAAATTCGAGTCGGGAAGGAGGGTTTCAATATCACTGTGGCCGGCACGACGTCAGATGTGCATTCGTATATCGAATCTTGTTATCCCATTGGTCATTCGCAGGGTTAGATTTATCATTAGACAATGAGAGGGAATCAAAGAGTTCTTCAAACCTACAAAAGGCTGCGCATGTGTTTTCAAAGATCTGAATACCCGTATTGCGGATGAAATCACACCGTTGGGAATCACAAATTATGAGCCTAAGGATTGGAACGCGGTTTCGTATCTCAGTCCTGTGGAGTTTCATGATATGGTCACGAGTACGCCAGATGTGGGAGGAGAAAGGATATTATTGGATGTGCGAAATCATATGAATCGCGGATTGGATTTTTTGAGGCACCCGAGGAATCGGGTATCCAAACGGTGAAGCCACAGGTTAGGAGGTTTTCGCAGTTTCCCGCGTTTGTGAAGAAGCATATTGATTTTACTTCTCGCCCTTTACCTGAGAGTGACAAGGAGCATGAAAGTGCCGGTAGAACGATTTTCTCATACTGTACAGGTGGTATTCGCTGTGAGAAGGCTACAAGGTGGATCGCTGAGAATGTGGATCAAGCTCCGCAAGACAGAATCTACACGTTAAAAGGAGGCATATCGGCTTATATAGCATGGTTTGAGGAAGAGATGATCGCTGGGAAGAAGAGAGAAGATGAGTGTTTATGGAAGGGGAGGGAATATGTTTTTTGATGGAAGAGGATCATTGGGTTTGGGTAATGAGAATCACAGGAAGAAAGTAGCGAAATGTCATGGTTGCGGGAGGGAGGAAGACACAATGGGAAAATGTTGCATGAAAGGATGTGAGTTGGTGTTAGTGGTTTGCGAAGCCTGTGAAGGTGTCAAGTTGTAGTAGTTGTGGAGATGAAGAGAAAAGGGGAAAAGAAACGTATGTGATTGTGAACGGCAAAGAGAATTTGAGCTTTGGGAGTGAGGGTATGAAAGGCGTGAAAGGTGTTTCAGCTAAGCAAAGAAATCAAATGAAAGAGGGAAGAGGCAGATTCGAAATGATACATAGACACCGTTGACATTAGAGTTAGAATAGTAGGATAAATAATTATTGATTATTCTATTACATATGCAATATAGTGTTTTCGCGTTGCGAATTAGAAAAGCTCAAGCGGGCATCCCTGGTCGACGCTCTTTTGGGCATTTTCTCCACATAATTTCCTTCGTCAACTCATCAATTGCTCGCCTAACTCCTCATCCTGTGACAGAGAGCTTCCCGGCTCTGGGATCGCCGGTGGACAGATATATAATCCATTTCTTCTATTGCAGTACTTGCGTAAATGTACTAACACAGCCATCCCATTGATCCTTCTTCAGCGGCTTCATCACGACAGACATGCCATATCCGAGTACTGGATAAGGCTCATGAATA